>NC_141691.1:782743110-783453505 GCF_964263255.1 Lissotriton vulgaris
CCTGAGTGAATGGGTTTTATAATTGAGGTGGTGTCCTGAGTGGAGAGTTGGTTTCAGGTGGTCTGTCCGTTGTTAGTTTAGGTTGCGGTTAGGGTATATCAGTTGAGGGAGCTTGTGGCTGAAAGTTGGGGTTTGAAGATTCTGTATCTCGTTGCAATCTTGTGAAAGAAGTCGGCGAGAATGCCAGAAAGATCTTTTGAGGGTGTGATATTTTCACTGGCAGCTGGGTTGGAGAACTCATTAACATTGCTAAAAAGTTCCTTGTTTGTTGGTGTTGGTTTTGACGCATGCAGCTAGGTCTGTCTTCTACGTTGCCCTCAGCATGTGGTGGTGGAGGTTGGGAGAGATCTTGAAGGCTATCCTGCCGTAGGAGTCCTTGCTACCATGCCATCTCTCCTTTACCCGTTTGCTGTTGCATTTTGCTGTTCTGAGTTTGCGAGTGTACCAGCTGGCTCTTTTGGAGGATCATCTATGATTGTTGCTCTTGATGGGGGTGAGGCTGTCGGTGAAGGTGGTGAGTCAGATGTTGAAGTTCTTAGTTTCCTGTTCCAGGTTGGTGGAATTGGCTAGGTTTGAGGTGCTGAGGGCGTCCATGCACTGGGTATCTGAAAATTTGCATTGGAGGGCACTGGCCATATTGGGGGATGACATGCAGGTGCTTAAGATGCTAAAGTAGATGATGGAGTGTCGGTCCATGTGAGTTCTGTGACGTGGCTGTATTTGAAGCAGTTGCTGGAGGTGAAAATAGGGTCTGGTGTGTGTCCTGTGGGTGCATGGGGGTAGCAAAAGATTTGGAATAGTCTGGGGCTGCTCATGCTGTCGTGGAGGTGAGTCATTGAGGTGGAAGTTGCGGTCTCAGAGGAAGATGTGGTCCTAGGAGCTTATTCCGAGGGGCAGAATGAAGTTTGTGATGTTGTTGCAGAAGCTGGAGTACTGGCCCAGGGATTGGTATGTGATGGTGCCCTTGCTGGTTGTCTTCTTATCCGTGTGAAGCTTGAAGTTGAGGTATCCCATGGGGGTGTTGCTATTGTCGGTGGCAGTGGTACACTGTATGCTCTCTTTGTGGATGATGGCTTTTACTCCTTCCGGATTGTTGGTGCAGTCCTGGTGAGTGATTTTATATCCATCAGAAGATTCTGTGGCAATGACAGGGGTGAATGAAGGGTTGAGCTAGGTCTTGGTGAGGAAGACGATGTTGGGTTGCAAGGGTGGTGATGAGGTCCCATAATTTGGTGGAGTGCTTGCAAATAGAGCTCACATTGAGGAGTAGGCAGTGGAGTCAGTGGGTAGCGTGCTGTTCTGCGATGTGGTGGTGCGCGTGCTGATCAAGCTTAAGGTGCAGCTGGAGCAGGAAAACGTTTGTCTTATAGAGTGCAGTATGGCGTGGCAGCAGTGTTTGCTGGGGCATCAGGGCACAGAGGAGAGTGGAGTCATATCTGTGGGTGGGCCAGGAAAGAGGGTTCCTGGTGCTAAGTGTGGTCCAGGAGCAGGTGGACACAGATGGGCTTGCCTTCCGCATGCCCGCAGCATGCCCACTTCATGGCTGTGCTGCAGCCGTGCTGGACTTGAGAGGAGGGAGGGGCTTTGGGAAGTGGTGGCCTGGGCTTGGCAGGAGGCAGGAAAACAGGAGGCAGTGTTCAGGAAAGGAGCATGAGGAGAAACTGAACAACAGGCGAAAAGCAATAGAAAAACAAGGGAAAAAGCAGAATATCGAAGAAACAGGAGAACATCAAGTGAAAAACAGGAGAAGACAGAATAAAAAGATGGTTAGCAGGGCAAAAGCAAAATAAAGAGATAAACAAAATCAAAAGGAAAGCACAGCCTAAGTGGCGAGGCACAATAAAGAGGCAAATCAGCTGGTGGGAGATTGGTGCAGCAGCAGGACTGGCAGTATGAGGGAGAGCTGGGTATAGGACCCATGGAGTGTATATCAAGTCACTGACACCTGGCCTCAGGGACAGGCATGGCCCGTGCAGGTAAGAGTGGTGGGGTGGGGGAATCGACAGATGATGACAAGAGAAATGTCAATAAAAAACAGAAAACCACTTACCTTGCACCCGCCGCATCGCTGAGTCGGTGATGCGGCGTGTGCAAGGTAAGCGTTTTTCTTTCTTTTAATTTAGGTTTTCTTCGTCATCGCATGTTGACTCCCCCCTCCCCACCCCCCTCTGTTACATGCACGAGCCGCGCCTGCTCAGGGATGACCCAGGCTCTCTGTGGAAGCACATTATCCATGTGCCACTCTGGCTGACACACATTTAATATGTGTTTAGAGTGTCCTTTTTCCTATGTTTGCATCTGTAATGCAGCACACATACATGGGTAAAAGTGCTTGCTCATTTTCAAGGTACTGTGACCCTGTACCAATGAGAGATCGCTTACTTTACATTGCACTGGTGCTAAATATGTACACACAATGGGCCACATGTATGGTAGCTACATTTTGTGAGTTCCTAATTGTGACTTTTTGCGACCCGCAAATAGGAAGTGACAGAATACGATTTACAACAGTGTGTTTGACACTGTTTGCGATTCCCATTTGGTCGCAAATAGAATAGACCTGCCTCATCAATACTCATGCGGCAGGTTGCAATTTGCAACCCATTGGAAATTGCCAAAATCATAAGGATGGTGGCCTGTACAAGAAAATTAGATGCACTTTAAAAAAAGAAAAAAGAAAAGTTTTCTTTTCATTTTTTAAGAATAGGCAGTGGTCCGTGGAACCACTGCCTGCTCCTAAAAGATGTTTGTACATTCATTCACAAAGGGTATGAGGTCCCTTAGGGACCCCTTCCCATTTGTGAATGGGTTACCAGCACCTTGTAGTTGGTGGTAAACTATGAATGTTTTCCAACCACATTCCGGTCACAAAACATTCATACATCCCCCTGCGATTCACTTTTAGGAAGGGAAGTCCTTAACGCACCCCTTCCTAATACTGACTCACACACCCTATTTTGTGATTCGATAATAGGTTACCAACTTTCAAAATAGGGTTAGTACATGTCAAAAGGCTAATTAACTGTCAAAAATGGACCGATTGTTAATTTGAGACTGTGAAAACCTTTTTTTGTACATGTGGCCCTCAGAGTATTACTGGAAGGACATTACAAAGGTCTACTCCATTTTCCCCAGAGACGAATATGATATTTAAGCACACTGTAAAATATAACTAAGAATCACACATATGTTGTTTATTAAGGCATGTGCGAAATATACTAATATAGTTTGTAACAGTCCATGAGAGTTAAATATTTATTGCACAGTGTGTACAGTCATTTGTCCTTATTGTAAATGGGAAGTCATAATTTTGGTAGAATTCCTCTGGTTTCTTGTAAGGCATGAACACATGTGATATATTATGGTGAATAGTTAATAATAGTATGAGGGGCATGCACACATTTCATGGACATAGCTTGTTGTGAACTTCCAATGGCATTGCAGCATCTGGTGTTGTATATAGGGGCACCAAAGTACCTTTGAAGTTAGTCTATGAAGGTGATTTTCATCAATGTAATGTAAGTGGACACGTTATGTCAGTGTAATAAAGTCTGTTGTGAAAATTCCTCTTCATTAATGCCCTAACCAGTTCTGTACAGGCTATATGAGCATACCTGTCACTTACACTTCGGGTTCCAGATTAGGAAGATATCCTCACTAAATAGTTCCTTCTCTATGTAAACCATAATGTGCAGTGTATGGCTTGTGATAACCCTGGTTCCAAGACTGCTGGAACAATGAGGCTTAGCTTGCGCTGAGGTTTTGTGAATTTTAGCAGTTTTCCTAATGTTCTCATTTATTAGATGCTATGATGAAATGCTGCACTTCTTTGGGGTGTGGCTGTAAAGTGATGTGTCCAATTTTTCTATCCATAGTTGTCCTCTTAATTTTGTACAGGTTCTGTTGTAAATTACATTTTGTTTCTTATAGCTGTAAAGAATGAAAGGATTTACATGTTTCTGTATTTGAAAATGGGTATGCTTTTATGACTGTGCACTTTGGAAACATTTTAGGAGTCCCTGGATAAGCAGGGGTTATTGGGTCCTGCTAGAATCAACAGTTTTGAATGCAGTCTTCTCTTTGGTACATGGTGCTAGAACAATCTACAAAGAAACATTGGTAAGCTCAAAAATTACAGAGGTACTTGGCTGCACCCAATCTATTGGGGCCCAGCAGGTCAGTTGATTCCTATCTGGGCACTAGACAACTGGAGTAGCCGAGAGACATGGGGAATATTCTATCACCCCCGGACCAACATCTTGGCCTCCTCTGTCTTAATGCCCTCCTGAACAGTTCTGATATGTAGTAAAGTTTGCTTTTCACTGGAAAGCTATTCCCTGTAGACATAGACTTGGTGAGTGTCAAGGGAGGCAGAGCAGGATGTATTACGACCCCTCTGCATTTCACTCAGGAGTCCGCATTTCCTCAGAAGTCAGAGGATTACAAATACTATGTGGTGAAGAAGTGGTAAGTCACATCAGCTTAGGTAATATTTGTCCCACTTTGAGCACCAAAGTCTATGGGATTCAGGTCCTGGAGACTCCTTACTACTACAGATACCTCTGAGGAGCAGTTCTCCTCAGAGGAATCTGGTGACATAATCCACCACAAATAAGATATACTAGTTGCCTGAAGCGGGGGGGTCAAATAGACCAATGACATCTATTCCCTATGTCTCAAATGACACACCAATCCCTGATACAGGTACCAATAATACCTTGGTCTGTCTTCTAGACTTGCCACTCACTTGGCCAGCTGGACAGGTTCAGCAAAACCTCTTTGCATCCTGGAGTATCCCCGGTTAAGCAGGCTCAGCAAGACGTCATTACATATCAGCCCATCACTGGCAATGGACCAATAGTTATAACTTGTCCTTGGTCTTCTTAATGCTCAGGTACCCCACTAAAGGTAAAGAAGTTCATTTGTGCTTGCAGGTCAAACAACCCAAGTAGCTCTAGCAGTTACCCAGATGCCAACACTCCCTCTACATCTGTGGACTCATAATTTTCTACATCTGAAGCAAGGCAATGAGCAGTATTGCCAGTGTCTCCTAAGAGCCTGCCCTAGTCCACACTATTGTATTCTTATCTGATCCCTCCGCTCCTGGAGTGGTATCAGCTCCTCCTCAGGATGACATATATCCTGTGCTTTTGACAACACAACAGACATTATCCAGGCCATTTCTTCTTCTGTCCCTGGCATTAGTCCAGGTGCAGTCAGGTCAATGCCCTGCAGACACCCAGCACAATGCTTTCTTGGCACCCCTACATCAACAATGGCCATCTTTTGGTTCAATGTAGCTCATGGCAAGCAGGTACTTCATGTAATCCACACTAGCTACCAGGCTATTACCAATTATACAAGGCAGATTTCATCTGGTTTAAGTTATTTTCTTTCAACCATAGTCTAATGAGTGACAATATCTCTCAATGCATGAACTTCAGATTCATTGTACTTCACTGACAAACCCCATGACATTTAAGTGAATGTGCTTAAAAGTATGTGGATCTCTTCCCCTAATGTCCATAGTGACTGGGTGGAATGCCACTGGATCCTCACTGATACAATCCCTACTAATTAAATGCTGAGGTTGAGATGTGCAGCAGACATAGGGTCCATTAACAGAAATACGTGTAGTGCTCTTCCCTTTGGCACCTAAAACAGGCTTTGTAGCATATGTAGGATGCGGAATGGGTGGCCAAAGAGGCACCCAGTATCTTGTACTCAAGGGGGGTTTTTATCTGGCAAATGTATGTAATTGTGCAATATATGTACTAATAGCAGGTACTGGAGCTGCCTCCAGTCTGCTTGTACTGCTCTATAGTTCAGAGAATGGTATAATCTTGCTGTCTCTCTAGCTGTATCCTACCTTAGAGACACCCTGTAGGTGAAATGAAATGAAATTTGATTTGTAAAGCGAATGGCTGCCCGAGAGCGTCCTAGCGCTGCAGAACAAAGAGCAAAGCTGAGGTCCCATTGTTATGCCTCTCAATGACCCACTTCCTACAGTGGAGTCTCCTGTGTCAACTTTCCCTTCAAGCCCATCGTCTGTGTCGCTCGCTTCAATAGTTTAATAACTACGACCAATGGGGCAGGCAACGGGGTCATCCCTATCCTTCCAGAGAGCAGCCATACACAGCTCTCTGGGTCCATTGCCCATCTATCTGCCCTCAACGAGGGCTCCTGTTGCATGGAGAAAGCCCAGTCATGGATCACCTGCAGCTGTATTGCCGAATAGTACTATCGCGGCGGAGGGAGTGCGATTCTGCCCTCCAGGGGGTTCCTGGTTAGTGTCACCAGGGCTATTTGTGGTGTTCCTGGATCCCACTGCAGCACTCTCATCACCTCATTGACGGAACTGAAAAACCCATCCCAGATCATAAATGAGGTGTATGCAATGCATATGAACATTTTAGTAAATAGATATTTTAATATAGGGCTGCCCTCCCAGCAATGATATAAGGAGTTCCCTCCAGTGCCCTCCATCTGCCCTGTAATTCTGTAAAATTCTGGTAAGGATTTCCTTAAGGAATACTTCTCTGTCCATGGTCATGAAGAATCCAAGATAGATGAATCCTGATGGTTCCCATTTTGGAGGATAGCTCCAATCCCACCCCAGGTTCTGGTTGGACAAAGCAAATTCCACTTACTTATGCCTGTTTATATGGATACTGGTATACAACACAAACACCTCCAGGATCTGCAGTACTCTTGGTACAGAGTGCTGCTGGTCAGCCAGAAATAGCAGAATATCATCCACATATAAAAATATAATATCTTCCCACTCTGGATCCCACTGTAGCCCATGGAGCGGTGCATCTTTTCACATTCATATAATCAACAGCTTAATCTCCACCACAAGAGTGGTGAGAATAGTGGGCATCCCTGCCAGGACTCTGCTGTGAACGCCCACTTAACCTTAATCCTGGCCATCGGATCAGTTTATAGATATAAAGAAGCATAACTCATGACAAGTACCCTGGATCGAACCCCCTCTTGTACAAAATCTCCATTATACAGGATCTTTCCAGGGAATAAAATGCCTTTTTGTCATCTAGGGTCAACAAGATGGCTGGTTAACCTATATGTTCTCTATGTGCTAGGCACCCATCTAGCCTTATATGCTTCCCTTAGATCAACCTCTGAGTCCACGTACCTAAGTTTTCCTGGAAGTAAAGGTCTCTGGTCTCAGTAACCAGCGTCCTGGTATTCAAGTCTGTCACTTCCCATGGGTCAAACTTCCACTCTCCCCTCAGTCCTGAAGTGCCTGTCTGTATGTGAGTGATTATGGGTGAGTGATCTGATATGCCTTACAAAAGAAGGAAGTGCGTTTGAATCGATGCAAATGGCGGTGTGGTACGAGTAGATGGGTCTATTCTGGACATTGAACAGATAGTGTTAGCAAAGAAGGAGAGTTTTAATTAACCAATGAATACTTGCTACCACAGATCTACTTTCTATTTTATAAAAAAAAAAACAGAGATCAAACAGTCAACTTAATGACAGTTCATACACACATGCAGGGAACTGCAAATAAAAAAGAAGGAAACACCAATATATCACAAAAGGATCTGGTTGCCATCTAAATGTGCTCCTAAAAAAGTAGATCCTTGGCTTTGGGGAAACTTTTCTAATCAAAGAGTTGTTTGTTCCCATGCTGTGAAGTTACCTCTTCCCCCCTTTTCTAAGATACACCCTGTTTTCATGTGTCACAAATCAAGGCAGTAATTGATCAAGCATTTTCCCAAATAATCCTGTTCTCTTCCTCCTCCTAGTTTTGCTTCTGGTCATGAACAGGTTGGGGTGGATGAAATATATGCTTTTTTAACTCAATGGGGCCGCTATTAGTCCTGGAACATTGTAAATGGTATAAAGCTTGTGGTCACTCATCAGAACCTGCTGAACATTTTCTGAAGATTCTCTTTAGCTTGTCATATCTCACCCTTCACCAGTTGACCATTTTTTTGCACAGGACTTTCAACACAATTCAGGTGGTTTTTCATTTCCTTTTTTTTGCTGTGACGGTTTGCTGTGACACATGGTGTCCATAACTCATGGTGCTCTTCTATTCCTTTGACAGGTTTACCCTCTCTTTGCATTGCGTAGGTCCTGAACATCTTAAAAGTTCTGGAGTAAAAGTCCTTATTCATTGTAAGCAAAAATAAGCAAAAGCCTATATGTATACTCTATTGCAAGGTGACAGACTATCTTTACCACTACAAATGTGGTCTGTCTGCTGAATTTAGATGTGGGTGGACCTTTGGTTTGATCACTGTGGAGACTACCCTGTCGCCGCTGTTAATAAACCCCTCTAAAGGCCCTGTGGCGTAAGAGCTGAGGAGGCAAATCTGTAATTTCACCCGCAAGATTTAGATGCCGAATTAAAGTCAGTATTTCCTGCCCATCACAGCCAGGAATAGCCTGACTGTAAGAGGCAGTGAAAACTGCTTTGTGTTCCCCATGCCATTGAAGATGACTTCCATGACAAGGGGATCATTTTGTTTTGCCTTTTCAAAAAGAAAATCCTGAAGTAGGATTTTCTTTTTAATAAGGCAAAACAAAATGATCCCCTTGTCATGGAAGTCAGGCTATTCCTGGCTGTGATGGGCAGGAAATACTGACCTTAAATTCGGCATATAAACCTGGCGGGTGAAATTACAGATTTACCTCTACATATTCGTGAAAGAGGTGAGCAAATGAGTTGTGTACCTTTTTCCCCCATTGCAACTCCCTAAGACATCATTGCCCGCAATGTAATAACACCATCGATGCCAATGTATCCAACCTCTATTCCACGCTAGATTCCCACTCTCGCAATATTGTGAAACCCAATAAGTGCTCTTTAAACTGTGTGCTGTTGAACGCACAATAATTTCCCAAGCACAAATACGAATATGCGAATTTTCTCGAACAACATAAGCCGGACTTAATGTTTCTCACTGATACATGGCTTCATGCCTCCTCAGACCCGGCCTGAATACTGCTATACCTGATGGATACAGCCTTCATAGATGTGACAGAGAAGGACAATGAGGTGGGGTAGTGGCCATTGTATACTGCTCCCATATTAAAGCCACCTTCATTGACTTCCCCCAACTAAAAGAGGAAGCCATTCAGTTCTAATTCAAATGTAACAATACTTGTGTTCTCAATAGTCTACTAATTTACAGATCACCAGGGTCTAGAATCCCTTTTGTTGAATCAATTGCAACAGCCTTGGAGTCTTGTATGGAATACTCTAATTTTTCCATACTTGGGGATTTACATTTTCATTTATAACAATTTAATCGATTTTCTCAATAGCTTAGGTTTTAAACAAATAGTTACGGAGTTCACACACAAAGGAAATCATACTCTGGATGGTATTTTCCGAAACCACCCACAAATAAAATTAAGGAGCTCGTTGCCAGTAAATTGAACCGACCACAAAGCTATATTCTTTGATATATCTTTGACCGAACCATTCACCCGAGAACTTAGGAATAATAAATCAGGTGGAGTACGACTTTGGAAGCAAATAAATACCCTGATCTTGAAACTACTTTATGAGCCCATGATCTACATATAGTTGCAGATCTGGATATAACAGCCCTAAATTTTATTAACTGGATTGTTCAAGCTGTGCAGAAATTAACCCCCGAAACTCTCAAATATATGAATAAAAGAGCCCAATCAGCTCCATGGTACACCACCAATTTAAAAGAATTAAAGTGGAAGTGTAGAGATAAGGAACAAATCTGGAGGAGGAACTACTCCGATACTGATAAAACACAATATAATCAGGCACTAGCAAAGTATAAGGAAGCAATAGTCCAATCAAAAACTACCTTCTTTACTGAGAAAATCATGGCCTCCAAGAACACGGCCAGTGAACTTTTTAAAACTGTTTCTAATCTATCTAGTTTCAGTAATAGCAAACAGTTTAACCCTACTAGCCAGTTTTCCAACAAACTAGCAGATTTCTTGCAGGATAAAGTTGTTATAATTTTTGAGGGGTTCTCCAACAATAAAACTGGAACATAAACTCAAATATCCAATGACGATAAGGAAACCACGGAGATCTTCCTACATGAATTCCACGCTCTAACCTCAGATAAGGTAGAAAAGCTAATGTTATCAATGAAGTCAGAATCCCCTTTGGATCCATAGTCTTTCATATGGCACCTCGCATAATTTGGAATAGATTAATACCCCTTCTCAATAACTGTTTGTCCAAAGGGCACTTACCCGACACATGGAAAGAATCCCTGTCAGACCTATACTAAAAAAGCCAACCCTGGACCCTACCAAAGTCAGCAGTTAATGGCCTATTTCATGTCTATCATTTCCTTCTAAAATGTTGGCAACAGCCCTCAATGAGAAAAAGTTATCCTACATAGAGACCAATGACAAACTTGACTCAGCACAACACGGTTTCCGACCACGCCATAGCACAGAATCGACACTGATTGCTGCCACTGAGGATATACGTATTCAACTTGATGGAGGGGGGAATGCCATACTGATCTTGCTTGACCTATCAGCGCATTTGATGCGGTTGATCACCACATTCTTATTCAATGCCTGGCTGAAATAGGAATTGTGAACAAAGCGTCTGATATCCTCCGGGCATACCTAACAGGTAGAGAGCATTCCAGTATGATGGAAGAACATAAATCGCTTCCCTGCACATGGCCGTGTGGAGTTCTGCAGGCATCAACACTTTCTCCCACCTTGTTCAACATTTATGCAACCCTGCTAGTCAGACTCATAGGGTCCCATGGTTTTAAAGCGGTATGCTACGCTGACGACACAATAGTTGTCTCCTTAACATCCAAGCCTGAAGAAGTGGCAGTTAATTTTAGCAACAGAATAAGGCACATCATTTCCTGGATGTTGGACAACTGTTTAAAATTAAACACCGGAAAAACTCAAGTTGTCATGTTTGGAAAAGATACTTCCATCTGGAACTCTACCTGGTGGCCGGAAGTAGGAGGACCTTGCCCTAAGCCTGTTAAACAAGTAAAAAACCTTGGGATTAAGATAGACGACTAGCTCTCTCTATCTGAACAGGTTAACAACATTACTTCCTTTGAGACCAAAGAAGAGCATGATATGCAAATTACAGACGCTACAAAATGCAGCGGCATGTTCACTTCCTAAATTTCAAAATTTAGCCGCATAAGCCACACCATTCGAGACCTGCACTGGTTACCAGTCGAGGCAAGGATGCATTTAAAATCTATGTGCATTTTGCATTAGACTCTCCACCGGGTTGGCTCAGCCTACCTTAACTCACATATCAGGCGCTACCCACCACAACGCAAACTTAGATCTGCACCCGCCTCTCTGCTGCTTAATCTCAGGAAACAAACCAATCTGTTAATGTTCAGAAAGTCAATGAAAACATGGCTGTTCACTCACAAAGTTTAGCCGACTAGCCCAACTTCTTTTACAGACACTGGGCAGCTAGCGCTAAGACGCACAGCAAACACGCGCTCTATAAAAACCCTTATTTCAATCATTTAATTTTATCAACAGGGACAATCGTCTGTGCAGCTCCGAATATGACGTAAAAATGTAATTTCAAATTTCAAGCTCATCCTTTAACAAAAAAGTCATTTTCATTACAGTCCCTGCTCAAAATGGAACAAGGTGCTTGGTCAGTCAGTGGTGGTTGTGAACACTCCTTGATACCCTCTATAACGGAGGTCGTCACAATTTTTTTCTTAGGCAAAATATTTTAAAGTAGGGCCTGAAGAACAGTCTTATTACATCTTGTTAGGGGTACTTTTTATTTTAAGCTCATAATCCACATTACATGTGAGATTTATAAAGGAACAAATATATCAAACAAAAACAATGTAAGTGATGTGAGCCCTCACACTCTTCTTCCCCAATGAAGACTCGCCTGCTGTACTAATAATACCTGTGGCCATAAGGAGCAACCTATGTATGTCCTTTGCCTCTTTCATCCCTTCCACAATCCCTGGCCATCATTTCAGTCATTAAACATGCACTCAGTCCCTTTCAGGAAAATGGAGTTCCCACTTATTGCACACCTCTTTGCAGAAAGAGTGCCCTCAGCCCAAATGCTAGCCCAGATAAATACCCATATACCTCTTTTGTAAAGTAATTGTAATGCAGTGGCCCCTCAAACTCCTGGAACCCAGTGCCACTGCACCTGCTTCATGCCTCAGAGTTACTGCATTGTGAAGCAGAAGTCTCCTCTGCATCTTGTATAAACATGGACCTCTATCTTGCCCCATCTTGCCCCATCCATCCATCCTTCTCCATCCTTCCCCCATCTCTCTGAGGGCTATGCTTAGTTGTCTCATCTGTTTCAATTTTCCCTTCTTTTGGTCAGAATCCCAAATCAGCAGTGGATCAGCAAGGTTGTACTGGGCCCCAGTGCAAGGTTGTATAGTGAAAAAAGCCTGTTTTGAGGTTTTAATGGGACCCCACACCCCTGGGCCCCTGTTCTATTACACCTGCAGCACTGTCATATGTCCTGTGCAAGCCCATTGTCGTTTTCTCTATGGTAGCATGAAAACATTTAAGACTGCCCTCTGCTTTATGCATGTTACTCTACAAACGTATTTTGATTTGTGCCACATTGTACTGTCACAAAGAACTTGCCATTATTTTTGCGTTCTGTTCTTTCCTGGGATTTAGTATGCCCACCATAGACATGGTCAAATAACAAAGCCCCTTGTTATTTGGTTCTGGTCAGGTCTCAGCACCTAGACAAACACACAAATGTAGCTGTTCTTTGGGACCACGTACTTTGTCATATAGCTATGCACAGAATATGTAACAACACACTTGGAGAGGGATATTTTCAGGGAAGAGATTGTGACAGCACCTGAGATGTCGAACTCTCATCTGCACATACTAAGGTACGGGGCCAACACCCAGAGATCTTCTGATATATAATCACTTTGCTTCTGTAGAATGGGAGGGGGCTAGATTACCATAGCTTATATAATGACACCTCCATTATTGATTTTTGTACTACTTACTATGCTGAACATATTTGTGTTAGGCATTTTCTTTCTCATTGTGGCACGTATACTGCATACTAGAGCACAATAGTTAAAATAAAAGTTGTAAACGTTTCTCGTGTCTCTGTCAGATCTTATTGTGGATTAGTATGAGTGCGAGTGAAAGGGTGTGACCTGCACCTGCGATTCCTGAGAGGGTCGTGAGTGTTGTGTACTGGGGTGTCTAATCACTTGTTCCTCTGTGAGTGAGTAGGAGGACAAGTGAAACACTATGGCTAGTGGGTCACCAGCTCATGGATACTCGAGTGGTAGGAGTCCCTGCCTACTAAGATTCTATCATTCCCAAGCATAGTTTTATGACTCCGCAGAATCCTTGCAACACAACCAACAATATCTATTACGCTGCCTATTCAACTGAACAATCCCTCCTAGGCCTGAGGCCCAAAACAGGCTTTTTGCCACTTTGCTTTTAAATACTGTGTTGAAAAAGTTGAAAAAGTCCCACATCTCTGCCTCCTGTTGCTTGGGCACATTGAGAGTGACATGGCCTTGATGCTACCATGAAAAAAAGCTCCCCATCCCATTTTTGTTAGCAATAAAGCCATAATTGTGGGATAGTTTACCTTCACACCATTGCTCCAGTGCCACTGCACCTGCTGCACTAATAGATATGTGGATGGACAAAAAAATGAGCTCACATATCTTGCCACCTTCCTCTGCAACTCTCTCCGAGGAAGCTGTTTCTGTCCATTTGTACACAAAAATATTGAGTCTGCATATAGTGCCTCCCTAGTTTTGGACATATGTTACCTGAAAGGAAGGTATATGTGTGCAACTGGCTGATAACCAAATGTAAAGGTTGGCTGGGAACAGGTATCAATCAATCAAGGCATTTACAAAGCGCGCTACTCACCCGTAGGGGTTTAAAGGCGCTGAGGGTCGGGGGAGGGGTGCTGCTACTGCTCAAACAGCCAGGTCTTGAGTAGTCTCCTGAAGGTCTGAAGGTCTTCGGTCTGCCGTAGGAGGATGGGTAGGGCATTCCAGGACTTGGCGGCGAGGTAGGAGAATGATCTGCCGCCGCTGGTTGTTCTTTGGATGCGGGGGACGGTAAGGCGAGGTCGGCGGATCGGAGCTCGCTGTTTGGGGTGTAGAAGGTAAGTCGACTGTTGAGGTATGTTGGTCCGGTGTTGTGGAGTGCCTTCTGTGCATGGGTGAGGAGCTTCAATGTGACCCTTTCGTTGACGGGAAGCCAGTGCAGGTCTCTCAGGTGGGGTGTGATGTGGCTGTGGCAAGGGATGTCATGGATCAGGCTGCGGAGGCGTTCTGTATGTGTTGCAGTTGTTTCAGTAGTTTGGCTGAAGCTCCTGCGTAGAGGGCCTTTCCATAGTCCAGTCTACTGCTGACGAGAGCCTGGGTGGCAGTTCTTCTTGTGCCAGTGGGGATCCACCTGTAGATCTTCCGGCGCATGCGGAGGGTGTTGAAACAGGAGGATGAGATGGCTTGGTCATGGAGAGTGTTGAGTCGAGGATGAATCCCAGGTTGTGTGTGTGGTCGTGGGTGTCGGTGCTGCAACCAGGGCAGTCGGCCATCAGGAGTTGTCCCAGGCTGAAGGGGTGGAGCTGAGGATGAGGACCTTCATCTTGTCCAAGTTCTGTTTCAGACAGCTGTTCTTCATCAATGCAGCGACGGCTTTCATTCCTTCGTGGAGATTGGTTTTGGCGGTGCGAAGGTCTTTGGTGAGGGAGAGGATCAGCTGTGTGTCGTCAGCGTAGGAGATGATGTTGAGGTTGTACAGTCTGGTGACGCGGGCGAGCAGGGCCATGTAGTTGTTAAACAGGGTCGGGCTGAGGGATGATCCTTGGGGTGAATTCGGATGCTTCAGATCGGAAGGGGGGGGAGGCGGATGCTCTGTGTTCTGTCAGTGAGGAAGGAGGTGGTACAGTCCAGTGCTTTGAAATGAATTCCTGCGTCGGGGAGGCGGTGGCAGACCATGTCAAAAGCGGGTGAGAGGTCCAGGAGGATGAGGGCCATGGTCTTGCCGTTCTCCAGCAGGGCCCTGATGTTGTCGGTGGCAGTGATGAGGGCCGTTTCGGTGCTGTAGTTGCTGTGGAACCCAGATTGGGATGGGTCCAGGATGTTGTTCTCCTCGAGGTAGTGGGTCAGCTGTTTGTTGAGTGTCTTCTTGATGACCTTCACCTGGAACGGGAGCAGGGAGATGGTCCGGAAGTTCTTGAGGTCCCTTGGGTCTGCCTTGGGTTTCTTGAGCGAGGGGTGATTTGGGCGTGCTTCCAGCTCCCTGGGAAGGTTGCGGTCTCAAAGGAGATGTTGATGGCCTTGCGGAGGTGGGCTGGGATGGTGGCACTGGCTTTGTTGAAGATGTGGTGAGGGCATGGGTCTGACGGGGAGCCGGTGTGGATGGTGCTCATGATCTTGATGGTATCGTCGTCATTGATGTTCGTCCATGCGAGCAGGGGGTCGCTGAGGGTGGTGGCCGTGGGGTCTGAGGTGTCATTGGCTGCCGTGGTGGTCTGGATGTCGAACCTGTTGTGAATGTCTGCGATCTTGAGGTGGAAGAAAGAGGCATGGTAGTTGCACCACAGGTCTTACGATGGTGGGATGTCATTGGTGTTGGAGAGTTCTTTCTAAATGTCGAAGAGCTCTTTGCTGTTGTGTGCATTGTTGTTGAGGCTGTCTTTGAAGGAGGTCTTTTTGGCGGATCTGATGAGGTGATGGTGTTGGTGTATGGGGCTCTTGTGGGCTGCTTGGTTCTCCGGTGTCTGTTTGTGGTGCCATTTCTTCTCCAATTTTCAGCAGTTTTGTTTGGAAGTTCGTGAGGTCTGTGATGAACCATCTGGCGTTCCTGTTGGTGCATCTGTTGGAGGAGTTCTTGACCGGGGCAAGGGTGTTGGCGCAATCATCCATCCAGCATCTGAGGCAGCTGGTGGCGGCATCCGGGTCGGTGGGGTCGCAGGGTGGACTCTGGGCAAGGTTGGTGGTTAGTTGGTCTTCGGTGACTTTGCTCCAGCAGCGGTGGGTAATTTGTTGGGTGCGTTGGTGCATGGTGGGTTTCCGGAAAGTGAAGTGGATACAGTGATGGTCAGTCCAGTGAAGTTCTGAGGTGTGGCTGAAGGAGATGTCGGAGCTTGCGGAGAAGATGGGATCCTGCGTGTGGCAGGCGGAGTGGATGGGTGTTGCCTTGAACTGTCTGAGTCCGAGGTTGGCGAGGTTGTTAATCAGGGTGGTGGAGTTGGTGTCATGGTTGTTTTGAAGGTGGAAGTTCAGGTCTCCGAGGAGGATGTAGTGTGTGGAGGCAAGGGCTTGCGTGCTGACAAAGTCGGCGATGAATTCGCTGAATTGTGGTCGGTGCTGGTGGTCTGTGGATGAGGGTTTCTCTGAGAGTGGTATTGTGGTTGGTGTAGATCTGGAAGTGCAGGTGGTCGGCGGTGTTGAGGGTGTCATCGGAGTTGGTAGAGACCTTGAGGGTGGACTTGTGGACGATGGCAATTCCTCCTCCCACTCCATTGGTGCGGTCTCTCTGGGTGATCTAGTAGCCATCCGGGATGGCTATGGCGATGTCGGGTGCCGAGGAGTCGTTCATCCAGGTCTCTGTCAGGAAGGCGACGTCTGGGGATGATGTGTTGAGCAGGTCCCGGAGGCCTGTTTGCGTGCGGAGCGGGTGTTCAGGAGTACGCAACGGATGTGGTTGGGTCCTGTCCTGGTGGGCGGATTATCGGCTCTGGTGCTAGTGAAGCTACAGTTCCGGCAGGAGAAGGGTCCATGGGTGCGCTTTCGGGCGACCTGAAAGCCGCTGTGCTGTTGTCTGGTGTTGAGTGCGTGGAGGGTGCTGGCATTGTCGGGGAGTTGAGCCTCATGGCGTTCGCGGGGGCCAGGGGTTCAGGCGTTGGGCACGGACGGGCGCAGATGGGCTTGCCTTATGCTCCCCTTCGGGGCTCCAGCTGCGCGGCTGCCATAAGAAGGGGAGGTAGGAGGGAGGAGCAGCTGGGAGGGGGGAGCGGGTGAATGGGCCCTAAGTGACGCAGCGGCGGGAAAATGGGAGGGGCGAAAGGTAAAACAGAAGGCAGAGTGGCACAAGGAAGGGGAATGAAAAATCGATCACAGAGCCAATTACCAAATACAGTGCAATTAGTAGGAAAGAACACAAAGGAAGGGAAATGAAAAAAAAACGATTACAGAGCCAAATACCAAATACAGTGCAATTAGCAGACAGAAAAACAGAAGAACAGTAAAACAGAGTACAGTTCAGATATTAAAAGCAAACCTGCAGCCTACCACTGGCCACCAGGGATGAGGCGCAGGTGGTAGCCTGGGGGTGAAGGCGGGCCTCGAACTTCAGTCAGCCGGAGCGGCAGCTGAGCACAGAGCACGGGCACAGACAGGTGGAGCTGCACTGTGTGGGGAACGACCTGCCTGGAAACAGAGTAATTTCATTTTGAAGATTAATGATGACACAATTATATTCATTTTGAGAGGAAATGTAAAGGTGCTGAGTTTTGGAAAATATCTTTTTAACAAACATATAAAAAATGTTGCACCATGCAATGTCTGGTTACATATTACTAATATGTATTTTTTCAAGTGATTGTTTTAAATTAACCACTAAGGGATCTATTTACAAGGTAGTTTGTGCCACTCTAATATCAGGCACATTTCCACTAATTAATTTAGTTTGCATTCATGTTTCATTTAAGGTGTACGCATTATTTTATATACAGTGGACTGAAGGTGAAAAAACATAGGGGGATATTATCAAGAAACAGCCTTAAAATTATATTTCTATATAAAGGGCCAGATGTAGGTGGCCCAATACCGGTCTGTAAAGACCGAAATTACCGAATTTCGGTCGTTACCAACCAGTATTGGACATTTAGGATGTAGGGGATGATTTGGTAAATAACGAATCGGTATTTACCGATTCAGTATTTACCGACTCATCATTTACCGATTCGGTATTTACCAAATTGGTAAATGACATGTAGGAAGCACTTTGAAGAGTGCTTATGTGCTTTAAGGATTTGTTATTTACCACCAACTATTAGTTGGTGGTAAATAACGAATACCTCTGTAAATGCAAATCTGTGCATTTACACCAGGGCCATGTGACAGACATACATTGCCTCAGGGCATGTATGTGTGCCACATGTGCACACAAGCACTATTCAGGGGTGCAACAGGGTGTCAGAGTGATACCCTGCCACCCTGGACTCTTTCCCTATTTTACTGAATCGGTAATTACCGATTCGGTAATTGACATTAATTCCTGGCTGGGGCCGGGGCTTCAGGGACTGTAAACAACTACAAGTAGAGGAAGACAAATTTCTCTGCAGAATCCTGAAAATCCCACACTCCACCTCTGCCGAAATTGCTCACACAGAACTGGGGATTCCATATATTTCAGACTATGTCAAGTTGAGGCCAATTATAGCATGGATCAGAATTTGGACAAACCCAGAAGCAGCATTGAGCAGGGAAATTGTCACAGACTGTTTGCAAACAGATAAGGGGTTACAAATTCCCTGGTTAAAATACGTTAAATGCACTTTAGAGAATATAGACCAGCATCTCCTTTTTAGTGACCCTTCCTCAATTTCTATCAGTTTTAAATCAAGGGTCAAATAGTTGCTTTTAGACAAATTTGAAACTGTTAGACTTGGTCCTGGACCCTTAAAGAGATCAATAGCAGCTCATGGTCTAGTCAGTAATGGGGCGGGTATGGAACCTTATCTGTTCTTGATGTATAACCAGCATGATAGATTTTTAATGGGCCGTTTTAGGCTCAACCTGTTACCTAATATTCTAGCTTATCCCTCTGGTTTTACTGTTACGATTGAGCAGAAGGGTGCCTGCGGCTGCAACAATAGGTCTCAGCAGGACACCCTTCATTTTGTACTTTTATGTTCATTTTATCAAAATCCTAGGCGTAGATTTTTGATTGACATTCTCAGGAAGCAGAAATTTCGCCATGCAAGAGCTGCACTGCTTTTCTTACAGAGAGCTAGTGATACGCACACCTTATGCTCTATTATAAGCTTTTTAAAAGTAGCAGTAAGACTGAGAAACACAAGAAATTAACCAACCTTTGTACATAATTATTATCTTTCTCTATGAATTGTACCTTCTACTCCCTGTAGTTTTAATTTGTCAAAAGTTCAGAAATGTAATTTAATGAAATTTTTATTGTGTAATGTATTTTTATGATGGTTTTTAATCTTCGAAATAAAGATTTACTGAACTGAACTGACATTCATTCCTATGGACCTCCAGGACCAATAAAGCCATAATTGTGGGATAGTTTACCTTCACACCATTGCTCCAGTGCCACTGCACCTGCTGCACTAATAGATATGTGGATGGACAAAAAAATGAGCTCACATATCTTGCCACCTTCCTCTGCAACTCTCTCCGAGGAAGCTGTTTCTGTCCATTTGTACACAAAAATATTGAGTCTGCATATAGTGCCTCCCTAGTTTTGGCCATATGTTACCTGAAAGGAAGGTATATGTGTGCAACTGGCTGATAACCAAATGTAAAGGTTGGCTGGGAACAGGTATCAATCAATCAAGGCATTTACAAAGCGCGCTACTCACCCGTAGGGGTTTAAAGGCGCTGAGGGTCGGGGGAGGGGTGCTGCTACTGCTCAAACAGCCAGGTCTTGAGTAGTCTCCTGAAGGTCTGAAGGTCTTCGGTCTGCCGTAGGAGGATGGGTAGGGCATTCCAGGACTTGGCGGCGAGGTAGGAGAATGATCTGCCGCCGCTGGTTGTTCTTTGGATGCGGGGGACGGTAAGGCGAGGTCGGCGGATCGGAGCTCGCTGTTTGGGGTGTAGAAGGTAAGTCGACTGTTGAGGTATGTTGGTCCGGTGTTGTGGAGTGCCTTCTGTGCATGGGTGAGGAGCTTCAATGTGACCCTTTCGTTGACGGGAAGCCAGTGCAGGTCTCTCAGGTGGGGTGTGATGTGGCTGTGGCAAGGGATGTCATGGATCAGGCTGCGGAGGCGTTCTGTATGTGTTGCAGTTGTTTCAGTAGTTTGGCTGAAGCTCCTGCGTAGAGGGCCTTTCCATAGTCCAGTCTACTGCTGACGAGAGCCTGGGTGGCAGTTCTTCTTGTGCCAGTGGGGATCCACCTGTAGATCTTCCGGCGCATGCGGAGGGTGTTGAAACAGGAGGATGAGATGGCTTGGTCATGGAGAGTGTTGAGTCGAGGATGAATCCCAGGTTGTGTGTGTGGTCGTGGGTGTCGGTGCTGCAACCAGGGCAGTCGGCCATCAGGAGTTGTCCCAGGCTGAAGGGGTGGAGCTGAGGATGAGGACCTTCATCTTGTCCAAGTTCTGTTTCAGACAGCTGTTCTTCATCAATGCAGCGACGGCTTTCATTCCTTCGTGGAGATTGGTTTTGGCGGTGCGAAGGTCTTTGGTGAGGGAGAGGATCAGCTGTGTGTCGTCAGCGTAGGAGATGATGTTGAGGTTGTGCAGTCTGGTGACGCGGGCGAGCAGGGCCATGTAGTTGTTAAACAGGGTCGGGCTGAGGGATGATCCTTGGGGTGAATTTGGATGCTTCAGATCGGAAGGGGGGGGGGGCGGATGCTCTGTGTTCTGTCAGTGAGGAAGGAGGTGGTACAGTCCAGTGCTTTGAAATGAATTCCTGCGTCGGGGAGGCGGTGGCAGACCATGTCAAAAGCGGGTGAGAGGTCCAGGAGGATGAGGGCCATGGTCTTGCCGTTCTCCAGCAGGGCCCTGATGTTGTCGGTGGCAGTGATGAGGGCCGTTTCGGTGCTGTAGTTGCTGTGGAACCCAGATTGGGATGGGTCCAGGATGTTGTTCTCCTCGAGGTAGTGGGTCAGCTGTTTGTTGAGTGTCTTCTTGATGACCTTCACCTGGAACGGGAGCAGGGAGATGGTCCGGAAGTTCTTGAGGTCCCTTGGGTCTGCCTTGGGTTTCTTGAGCGAGGGGTGATTTGGGCGTGCTTCCAGCTCTCTGGGAAGGTTGCGGTCTCAAAGGAGATGTTGATGGCCTTGCGGAGGTGGGCTGGGATGGTGGCACTGGCTTTGTTGAAGATGTGGTGAGGGCATGGGTCTGACGGGGAGCCGGTGTGGATGGTGCTCATGATCTTGATGGTATCGTCGTCATTGATGTTCGTCCATGCGAGCAGGGGGTCGCTGAGGGTGGTGGCCGTGGGGTCTGAGGTGTCATTGGCTGCCGTGGTGGTCTGGATGTCGAACCTGTTGTGAATGTCTGCGATCTTGAGGTGGAAGAAAGAGGCAAGGTAGTTGCACCACAGGTCTTACGATGGTGGGATGTCATTGGTGTTGGAGAGTTCTTTCTAAATGTCGAAGAGCTCTTTGCTGTTGTGTGCATTGTTGTTGAGGCTGTCTTTGAAGGAGGTCTTTTTGGCGGATCTGATGAGGTGATGGTGTTGGTGTATGGGGCTCTTGTGGGCTGCTTGGTTCTCCGGTGTCTGTTTGTGGTGCCATTTCTTCTCCAATTTTCAGCAGTTTTGTTTGGAAGTTCGTGAGGTCTGTGATGAACCATCTGGCGTTCCTGTTGGTGCATCTGTTGGAGGAGTTCTTGACCGGGGCAAGGGTGTTGGCGCAATCATCCATCCAGCATCTGAGGCAGCTGGTGGCGGCATCCGGGTCGGTGGGGTCGCAGGGTGGACTCTGGGCAAGGTTGGTGGTTAGTTGGTCTTCGGTGACTTTGCTCCAGCAGCGGTGGGTAATTTGTTGGGTGCGTTGGTGCATGGTGGGTTTCCGGAAAGTGAAGTGGATACAGTGATGGTCAGTCCAGTGAAGTTCTGAGGTGTGGCTGAAGGAGATGTCGGAGCTTGCGGAGAAGATGGGATACTGCGTGTGGCAGGCGGAGTGGATGGGTGTTGCCTTGAACTGTCTGAGTCCGAGGTTGGCGAGGTTGTTAATCAGGGTGGTGGAGTTGGTGTCATGGTTGTTTTGAAGGTGGAAGTTCAGGTCTCCGAGGAGGATGTAGTGTGTGGAGGCAAGGGCTTGCGTGCTGACAAAGTCGGCGATGAATTCGCTGAATTGTGGTCGGTGCTGGTGGTCTGTGGATGAGGGTTTCTCTGAGAGTGGTATTGTGGTTGGTGTAGATCTGGAAGTGCAGGTGGTCGGCGGTGTTGAGGGTGTCATCGGAGTTGGTAGAGACCTTGAGGGTGGACTTGTGGACGATGGCAATTCCTCCTCCCACTCCATTGGTGCGGTCTCTCTGGGTGATCTAGTAGCCATCCGGGATGGCTATG
Source organism: Lissotriton vulgaris (assembly GCF_964263255.1). Taxonomy (NCBI): domain Eukaryota; kingdom Metazoa; phylum Chordata; class Amphibia; order Caudata; family Salamandridae; genus Lissotriton; species Lissotriton vulgaris. The sequence goes on from NC_141691.1 coordinate 782,765,355, forward strand.
GCGATGTCGGGTGCCGAGGAGTCGTTCATCCAGGTCTCTGTCAGGAAGGCGACGTCTGGGGATGATGTGTTGAGCAGGTCCCGGAGGCCTGTTTGCGTGCGGAGCGGGTGTTCAGGAGTACGCAACGGATGTGGTTGGGTCCTGTCCTGGTGGGCGGATTATCGGCTCTGGTGCTAGTGAAGCTACAGTTCCGGCAGGAGAAGGGTCCATGGGTGCGCTTTCGGGCGACCTGAAAGCCGCTGTGCTGTTGTCTGGTGTTGAGTGCGTGGAGGGTGCTGGCATTGTCGGGGAGTTGAGCCTCATGGCGTTCGCGGGGGCCAGGGGTTCAGGCGTTGGGCACGGACGGGCGCAGATGGGCTTGCCTTATGCTCCCCTTCGGGGCTCCAGCTGCGCGGCTGCCATAAGAAGGGGAGGTAGGAGGGAGGAGCAGCTGGGAGGGGGGAGCGGGTGAATGGGCCCTAGGTGACGCAGCGGCGGGAAAACGGGAGGGGCGAAAGGTAAAACAGAAGGCAGAGTGGCACAAGGAAGGGGAATGAAAAATCGATCACAGAGCCAATTACCAAATACAGTGCAATTAGTAGGAAAGAACACAAAGGAAGGGAAATGAAAAAAAAACGATTACAGAGCCAAATACCAAATACAGTGCAATTAGCAGACAGAAAAACAGAAGAACAGTAAAACAGAGTACAGTGCAGATATTAAAAGCAAACCTGCAGCCTACCACTGGCCACCAGGGATGAGGCGCAGGTGGTAGCCTGGGGGTGAAGGCGGGCCTCGAACTTCAGTCAGCCGGAGCGGCAGCTGAGCACAGAGCACGGGCACAGACAGGTGGAGCTGCACTGTGTGGGGAACGACCTGCCTGGAAACAGAGTAATTTCATTTTGAAGATTAATGATGACACAATTATATTCATTTTGAGAGGAAATGTAAAGGTGCTGAGTTTTGGAAAATATCTTTTTAACAAACATATAAAAAATGTTGCACCATGCAATGTCTGGTTACATATTACTAATATGTATTTTTTCAAGTGATTGTTTTAAATTAACCACTAAGGGATCTATTTACAAGGTAGTTTGTGCCACTCTAATATCAGGCACATTTCCACTAATTAATTTAGTTTGCATTCATGTTTCATTTAAGGTGTACGCATTATTTTATATACAGTGGACTGAAGGTGAAAAAACATAGGGGGATATTATCAAGAAACAGCCTTAAAATTATATTTCTATATAAAGGGCCAGATGTAGGTGGCCCAATACCGGTCTGTAAAGACCGAAATTACCGAATTTCGGTCGTTACCAACCAGTATTGGACATTTAGGATGTAGGGGATGATTTGGTAAATAACGAATCGGTATTTACCGATTCAGTATTTACCGAATCATCATTTACCGATTCGGTATTTACCAAATTGGTAAATGACATGTAGGAAGCACTTTGAAGAGTGCTTATGTGCTTTAAGGATTTGTTATTTACCACCAACTATTAGTTGGTGGTAAATAACGAATACCTCTGTAAATGCAAATCTGTGCATTTACACCAGGGCCATGTGACAGACATACATTGCCTCAGGGCATGTATGTGTGCCACATGTGCACACAAGCACTATTCAGGGGTGCAACAGGGTGTCAGAGTGATACCCTGCCACCCTGGACTCTTTCCCTATTTTACTGAATCGGTAATTACCGATTTGGTAATTGACATTAATTCCTGGCTGGGGCCGGGGCTTCAGGGACTGTAAACAACTACAAGTAGAGGAAGACAAATTTCTCTGCAGAATCCTGAAAATCCCACACTCCACCTCTGCCGAAATTGCTCACACAGAACTGGGGATTCCATATATTTCAGACTATGTCAAGTTGAGGCCAATTATAGCATGGATCAGAATTTGGACAAACCCAGAAGCAGCATTGAGCAGGGAAATTGTCACAGACTGTTTGCAAACAGATAAGGGGTTACAAATTCCCTGGTTAAAATACGTTAAATGCACTTTAGAGAATATAGACCAGCATCTCCTTTTTAGTGACCCTTCCTCAATTTCTATCAGTTTTAAATCAAGGGTCAAATAGTTGCTTTTAGACAAATTTGAAACTGTTAGACTTGGTCCTGGACCCTTAAAGAGATCAATAGCAGCTCATGGTCTAGTCAGTAATGGGGCGGGTATGGAACCTTATCTGTTCTTGATGTATAACCAGCATGATAGATTTTTAATGGGCCGTTTTAGGCTCAACCTGTTACCTAATATTCTAGCTTATCCCTCTGGTTTTACTGTTACGATTGAGCAGAAGGGTGCCTGCGGCTGCAACAATAGGTCTCAGCAGGACACCCTTCATTTTGTACTTTTATGTTCATTTTATCAAAATCCTAGGCGTAGATTTTTGATTGACATTCTCAGGAAGCAGAAATTTCGCCATGCAAGAGCTGCACTGCTTTTCTTACAGAGAGCTAGTGATACGCACACCTTATGCTCTATTATAAGCTTTTTAAAAGTAGCAGTAAGACTGAGAAACACAAGAAATTAACCAACCTTTGTACATAATTATTATCTTTCTCTATGAATTGTACCTTCTACTCCCTGTAGTTTTAATTTGTCAAAAGTTCAGAAATGTAATTTAATGAAATTTTTATTGTGTAATGTATTTTTATGATGGTTTTTAATCTTCGAAATAAAGATTTACTGAACTGAACTGACATTCATTCCTATGGACCTCCAGGACCATAGGAATGAATGGCAATTACCGAATAAGTAATTACCGATTCCGTAAATACCCATATCTTAACGATTCGGTAATTTTTACCGAATTATTAGCTACATAGGATTTACCGATTCTAAAATACCGAATCTGTAAAATTCGGTATTTTAGAATCGGTAAATCCTATTTATCTACATCTAGCCCATAATTTCCTGCCGCTAAAGCGGCGATAATGGGCTTGATAATATGCCCTTGTGAATTCGCATAGAAGCCCATGTGGGAAACCATTTTGGAACAAAACAATCCATTTGATAACCATTGATTCTACAAAATTAAGTATTCCTTTGTTGGATTAAGACAAGAGCCTAATTTGAGTTGGTGGTTGAAGGTGAGGATAACTGGCCCTCTTTTTGGGTGACCACAATTTATTTTTCACCCTTTACCACTTAAAAATCATTTACCCTACAGCCAACTCATCCGAGCTAAAAGAATAACCTCTAATCCCAACAAATTCATTGAGGAAGTAAACAATGTTACATCACATTTCAAAACCTGAGGGTATCCTAACCAGATCCTTGAGCAGGCAAAACAACGATGTGCGACCAAATCCAGAGATGATCTCTTTAAGCCAGCTGCAACACCTAACACCGATGTCATCACCATGGTTTCCAAATATTCTACAGCAAGTCCCAAAGCCAAACAAATCATTAAAAAGCATTGGAACATTTTGCGAGTTGAACCGGACTTCAACGGAATCTTTGAGAAAGAACCCATCTTTGCTTACTCCCGAGCTAAAAATCTGGGAGAACTCATTAAACATTCCAAAGATCGCAACCAAGTATTTAAAGGCACCAACCCATGTTGGAACTGTAGTCACTGTAGCAGCGTTATAAAAGGCACAACAATCAATCACCCTATGAAGGGACACCAAATAAAAATAAGAGCAACAGCTACATGTGATACATCTAACGTCATTTACGGATTGAAGTGTCCTTGCGGCAAAATGTACGTTGGACAGACCGAAAGAAAACTCAAAACAAGGTTAACGGAGCATAAGTCCAACATTAGAACCAAACAGGCAAAATCTACCATAGCACAGCATTTTCTTGAAGCTGGCCATGGCATCAGCCAATTACGCTTTTGCGCACTGGAAACCATTTCCAAAGAACCTGGTAAAGACAATCATAACGAGCTTCTGAGACGTGAAAACTATTGGATTTTTGCACTTTCCACCATGAAACCACATGGAATGAATGACCGAATCGAATATACGTGTTATCTGTAACCCCCGCAGGGGTTTTCCTAAGTGCGATCACTGGTTCGCCCTGTATGGCAGATTAATTTATGTTTCATGTACACTTTCGTTTATCCTTTTTTTGAGACTTTATACTGTATATATCTTGATTTAGTGGGGGATACCAACCTATTGTGGGCGCACTACCTTAATTTCAGGGTACTAAATTATAATTAGTGACAGTAATCATAAGGTGCTTCTAGAGGAATGATGCGTATCCTACATCAAATGGCTTCATGTGAAGCAACAATAAGAACAGTATCCTCTGAGCACACCCACAGTTCACTCATATAGTTGGTGGGGACACCAGATACCCAATAGCTGCTCATTTTGTTCAGAACATTGATAACCAGGGAGATCACCAATTTTGTTATCATGCAATAGAGCACGTACCTCAGGATCCCAGGGGAGGTAACAGAACTCTGAAACTCAGACGTAGGGAAGTACTGTGGATAATGAAACTGAAATCGGTCCAACATGGGCTTAACATTGATAATGAGTACCAGTACTTCTTGGGCAATGAGTAAGAATTGGGCTGATCTTTGACCTGTATGAAGTTCACTTTTGCATTTTGACTGTAAATATATTATATGTCTGTTGTTGACAACTAGCAGATTTCTGGCACTAGACTGTACAGGGACACTTTGTCCCTAGGATTTGATTTCGCTTCCCTTCTAAGTATTATATGTGTGATGATGAAATGGGATTGAATAGCTAGGATAGTTTTGCACCCTCGGTTGCCTCACGTTTGGCTAACTGGCTAACATTCACCCTTCATGAACTCTACTCACCTATCCCTATGGTACAATATGGATATACATCTTGGTTTTATTTTTATTTTGTGATTCTTTTATATCGATATGCATTAACAGATTAGTACATTATCCCAGGATTTGAGGTTGAGCGCAGAGTCTAATGTGGAATTAGGAATTATTTTGGAAACTCGATCAGAATCGGATAACTGAATAGATATAATACTTAATATTATTGAATTTGAATTATGCCAACGTGCTTGGATATTACATGCATTACTTGTATAAGGATGCTTGCTATTGGATTACTGATAAGAGTTTGGCCCATATATACATGTAGAGTAACGTGCTTTTACTCTTAGAAACGATACGAACATACTACAAGATGGTGCCTATATATAAGCGCATTTTAGGCTATTCCAAGATGGCGCCCATGCTAGACGCCGATATTTTGAACTTGAGTTCAGTCAACGGCTTAAATACTATATATTTCTCTTATACGAAGAAGCATAATATGGAATTACAGGTATTTGTTTTGCCCGTTTACATGGGCAACAGCGTGCTTAGATTTTTTAGAAACAATACGAACACATTACAAGATGGCGCGCGTTTATTAGTATATTTAAGGATACTTTAAGATGGCGCCCATGCTAGACGCCAATGCTTGGACGAGGCCGGACGATATAGGATAATGTGCTGATAAGCTAAACACAGGTAATTTTCTAGCAAAGTTGGCTAGGGTCGTATTTAGACACTAAAATTTTGGAACGGTACGAGATATTAAATGCCGTCTCCTTGCATATATATTCCAGGTAGTCGAGATATTTGAAGAAACCGACGATTGGTGAGTGTGGGTTAAACTTTATTTACCTGAAGTAACTACAGTTCTTATACGGGCTATCTTACTAATGTCGCTATCTTGACACAGATAGCCGTATATTGACCAAGAGAAGACGACGACCCTGTGCACACTATATTTTATACTTACCGTTGGTGAGTACATGTAATCTCATATTAATTATTTATTGCGGGAGTAGGTATAAGATTAGCGTTCTACAGTCTACTGAGTTACCAGCAATAGATTTCTCTCGCTTAAGGGAAACCTCGTGTACAGAACGACTATGTAAATAATTCTATTTAATTTTGTATTTGGTTTAGGAGTATGCACTGAGTTAGATGCTTTTACTCACAGGATGGTCTAATATTATATGCATGGTACATGGACCTGAAATTGGGGAGTGACATGTGCTAATTCTATTGTTTAGAATACAGTGGACAAGTGAAGCTTAAACGATTACGTATAGAACACACCAGACGATAATTACTGGGTGAGTGTTGTAGGATATACGTTTGTATCAATTCTACCCAGCAATAATAACTTGGATTGTAATATATCTACTTTTGACTTCGGTTGACATTATAGATGAATGAAGAAATAGAGGTTGTTGGCATATTGCTGGATGAATTGTGAGGAGATTCTAAAGGTAAACCCAATTTAATAACAACATAGGGGGTGAACGTTTGATTTTAATTTGGCAAATTATTTCTGTTTGGATTCATTAGTGGAATATTCAGTTGCATTTTTGATATTAGTGACAGTACTTAGGGTATATATCATTTTGATATGCCTCTGTTTTTTTCAGACTGATAGATTTGTTTACGCTATGAGGATCATATAAGAATGAGAGATTACGGAAAGATACAGAGGTGATAAGTTACCCCTACCATGCTTATATATCTTGGTGGCAGGGTTCTTCCTCTTTTTTCTATTATACACAGGGTGGTTATTAGTACTGGAATGGTTTCTTGACGATTTATTTTCCTACTTCAAACTCTTCACTTAGCAGGCCTTTATCTGACTAGATGGTGGTTGGTACTATCCCACATCTTATTTAAGTTACAAGAAAAATATTTATACTGATTATAGGAAATGTTTTGTTTGATTACAGCCCTGAAGAAGTCGAGGTATAATTTATGCACGACGAAACACGTGTTGGCTGGTGTAATCAACTTTTGAAATTAATTAAAAGGACTTCAAATACAGAAAGTGGACTCTTTTGTGCATTGGCCTTGGAGACTATATTGATTGATCCGACTCCTGAGGATTGGAGTTGCTTGCCATATATACGTTGGAACTATATGAGTGAACTGTGGGTGTGCTCAGAGGATACTGTTCTTACTGTATATATCTTGCACTGAATGCATTCCTGACCATTCCCCATATATATTTGCATATTTATGTTTTTTTTATATTTACGGTTCACACATCAGCATATATCAAGGGTGACATGTTCCCGAGTACTTTAGGATTCTGTTTGTTTACGACTTGTAATATTTTTCTTGTCGATCTCTTGTTCACATCACAGGCTATCCTCACGAGTAGTCCGTCATTTTTGTTTAGGCATGGCACTGATATTAGCGTCCTAGGTAACGTAGCAACACATAGCCTTTATCCGTTTCCGGGAAATTAACCACACCTCCTAACCCGGTATCCGAATGCGGAAACTGTCTATCAGCACGCCACGGTGAGCCCGCTTTTAACTAACGTTTATCGTTCTTTCTTTTTGTAGGAAGCACAGCATGTTTGCTGCATTTCATTTCACCGTTTTCCTACACGTTTAATACGCGCATGTTGTACAATCGTATTTATTTGGCAAACTGCACCTCGGGGTTCACATTCTATTATCGTTTACTACTCTCGGCATGGAAGCATTTTGTTGTATCATCGGTATACGCTTGTTTGAGCACAGCTTCTCACATATTTTTTTACTTTTTCTTTGAACACTCGTTTTTTAACTTGCACTTGACTATGGTTATAGTTGTTTTGTTTTCTTACACACACTTTATTCTCTTAATTGACAGAGATTTATCCCCTGGAAAAAGGCATTACATGCCGAAATGCATTGGGATTTATTTGAGTGCGCTTCGTAAAATTGTGAGATTCCTCTGAACCAAAGAGTCTCTTGTGAATATAACAAGATGAAATCACAACAATAAAAACAGATATGGATAAATAAATCGAATTGATTGTTTAAATTGATGAAACCTTAATAAAAGGACTTGTGGTGAGCCCGGAGGACACTCCTCAAATCGAGCAGTGCTACCGCGGCACAATTTATTTTTCCTCATCAAACTTTGACCAAGAAAAAGAGAGAGAAAGGCAGAAAAGGAGGAAAGTAGGGAGAGAAAGATGGAGCACTAGTGACAAAGGGAAAAAGCAGGGATGAAAAAGAACCTCATACACTGAGTTTAAAAAAGCAAGGAGAATTTATGGTGGATAGTTGAGCAACCCTCAAGATTAGCCAGACTTGTGAGAAAAATATGGGCTCAGCACTTATCTTTTTTAAATCAGCCACTGATTCCAGTTCACTTTTGTAACAAATCACCATACTTTTTACATCTTTTATATAACCTGATAGAATAATATTGTTTCAGTCACTGCAAATTTTGAATAATGATGAAAAATTGTCTTTGTCAGTCAGTCAGTAAATACTTTATTCAACTCTGACAAACCATAAAAGATTGCATCACATACAGTGCAGTACAGAATATAAATAAAAAGAATTAAAGTAATAAAATGGCAGCAGTGAATAATGCCAATCAACGTAATATTTACTGCAAATCCATAGTACACTTAAAAAGAAGTTTAACACAGCATAAATTACATCTATGCTTTCCCAGGTGAATTAGATAAGCAAGAGCCAACTCATGGTACCTAATTTCAGATGCTTTTAAAACTAGATAAAGAAACTGCCTCCTCTGTGAGGAAGAATAGAAAATGCAAAACATGAGAAAGTGCTTGGTGCTTTGATGTGCAGAGACAATGCAGGGACAAAAAGGGAGTGAGATAAACCAAGTGCCTTGGATAGAAAAAACTACCAGGAAGTGTAGTGATTTGAGATAAAACCTGGTCAGCAGGAATTTATGTCTCTCATTTAGGGTTTTCTACAGATAGAGTGCGAGTTGCGAACTTGCGAATAGATATGGTCAGGGTGCTCTACTGCCACAGCACGTCTGTTCTTCAAAAGAGCAGATTGGATATGTTTGTAAAAATGCTCCTTCATGGTACATGGTGAATGGCTGGCAAGACCACCCGGGTCAGAGAAATATTCTAGGATACCCAGCTTTGTAAAGCTAAGTTTAGTAAACTTAAGCCATGGGATATCTATGGAATTGGACATTGTCCCTGTCAGTCAGAACTGTTCTACAGAAGTTGGCCTCTGGGGCTTTGCATACTCTAAGGCAGGTGTCTCCAAACCGGTCCTGGAGGGCCGGATCCATGCCAGATTTTTGGGATATCCCCATTGAGATACATGTAGTTATTTTTAAAATCTGGCATGGATCCGGCCCTCCAGGACCGGTTTGGAGACCCCTCCTCTAAGGCAAAGTAACAGGGGCTGTAATTTAGAGCGGTCTTCTAAAAATCCCCACCCATCTTCTTCATGACAGAAGGATGCAGGGTTTGATTGCCGCACTGCCATCAGTCTTCTCAGGAATATGTTTCAATTGTTTGAAGAGAGATGCTGTTGATATAGTCCAAAGCACCAGCACCAAAGGAAAGAATAGACAAGCACTTACTATTAAAACACAGAGTAGCTATTTTGCTGGCTTGTGCCCCAACCTTTAGAAAATCTATAAACAGTATCAGCCCAAGTTATAATTGCATTACCAATCCCTAGTTGTGCCATAATTTACCACAATTTTAGTGGGGCCACTGTGTCAAAGGCATATGTTAAGTCCATGAAGGCCACATTGACACAGCCTTTTTTGGCCTTGTGTATATTTTTGTACAATAAGGGATAAGGTCTCTTCAGTAGTTCCTAGACCACGACAGAACCTAAACTTAACATTCGAAAGCCCCCAGGTCTCTGCTACCCAATTTTCCAGTTTAGCCAGGATTATCATGCCCTGGATATTCACCGTACGGTCAAACAAAGAAATTGGGTGATAGAAGTGGTGCTGGTTCTTGTCTCCTATTTTAAAAATGGGGACAATGATACCCTCCTGCCATGTATTACCTAGAGACCCTTTGATTGCAGATCTTATAACATTAGTGATTAGTGGGGCCCAAAAGTGCGGGTGGGATTTATATAGATCAGACAGGATTCTGTCTGGTCCTGGGGCGTTATCTTGGGAACAACTTTCTATGGCTAAAATAACGTTTTAGATATCAATCGACGTACTGAGGGCTAAAGCAGCATTGACATAACAGGGGGCTTCAACTCCCAGCATCATGTTGGCAGTCTGATCAGCCAGGCCAAAGATTTTTGAAGAATAATCAACCCAGTTTTTTGCTGATATAACAGTCTCCCCTTTTTGACATTTTGTCTCCTAACAAATTAGGAAAATTAACAACCTGCCAAAATGCATATTGGTCTTTCAGGGCCTAAGATCTTTCTAAGTAATGCCAAAATGCTTGTCGGTCTTTCAGGGCCTAAGATCTTCCTAAGATGTCATAAGATCTTCCTAAGCACTTTCCCTTATTTCAGCCTTTCTAGCAATAATCGCTTCTTTATAGGCTTTTCAGGCCATAGCGACCCCTGCCTGGTCTCGCAGTTGTTTGCCAAGAGCAAGCTTGAGAGATTTGTGAGCCTGAGTACAGGTGCTGTTGAGCCATCTGGAGCTATTACTAGACATTGTGATATCTTTAGTTAATCTTGCTGCCATCTAGTTATTCAAGAATGAGTAAACCTGCATGTCGTCTGAATGATTGGCATCATCCTGCAGAAACATGGCAACCTGGCTTGATTGTTTTCTAAAAGATGTTTAAAGAAATATTCTTTGTCGATTTTCTCCCACTTAATATTCTGGCCCTTAGTTTGACTAAATTCTACCCTATATTGCAATGCGCTGTGAGTATTAATGCCAAAATCAAATTTTATGTCCAATGGTATGGCAGTGCTTAAATTGTGCTAATGTTTGCCAGTGCTCAGCACAGGAACTTAATTGTTAACATCAGCACTTACTTACTCAATTATTTCTGCTTTGGGTGACCAAATGGTCCAAGTTAAAGTAGAGTGATGTTTAATAGGGAGTGTTTATTGTGGCAGTGATGGCAGCTGCAGTCTGTAATCGGCTTACAGCAATGTCTTGGGCCCTGGCAATTATTAATTTACAAATTAAGCACTGGTATGGTCACCTATGCATCTAGTCCAAACTTTGAAGTCTTTAAAAACTTGACCAACTCCTTTGAAATTAATGCATGATCAGTGATAGGACTTGAATCTGGACCCACAAACATAGGTATCTTCCTGTTATCTGTGCTACCAAGCTTTTGAGTGAATATCAGATTATTAGCTATATCAACTCTATTCAATGTGTCCTTGTATGAGGTAGGTCTAAAGTGTATGAGAGGTTGTTCTACCTTGTCACTGATGCCACATGACATTGTAACTTTGAAGTCACGTGCTTTGACATTAGAATCTCCCAATTAAATAAATAAAAGTTCCTTCATATGATAATTTTTTTACCTTATGTAGGAATTCCTCCAAACCATACACCACCTTGGTCACAGCAGTATCAAAAATGTTATAATAAAAATTAATTAATAGCAAATCAAATGGATTCGACTAGATGATTATGAGCATCTGAAAATATGATCCCTTCCTCAAAATGGCAGGAAATCCACATAAACGGAAACAGAGAAAGGACTAACCCATCCTACATAGACACATTGAAATAGATAGAGGACTAAGCACCACAGCACTCTACAAACAAAAAGAAAGGACCAAGCACCCCTTGTTTCTTATAGAACGAGACATAGGACTTTCTCCCATAGAGGACCTATACAGGGTAAGATTTACAAGACTACCCTCAGACCTGAGCCATCATCAAACAATAGACAGCCGTATTGGACTGGCCGCATTGCAAATGGGTCAACCCAATGCTGTACCAGATATCATCTAAAATCATACAGGTGATATTACCCACTAGCCTCATCTCTTCTACCCAGGCAAGCACCACTGCCACACTTACGCCTCCCTAGGCTTAGCCCCAGTCTCCCCCACCTATCACTCACCTCCAGCCTTACCCCCTACCCATTACCTCCCTCTCTTCCATCTCTTGTAGAAATCTTCCCACCTTCAACCATGCCTACATAAGCTATACCTTTTAGCTGGCCCACATGACATTCACAAATAATTGCCTTCCCACAACTTCATCTGATAACACCCTTCTTAGTCACTACCCTCACCTCCTCACCTTACCCCATAAGTATTGACTACACAATTAAATCTGCAGGACAACACACCTCTACCGTTAACCACCCCCCCGACCTCTCAAAAAAAGAAGGCAAAAGTTTCAAACAAAATTTATTAAAATCAAACCCGAGACCCCTATCTCGGACTCCTACTTAACAACTAACAAGGGACTTATAACACATGATTTAATTTTTTATACGAAGAGACGAGCCCATATTTGCGATCTCCTCCACTAAGAAAACAGCACACGCTCTCAAGCTCTCGATCATCCCATCTCTATTCTATAGAGTTGTAGCCACTAACACCATCTATCAAAATGGAATCATAATCTTCAGACCGAACCTTACTCCTATTGACAATATCTTTCCTCTAATTAAGGAAAAAGTCAGAGGATCCTATTCCGCCTCCCCCAACTCCTCCAATTTCAGAACGCCACTGAACATCCATGCTAAAGCACCCCCAAAGCAAACTCCTTTTATGACCCATCTCTCACATTCACACAGTCCAGTCCCAGCAGATACCTCAGGATACAATAACCTCATCCCTAAACCCAACAGCACCCATTCCACACCTAGCACCCAAATAAGTTGCTTTCCTCCCACTCTCACTCCAACTACCCTGAACATCACCACAGCCCCAACCCCTCCTCACATCCATTCACCATATGCCCCTCCTCCTCCCCTCACTCATCCCATTCACTTTCCCCTAATCATCCACGCGGACCTCACCATGCGGACCTAAGCTATCTTAACCCCCCAAGCCACATACAGGACTCCCCCTCTCCCCTTACACCCATACCATACAATAAACGCACAACCCACTCTGGACCCCAGACTTGATGAAAATATACTTTCATTGCAGTAAGTCAAAGAGGACCTCAAACTCCTACAAGACCTGATTCTCCATACACTGAACAACAGAAGGCAGGTCCGTGATTCTTCCACATACATCCATAGTAACTGCCTTCCACATCCACACCAAGTGCACTCACCACACCAAATGCATCCACCTCCCATAATATATCTGACCTCAATATGGAAAACTGTCCGTTACCCCGATGCCACTTCCCGACCTCTACGTAGAAATGACCCTTTATCATCCAATGATATACACTCCCTACTTCACTCTTATAATCTCCCCTATCCCACCCAAGGTATAGAATGTTCGAACAACAACATTGATAAACTCTCTCTAATCCAAACCTTAAATGCATCCTACTTAACTGTAGATCAGCTTCAAGACATGCTGCTGACAAAGCAGACCTCACATTCACTCATGAACTAGACCTCTTAATACTGACCGAATTCTGGTTAAATGAAACATCTATGCCTATCCTAGACATTCTGATCCCCTCAAATCACGACATCGTCAGACTAGACAGACCAGGGGGCGGTATTGCCTGCATTCACTGGAACAGTCTATTAGTGAAGCGATCACATTCTCCACTACTATCATCATGTGAATACCTCTGCATTGACATCACAAGCAACAACAAACCAGTCTCCTCATTGCACATACTCTACCACCCTTCAGTCAGGCGACAACCTCATTTTCGTTGAACAATTCATGCATATTGTGACTACAAACACTGGTCTACTGTCTGCCCAAATATTCCTCGGAGATCTCAATCTTCACTGGAATGAACTCAATGACCCCAAAGTCAATAGCCTCAGAGCCTTCCTCACTCACCTAAACCTCACAAATCTGCAACAGCCCAACACATGGCAAGGGCTCCATCCCAGACTTGGTCATTTTCAATGTCGACTCCATTCATCTGAATGCGATCCTCCCCTGTGTTTGGTCCGACCACCATTGCATCACATTCTTTATTAATGAATCTGTAAAAATACACTCCGCCCAACCCACAAAGCCCACAATATGGAAAAGGAACCTAAAGAGTACCAGCACAGACTTACTCTCATTATCTAGTGCCAACCTCTTGCTGCCCCCTGCAGATTTATCAAATGTCCAAGCGTTGACAAACCAATACTTCACTCTATGGCTACGCTAATAGACATAGTTGCCCCACTACAATTGAAGAGGATATCCACAAAAGATTCCAAACGTTGGTATTACAGCAAGACTCAATGAGGATAGACGTTCCCTAAGACTAATTGAACGCCAATGGAGATCATCGCCATCCCCTGACCACCTTAAGCTGCTAAGAGCTACCAGAAACTCCTATTACAGAAAAATGACAAGTTCATAAGCTTCCTTTTTAGGAACCAATTAGACCAAGCCAAAAATAGACCTAAAAAACTATTGGAACTAATTAAAGCACAATCTAAACCTTACCTTACCCCCCACATGTTTGTCCTAGCTCTCAACCCAGCTGCGAAGACTTTGCCTCATTCTTTACTGAGAATACAGAAAATATCAAAACGGACCTACTTAAGACCCTAGTAACTCTAAATGGCACTCACAAGAGCGCCCATCCTCCCTCTCTTTCCTACTCCAGCCCACTCCCTCTAAAGTTCGCACTCAAAATGAATGCAGAATGGTCTTCCTTCAACCTTTACACAGAAGATGTAATATTAAAAGTGATCACAAACTCAACCCCTCTAACCACTTCACCGATCCTCTTCCTGCCAATTACCTAAAAGAGTTGATACAGCTGCTTTTGCCTCTATGGACCAAGATTATCAATGCCTCTCTGCTTCAAGGAATCATTCCTGAAAGCCTTAAATCTGAGCAGGTATCACCCATCATAAAGAAACCAACGGCAGACCACAAGGACCTAAATAGCTACTGCACAATCTCTAAAATGCCAACTCTGGCCAAATTCTGAGAAAAATGTGTACACAGCCAGCTAAGAAACCAAATTAACCATTTCAAACTGCTCAACCAATTCCAACCCGGCTCTCGCTCTGGGCACAGTACCTATTCGTCCATGACTCTCATAATAAATGAAACACTAAAAATCCCTGATCAAAACGAAGCCAGTCTGCTAATCATTCTTGATCTCTCTTCAGCATTCGACACCTAAAACAAACATAATAATCTTCTGGACCTTCTGAAATATAGAATGGGCCTATTAGGATTAGTTCTCAATTGGTTCACTTCTTTCCTCCAAAATAGATCCCAAAGGTTCAAGGTCAATCAATCCCAGTCCGTGGCCGTCCCAGTCACTTTGGGAGTACCACTGGTTTCATCGCTCTCGCCTACACTTTTCAACCTTTTCATGGAACCTCTGACTGAAATTCTCAGCTCCCCAGACATCCACTGTCATATGTACGCTAACGATACACAACTATACTTAAAGATCACCTCTCTGGACGACATAATAACTCTCAATTCAACTCTTAAAAAAACCCAGACCTGGCTGGCTGTCAACCACCTGAAGCGAAACATCCTCAAGACTGAATTCCTTCTAATCACTCCACCCAACAAAACTACCAACATCAACGAATGTCTTAACTGACTTACAGTGCTCAACTGCCAACCTCATATTGTTGATTCAGCAAAATCGCTGGGATTAATACTTGACAGAAATCTAAACATGCAGAAACCTATCAGTGCTGAAACAAAAGGGGCAGATGTTCAGATGAACAGCTCGAGAAAACTAAAACCATTCCTTCCGGCAAATTACTTCAAACTGTCAGTTCAAGCATTAGTAATCCCAAAACTAGACTATGGGAGTGCAACACTTTGAGGTCTTCCCAGAACATCAACGGCCCCTCTAAGAGCCTCGATCAATTCAGCGACTAGGCTCATCATGGGCTCAAACAAAATTGTCATATTACCTCCAACCTTAGAGCTCATAACTGTCTTCCTTTCGAAGCAGAATTGAACTAAAAATCGCTTGCATGACTTACAAAGCCCTACATCACAATACTCTGAGATACATGGCCCAAAAATTGGTGCTCTCCTGTGGAAACAGATCCTCCAGAAGTACCAGCAATCTTCTGCTGAAACCACAACGCTTTGACAAAAAGAAAACATACAACTGTGCCTTCTCTGGAATCGCTGCTAGGATTTGGAACGCACTGCCCCCAGAAACCAGATAGAACTTTTATTTTACCTCTTTTAAAAAAGAAGTAAAACCCTTTCTTTCAAGTAAATTCTCATGAAACATTGTACATTTGGCCCACAACTGATATCGTTATTACAAGACCTAATTATGTATTCCTGCGTTTGTTTTCTACTTTCAACCCATGTAAAGGGCTCTCATGTTATGTTAGTATGAATTTGTAGAGCGCACGTTCACCCCAGGGTTTCTTGGCGCTGTGTGCCGCTGGGGAACCCGTCCTGGCTTTCCCTGTGGGATGGTCCCGATTGGGCATCCCCCATGTGGAGCCAGGATCCCCGGCAGCCAGGGGGCCGTTGTGGAGATTAAGCAAGCTTTTGCCCAGAGTTGCAGCGTGTGACCCGTGGTTAGAGAGGCACCGAGACGAGATTTATCGAGCCCGCTGACATTGGTTCCGTACCCTGCCGCGTCGGGAATTGAACCATGGTCCCGGGCCAACTTCTGCTTCTAGGTCTGCCGCCTCTACCGGTGAGCCACACTTCTCCACACTTCTCCACTTCTCTGATACCCGCAAGGGCCATGTTCGTGCTATTTAAAACCTTCAAAATAAATAAATAAAATAAAAATGATGTAATCGTGACTTTTCACACTATAATGCCTGTGAGGGCCACAGAAATAAAAGTAGCCAGAACCACTTTTGCCCGGCCTGACTTCAAGGAAATGGCTGAAACATGATAGGTAGCATAACCGTCTATGTGGGGAGCATCTTAGAGCCAGGTGTCTTGGCAACAGATAATTGAGTATTGCTCCACTTTTCTAGCCCAGTCTCAATTTTTTTACTTGGAACACAAACCCACCGCATTCCATGTGATTATACTCCAAGTCTTTTCCAGGGTGACTTTGTCATTATTCAGTTGATGGACGGGCATGGGAGGGATGGTGAGTTCATTAATATTCTCTGCTCATTGCAGTAGTCAAATGAATTGCTCGAATGATGACAGTGCTTAAAATCTGTTAGGGAGGGGAAAAATACTTTGCAGAAGGTTAGTTGTTGCCTTACCTTCTACAGAGTACCAGACTGCAGGACTCTTAATGATACCATATGATTGGGGAATTATCAGACCATAGAAAAAGCCAAGAGGATGAGCTCTTAGTTGGAAGCTGTTTGGGAGAGGCAGTGGGGAAAAAAGCTTGCACTAGGTCTGGTCTCCTGAAACTTATTATTACAGAGTCACCCTTCTGAGGACTTTGCCAGCAGACCAATCCTGGAATTTCTCGAAACTATGGGCCCGATGTAGGTATCGAAATACCGGTCGAAAACGGCCGAAAATACCGATTTTCGGTCGTTTCCAACCAGTATTTGGATATTGATATGTAGGGGTATGTCAAAGTACAGAATCGGTAATTTTACTGATTCTGTAAAATACTGAATCGGTAAAAATACCGAATCTGTATTTTGGGATGTAGGTAGCACTGAAATCAGTGCTACAGGGGTGTAAGAATTCATAATTTACCACCAACTAGAAGTTGGTGGTAAATAATGAAAACCCTCTAAAAAGCATTTTTTTTGCTTTTTAAACGGTGCCATGTTGCAGACATACATGCCCTTAGGGCATGTATGTCTGCAACATGTGCACCTATACATAATTGAGGGGTGCAACAGGGTGTCAAAGTGACACCCTGCCACCCTTCAATGTTTCCTTAAATTACCGAATCAGTAAATACCGATTCGGTAATTGGCATTCATTCCTATGGGCCTCCAGGCCCATAGGAATGAATGGCAATTACCGAATCGGTATTTACCGATTCGGTAATTACCGAATCATTCCGATTCGGTAAATAATTTGGTAAACAGGGGCCCGATGTAGGTAGGGCGTTACCGATCGGTAACGGCCGAAAATACCGATTTTTGGCCCTTACCGATCGGTAAACAGCCATCGAGATGTAGGGAACGAAAAACATAAAGAATCGGAGTGAAAACCGATTCGGAATGAGTACCGAATGGGAAAGAATCCGATACGTACATACCGAAAATCGGATATGTAACGAATCGGAAAAACACCGATTCGGATGCAAAGACCGATTCGGTCCATGTACCGATTCGTTAGTGACACCGAATCGGAAAATCACCGATTCGGTCCATTGACCGAATCGTTAGTGACACCGAATCGGAAAATCACCGATTCGGTCCATGTACCGAATCGTTAGTGACACCGATTCGGAAAATCACCGATTCGGTCCATTGACCGATTCGTTAGTGACACCGAATCGGAAAATCACCGATTCGGTCCATGTACCGAATCGGTAGAAAGACCGATTCGGACATGAGCCGAATCGGAAAACATGCCGATTCGTATGAATCGCCGATCGGGAAATTCCCCGATTCCGACAGTTGGGGAGATGTAGGGAGGCACAGAAACACCGAAATCGGCTCAAAATCGGTAGAATTCACTCGGTATTTACCATGGATTGCAATCAGGTGGTAACCAACTCCAACCCATATAAACAGTCCCAAAATGCATTGCAACTTGCAGGATGGCAGCTTTCTATGTCATTGCGAGGCGGCTACGGCTACAGCAGGAAGGACAGAGGGAATGGCTAAGAAATGAACAGGTCTACAGACACAGGATAACCCTGTTCATGCTCACAGAGGCAGAGATACTACAGAGATACAGGCTGGACTCTGACACCATACTTGAGCTCATCAGGGATCTCAAGCCATTCTTGGACCACCACACCCCAAGGGCACACGCCATCCCTGCGCACATCCAGGTGCTATGCAGCCTACACCTGCTAGCGTCTGGCAGCTATCAAAGTGGTGTAGCAGCAGCAGGAGGGGTGAGCCAGAGCAGCCTGTCAAGGTTCTTCCACACATTCCTTGACGCCATGATACACAGGATGGACCAATACATCTCTTTCCCTGCAACCCACGCAGAACTGCTACAAACCAAAGCTGACTTCTACCAGATGGCACAATTTCCCCAAATCATCGGTTGCATAGATGGCACGCACATTCCGATTTGCCCACCAGCGGACACCGGATACATATACCGCAATCGCAAGTCTACACACACCATCAACGTGCAGGTGATCTGCAATGCAAAGTGCACCATCACAGACCTGGTAGCAAAATTTCCAGGGAGTACCCATGACTCCTATATTTTCCAACAGAGCGGCATATATGCACGGCTGATGGCTGGCGAATTTGGAGAAGGATACCTCCTAGGTGAGACACATCATCAGACCCCCATAACACATAGTAGGTAGGTGGAATACATGTATGCATGTGTCTAATGTGACCCCTTTCTCTTCCAGGCGACAGTGCATATGCCCTCCGCTCATTCATACTCACCCCCTACCTCAACCCCTCCACACCCAGCCAAAGGAGGTATAACCGGGCCCACATACGCACAAGGAATGTTGTCGAACGGACCTTTGGCATCTGGAAAAGTAGATTCAGATGCCTGCACAAGAGTGGAGGTGCAAGGCAGTATACCCCCATCACCTGCTGCAAGATCATAGCTGTATGTGCAATGTTACACAACCTTGCGGTGAAGAAGGGCACTGAGGTGGAGTTGTCTGACTACGAGGACCATGATGACGACGAAGCTGTGCCACTGACACAGCCAGCTGGGGTGTGTACGCCAAGTGATGGCAGATACAGACGTGAGGAGATCACTGAGAACTATTTCTGACTGAGTACAGATGCAAAGACAGCTAAATGTTGATTGGAAAAAACAAATTTTAATAGTGTTGCAACACAGTTACAGCACTGATGTGCAACAAAAAATGGTGTATGGTAAATAAAATAAAGTCCAAGGTTCTGGTTGCCTCACCCGCCCTTGCAAGGCTACTTCTTTGCCCGCTTGCCAGACCCACTGGGGTGTCCCTCAGCCCCCTCTGAATGCCCAGCAGCATCAGCGGAGCGCCTGGTGCTCCTCCGTGGCTCAGACGCAGCGCTGGCCGGGCTGCTGCGGCTGCTGCTGTCCCCAGCATCACCCAGGTCCAGGGCAGGATTGGAGGCGGTGTTTGAAATAATCATGGCCTCCATAGCAGTGGTGATCCGGGCCATCCCCCTAGTGAGCTCAGCCGTATGCTGACTAAGGACAGATTCCTGGTTGGCGCTGCGATGGCACAGTTGTGCCGTCGCCGCTGCAAGGCGGCCCATGGCGCGGTTCAGCACCCGGGCATCCCGCCTGCGCACCAGCTCATGCTCCTCCTGTCTGCTAGATGAGTGGGTGATGGCAGTGGTTAGCCTGCCTAACCCTGCTGCCACCTCCTTGTTCGATTCCACGACGGCCTGGAATCCCTTGACCAACTCTCCCATCTGCATGTTGTGCTGCAGGAGCTGGCGTTGGCAGGCCATAGTGGATCGTGCCTGTTGCCTCTGAATCTTCACCATCTGTCCCTCCAGGCCCAGGAATACACTGCCCTCCCGTGCTGGTGCAGCAGTGGTGGTGATGGTACGGCGCCGGGCACTGCTGCTTCCGGCCTGCTCAGTGGGCTGGGGTGCCACTGGTGGGGGTGTGAAGCTGGCAGGTCCCTGAGCCCCTGCTCCCAGGACAGGTTGAACAGGTGGCAAGGCCATGGTTGTGGCAGGAGCTGGTGTAGGCGGAATGGTGTCCCTTGTAGGGGAGTTCTCTGGGGAGAACTGCAAGGGGGGTGTGCTGGCCATTTCTGGGGAGTGCAGTGCATCGAAGTCAATGACCAGGACTCCCTCCATACCTAGCCCTGGGGTGTCTCCTTCCTCCTCCTCCTCCTGGCCAGCCTGGCTGGTGCTCGGCCCTGCGACTGCAGTGTCGGACGGTGCTGCTCCCTCTGATGTCACTGTTGTTCTGCCTGATGGGGCCCCTAGGTACAAAGAAGCATTTGTAAACTGAGTGCCGATGTATTACAGTCAGTACAATTATAGCATTCCACATGTCCTTGCATCTCCTTACACTGTGTCACACTGTTTTCTGTCTTGTGATTCTGCACTGCCATATTTAGCTAACTTCTGCTGACTACATGTACCATGATGCTTGTCTCTTGTATGTTGGTGACAGTACTGTGCTGGGGTTTGCCTATGCATTGTGTCTAATGGGGAGGTGTCTGGTAGGGTGTGTCATGATGCGCATGCTTCTTACCTGTAGCTGTAGCTCTCGCAGAGCTGTCCAGGGTCCCGATTCCACTGACACTCTCCCTCTCAATGGTGCTGGAGACCAGGTCCTCCAGCTCAGTGAGGGGTGGCGCCGGGTTGTTGCCTCCTCCAGTGAGTCCAGCCTGCCTCTGTATCTCAGCCATCTTCCTTTTTGTGAGGCTGCGGATGTCATAGAATCTCTTTTTCAGTTCTTCTACGGACCTGGGGGTGACACCCGCAGCATTCACCTTCTGGGCGATGTCGGCCCAGATCCTCCTCTTGGTGCTGTCTGGCACGTTGAGGGACAGATTGCCAAACAGCTGGCGGTGCACCCTCACCACCTCCTCGACCAGCACCTGAAGTTCGGTGGTGGTGAACTTCGGCTTCCTCTTCTGGGAGGACTTCTGGCTTCCTGACTGCTCTGCCATGTTCTCAAGTTCAGTTGGCAACCTCCTACTCCCACTGCTGCTAACTGTGAGTGTTGAGCTCAGGCTGGCTCTCCAGAAACTTCTTAATTAGCTGCACCTGCCAGGGTTGCCACTCCCTGTTTGGGTGGGGGAGGGGGAGGCACCTCATTGGCTGAATCGGCTTTTGCCGAATCGGCTTTTACCGATTCGGTAATATCCGAATCGGTAAAATCCGATTCGGTATTATCCGATTCGGTAAAAGCCGAATCGGTTCCTTCAATGCATTCCTATGGGCTTTTTCGCCATGGGTGTGTTTTCATGGCTACGAATCTATGATTGCCGAATCGGATTTTACCGAATCGGCTTTTACCGAATCGGTATTCGCCGATTCGGGACTATCCGATTCGGTGGTAGCCGAATCGGTAATTTCCGATTCGTTGTTAGCCGATTCGGTACTTTCCGATTCGGACCGTGCCGATTCGGAACGTACCGATTCTCATTACCGATGCCGACCGAATCGGTATTCATTCGCTTTTTTTTCCCTACATCTCGTTTTCCGATTTCAGAATACCGATTCGGCCCGCCTCGGTATTTTGAATTCGGAAAATCGCGTTTACCTACATCGGGCCCAAAATCCACATCCCGATTGCCAGTTCTTAAATACCGAATCGGTATGATTCGGTATTTAAGAATCGGTAATCTGGGATTACCTACATCGGGCCCTATATCTTTTGTTAGCTCATTGGACTAACCCGAATGTTTTCTTAGTCAGTATGCCACTTTATTCAACATAGATTTGTGAGATTCAGAGGATGAGCACTCTACTTTTGGAATATTCGGTAGAACAATTATGTTAGTTGTACACTCCTGGGGATCTATGGACCAACATCATGTACCTCATTCCAGCTCATGCTGGGAATATTCTGAGTGGCCCTCTTGTGATTTTCCTGTGACTCAAGGGCTACGCACTTCTTTTGGGGTTGTAAATTAGATGGCATTAAGCTCATAATATCTAACTACCTTTCCAAGGCAGTTAACATTGACATGACCGAGGAGCAAAATTGAGTTGCATTCTTGAAGCGGCTGAAGTAGTTATCCAGCTGGTCTAATCTGTCTACGCAATTGGACGCAAACTTTTTAAAGTCAGTCTTACCACAGCGATTTCTCATGGGATTTTTACCCACATTTTTCTTGCCCCTTGGGCCTTAGTTTACTAAGGAGGCGGGTTTGGACATGAAGTAAAAGAGCTGACAGATGTTGTGTTAACCAGCTGAGGTATTGTATTAACCGTCTGAGGTATTGCTTCGAGCAACGGCAGTATTTGTGGGTCTTCTACGACACATGGGTTAAGTGAGGTCGTTGCAGCAGGGGTTCTCCTAGGGTTGGAATATGGGTCCTCTAGGATTATATTATCTAGAGGAATCTGATGAGAAGTCTGTCTCTGCATGGGATCAGTGGAATGTATGACGTTACAAGGCATACATTTACAACGCAGTTTTTATATCGTAACATCCATTACATCGCATGAGTTTACATTTTGCTCCACATGCTTGGCCTTGGCTATTTATAATGGAGCTTATAAGTATGCTACTCTGTTAATTGTACATTTACACACTTACATAGAGCAGCCTGCCTTGCTGAAATATTATCTGACCGTTCAGTTTTTTCTCTTTCTCATTTGTTAATGACATCCAGCTAATAGTTTGGTTGAGTCAACAGGTGCCCAGTTCTGGTTTATATCTACTTAAATACCTTTGTTCATTCAACAGTGAAGGAGCCATAATTTCCTTAAATTAAAATCTAAACTTTCACTTCCTTGTCATAAGGATTAAACAAATACAGTAGAATGTGTCACAATGGCCCTTAATGATAATTGGCCCTCAGTTCCACTCTGTAAAATGAAATCCCTGCAGGTGCTTCAGAACTACGGATTATGTTGATGCTCAGATTTATGCATTGAGTTCTTGCTGCTTTTATCAATGGTGGTAACACTGGAAGATTCTGCTGTTCCTTCTCAAGGAGCACATGCTAAAGTAGTTACCTCAAGCACCCTACTTAAATTAGACTTTTGAAATCATGCCTGAATCTTGGTCAAATGACCACAAGCGCAGAATTTGGTGGAAAGATAATTTATTTTAGCAAGTCTAAGGAGTGTGTAGAGCACACCAATAACTCACAATGACTCACACTTAGTCAGCAAGCGCCAAATGTGCAAAATAATTTGTGGCTGCACAACCAGGAATTCCCAAACTCACCGTATTTGCAACTACAAATGGGCTTTTTACGATGTGCAGAAGCTCTTTAGTGAGTCTGATAAAGGCTTCCACCAACTCCTAAAAGTTATGTGAGACATTGTTATAAAGGAATATTCCACTTCTTTTGGGGGTCAGAAAGTTATTTAACAACAGTTTGTGAGGGCAACTGTGGTCCTAAACCACTGATCAGTTACCAACCCCCAAGTTATGGCATTAACTGCTTCACAGTGGAGAAAATGGTCTCTTCGGACCAGCCGCAGCCGGTAGTGGGAGTGCCGGCCAGGAGGTGACGTGGGGAGGGGGAGGGGCAGGGTGGGGTGTAGTAATGTATGGATTACGGACTTTAATAGGTAAGTGCAACATAAAAAATCAATAAAACGAATTTTTTTGCACACACTGCAATGCAAAATGGGATGCGGTGTGTGCAACGACATTCGTTTTATTTATTTTTGTGTTTACTGTAATCCATACATTACTACCCCCCCCCACCCGGCCCCTCCCCCTCCCCACGTCACCGCCCGGCCAGTACTCCCACTACCGGCCGCGGCTGCTTCGGACAGCTTCCCTCTTCGGAATCAGGTCTGCATCTCCAAGGGGATCAGACAGTGGTACAAAGGACCAATGTCTGCCCCCCATAACTTCTCAAACAGGAATTTTATATAGCATACCTGTCTCATTAATGGACATTTCCAGCTTTAAAAAAATTGTTTCTTGGGTAAGAATACAAATGCTGGAATATGTCTGCAGTCCGTTGTAGGCTACAATCCCTGCTTTGCAGCTGTAGAAAACGTTATGCTTCACCTTTTGCTGGACCGTGTTTTTTTGCTATATGTACGACCAGTGATAAAGTTTGTGTGCTCCTCCTTTCAACATGGTACAATGGAATACTCATAATTGGTACATTTAACTAATCTATACGTCTCCAGTATATGGTGCAAAGCATACCAAGGACTTCTAAGTTATATGTCCCAAGTGGACTGCAGCACCCATCTGCCATCCACTACAGTGACAGTGTAAACATGATTTTATATCTTCTCCAGCAGAAGGACTGGCTGTGCAGTTTTAAACTAAAAATACAACCATGCCACTATATCCCCTTTTGATAGGCCTAAATCGTCCTTTTCAATATTTATAAGTCATCCCTAAGTAGGTCTTAGTGACGACGAGGCAAGGCACATGGTAGTGAAAAGTGAGACATGCACGATTTTAACATTACACATGAACTTTCAGTGAGTCTGAAAAGCTATTTTCACTGTAGCAAGGCTGGGTGTTCAATAGGCAAGCACTTAGCTGCAATATTGAAAATTAATATTCTTTATCAGGAATAAAATTTGCTATAAAAATAATAAAAACAATTTTTATTAAATATTAAAATTCCATTTCAAGGGTGAGGTCAGAGTTTGTAAATTTTTTAGAAAATTACCCTTTTCCTGCCTGAAGTTGTTGGAGGCTAATCTGCATTCCCACTTCTACCAACCAGTAATTAGCATTTGTGTAGGTGAATATGATTGTGAAATGCCACCCATGAAGAATCAACAGGTTGATGTGAATGGGCAGAGATGACCTCTCTGAACCTGACAGAATATGCAGGGTGGTACTGTGAGAATCTTTTTCGACATTAAAGTATTAAATCCTGTTTGATTGTAGAATCCTGCTTGACAGGTCTGCTGTGTTTTTTCATATAACACTTGGGGCGTACTTTAAAGAGGTCTCCACTGTCACAGGCACATGTTAGTTGACATGCATTGTATTGTAATTGTAATTGCATTTATATGGCGCTTACTACCCCTGACGAGGTGTCAAAGTGCTTTTTGGGCGAGTAGCACGCTCCACCGGAACCGATAAAGGATTAATGGTGAATTAGTATATGAAAGTAAATTGAGTGGTGGATACGTTAGTCAGTTATTTGTATTGTGATGGATAGTGGAGAGATAGGAGAGGGAAAAAGATTTGCATATATATAGCGCTTCCTACCCTTGAAAAGCTGTTCAATCGCTTTTTTGCAAATAGCACCCCTACTTCGGAACCCATAAAGGATTAGTGGTGAATTAGTATAGTGAAATATGCACTTATTTTGAGCGGTGAACTTGTTTGTCTGTTATTTGTATTGAAAAGGATAGTGGAGACATAGAAGATGGAAGGATTTAGAAATATTATTTTTTGGTAATGGGTTAAAGTTGTAGGGACAAAAGAAGAGAGCTTTTATTGCGACTGCCTATCGGAGCAGTGGCAACTGTACCTGGACTGGACCCTGTTGTTGGGTTCTGCCTGACACCCAGTGAGTCCCTGAGGTCCTGGGGGATGAAGAAGTCTAATCCTGTGGTGGATTGGGAATTCAGGCACTAAAGAATTTGACCAGGATGAACCTGGTTGGTGTTTCCAACCATGGTCAGCGTCAGATTGTACATAGGTCCTGTTCTACTGCAAACATAGACTACCATAGGCACTTTGTGCTTCTTGGTGTTATTTCTACTAAAACTTTAAACATTCATATCTCTGGTTCCCTGTATTGGATTTTTGTCATTTCCGTGTCCAATTGTGTTTACTACATTTTCTCTAGTTTTTTCCTTTGCTTTGAAATTTGTATTGTTTCTGCATTTATTAATATTTTAGTACTTTACATACTGCCTCTAAGTTAAGACTGTCTGTTCTGTGCCATTGCAACAAGTGTTTGAGCTTGAGTTATTGTAGTGACCTTTGTGATTCACCCTAGCAAATAATGTGGTTATTACTTGATGTGGGTACCAATGCCCACCCCCAACTAATACTCTAATGCCCTGATTTCTCACAGCAGCTAATTACAGGGGGTGCATATTGCAATCTGCCCAATTAATATTAATTAAGCGTATTGTTTTACAACCTCCACTAATGTGAATCTTTTTTTTCTTTTTATTGTTGTGAAACTGTTTTTATTAAAACAATAAGCAAGTGGCATTACTTACAATGGCATAATTCGGATAAGTTACAGTATGATAAATCACATAATCATATACACTCGGCTTTGGTAACTTTATGCATCGTATAACTGCTCCCTATCATGTCCTCCCGTTATCCCCCACTATTACTGCACCCTTCCTCCTCCTCCCCGTCTGAGCTATCTCCCTCAGATTCTGGCAGTGGGTCACAAATGTCACCCCGGTAAGTGTTCCACATCATCCAAATTTTATTCCACTTCCGTGGGCTACCCCTGTTGGCATATACTGTTCGCTCAGTGATCATTGCCAAGTCCATATTCCTGCACCATGATGACAATGTTGGGGGGTCTGCCGCTCCCCATTTCTGTGCCACATCCCGCTTAGCAATCATAAATCCTAGCGTAGCCCAAATCTACAGGTAGCGGGAAAGGTCATTGGGTTCCCACACATTTAGTAAACACCTTCTCGGATCAGGCAGAAGTGACACCTTTGCAGTTTGAGCTATGGTACGTAAAACTTGTCACCAGTAGCCTGCCAAGACCGGACAGTCCCATATAGTATGTAGAAAGGTTCCCTCCTCCCCACAACCCCTAAGGCATAATGGATGCGATGCTCGTTGCATTTTGTGTAGGGTGGCCCTCGTATAATATATGCTGTGCAGGACTTTGAGTTGCACTAATCTGAGTCTACTAATTCCGACCTTCTTAGGCGAGGCTATCGCTTCTTGCCATTCCTGATCATCGAATTCCCCTACGTCTGTCTCCCATTTGATTCGAAGTGTGGTTGTGGGGTCTGGTGAGTTATTCAGTAACTTCCGATATGTAAATGAGGTGGCCCTTTCCTCCATAAACTCTGTGAGCAGCCTGTTCTCCAATGGGGAGGCCTCCGGCAAGTCTGTCTCAGGCGGTATTGCTTTTAGTAGGGCATGACGTATTTGTATGTGCCTAAATTTCTCATTCGCTCCTAGCTGGTATTGTCGCTGTAAGTGCTCAAAGGGTAGTACTGTTCCCTTATCCCACAAATCTCCCACTGTGGAGAGTCCTATATTGTCCCAATGTGTGAAACCCTTACTACGCCTTAGGTGCCCTAACCTCTTTGTGTCCCACAGTGGCGTCATTTTGGTTATCACTTCTTTCCACCCCAATTTAACTTGCGCAAGGTGCCAAACCTAGATCGTGTGTTTAGTAGGGTCAATCAATCGTGAAATCAACCTTTGTTGTATAGTACCGCCAGCATATTATTCGTTCCGAGCTGTTCCCTATCTGCTCTATACGCTGGGTCAGTCTGGGAAATGTGTATCCAGTGATTTATTATTTTAAGTGGCGCCGCCCAGTAGTACAATCGGAGGTCAGGGAGTGCAATTCTTCCATCGTACCAGCTTTTATAGAGTTTCCTAATGTGAATCTTTTGATGTGCCCTTTAGTACAAGTGTTACACTGCATATTTACAAGCATGTCACAAAAAGCCGGTGTGCAATTTATAGCTAATACAATGTCAAAACAGCTTTCCTAGAGTCACTAGCCAATACCATCCCTCCTCCTCAACATGAGATTAATTCCTCAGTCTCCTCGCTCACCAACTGGCTAAACATGGCCAGGGATTGACATGCCCCTTTTAAAAAAATCAAATTGGCAAGACGTGCCGACGCCAACCGGTGGTTCTCCACTGATTTAAAAGCAAGGAAATTGGCCTTACGGCAATTAGAACGTCAGTGGCGTCGAAATTACGACCCTGACTTAAAAAGGACCTTCACTAAAACAAGGAAAGAATATATGACTGCCATTTCGGCGGCGAAAGCGTCCTACTTTTCCTCTAAAATTCTGGAATCTACAAATAAATCCAAGGATATCTTTTCCATTCTCAACGACCTTACAAATCTAGACACGGTTCGACCCAAGATCATCCCCACTCAGTCTCTATGTGACTCACTTAACGTCTATTTTATCGACAAAATATTGGACATCAAAGCCAGCATTCCTCGACCGGTATCCCCCCTCACATCTGGTATGACAATCAAGCCTAACCACAACACCCTGAGTAGTTTCCCACCCATCACCCAGGACCAATTTCGGGAACTACTGTCAAGAGTAAAATCCGGTGCACCCTCAGATAGTTGCCCGCCCCACATCTTAAAAGAGTGCTTCTTGACTCACCCAGCCCCTGCCCTTGCACTCCTGAACAATTCCCTGACTCTTGGCCTAGTCCTCGCAGCATTTAAAGAAGCCATAGTCATTCCGCTACTAAAAAAACCTGGGGCAGATCCAGCCTGTAAAGCCAACTTCGGACCTATCTCGCTGCTGCCTTATTTGGCAAAAGTTCTGGAGGCACATGTGGCCAAATGCCTATCTAACTTTCTTGAGGAATCTTCTTGCTTCGACCCCCATCAGGCAGGCTTTCGGCCTGCACATTCTACTGAAGCAGTAGTCACAACAGTTCTGGACACCTTGCGCGACTGTGCCGACAGATGCTCCCCACAAGCCCTGGTGCTCCTGGACCTTTCGGCCGCTTTCGACACGGTCGACCACAACATCTTGGTCGACCGTGTCGAACAAGCCGGCATCCGGGACCTAGCAGCCGGTTGGCTGAGATCCTTCCTGACAGACTGCAACCAAACTTTACGCCTTGGTGACTTAATGGGCGTCAAACAGGCCATCACTTGTGGAGTACCACAGGGCTCCTCCCTGTCTCCCCACCTATTTAATCTGTATATACTTCCCTTGATTCAGACCTTAAGAGACAACCAGGTGATAGTCTTCAACTATGCAGACGATTTACAACTGCTTTTTACCATCGACAACACCGAAGACTCCATACGGCACTTCCAGTCTACCATGAGCTTCATTAAAACCTGGATGGACCAGAACCAGCTCAAATTAAATCTGGTTAAAACCGAGCTAGTCCTGACCGGCGAAAGTGGCAAGTACTGGGGCCCGCACTACTGGCCCTCTGAACTGGGCCAAGCCCCAACGCCCTCCTTGTCAGCTAAAACACTTGGAGTCACTGTGGACTGTGACTTATCTCTTAAAACGCAAGTGGGTCAGGTGGTTTCCAAGTGCTTCTTCCAACTGAAAAAAATCCGGAAGGTATGTCGCCTGCTCACACCCGAGGCAATCACCCAGGTTGTGATTTCTACTGTACTGTCCCATCTGGACTACGCGAATGCGATCTACCTAGGTCTTCCCAACTACCTAGTTAAGCGACTCCAGATGGTACAGAACCATGCCGCAAGGTTAATCCTGAACCAACCAAGGCGTCAGGCAGCCACCCCCCTCCTAAGGAAACTACATTGGCTCCCAGTAGCCCAGCGCTGCGTCTTTAAGACTGGCTGCATAATCTTCAAGTCCCTATACTGTAAAAGTCCATCATTCATCAGCAATCTGATATC
This sequence comes from Lissotriton vulgaris, assembly GCF_964263255.1. Lineage (NCBI taxonomy): Eukaryota > Metazoa > Chordata > Amphibia > Caudata > Salamandridae > Lissotriton > Lissotriton vulgaris. The sequence goes on from NC_141691.1 coordinate 782,795,340, forward strand.
CAAATACACCCCTTCCCGCAACCTACGCTCACTCCATCAGAGCCGTCTGCAGACGCCTTCTTTCAAACTAAAGCGCGCAGGAGGCCGTAGATTTGCTACCCTCGCTTCCTGCATGTGGAATTCTCTCCCTGTGGAGACCCGGAATTGTCAAGACCTCCTCTCCTTCCGGAAAGCCTTGAAGACCTGGCTCTTCAGACAAGCATTTTCATAAACTCACCCCCTCTATGTTCATGTTACTGCTGATCACAGCGCCAAGCAACCAATCGGTGATAGCGCGCTTTAGAAATATTTTAATAACATAATACTTGTGGCCTTTCTGTATGTACATCAAGCCATAAGTCCTGTTTAAGAGTTTTAGCCTTGTTCACAGGGGTCATTATGGACAAGGACTTTCCTGTCTGAGGCACCAGTCATTTCTCCCATTAAAAGATATGTTCATATATCTGGTATCTAGAGCCTGTATCCTTCTGCATCTTCCTCGGGTTGACCATGCTGCTTGCAAAGGGAGGTTCCTAGGCCCTAAAAAATTGAATAGTCCTCTACCGCAGCTCTGTCAGTTTCAGGATCACTGGGGCTACAAAATATTTCTGAAATACTTCTGCTTTTTAAGACATCCCTTTCTATGTTCACACTACTAATTTCAATCTTACAAGGACTTTCTGTTATGTGCTTTCTTATGACCAAGAGGCTACATGTTGGGGTAAGCCTGTTCTTTACAAACTCTGATCTCAAACAATCTGTCACCGTGTTTGGGGTTGCCTCTATTAAAGATTATAGCCTTATAGCCTGCTGTAGCGGGCTATACTGGCTATTAAAGTCCCGCTGAATCATTAAAGGCCTGAGCCGAAGGCGAGGGACTTTAACGAGACAGCGAGACTTTAATAGCCGGTATAGCCCTGCTACGTAGGGCTATAAGGCTATTAGAACAGTCTGCCACAGGGCAGAATGTTCTAACAAATTAAACAAAGGGTTCTTGAAGCTCGATGGCATATAAATCCCCTCGAGCTTCGAGCTTCGAGAAGCTTTTGTAGAACATTGGAATGTTGCTCTGCGGGCCTTTACCGGCCCGTAGAAGCATGGAGCACTCCATTGTCTGCAATGGAGCTCCCAACATTCCAATGTTCTAATATAATTGAAAAGTAGAAGACTTTCATGGAAAGGGAATTATGGTTGTCTTAAGCATTCGTGACCTTGTAGGTAACATCACACCCCAAACTTCATTGAAACCTTCAATACACAAGACGGAAAATTATTTACATACCTCCCAAGCACAAGGAAAAAGCTCCCAGAGTGTGGGAGAATATGAGATTTCTGGAAATGAACCTTTACTTGTGTGGCCTTTCACCAGAAATCACACAAGTGTCAACTATGCTCCCATGCCGACAAAGCATCGCCCACAATGTTTCTGGACCTGTTTTAGTCATAGAAGCAGACACAATAGCAGGCATGTCTACACTTGCAGTCAATTTGTCAGGTGTGCAACTTCCCCCCTCTATCTTACTTGCGGGACACCAACCTTCAAATCACCCTCTTCCAGATAATCGTATCTGTAATTGGGTATGCAACCTTTACAACGCAACTTTTACCACGCAGTGCTGTTACAATGCATATATTACAACGAAAACCATTACAACGCATTACACTGGGGGGCGCTCTAGGATAAGGAATGTTTTTAATTTACTATCCAACACCTTCCCTAGTGTCCACGGGGACTGGAGTTGGAATAGTAAATTAAACTATTCACTATCCAGCACCCCCAAGTGTAATGCGTTGTAAAGGTTTGCGTTGTAATACTTGCGTTGTAATAGCATTCATGGTAAAAGCATGCGTTGTAACGTCATACATCCTCTGTAAAGTATATTACTTTGCGTTCCATGCATGGATTTGATAGAGCGAAATGATTTTCTGCATTGTTCGGCCACCATACAGAGAAAGGAAAGTGTAAGGGCCATTTGTACGAATTAATTTTTCCGTAGAGATAGAATGGTAAAACCCTTTGATGCATCTGGCCCCAAAAGTCTTAAATGCAAAATGGATGTATGAAAAGAAGTTGCATGTATTAGGTTCTAGTAACGAATATTTGCATATGATTTGTTTTAAATTATACGACATTGTGAGAATTTGCATCCTATTTGTCAGCACAAAGCTAGATATTTTATTTAAACCAAAAACATTCAATTCAAATAAAACAGATTGTGTTAATGAATCTGTGATCGTGTGTACTCTTAATTACCTTCTGTTTCAGTTCAATTAATCAGATGTGAAATGTGGTACAATGTGGTTTTGTACAGTAAGTTTACAAGTCACAATTGACAGAGTACAGTAATTAGCAGCATCTTAAAACACAACATTGGGAATTACTAAATTGAAACTCACTGACACAGTCACTTTAACCATTAAAATGATTGAGGCTGAGCATGCTTGCATTTTTAAGTATGCTCATTTAGAAAGGTTCTAATAAAATCACGGGTACATTAAATGAAAACCGTAGCCCACAATTGAAATCAAGAAAGATGTATCACACAAAATGGTGCGAATATAATTTGAATTAAATACATTAGTACATTAATTTCTCATAGAGGAGGTTTAATAAGAAACCTTTTGAGGGAGAGCCCGACAAGAGATTGGGCAATGCAATTGAGCCTAGGGGACTAGAGAATAGGGCAAATGAGTGCAGATGATTTAGAAGTGAAAGATTTTGGCCAAAGGGCTTGGGTAGAAATCTGATGCAAGGGAACAGTGTAATGCTTAGGAATAAAAATTGTTTTTTTTGTAACTGAAACCACGAATTTTTGAATGGCCTCACTTCATACTATGAAACTTACAGGGTGCTTAGCATGAGTCAATCACTTGATACGCATTACAACCTGATACCAGGGGTTAATTTATGGTTTGGTGGTGTGGGAGCTGCACATTGAGGGGCATATTTATGTTGGGTTGCCTTGTGCTTGCACCACGCAACGTGACGCGAGTTTGACGTGAAACTAAAAAGCGATTTATGAAGACAGGCAAGGTCACCTTGTGTGGCCCTGAGTGGCTTTGTAAACCTGGGGTGGCGCAACTAGGCGTAAATGGATGCATTCCTTTACTCAACCCTGGCAAGGTGTTCAATGGTTGTTATGTGAAGGTTCTTACGCAACTGCCATAGTTTTGGATGCATTCTCATATTCACCAAAATTGGTAGACCTGGGAATGCGAGAAAAAGATGTGCCTTCGCAGGGGAGGGGCAACGAAAAAATAAGGCGGCAACAAGGAGGAATATATAATTTTCTCCTTGTTACTTGCTCTCTATGGGGCATATTACCAACAACTAGTGAAAATTATCGCCAAATAGGCTTAGCGACAATTTTTCTATCGCCAAGCATCGCCGTATTTTATCGCTGAGATAACGTGCTATTAGCAACGTTTATCTCAAAAGTGATAAAATTCCAGGCGATAAGGGCGAAATGTGTGAATATCGCTGAGAATGCAGCGATATTCACGCATTAGTGACAAAATACTCTTAGCCATGTTATTGACCTCCCATTGCATAACATGGCTAAGAACTGGTCTGGGCAGGTGTTAGTATTTGGAGATATTCGCGCTTAGCGTGAATATTTCTATCACTACGCCTGCCTTGCTAATAGGCGATAGCGATGTTAGCGACTGCTTTCAGTCGCTAACAGATTGGGTACCCCCACTTTGCATGTCATTAGCGATAAATATCGCTGACATGCAAAGCGGGCCCCAAATCGCTCGCTATCGCCTACAAGCTGTCGCTAACTGCTGTTAGTGACAGCTTGCTAATAGGGCAATAGAATTTTCGCCGCTTAGCGGCCGAAAACGGCCCCTAAAGCGGCGAAAATTGCCTATCGCCCCCCTTGATAATATGCCCCTATGTGTACTGTGAAAGAAAAATGTGCCTCTCAGGATTGTTTTTTTGCAGGAAGGGGCCTCTGTCCGCAGAAAAACAATCCTGCATGCAACATAGACACCCTTGCATCATGGTGCCAGGGTGCCTGTGTTGGGCTTGGCAGCCAAAACTACACCAGTGCAGAGACAAAGGCAGAAATGCACAGTATTATTTAAATATGACACATTCTTGCCGGCTCCCTGTCATGCAGGGCAACACAGCAAGGTCACTTTCTGCGCAGCACAACCTTTCCCAAAAATATGCCCCGAAAGTGACAGGGCTCCTGATCCACCAAACTCTTGCCTCTTGTGGGTGTGAAATCTCTTGCGGTTCGATGGTGAGGCATACCTGGAACCCTAATGAGAAACCTGTGATACAGTGCTGAGAGAAGGTCCGTGAAGTTACCTGAATCATATAGATTGATGCTGCACATGTTTTTGGGATATTGAAAAGGTACAGTTTCACATACCTACATACTTTCCCCCACAGCTTTATTATGAGTTCTCTATGTGATACTAGTGGGCATGATGTAAAATCCTAAAGTGGACCCTTGTATAAGCAAACCTGAAAGGATGATGTTGACTAATGAGTGAATGCAAATGAAGAAATAATGTGATATAGGTATAGTCTATAGGCCTGGTAGTGCAAACTTGAATACAGTGTAACGCTGTGGGAAACTGTGTTGAAGACAGAAGCTGACCTGTAGAATATGTTAATTTATTACCGATTGGTTGATCCTGCGAGCATTGAGGTCCAGGGGCTGAGTTCCTCTCTCTCTTCTGCCTCACTGAGCACTTTCTCTCCACTGTTATCCTCGTCCCTTTCTCTCTCTCTCGTGAAGCCTCTCTGTGCCCATGGGCGTAGGAAGTGTGGGGGACGCGGGGAATATGTCCCCCCAGATTTTGGAGTGGGGGGACACAGGGAACAAGGGTGGGGGGGGCAAAGGGACAAAAGAATTTCCCCTCTCCCTTCTGTTATTCAGCAGGGCCATTAGCACGCGCGAAAGCGCTACCTAATGGCCCTGCACTTGACCTGCCTGAAGTCAAAGAGGCCACCCGCCCTCTGCCCTTTGTTATGCTGCAGGAAGGCTCGGAGGCCTGGGAAGGGCAGAGAAGGGGAAAAAAACGGTCTCTTTTCCTTCAGTGAAGTAGTGTGGCTCACTGGTTAGAGGCGGCAGACCCGAGAGCAGAGGACGGCCCGGGACCAGGGTTCGATTCCCGGCGCGGCAGGTTTCTGGACCAGGGTCAGCGGACTCGATAATTCTCTCGCCTCGGTGCCCACTCTGATCAGCGATCACACTCGGCAACTCTGGGCATTAGCTTGCCTCATCTTCACTAACGGCCCCACCAGACCGCCGGGGATGCCTGGTCTCACCCTGGAGATACCCATTAAGGGACCATCTCTCAGGGAAGCCAGGAAGGGTTTCGCAGCGGTCGAAGCGCCTTGGGACCCTTCAGGTAAGTAGTGCGCTATATAAATGCCTATACATTTACATTTACATTTCATGCCCATTTCTGTCTTTGTCTCGCTCCTCCTTAAGTTCTGATTTCAAGAGCTCTTATTACTCTCTCTTGCATCTCCTTTTCTTCATTTGTTTCTCTCTGAAATGAATCCAAAATAGGCGGACACTTTGGCTGGATATTTCCCTCATTTACTGACCGTTTTATAATTCCAAAGAAAAACCTCGGGACGGAGAAAGAAAAAAAAATGAAATACCTAAATTAAGCAATCCAGAGTGGTCAGCAGACAGGCCAGATTGTTATTTACATCCACACACATTAGAACCACTTTAAAGAGTTTGCCAGTGAAAGCGCTACTTTCTTTTTTCTTCTTTCTTTGAACAACATTGTTTTCCCACGGGAAGTGCACCATTTCTAAAGGGACTGGTTGATGAGTGGAGTGGAGCGAAAATGTTTAATATGATCGTTTTCAACTGTTTTAATTATTTTAGCTTATAAAATGTGTACAGTGGATGTTCGGGGATGTGATTTTTTTTTTTAACCAAACTGCTTACATTTTGAAAGGATATAAGCAATTGACATTGTAACGGGTCCCTTCCTGGTCCTGTAGTCATGTCCTGAATTTTTCAGGCAAAATCACTTACTGATTTCTGAATAATGAGTTTAAAAGTGTTACGGTAACCATGTTGTTCCTGAATACTTTTCATATGATTTGCTTATTCTTGCATTCTTTCTGAGTGTTTTTTTTCAGGGTGTTATTCATTTTTTTTCAGGCAGCCTTTTACTGTTGTCTAGTCCATAATTTGAATTTAGTTGAAGCACAATTGAGTTGTAGCTGAAGGCAGTGCAAGTTTCTCTCAGTGGGGCACTATGGTGTTCAGTGTGGGAGAGGATGTGGCACTCTGGCCAGAGCTGCTGAATTCAGAACTGGAGCACCATTTTCAGCCTTCATGACCATTGAGAAAATAACCACCATTAAGAGTAACATACCCTTGCCTCCCCCCTCCTTTTCCTATCCTTTACCGCCGTTATCCCTTTCCACTGTGGACTAATTTCCCCTGATTTCATAGGAGGCCTTTCTTACTCTGCTAGGGAAAATCAAGACGGGTTCCCCCGCGGACCACTGCCCCGCTTACATTTGGAGGGAGATCTTTTCCAGCTGCCCAGAACCCCCCATTACTCTCCTCAATACCTCTATTACTCAGGGAGTTGTTCCTGATTTGCTTAAATCGGCCACGGTCATTCCCATTCTTAAAAAGCTGGGCGCTGACCCCACTCTTTTCTCCAACTTTAGGCCCATTTCCTTGCTCCCGCTTCTGGGTAAGATCTTGGAGAGCCATATCCCCTCATGTCTCTCCACCTACATTGAGACTAACCATCTCCTGGCTGCTCACCAGGCTGGCTTTCGGCCCACACACTCTACGGAGTCCGTTGTTCTCTCTGTGGTGGATGAGCTCAGGAGAAGTGCCGACATCAACTCCCCACAGGCCCTGGTCCTCTTCGATCTGTCCGCCGCCTTCGACATGGTCAATCATTTCATTCTTCTCGACTGTGTCGGGGGCGCCGGCGTTCGAGGCACGGCACTTGCCTGACTTACCTCCTTTTTAGCGGGTCGCACCCAGGCCGTGCGGTTGGAGAGTTTCCCCGCCTCCACCTGCTCAGTCTCTTGCGGGGTGCCTCAAGGCTCGTCTCTTTCCCCTCTCCTCTTTAACCTCTACATACACCCTCTCATTGTCGTGCTACAGGATATGGAGGTCACGGCGTTTAATTATGCCGATGACCTCCAGCTCATTTGTAGCCTTTCTTCTTCTCCTGACTCTATTTCTAAGTTCCATTCCACGCTTACATTCATCTATAACTGGATGAATCTCAACCAATTAAAATTGAACCCCGATAAGACGGAGTTGGTTCTTACCGGTGGTCCTTCTAATCCCTGGACATCTGCATTTAGCCCCCTATCTTTGGTTCCCCTCCCCTTCCCTCTGCCTCCTTGAAAGCCCTGGGCATTAAAATCAGCCAAGATCTATCTATGAGCCCCCAGATCAGTTTGGTGGTTTCCTCATGCTTTCTATCCCTCAGAATCATTCGTAAAATTTCCATTTTTTTCTCCATTGAAGCCCTTAAAATTATCATCTTGGCGATGATTCTATCCCGCCTGGACTATGGCAACGGCCTGTATGTCGGTATTCCTGCATACGAATGCCACCGCCTGCAGCTCATTCAAAACCAAGCGGCCCGCCTTATTTATAGGCTCCCGAAATCGTGCCACATCACCCCCCTTCTAAAGACCCTCCACTGGCTCCCCATATTGGAACGCTCCTTATTCAAGATGGGCTGCCTGATCTTTATGTCGCTAGCCGGCACTGCCCCAGACTTCATTAGATCAAAGATCAGTGCCTATGTACCCGGCAGAAGCCTCCGTTCCTCTACCCAGCTCCTCCTTAGCGTTCACCGCTAACATAGGAGAAAACTTGGTGTGGATCCAGATTTTCTATTCTTGCCCCCCCTTTTTTGGAATGCGCTTCCTTTTGCGATCAGATCCATTCCTAGTTACATGAATTTTCGTACAGCTCTTAAAACTCATCTCTTTTCTTTAGCATACTTATCGTGACTCTCCCCCTGCCCCCCTCAGGACAGTCTTTCTGTAGTGCCAAGAAACTGTTTGGTAGTAGAGCGCTTTATAAACCTTTTCAACTTCAACTTCAACTTCAGTCCACCAGACCGCACTCCTGATAGAGGTCATTCCGATGCTACACCTTAGAAGGCCCGGTAGACCTTAGAAGCCCTGGTGTCTTAGCACCCGCAGGTGGACCCCAACGGTGGCAAGTGTGAGTTAACCTGGAAGGCCTGTCCACCACAATCCATACTGCAGTTAACCTCCAGTCTTGCGAGCAGGCATACAAAGAAGCACACCCTAGATCGACAGTGACTGTCACTGAGGTCACAAGATCCTTCAGGCCAGTCCACCGCACCCATTGGTACCTCTATTGGCCTTTTTCAGCAGTAGTAGTGCAACTTACCAGCGGTTAGCAATGTAGGATTTGCATGCACACCAAACTTAGGGGGTGATTATAATGAAGGTGGAACCGCCACGTCACCCCGTCATTGGCGGTCCCACTGCCATCGGTGACTGCATCAACGCCAACCATATAACAATGGCGGGTGCTTTCCTGGCGGTCGGAAAGACCAACCGCCACGCACCCGACTGGCTACTTGAGCCTGCCAGTGCAGCCGAGGGGCTCTTGGTTCCTTCAATGTTGGTGGTGCCTACCAGGCACCACAGTAGGGCTTACGATACCCCTTACCCGCCAGCCTATCCATGGCAGTTCACCGCCATGGAAAAGTTGGCGGAAAGGGACATTGGAGGCCCGTAGCGGACCCCTTTCCCCTCAGCCCCCAGATGTGGGACCTGACATAGCGTCCGCCTTCCCCCTTCCACTCCAAAACCACAGAGATAATCTGCGGCGTACTCCAAGTCTCAACCCTCAGCCCAACGCTGTTCAACGTCTACATGGCACCACTCGCTCCAACGTCGCCTGACAGCATGACCTAAACATCATCTCCTACACTAACGACACCCAGCTGATCCTCTCGCTCACCAAGGACCCCTACACTGCCAAAACCAACCTCCACGAAGGAATGAAGACTGTGGCCGACTGGATGAGGGACAGCTGACTGAAGCTGAACTCGGACAAGACAGAGATCCTCATCTTCGGCTCAACTCCATCGGCATGGGACGACTCCTGGTGGCCAATGGCACTAGGAGCACCCACCAACCACGCACGAAACCTAGAGATCATCCTCGACCCCACACTCTCCATGACAAAGCAGGTCAACGCCGTCTCCTCCACCTGCTTCAACACCCTCCGCATACTTCGCAGGATCTTCAAGTGGATCCCCACTGAAACTAGGATGGTCACCCAAGCCCTCGTCAGCAGTAGACTGAACTACGGCAACGCATTCTACGCAGGAGCCCCGGCCAAACTCCTGTCACGACTGCAACGCATCCAGAATGCCTCCGCACGACTGATCCTCAACATACCATGCCGCAGCCACATCACACCCCACCTGAAAGACCTGCACTGGCTCCCCTTCAACAAGAGGATAACCTTCAAGCTCCTCACCCATGCACACAAGGCACTCAACGACACCGGACCGGCGTACCTCAACAGATGACTCGGCTTCTACACCCCCGCCCGCCAGCTCCGCTCCGCAGACCACGCCCTCGCCATCGTCCCCCGTACCTGAAGAGTGACTACCGGTGGCAGATAATTCTCCCACCTCGCCACCAAGACATGGAACACCCTACCTATCCGCCTACGACAAACCGAAGACCTTCTAACCTTCAAGAGACTCCTCAAGACCTGGCTCTTCAAACAGCAGCAGTCCCCCCCCCTAGCGCCTTGAGACCCTCACAGGTATGTAGTGCACTTTACAAATGCTATGATTGATTGATTGACATGTCAGTTTTTACATTGTGGCAGATGATGCAGCCAGCAGCACCTGCTGCCAGGTAAAAGATAGGCACTGCGGACGCCATAGTGGCGGTTGCATTGTAATGCCTATCGTCGGGCCGCCACCTTGAAGGTCAGCGGTCCCATTCCCTGATTCGATGGCAGACGGACTGAAGTCCGCTTGCCTTCGTAATCAGCCCCTAAGTTTGCAAACTTCATGGTCTCTGCTTCATGCATAAAGACTTTTAACATGTGCAGCCTTCTTTCGACCACTGGAGTTATGCAGAATGGAGGCCAAAATTATGTTGCAGTGTTGACTAAATGATGCAACAATAAAAAGGCTGCAGCTTAATGCGGTGCATTTTATGATACTTTATTATTTTACCATATTTATACATACTAACAGCCTCTGCAAAGCTTTTGCCTCATTAGTACCTGTGTAACATACAAATGCAGCACAGGGAAAGGTGACCAGTCAACCTTTGCAAAGAGCCCTACACTTCACAGCAACATAAGTCACATTTCTTTTGGTAATTTTTTAACCATTTGAGCTACAAAGTTGTTTTGGGTCAAATCGTTAGATTATGCAGCAGATGATGTATTATGTGGCAAATATGATTCAGCCAGAGTTAAGTGGAATTTTTTTTCCCACTTACCTTAATTTTGCCCCAGCATTGTAGTTGATCAATTTATAAGTTCCCCAAACCCAAAAGTCGAGTTTGGGCACAATTTGCATTTTAGAAGCAGGCCTACAACACATGGCTACTCTTAAACTGCCCTCAGGCTTCAGCAGTGCACACATGCAAACGCAGAAAGGGCTAATGGCCTCTAAACTGCCATGCCCTAATATATTCTAGGGACTTAAAGGTAGTTCTAATCTCCCTGACCTATTATGAACTAGGGCCTTATAGGAGAGGTCATGCCAATCATAGGGGTACCCTAACCTGACGCATAGTGCACCCTAGTGTATGTAGGTGTTTTCACAGTATATTTAAGTGTCTGTTTCAGAATAGCACTGACCCTGTGCCTGTTCAGGCAGAGGCCAGGGTCAGTCAGAGTCAGGTACCACCAGTACCAATCAGCAAAACGTTGGGGAGTGCCCAGGGTAAAGAATGGCTTTGCAACAGTAAAGAGGCACACACTCAGAATTTAAAACATAACACCATGGTTGGGAGGTTCTCTTTAATAATCATAATTGATTTCTATCCTAATAAACCCGTTTTCCAACATTAGGATAAGGAAATACTGGGGAAAAATCATAATGTTCTAATCTCTAACTTGAAGTTTTCATGCAGCTCTTTTATGACAGTTAATAGCTCACTGTTCAATGTTAGGATTTTGAATTATAAACTGCAAATACCAACAGAATCTCTCAGACAAAAGCAGTAACTCACTGACCAATTTACATGATATGCAATTTGTGATCTGCGTGGTACACATTCTTTACAGCAGGCATGTTAACCGACTGTGTCTACCTTACCAAGGGTCAAAACTTACAATAGACAAACCCTCCATCTCTCTCAATAAAGAACATTAATCACCAAAGATAACATCACATTTTTATTGTTGCCTGAAAATTGCTGGAGACAAGGAATGCAGCAGCAGGTACTTTTCAAATCATAATGCACTTGCAAACACAACGCCCCCACCCTAAGTCAGCCACCTATGTTTGCTTGGTGCATCAAGAAGATTCATATACATGTTTTTTTTAAACATTTGGTCTGATTACTATATGAATGTAAATAACAATAAAGCATAAACTAAAATTGTGACAACATGCCTGCTTTTCTTAATATTTCACTTAATATTTCACTTCGAATCTATGCGATTGTTTAACGGGCGGTGATTTGTATAGGGTCACTGGAATGACCACAAGTTTGTCCCTGTCCTCCCCAGAATTTTAATGTCTCCTAAGACTGTGCCTGCTGCATTTAACCTCCGGGAGTTCAGGAAAGTGACAGCGGCACGAGGAGCGTCGCGGGGCTTTACATGCGGATCTTCAAGGGTTCAGCCTAGCTGGAAAATGCCCGCTGGAATAAAATGCCTACCCTGCCTCGACCTAGGATTGTCTGGGCAGGTCTAGAGAAATACATGCTATTTAAATTCAACATAAAAGGCAGAATATCTAATTTCATTATGGCAAATGTCCACTCCGTGCCTAATGCTTTGAAAGTGTACAATCAATAGCAGGGTCTTTATACCTCATCTTGGTGCTGAAATGTGTTCTTTCATGTGGCCACTTTATATCTCTGTTTTGAGAGAGTGTCTTTCAATAATATTAATTCAGGCTTTTGATTTAAATGAATGTCATGCATTTTCCTTTTCTTTGCTGGATAGCAAAAAATATTTACATTTGAGACCAAAACCTCTAACCTTGGTTCCTTGGACGAGTGATGACGATTCAACTTATCCCTGATGTGCCACCCCCATTTACGAGTGGTGCGTGGGTGTTAATGAAAGAAGCAGAGTCAGGAGATGAAGATGGGGACGTCTGGTGTCACTTCTCTGATTTACCAGGTATTTGTTCTGTTATTCAGAGAGGGACACTGGTATGAACTTAGCCAATGGGCATTGCTGGCAGTACAGTGGTAACACAAGTGCATGTAATATAAACAGTATGACATAGGCTATTAGTTACTGACCATTCATTTGGGTTGCCCTGGATTGTAACATTGATGTAGTGCTTATTACCCCTATATGGGAGCAGTTAATGTGGCTGGAACTGTGTTGTCCTTGTTTTGAACCCATGTGAAAAGTGTTTGCCAAGTCATGAGTGATGACCATCGAGGTGTTATCTTGGGATAAAGTGCTTAGCGGTGCGATGCATGAAAAAATGTGAGAGACAGGTGTGCAGTTCAGAGTTTTTATTAAGAGAGCAGCTTTGAACTCTCCGCAGGTCCTTTTATGGTATTTCTTTTGTTCAAAGTACATTTAATTGATTGCTGAACTAGGATGTTCATTGTGAGAATCTTTGTTTAAAGTGTGTGATCCTGAGCAGAGAGGTTGGAGGCAGGCATGATAGAGAAATATGCTAAGATGGACCTTTTTAATACCATCCTATACCTGATTATCACTGGGAGATGTCTAGAAGCGGCAATAGTATGTAGTGTGTTTAGACCTGCAGTGGTGAATAAAACTTTTGTTCCCATTCAGTTTCCATTAGGAATTTTATGCAGTGCTGCAGCCAAAATGGCTGACCAGAATTAAACCAAATTTGGCAGAAAGCTAGAACTTTAACCAGAAAGCATGCTTTTTGTGATTTGACGTATATCTGTTTACTAGTTTAAAAAAAGGTAGGCTCAAAATGTATAGATATTGTGTCAGTTGATCCAGTGTGAGTACCATGAGAATGCATGTTAAGTATATAGAATGTTTCAATTGTACAAAAGGGCTGTTTTCCCCGTTGCCGGTCTGCTACTGTGGGATCAAAACAGTCCTGTGGGAGCTTGCACTCTGAGTAACTGTCCACAACAGTTTTGGAATTTTTGTGGCCAGCCATTACAGAACGCAGGGAGTCAGTCCCAGTGTCCTGAAAATAAAGATAAAACACATAAAATGGGTTAGGGTAGAGGGTACCATGAATCCCTGGGCCATGTGTGGTGGCTCGAGGTCGACCACCTTTTGTCAAATACATAAAACTATATATATTTGGGGTGACCTCGGCCCGCAGGAGTCCTGTGGAACTGGGAGAGGCGCAACAAACTAAATATGAAAGCACAGCCTTCGGGTTGTGCATAGCTCTTTACAGAGAGTTCACTCTCCATGCACAATGAAGCCCTATTATGTGGGAAGCCCCTACGATGTACAGTCTGCAATCAATGCGCAAAATGGGCATAGATCTCACTCCTTCCAAAGACATAAGCCCCATTATGTGGCCATGCTCCTTCTACGCACAGCCTGCGCTAAGCGTGCAGTCTGTGCATAGAGCCTGGTTCCTCCATACACTCAAGTTCTGTTAGGAGGGCAAACGCCCAACAGAACAGGTTTGCACTGATATTGACTTGCTTCATGCCCTCCCTCACTTCCGCTTTGAGCACTTCACTTTTTACTCACGGTCTAGTGCTCGGGATTAGCCAGCCGCTGCAAAGCAGGGCTAAGTGGTGGGTGGGAGGAGTCTGACGCTTATTAGTGAAGCTGGAGCAAGCCCGCAAGTAGCTGGCACCCTGCTGGCACACCAAAGGTGCACCTAAGGCAAGCCCGTCTGCGCCCATCCACGCCTGACCGGGACCAGGGGCAGGACCCCTGGCCCCCGCCTCCTGTACTCCATGGAGGAACTCCTGCTCCTAAACCAAGGCACAATGCTACCTAATAACAACGTAGCTGTCACACTCAGGTCAGAAGGGCTTTTAAGGTCACAAATGGGAACTGGAAGTCTAAATACCGCAACACATCATCCTAGGCCGCCTTGGCCAACTGGCCCACGGGGACTAAGGTTAGCCACCCTCAACACCCGTTCACTGCAGAAACATAATCTCGAGGTCTTCTCACTCCTTCAAGACGACCCTCTGGACATTCTAGGAGTCACAGAAACTTGGCTCGAGGAGTCCTTGACCCCGGACTTGGTAGCCACCATGCCCCCGAACTATGCTGCCCTCTGCTACAATAGACCGGGAGGCACCAGAGGGGGTGGAGTTGCGATCCATTATAATCATCTACTAAAGGCTGAGACCCTATGCACAGAAAGCATTGAGGGGGCTGATATGTTGGGGGCTAAGTTTTGCACCCAGACTGCCTGTCTAGCTATTGTGATAGTGTTCTGACCCGCGAACGCCGCCCAGGTTCGTTCAACTCTTTACAGAACTTGTTAACAATATCCGATCACGGCATCAATGTATTGCAGTGATGGGGGATTTTAACTTCCATTGGGATCTGATTCCCAAAGACAGCCAGGCCAAACATTTGGAGGAGGCGCTGATTTCTCTAGAACGCCAACAACTAGTGAATGGCCCCACTCATGAGAAGGGCCATACAATCGAACTGGTCTGGACATCCCATGCATTCAACAGCCCAATAGATATTAGTCCCTGCGCCTGGTCTGATCATTATGTAATTAGTGGTCGGTTTCCACCCAGAAAACAATCAGCCCATCCACCCCCGGAGTGGAAAGTGTTGGGGAGCTGGAATAAAATTAGAGCTGACTACCTGGTTAATATGTGTTATCAAAAGGGACTAGCTTAAATATGACCAATTTGGTTGCCAAGCCCTTACTATGCACAACCATCATCCTGTGCACAACTCATCCTGAAGAGCCCACTTCCTAAACAGGCTCAAATAATGTTAGGTGGTGTAAACTCTATGCCTAGCCTTTGTCCTGTGGAGAACTCTCCAAAGAGAGCCCCTCACACATGCAAGCCGCCTTAGAAGGCAAGCATTGTGCAAAAGATTACTTCTTTTGCAGTATAGAAGCTATAGAAATTTCCTCTGTATGCAGCTCACTAAATACCTCTGAGTTTAGAAGCGTATAGCGACATGTATATATCATTAATTCAAATCATTCAGACTACATTACTGTAGTTTCTGGGCGTCACACACGTCAATATTTTTCATACATTTCCCCTTAGTTTTTATGTTCAAATTAATGGTGCTATCTGTAAAATTGGTGCTATTTATAAAATATGGTTGGGTCATAAAAATCAATAACATTTCATGAAATTATCATTTTCATCTATTATTAGAAAGAAAACCGCACCAAAAAGCCCTTGGTTTGACGAGCATTTTGAGCACTTGAATTCTCGCTCCGCTCAATGCGCATGCGCGCATTGATAGGTCACGAGACCTAAGACCTATGCCTAGACAAAAGTTAAAACTTTCCATATATTAGATGTGTGCTTTATAATACAGCACACATGCTCTGTTTGAAAAGGTAGGAGAAATTAGAAGATTTCCCCAATGTAATGCCTGCATTAAGGACGCATTGTGTTTTGGGTACAAGGCCCTGTTTACTATTGTTTATATCGAGATCTTTGGCTCAAAAAAATAGTGTTTTTAGCACTGTCCCATCCATCGGCACTCCCCTTGTTGCAAATTAGCTCAAAAGTGCATTAAATGCAGTTTGTGTTATTTTACAGTCTACATTCTCATAATGTTTTTACCCTTTAAGGTATATAAGGTTATCTATAGTTTGCACCAGTTTACATAACGTTTTGTGACTTTAAACTGGGGCACATTGTTGATGAATCAGCTCCATTCGCATATAGGGGTGTTCACCCTGAATATCCACGCCAGAATATCAATGGAATACTATTTAGAGGACAAAATGTCCAAAAAACTGTGGACAGGTAAGTACGTTTAGATTTTTGTTACCTAACTCCACATATATGTACGTGCGAGGTACATATATCTTCAAAGTAGATAGAAGTGGATATGCTTTTACCTTTTGATATTTAGTCCATCAATATTCTGTTCTCAAAGATTTTGTACCACAATATTCTGGGAGTCGATATTCAATAGTACAATCTTTTATGTGTAACTCCGATAAATCTGTGGTGCAGTTCTTCGGGTGCCCTCCGGACCCGAGGTGGAAGTCATGGTGGCTGGCGGCCATGTTTCCCCCTCTAGCGACTCGGCGGCCGCCAAAAATCTTGGAGTGCAGGTTGACAATGGCTTCTCTCTGAAACCTCAGGTTCTGGGCCTAGTGGGCAAATGTTTTGGTCTCCTAAAGATGATCAGGAAATTCCTGCCCCTACTCTCGCTGGACCACAGAAGAGTCACTGGGCAGGCACTGATAGGCTCTCGCCTGGACTACGCCAATGTGCTGTATCTTGGCCTCCCGGAATTCCTCCTAACGCGCCTGCAAATTGTCCAAAACTGCCGCGCATGCCATTTTCTGCCTTAATCGGAGAGCCAGTGCCAGCGATCTTCTCAATACCCTCCACTGGCTTCCAATTAGAAAGCGCATTGTTTTTAAAGCGCTTACTTTGGCCTTTAAGGCACTTCATGGCACAGGTGCTTTGTACACCCGGAAACGGATGTTGTTCTACCAGCCATCTAGGTCACTCAGGTCATCTACTTTGGCCTTGGCAGTTGTACCAGCGATTCGGCGTGCCCGGTGTGGCGGCCGCTCCTTCAAGCGTCTGGCACCACAGTTGTGGAACGCTCTGCCTCTGTCTCTCAGGACAAATGGCAATCTTTTAGCATTTAGGACGGACCTTAAATCCTGGCTCTTTGTTCAGTAGGTGCTCTGTTCTGTTCCCCACCCATCAGTACCGCCGAGGGTTTTAAGCACTGGGACACTCCACGGAGTAGCTGAACGCTATATAAAACTCTCCGTAACGTAACATAACACAACATATACTTAACAAACAAGCTATATACTGAGCTAATAAAACACAATCTTCAAAAATTCACAAGTAGAGTGATCTTCATTTCTTCATTTCTAATCATGCTCTTAATTGTCCTCCCCCTACGATATGTAATTGATGGGTGAGATTCTATATACTGATGTAATGCGGGATAGGAACTTAAATAAACCAATATTTCCTCAAGATCTAATAGATCTTCATGGACCATGGATGGTAGTTAGTAATTAGTCTAACTGGATTTTTCTGATCTTGACCAGTCCTCCCCTTAGTACGAAGTTTATCTTTTCTATCAAGTCTCAAAACCCTGGTCTTAGCTCTAGTCACTATATCATGTCCGTAGCCCCTTAAAATAAACCTTTATTCAATATCTGTCACTCATTGCTGAAAGTCGGATGCCTCGCTGCAATTTCGTTGCGCTCTGTAGAGCTCACCATATGGAATAGCGTTGGCTTGTGATCTAGGATGCGCACTGTTACAGTGAAGTACTGAATTGCAGGATGTCTCTTTTCTGTATAATTTACTACAGAGTTTCCATTTGTCAACGAACAAGAACAGATCTAGAAACAGAATTTTCCCATGACTGTAGTTGATCGTGAATGTCATATTATAAGTATTCTGGTTCATGTGTGCAAAAAAACGTAACAGTTCAGTCTCACCACCTGTCCAAATAAAGAGCAAGTCGTTGATGTATCTTCCATAATAGTTAACGTGGGAATGCCAGTGGGCCCCGCCTGGGCCCTAGATATGAACCGCCTCCATCCACCCCATGAAAAGGCATAAATAAATAAATAAATAAATAAATAAATAAGACTGTTGAATGGAAACACGTTGTGTTCCAATGTAAGTCTGGACATAGTCAGTATCATTTCTGTATGGTCTAGTAACTCGACAGGTCTTCTGTAGAGATATTATCTGAGAGCCTGTAGGTCTAGTTCGTGATCAATATTTGTATAGAGTGATGCCACATCCATGGTGACAAGCATCATATCTGTTTCCCAGTCAAATTCATTCAGAATATTGAAAACATGTTTAGTATTCCTGATATTGGAGGGTAGGTTCAGCACGTAGGGTTGTAGAAAAATATCTACAAACTCCGCTAGTTTCTCCTTTGGCCCCCCTATACCCGATACTATGGGCCTTCCCGGGGGAGTCAAGGGGTCCTTATGAACCTTAGGTAAGGTGTACAAACATGGGAAACAGGGCCGATGTACAGTCAAATATTTAAACTCATTTTCAGTCAGTATGGTCTCTTGATGCCACTGTTTAAGATGACTATTAATTTTCGCAGTGATTGTAAAGATTGGATTATGTGGTAATTTAGCATACCAAGCTCCATTGTCCAGTTGACTCAAAATTTCATCATAATATTTAGTCCTGTCCATTAGGACGACATTTCCTCCCTTGTCCGCCTCCTTAATAACAAGGGAGGAATCCTCTGCAATGATCTTAAGTGCATTTATCTCCTTAAAAGTCAAATTGTTTACAAAACGTGATGGTTTGTTCTTATTGATTCTCTCTTCAAGGATATCTAGTTCTTTATTGACGCTTTTATAAAAAGCATCAATGTTATTACCCCTAGCAAACTGAGGGGTCCATCTGGACTTATCCTTAAGGCCACTATCTTCAGACATGTTAGTACAGCAATCTAAGTCTTGTAGTACCTGATGTAGTGTTATGGGGTCATCCTCGTTCTCAGTAATAGAAAGTAATAGTTTGGTTGCATGCACATCCTGGATGGTAACCTCCCCACATACTATCTGTGAAGAACGGTCTTTACCAGTACCATTTGCAGAGAAAAATGTCTTTATTTTAAGTTGTCTGATCAACTTATAAACATCAATTTTAACATCATTGATATCACATTTACTTGTTGGACAAAAATGTAGCCCTTTCTTAAGGACTGAAAACATGTCATTAGATAAATCCCTACTGGACAGATTGATGACCTGTATATCACTACTATTGTCTATCTTCTCTGGTTGGCCTTCCAAGAACGCTTCTGATACTGTACTCTTCCGTCTACATTTCTTGCCACCCCTTTTTCCTCTCCTGGGTTTGCTGTAGTGTCTACCCTTTGCTCCCTCTGTCTCGAATTCCCTATTAGAATTCTTTGAACCTCTTTTAAAAAAGACGACAAATTAGTTCCTGTTTGATCTTCATTGACATTAATCGCTCCCTCATCTCCGCTAACTAATACGCTACTGGAAGAGGCAGAATTGATACTGCTCATGGATGCCATTTTTTTATGTCCACTCAGAGTGTCATTATTTATTGAGGGAACAATTAATGTAAATGAGGATCAAACAGGAACTAATTCCTCATCTTTTTTCAAAGAGGTTCAAAGAATGCGAATAGGGAATTCGAGGCAGAGGGAGCAAAGGGTAAACACTACAGCAAACCCAAGAGAGGAAAAAGGGGCGGCAGGAAATGGAGACGCAAGAGTACAGTATCAGACACGTTCTTGGAAGGCCAACCAGAGAAGATAGACAATAGTAGTGATATACAGGTCATCAATCTGTCCAGTAGGTATTTATCTAATGGCATGCTTTCAGTCCTTAAGAAAGGGCTACATTTTTGTCCAACAAGTAAATGTGATATGGTTGATGTTAAAATTGATGTTTACAAGTTCATCAGACAACTTAAAATAAAGAAATGTTTCTCTGCAAATGGTACTGGTAAAGATCGTTCGTCACAGATAGTATGTGGGGAGGTTACCATCCAGGATGTGCATGCAACCAAACTATTACTTTCTATTACTGAGAACGAGGATGACCCCATAACACTACATCAGGTACTACAAGACTTAGATTGCTGTACTAACATGTCTGAAGATAGTGGCCTTAAGGATAAGTCCAGATGGACCCCTCAGTTTGCTAGGGGTAATAACATTGAGGCTTTTTATAAGCGTCAATAAAGAACTAGATATCCTTGAAGAGAAAATCAATAAGAACAAACCATCACGTTTTGTAAACAATTTGACATTTAAAGAGAGAAATGCACTTAAGATCATTGCAGAGGATTCCTCCCTTGTTGTTAAGGAGTCGGACAAGGGAGGAAATGTCGTCCTAATGGACCGGACTAAATATGATGATGAAATTTTGAGTCAATTTGACAATGGAACTTGGTATGGTAAATTGCCACATATACCAATCTTTACAATCACTGCGAAAATTAATAGTCATCTTAAATAGTGGAATCAAGAGACCATACTGACTAAAAATGAGGTTAATTATTTGACTGTACATCAGCCCCGTTTCCCATGTTTGTACACCTTACCTAAGGTTCATAAGGACCCCTTGACTTCCCGGGAAGGCCCATAGTATCGGGTATAGGGGGCCAACGGAAAAACTAGCGGAGTTTGTAGATATTTTTCTACAATCCTACGTGCTGAACCTACCCTCCAATATCAGGGTTACTAAACATGTTCTCAATATTCTGAATTAATTTGACTGGGAACCAGATATGATGCTCGTCACCATGGACGTGGCCTCACTCTATACAAATATTGATCACAAACTAGGCCTACAGGCTCTCAGATACTTTCTCTATAGAAGACCTGTCGAGTTACTAGACCACACAGAAATGATACTGACTATGTCCAGACTTATATAGGAACACAACGTGTTTCTATTCAACAGTCAGTGGTACAGACGAGTATGTGGGATGGCGATGGGTTCTAGATTTGCACCGTCCTTCACCTGCCTCTTCATGGGGTGGATGGAGGCGGTTCATATCTGGGGCCCAGGCAGGGCCCACTGGCATTTCTACATTAACTATTATGGAAGATACATCGACGACCTGCTCTTTATTTGCACAGGTGGTGAGACTGAACTGTTACGTTTTTTTGCACACATGAACGAGAATACTTATATTATGACATTCACAATCAATTCAATAATAACTTTATTCGGTAGTTTAAAAAAAACATCATAAAAGTTCACAATAAGCAAATTACAAAGTTTACAAGGATTAAAACCAGTTAAAAATACAGTTGTTAAAAAGCGGTTAAAAAAAAAGACGTCTCAGTTTATATATTTTTCAGCCACACATGAACCAGAATACTTATAATATGACATTCACAATCAACTACAGTCATGAGAAAATTCCATTTCTAGATCTGCTCTTGTTCGTTGACAAAGGTAAACTCTGTTGTAAATTATACAGAAAAGAGACGTCCTGCAATTCAGTACTTCACTGTAACAGTGCGCATCCTAGATCACAAGTCAACGCTATTCCATATGGCGAGCTCTACAGAGCACGACGAAATTGCAGTGAGGCATCCGACTTTCAGCAATGTGTGACAGATATTGAACAAAGGTTTATTTCAAGGGGCTGTGGACATGATATAGTGACTACAGCTAAGACCAGGGTTTTGAGACTTGATATAAAAGATACACTTCGTACTAAGGGGAGGACTGGTCAAGATCAGAAATATCCGGTTAGACTAATTACTAACTACCATTCATGGACCATGAAGATCTATCAGATCTTGAGGAAATATTGCTTTACGTTACGTTCCGATCCCGCATTACATCAGTATATAGAATCTCACCCATCGATTACATATCCTAGGGGGAGGACAATTAAGAACATGATTAGAAATGAAGAAATGAAGATCACTCTACTTGTGAATTTTTGAAGACACCTCATTGATTGTGTTTTATTAGCTCAGGATATAGTTTGTTTGTTAAGTATATATGGTACTGTTTTTCATTACCATTCTGGTTGTGCGTATGGTGGCCATCACCTTATCCTTGGAGCTATTCAGATTGTGCTTATACAATTTTGTCAGAACTATGCGCAACCATCATCCAGCCACCCCCTCATACATTGTTTTACAATCTTTTATAGACTCCACCCTTTTAATTAGTTACACATACTCACTCATAAATTAACCACAGTACCAACATTATTAAGTGTTTTGATTGTAGAGTCATTTTTTTCAATGTAAAAAAGAATGGAGTACTGCAATGCTCTTGTATAGAACAAAAAATGAATCTCATGGTTAGATTTTAAATTATGTGTCACACTATTTAGGGCCAGATGTAGGTGGCCAAATACCAAGCGGTAATGCAGAAATTCGCAGAATTTCTGCGTTACCGACCAGTATTTGGCTGAGTGCAATGTAGGTGAGTTGAAACCTACGTGCAAAATAAGGAATCGTAAAATTGCGATTTCTTATTTTGCTCTTGAATTTATGGAATTGGAAATAGCGATTCCTTAAATGCAATGTAAGTAGCAATAAAAAAGTGCACTTCAGCCTTAAGGAATCGCTAATTAAAACCAATTTCAAGTTGGTGGTAAGTAGCGATTTCCTTTAAAAAAGCACTTTTTTGCTTTTTTAAAAGTGCCATGTGGCACACATCCATGCCCTTAGAGCATGCACGTGTGCCACATGTGCACACATGCACATGTCAGGGGTGCAACTGGGTGTCCTTTGGACTCCTAGCCCATAGGAACGAATGGCTAGGTATTCCTTATTAACGAATCTCAATTAGCGATTCGTTATTAAGGAATATTAAGGAATCGCTAATATTTTAGCCATTCCTACCTACACTTAATTTAGAGAGTCCTTAATAGCGAATCGGTAAAAATCGCTATTAAGGACTCGCTAAATCGAATTTACCTATATCTGGTCCTAAATGTGTTATGTAAAAGCCTCTTTTCCCTTAACCCGTTGGCTGCTGCCGTCGGCCATTGGCAGACGACAGCACTACCTCGTTGGTGCTGCCGTCAGCCAATGGCCTAAACGACCGCGCCCGTTTTTTAAAACGGCCGCACTGCCGCAAAAAAGTGGAAGCAGCCAATGGGTTAAAATGTTCTGTTTCCTCCTCGTCTATCTTTAGCAATATGATACAACCTAAACATTTTAATGTAATCTTATCTACAGATAAAAAATTCATATAAATTCTCCTCTAAGGGATATTTCATGTCATTGTTATTGATTCCATAAATGGTTTCCTTTCATGTATCTATGAGTTCTCATTTTCTCAAACCTACACAGTATTTGGTACAAACACATTCAATTATATAGACACCAAATGGTGTTTTAAAATCGATGTAATAAACTATTTTGAAGGTTGTAGCTGTAAGCAATTTATGAAGGTGGCTAATTTCTCTGGAGGATGTGGGCAATAAACTCAGTCAACTATATATCTCCTGGAACCCACATTTTGATTGTATCTCAATGCATGCAATTCCCATGGTTTTGGAAATTGGATGCCACAGCCAACTAATATCGGAATGATGACTTGAGATAATGGCAATGAGAAGTAGTAAGGAGTTATCTGTGTTCACTGTTAAGACTGAGTGATGTAGGACGGCTTTCCCTGAGAAGAAATGCCCAGCAAAGTCGTGATAATCCTGATTACAGTTTAAATAGGACAGTGCTGAAAACAAGAGCCAAATTCTTGTGATATCTCCAACTTTTGTATGAGTACTACAAGAAATGGAATTCTCGAGGGATTTTGCAGAGATAAATTCAATGAAAGTGATAGAGTTGGTATGGTCGCCCAGAAAGGGCCAGGAATGGGTGCTAAGCTCCATGGCCTGGAGGAGAGATCACCAGAATCCCATCACTCAGACCCCTCGATCAAGCGTTTAATCTCCCTGGGTGCTTGGTGTTCAGGTATTCCTGGAGACTTGGCTATAGGGCAGGAAGAGTTGACTGATAGCTGCTGTGGTGGTCAAACATACCTGGGAATATTGAGTGCCGAGGCAGATGGTGCAGAATATAACAAATTTCAATATTCAAGAAGATATTTTTGTCTTTAAATGTAGATTTAAATCAAGAAATACAAACAACCGCAAAGGTGCACCACAAGTAATGTAACAGATGTAATGATATATCTCGGAGATGTTGGAGTTCTTCTTCAAATCCTTTATTTTCAAAACATTTAGTCATACAAAAAAACAGCCGACGCGTTTCGTCCCAACCTGGGACTTCTTCAGGGCTTTAGGGTAGTCGGACGTCGCATGCGTTGGAGAAGTACAAAAGTGTAGTCTTGGGATCTCCTTGCCAGCTACAGTAAATCTTATTAGATTGGTTCTTCCTGACGCTGTAAATATTGTTGTATAAGTGCTAGCGGGCAAAGGTAATACAGATTTCTTGATAATTTCTTCGGAGGTATGATGAAGGAGTACCACCTTCCTGAAAGGACTATTTCAGTCCATGTGCTGAAAAATCTGAATTAAAGGTATCAATGGTGTTGGACTGGAGGTCCTGTAGGTCCTATGGAGGAGGGTGTGGGCACTGTATCCCAGCAGGCCGTTGTGGTCAAAAACGGCCGGCGCCCATCCACTTCCCTCGTCCTGACCGACACCCGCAGCGACGTCAAAGTGATGTTCACAAATATGTACAGAGCCCTAGGTGACATATCTCACTCAGTCAGATGAGCCTTGGAGTCACTTATGTAACTTGGGAGGAAAGAAGCTGGTCCAGTCTTCCTTCGCAGAGAACAGGGCTGGTCTCAAGCAGCAGGGCAGTCGTCTGAAAAGCAAAGCAAGCCCAAAGCAGCAGGTCAGCCCTCTGGCGAACAAAGCAGTCCTTCCTCTGTAATGTCTGCCAATCCAGGAGTCTACTGAAGAATCTCAGTGCAAAAGTGGCCCATTCATGGTTATGAAGAGCCCAAAACGTCAGGATGTCACCTTTTTCTGAAGAGGAGTGCAATCCAATGCCAACCAAGGGTCCAGGACCTGGGAAACCACCACTTCAGGAACAGGGACTCACTCTAGCCAAGGCAAGCAGGGCTCAGGCAGGTACAGCTGCAGGTCCAAATCAGTCCATTTGCTGAAGATCAGCTGGGCAGTTGCCGGGAGGCCTCTGGCACTTGTTGTGTACATGTAGCTCAGAACAGGAGGTCAGGTAGCATGGGATGAAAGGAGCAGGTCCAGTCGTTCTTGGCAGAGAGCTGGGCAGGCCTCAATCAGCAGGGAAGTCCTCTGGGGAACAAGGCAATTCTCAAACAGCAGGGCAGTCCTCTGAAAAATAGGGCAGACCTTAAGCAGTAGGACAGTCCTCTGGAGAACAAGGTAGTTATTCATCTGTACTGTCTGCAGGTTCGAGAGTGTACTGAAAATTGACTCAGGTGGTCTAATGTTTATACTTTTTTTTAGAGGTTGGGACATTTTCTAGGATATCTCCATCCCCAATATGGTTCAAGAAAGTTCTTCCCTTTCCCTGCCAAGGCGCAAGGGTCACAACAGATGAGTGTTAGGCTTCTTTCTGTGTGCTGGAGTCCAGCCCTTTGAAATGTAATTCGAGCAGGGAACAGGTCTGCCGCTAACCATCCTGGCAGGATGACCCATTTTGCCCATACCTAGTTCCCTTTTGTTCATTGTTTGGGCCCAATACACATTCTTAATTGGGGAGCCATTAACAGGCCCAGACAGCTATGAATTCCTAGAAGGCCTTAGAGGCTTTTAGGCAGAAATATGCCAACTTTCTCAAAGGGGCATTTTAAAAAATTAAATCTAAATTCCAACTTTTCTACCTATTCTTCAACCAAATGTTAGTACTTAGCAAACTTAGCAAGGTAACCCACGTTATCCAATGGGAGAGATAGGTCTTAAAATAGTAAAAAAGGGAATTCAGGAGTTTTTCACTTCCATGACATGTAAATAAAAAATTTTAAAAAACGATGGCCTACTTTTTAAATACAATTCACCCTGCCTTATGGGCTATCTAGGGCCTTTCTTAGGGGATACTTATATGTATTCAAAAGGAAAGTTTAGGCCTGGCAAACATGTATTTAAAGCAAACACAAGGAGATGATGGAGAGAGTGCTGAAACTTTTCAGATACTCGCCCACAGTCACAGATCTGTGTTGAATCCATCATCATTCTTAAGTTCACTTTCCCCACTCCAGTTCAGACACAGCTATTTGCAAATCAGTCTTGACTCTGTGCCTCATGGGAGCAGTCCAGCTCGAACTGCCAAGCCATGTCTTCCCTGGACCAGAAACAAGTATCCTGCAACCAGTTTGGGGTAACACCCCTCATCAGCCAGCCTAGCTTGAATCTAGTGGCAAAGTGAGCAAGGGACCCAAGTCTGGGCATACCCTTCCAACTTTAGGGCGAACAAAAACATTTTATTAGCCAGGTCAAAGTCTGCAATGGCTGGCCTAGGACATGTTTTAATTGTCTACTTTGGTGGATGGCACAATGAGTCCTGCAGAAACACAAGCAGCATTTCATTTACAGACCCTGGTGTAGTACCACATACTGTTGTATATGAATCTAGAACCCTAGTGTAATTTTCCCGATTCATGCCCATATTTAGGTATAAATCGCCCTATCCTTATATAGGCATATAAATCATAACCATATTTAGACTTAGCCTATGCAGTCCAAATCAGCATGGCTACTTCCACTAATTCCGAGAATCCACAACGATTTCTTGGAAAAACCCGCTTTCAGCAGTCAGGGACTTCCCCTTGCTTGAATATTGATTTATCCAAGAACTCAAGGAGTTATTAATGAACTGAGTCTTTGATGACGTTATTATGTCCAACCTTACGTCAAACTCGGCACCTTCAAGGTATAAATATGGCCACATTTGCCGAGGCAAAGACACGGTGGTTTGGAGCAGTTCGACTATCTACTTGCCCGACGCCCTGCTACAGCAAGTGCCGAAGGAAGTCAACCCTCCAGCTGACGCACTGAGAGAGACACTGTCTTTTCTTCTGACAAGAAATCCAGCACCAGTGTTTCCAGGGTACCCTTGAGGGTTGCTGGGAAATCGAGTCCTGAGAGAGAGATACAAGTCCTCCTTCATTCTAAACCGAGGTACGGAGTTGATTAGACCCTTAGAGAATTCTTGGAAAAGATGCTTGGCAAAAGAATTGTAAACTTATGCTGCACCTCACTTACTTCTTCCCTCGTACTAGACCTAGGTTAGGTACTCCGGTGTAGGAGTATTTTAGAAGCACCAGTTGAGTACGTTTAGTCATTATTTATTAATGTATGTATTGTATGTTATTTTATATGGCTTAGAAACCATACCATGCTTTTGCAGTATTATTTTAGAATACTCTTCGTACTGTACGCATTGTTCTTTGCAACCAGTATTACGATTATAGCAGTTCATTTCCTCTGCCTGAGAAAGAAGACTGTTCAATAAATACTATTTATTGAAAACGCCCGTCTCTCTATTTCTCTGCACTTCTGGTGAAACAAAGCATGCCGATTGACTAAGTGAAATAGTTGTCTATTGTTTCCGTGACTCTAGAGATACGTTTCTTATCCTGGATAAACAAAGCTGTCATGTTTATGCAGTTGTCAGAAACTAATCCCTTCTTGTGAATTCTAGAACGTTTCTAGTGACCTCTGAGGTAGCTGGCGCTCACAATTAAGTCTAACATATTCGATAGAGACCTAGTTGACCTCTGTCCTACGTCTAAACTATAGTATATGTTATTCTGAGAGCCTATTGGGAATCTAGGGCCCGATGTAGGTAAAATTGATTTACCGATTTTAAATTACCGAATTTTACCGATTCGGTAATTTAAAATCGGTAAATCAATGGGTCCGATATGTAGGTATTCCAGATGTGCTGGAATACCGAATCGGATGAATTCGGTATTTACCGATTCGGTAAATACCGAATCGGTAATGCCCATTCATTCCTATGGGCTTTGAAGCCCATAGGAATGAATGGACATTACCGATTCGGTATTTACCGAATCGGTAAATACCGAATTTCTCAAGGGTGCAGGGGGTGTCACTTTGACACCCTCTGGCACCCCCAAAACAGGCACGGGTGCCATGTGGCAGGCATACCTGCCCTAAGGGCAGGTCTGCCTGTCACATGGCATAGGTGTGCATGCACACATGTGCATGCACACCGGAATCGTTATTTTACCATCAAATAGGATTTGATGGTAAAATACCGATTCGTTAAGGCTCCTGGGACTCTGAAGAGTCCCACCTACATATGGGTGGCTCCGAATCGGTAAAACTACCGAATCGGTATTTTACCGATTCGGTAACTTTACCGAATCGGTAAAGTTACCGATTCTGTATTTTACAGAATCGGTAACTTTACCGAATCGGTAAAGTTACCGATTCGGTAAAATAGTGCACCTACATGTCAAATCATGTATACCGATCGGTAACGGCCGAAAATACCGATTTTCGGCCGTTACCGACCGACCTACATCGGGCCCCTAGGAACTACACTACAATACTAAGGACTTATAAGTAAATTAAATGTGCAAGCAGGTTTAGGCTAATTTGACCATGTTTTAGGGGAGCGAACAAGCACTTTAGTATTGGTTAGCAAAGGAAAACTGAACAGCGTCGTAAGGTCAACAAAAACGAATTTCAGAACATAGTAGGGGTGAAGGCAAAACATTTGAAGTGACCCTGCATAGTGTGCCAAGTCTACCAATGGTATATTATATAAAGTAATATTAAGAGATGAAACGACTATTGCATCATATTTTAAAACGAGTTATCTCATGAAAGAGTACAATCATATATATAAAATGGTGATTACCAGAATGCTTTTTCATCACCACTTGATCCCTGGCACATTGTTATCTACACTAAAATCAGGGGTCAAATTATTTATTTAGCAAAACCAAACAACAGAATATCGTCGAGCAAACTAGTATGCAGGCTGAGAATAGCGGGTCTATTGCAGCCAGAGTTTAAAGAGATTTGTTTGTATTCTGTGCAGTTGCTATAACCTGAAAGATACTCGACAAACGAAATTCCTTTTTTAACAGTTGTCACATATCGGAATAATCATAGAGTGTAATTAACAAAGTCCAACAGTCTAAGAAAATACATTCTAGATAATTCAACATTCTGCACGAATGAGGAATGATATACAAAGTTAATTACGTTTTCAAAAGTTCAATTTTTTTACCTGAATTGGATCAACAATGATTTTCCAAAACTCTGAATTTCAAGTAAATTAAAATACTTTTATACAGCGTGATACATGAAAGATAGACAAGATGCGAAGTGAGTTAAAATGATGGAACTCACTTAAAATAGAGAACCTGATCACTACTCCATAATTCTTATAGTTGAAAAAAGTTATGGCTAAGCTTCACATTCAGGAATTATTATCACAAATAACTTATGCGTTTCTTGGTGCAATTTACTCAACAAAACATTTTAAACATATTGGGGCATATTATCAAGGGGGTTTATCTCCGCTTTTTTGGCTTTAAAAGCCAAGAAAGCGGAGATAAAATTATCTCCCTATTACCTAGCTGTCGCTAACACCAGTTAGCGACAGCTAGTAGGAGATAGTGACCATCTTGGGCCCCGCTTTGCATGTCAGTGATATTTATCACTAATGACATGCAAAGTGGGCGTGCCAAGATGTTAGCGACTGGAAACAGTCGCTAACATCGCTATCTCCTATTCCCAACTTTTGGAGATATTCGCGCTAAGCGCAAATATCTCCAAAAGCTAACACCTGCCCCTGAGCAGTTCTTAGCCATGTTATCCAATGGTAGGTGGATAACATGGTGAAGAGCATTAGCTCGGTAATGCATGAATATCGCTGACTTTTCAGCGATATTCATGCATTTCGGCCGATTTTTATCGCTTAGGAGATAAACCTTGATAATAGCAAGGTCCCTAAGCGATAAAAATCGCCGCAGCTCGGCGATAAAAATATTGCCGCTAAACCAACATAGCGATAATTATCGCTAGTTGTTGGTAATATGCCCCATTGTTCTTGAATTCAGCACTAAATTGCAGAGAGCACAATTCACAAAGCTTTAGCTAGTAGAACCCCTGTCTTGCTCTTTGATTCCGGGAGCAAGCCAGGAGCGCTTTCGCATCATCATTTGAATTCAAAAGTAGGTCAGAAATACAAGAGTAAGTCGCACCAAACTCATAAAATAATCTTTTGAATGGGGCCCTGAGTTCCCAGACTTAGCGACGGATAGATGTGTACGATGATCTCTTGAAGGAACTTGTTCTGGTGTATTGAAGGGTGGGGTGTTCTTCTGTGTGAGGAAATGGCGCCTCCTGGGTGTGCGTGATTAAAGTTCAAACTAGTCGAGCGCTGCAAGAGGTGAGGAAAAACACCCTGAGCCCTCAGGATAGACCCTACGGTCCAAAAAACAAATGTATACCTGGCCTATGCACACACCATTCCTCTCTCTACTTGCAATTAGTATACAGTAAGATATATTCTAAAGGCAAAATACATAACATTCTTTCAAACAATCACAGTCGTTTGGTGTTCTCTGGTTCTTTTATAC
The DNA here is from genome assembly GCF_964263255.1 of Lissotriton vulgaris. Taxonomy (NCBI): domain Eukaryota; kingdom Metazoa; phylum Chordata; class Amphibia; order Caudata; family Salamandridae; genus Lissotriton; species Lissotriton vulgaris. The sequence goes on from NC_141691.1 coordinate 782,825,676, forward strand.
AAACAGATGGCCCAGCCAATACGTGTTTCGTCTTGTGAATGTACCCTTGAACTTCTTCAGGGCTAAAAAACATAATCACGTGTCAAGGATCATGAGATCCGGAAGTATTTAGATGTGACATACAATGATGAACAACATATTCACCATATAGTGGAACCGCTGTGACTGGTGAAACCATAATCACATTGCAGTGGTACCGCAACCCTCGTAATGTGTGAGTTCAACAGTTCAATTGTATATACATGCTAACCCGTACTGGTGGGTTGAAGGCAAATTACAGCTGTCCGAATCCGCATGAGATACATAGATCACAGTATTAAATGCAAAGTGATATTCGTTATTCAATTCATTGACTAAGGCAATCAATATCACAGAAATCCGAAGCAAAACCGAAAGAAACATATGTTAAAAGTGAAAAGTTTGAAGAACAATGGATGCCCGATAATGGAATGGGGGGTGAAGGGAGGACCCAGACAAAGTTGTCCAAGCCCTCCATTTCCAGTGTTGCGGGTGAACATTCATGTTTATATTCATCGTGTGTTATTCATGCTCTAGACATTACTTGGCAGCAACGGAGACAAAGTATTCTACCTGCTTGGCTAGAAATGGTGTCTTTAACGTTCTAGAGAAAGGAGTACAAATGGAACACTAATGTGAGCATAGTGCTCTTGTATGTGAAATAAAATCAATGGTACTGTGAGCTTGAGAGCAGGTGAGTAGAGATCTCTCACCTCTCCACCGGTTTTACTTCGGCCCTGGATGACTAGACTGATATTCTCCACTGCTGTGTACAGTTCTCTCTTCAGATTATAGGGTGGAATCTAGGTCAATAAAATATAATACACTAAGTAACAGGACCTGACAAATGATATATCAAGGAGATATAAGATTCAGCTAGTCTCCTGCTCATGGATATGCCCGCTTCTCATCTTGTGTCCAGTACAAAATACCCCGCAGATGATGTTAACTTGTCTTTCGATTTTTGGTTTCCATATATTTGTGATGTTTGTGATGTTCTGTAGAGTCAAAATAGTCTAGTTTAGGCCTGTCCTGGTATCTGGACCAACATTACCCCCATGCCGCCCTCCATGTGAGGACATTGCTTTTACCTCAGCGAGTGCGCTGCTACTCTTCGTCCCGCTCTGTGAATCCCTTGGTAACCCGGAAGTACTGGTGTAGTGCTTCCCGTTCCTTAATAGGCACAGACCGAATCTAAAGTTAGAGTGCGAACAGAGAGTAGCATTTTAATTTCTCAGCTAAATGCGGGAAAACAAATATTGCTCAATAGGTGGCGAGAGTGAGAGGATGGGCAAAATCGTGATATAGTGTGGTGAGAATATACTAGGGGCATGCCCGCGGATGTGTTAAAAGAAGGCACAACATAAGTGTAACCATAAGTGTCAATAAACATGATGTTCTCCAGCTGACAATGCGGATAAAATAAAATAAAAAGATTTTTTTTTTTTTTTTTAAAGTCCGAATAACTCTCAAATTGGTGTGCGGGTAAACAAATAGGGACATAATCAATGTGCAAGAGTTTACAGACGATGAGTACAACATTATGCGGGTAATTTGTCCTGGCTTTGCATATCACATCATGACATTAGCATCAAGATAGGTTTCAAATAAATCATAGATATGTCTCATAGCTTTGCATGTGAGATAACAATCAAATCTTTTTTTCATAATCTTGGCAATCTGTAGGAGGAATTTTCATTCTCATATGCGGTGCCCCTTGCTAGTCAGTTAGTTAGTTATGGATAGTGTCACAAGAGTATTTTAGTCCCCTAGAAAGTATTGCATCTCATGATCAGTGTTTAGGCCCCTATCAACCATTCTGAGGCGCATAATCCAAGTCGCCTCCTTGCATCTCAATCACAGTTCCCTGTTGCCCCCCTTGTGATTTTGCGCAACCAAATCAATCCCGAAGAACGAGAACGTTTTTAAGGTCCCTGTGATGTACAAGTCATGGCCTGAGTGGCCATGTGATTCTTTCGTCACCCTGTTTTAGTGCTCTTGCATGCTCACCGATTCTTTCTGTCAATGTCTGATCGTTCTCCCTATGAACTTTTAGTGGCATTTGCACTCAATGATGTAAACAACAAATTTCAAATTCCAATTAATGTTGTGTCGTATTGTGTAGCCTTGTCCGTTATGTCCAGTAAAACCCTTTTTATTGTCCGATGCCCATCTACACACTCCACAGGAGCCACACTTGTGAAAGCCCAAAGAGCGTTTGGTTAGCCCAATCAAATTCTTCCTCTCCTGTGGGACACTGGGGCTGAGAATGGTTTTCAAAGTCCTTCCCTTACTGTATGCGGTCTGGGGTCTATTAGTAGTGAATCCTTCCAATATTTTGTCAGCTTTCAAAATGCCCCAATGTTTGTTCATGCTTTTAGTTAGCAATCTTGTCAGGCCATTGAAATTTGTTATAAATCTGACTGGCTGTTTCGTGTTTGCGTCTCTGCCTTTGTTCATCAGTGTCTCTCTTCTAGATGTGTTTAGTATTCTATTTTCTGCTTTTAAGATTGTTCATTGGTCATAACCCCTTATCTTAAATCTAGTCTTCATTTCTCCCAGGCATGAGAAAAACTGCTTGCCCTCACTACAATTCCTCGTAGCTCTGGTGAACTCTTATTATTATTATTATTATTTATTTTTGTAGAGCGCGTAGTCACCCGGAGGTATCCCAGCGCTAAAAAAATCCTATCTCCTGAGTGCAGTGGACCAAGGGAGGGGGAAAGGAAAGGAAGGACAAGGAAGAGGACAGGGAGGGCGGAACAAAGGAACAAAATAAAGGCCAGGAGTAATTCACTGTGGGAAGAGGTGGGTTTTAAGCAGTTTCCTAAACCGGAGGTATTGAGGTTCGAGACGCAGGGCTCGGGGGAGGGTGTTCCAAAGTCGTGCAGTCTGGACTGAGAAACGCCTTCCTCCCGATCGGGCTCTCTTAAATTTCGGGGCGACAATGAGGTTTTCGGTGTCGGAACGGAGAGGTCTTGAGGATTTGTAGGGGGCGATGAATTTCTTGAGAGCAGGGGGGCCTTGATTTCGTCGTAGTTTGTGGGCCAGACACAGGGCCTTGAATTTGACCCTCTCTCTTATAGGGAGCCAGTAGAGGAGTTTTAAGGCCGGTTTGGCCGACACTCTGGCAGGAGTATTCGTGAGGATACGGGCCGCGGTATTCTGAATTCTTTGCAGTTTATTCAGAGTCATCTCTGGGGCGCCCAGGTATATTATGTTGCTATAATCAAGCCTCGAGATTATTAGCCCTTGAATGAGCAACTTTTGGGAGTTGGGGGGCAGGATGGGTAGGACTTTCCTCAATGACTTCAAGAGTCCAAAGCAGGTCCCGGCCACTTTCTTTGCCTGCACATTGAACGAGAGGTCGGTGTCAAGCCACACTCCCAGGCTCTTTACTTCCTCTCTGGGTTCTGGAGGAGGGCCCAAGCAGGCTGGCCAAATGTTCGGGGACAGTGTAAGTCCTTTTGGGCCCAGGAGCAGAACCTCCGTTTTTGACCCATTTAATTTTAGGGCAGAAGTGTTCATCCAGTGATGGACCTGCGCAAGGCAATTAAATAGATCTGCTGGTTGTTGTTTGGGGTGGGATAGTGACACAACCAGTTGTGTGTCGTCAGCGTAACTGACGACACTCACTCCGAATGGAATGATGACCTCCTCCAATGTGGACATATAGATATTAAATAAAGTGGGGCTCAGGGAGGAGCCCTGAGGCACGCCACATTGGAGGGGAATTTCGGAGGAGCGGCGTTGTTCTCCCAGATTTGATAGGTCCTTTGAGCCAGGAAAGATGTAAGCCAGGCTAAGGCGGAGCCCTCTACACCGGCTCCCTTGAGTCTTTTGATAAGGAGTCGGTGGTCGACGGTGTCGAAGGCCGCGCTTAGGTCGAGGAGGATCACTGCCACTGATCCTCCTCCGTCCAGTAGCGTTCTGGCCTCTTCAACCGCTGCTAGGAGGGCGATGTCTGTGCCCTGCCCTGGGCGAAAGCCCGTCTGGGAGCTTTTTAGTATGTTATTGCCCTCCAGGAACTGGGAAAGTTTTCTATTCACCAGTTTTTCAGCAATCTTGCTGATTCCTGGGAGTAGGGAGATGGGCCTATAGTTCGCCAGATTTTCGGGGTCGAGGGAGGGTTTTTTTAACAGAGCTTTCACGACCGCCGCCTTCCAGCTTAGGGGTACGACTCCCTGTTGGGGTGAGGTGTTAATCAAGTGAGTCATAGGAGGGATGATCGTGGAGGCTACCTTTTTGAGAATTCGGAGTGGGGCGGGATCCTTAGGTGAGCCGCTTTTTATGGATGTTAACGTGTCTTCTACTTCTTCAGTCGTGACTTGGCCCCAAGAAGAGAGAGGGCAGGATGTTGACGGTTGCGGGAGATCGTGTTCCTCGCCCGGAATCGCGGAGGGAATCGCCTCGAGGATTTTTAGGATTTTCCTGTGAAAGAAATCCGCCAATTGTTGGCATTTGGTCTGGTCAGCTATAGGGTCAGTGGGATGTTTAGGTCCGGGTGCTGGGGGTTTCAGAAGGTCTTTTAAGATAGCATAGGATTCCTTGCTGGAACATACTGCTTTCTCTATTCTCTCCTGAAAAAACACTATTTTGGTTTTACGGATGGTGGTTTTGTAATTAAGGAGAGAAGCCGAATAGATCTCTTTATTTGTTTCTGATTTGACTTTCCTCCAGGATAGTTCCGTTCTCTTGCACTCTTGACGCAGGGCTTTAAGCTCTGGTGTGTACCATGGAGTCGAGGCTACTCTTTTGGGGTGTTTAAGAGAGGATGTTTTAGGGATGAGTGCATCAAGAGAGGAGGTTATCCATTCATTAACCTGCCCGTCAGCCATAACTGGATCGCTGGAGAGCTCAGGAGTGGACTCTGCGAGAACGGCGGCCCATTCCTCAGGTGCAAGTTTGTGCCATCGTCTGTCAGTGGTCTGAATTTTAGAGATATGAGGGTTGGTGAGGGATGTTTCCCAGGAAATAGGGACAAGAAAGTGGTCTGTCCAAGGGAGGATCAAGGGAGGCTTAGTAGTGATGGCTGTCGCATTAGTGAGGACGGGATCCAATAAGTGCCCCTTCTCATGAGTGGGTTCATTGTTTACCAGTCGGATGTTAAGTGACGACAGGTTTTGGAGAAGGTCAATGGCTATCCGATCTGTCGGGTCATTCAAATGTAAGTTGAGATCGCCTAAAATGAGAAAATTGCTGACAGAGAATGCTAATTGTGCGACTGATTCAATAAGGGCGTTAAGGAATTTTCCCGGGGGACCCGGGGGGCGATAGATCAGTAAGCCCGACAGGGAGTGGGCTGGGGGAAATAGAATGGAGAATTGGCAGCTTTCGCAGTCCTCGATTTGAGCATCAGTGGTTCTCCATATGTATTGCTTGGATCTGGTGTTGACGGTGTGCACTGTTGACATGTGGATGTTAATTGATGTTGGTTTGAAATGTAATTTACTGTGAAGTGTGTTGTTCCTGACATACAGTTCTATATCTAGAAAGTCAATATGTGTCCTGCTGTGTTGAGAGGTGAAACTAATGCCCATGGTGTTGGAGTTCAGGTATTGACAAAACTCAATCAGTTTCTCTTCGGTACCCGACCACAGAAGTAAGCAATCGTCGATGTACCATCCCCAGTATATGATGTACTCATTCCAAGGACTTCCCCTTTAGCCTCAGATCCAAATATCCTCCATATTGCTCATAAAGAGGTTGACAAAGGATGGGGAGAATTTTGAATCCATTGCAACCCCCTGTTTCTGTCTATACCATAGGCCATTAAAGAGAAAAAAAGTTGTTCAGGAGGATTATGTCAAACATTGTTAAAAACATCTCAGTATGTTTCCATTGTGGGGCTGGTATTTTGTCTAACTGAAGTTTGATAACTTTTTGACCCAGATCCGGTTGAATACTGGTGTAGAGTGCGACTGAATCTAGTGTGACTAAAATCATGTGCTCTTCCCATGTTAAATCCGACAGGATGCTTAGAATATGTTTAGTGTCTCTCATGTGAGAGGGGAGGTTCTGTGCCATTGGTTGGAGGAATAGGTCCACTTATACCTCTAACCTCTCTGTGGGGCCCCCTATGCTAGATACTATTGGTCTTCCCAGAGGAAATGGAAGATCCTTGTGTACCTTAGGTAGGGTATATAGACAAGGGTAGGTAGGTCTGAATACTTTTAGATATAGATGTTCGCCTTCATCTAATAAACCTTCTGAGTGCCACTTTCTCAAGTGTTTATTGATCTTGAGTACAAGCAGACCTATAGGGATCATCTCTAGTCTTTCATAGCAGGTGTTGTCACTCAGTTGTGTGACTATTTCCTGATCATAGTCCTCCTTGTTCATGACCACCACTTTGCCCCCTCTGTCGGCATCTCTAATTATAATTTGGTCATCTGCAGTAAGTAGTTCAATAGCCTTAAATTCCCTTCTACTCAGGTTGTCCAGATGCCTCTGTTTTTTCCTATGTCCTCTATGGTGTATCCTGTCCAAGTACTCTGATACTAGTTAGTCAAATGTATCAATGGTGTTCCCCCTGGCAATACAGGGGTCCATTTGGATTTTGTCCTTAGTCCGCTAGCTTTGCTGTAATCTGTGTCAATATCCAGGTCGCTCAAAAGCCTGTCCATGTTAATTGGTGACTGTTCAACTTCTGTGATGTCGTAAATATCTTGTATACTTTGTAAATCCGATACCAAATATGCAGGGATTTTTTATCTGCATTTATTAATTGTCTGATTATTCATGAAAAACTTTTTGAGTTTTAAACCTCTCACATATTTAAACAAATGAATCTTCAATTTGCAAAAATTATCATCCTCCACTGGGCTAAAGCTAAGTCCGGGATTTACAAAGAATCGATTAAACCATAGTCTTGTAGTATTTATCTTTACTCCTGGAATTCAGGACTGAGTAGGAGTACTTCACGAGTAAGTCACGCTTACTCATAGCAAAATGTGAATGAGTCCTTATTTACAAATATTATGCTATGAGTAGTTGTACACTCCTGGCTTACTCTTGGAATGCATGAGTAAGTCAGGTGAGCCATAAGAGTATATCAAAACAAAATCTTTGTAAATCATGTCCTATATGACCATTCCCAAATCATGTAATATCCGAGAAAATAGACAAAAAGACCCAAATATGAAGAACCGAGTGCTGATCATTCAAATATATGTTTTTAATTTGACTTTAGACTAATGTCTTTAAATACTTTGAAGAGATTATTTCAGTTGAAACAGAATGCGGTTTGAGACTGGGCTTGGACTGGGCTTGTTTGGGGTTAACCATTCATCTCACTGTGAAAATCACTGCAACATTTTTTCTGTCTGATTACAGGTGTGGGTATACTGATCACCTCAAAACAGTGAAAGGCTGCTTCTTTTAATCACTGGGAGCGTGAAATACCTGGGTAATCTGAAAAGAATGTTGGTGCCTCAAGGACACAGTGTGACCACGCACAAGTAGAAATATAGATTTCATTTAATGATGTGTTTTCTTAGAATTAAATTATTTTAATTTATAACCAAATAATGAAAAGAGCAGGACAGGATACATCAGATTGCACAAGGTTCTTGTGCCTAGAGTCAGCTACCTTAAAAACAGTCCCAACCTGCTGAGGAGATTTTTAGCATTAAAATATGGGCCCTAATTGGGCCGTGGCCAAGCACGCAGTGAAAATTGCATCTTGCTGCTGAAGCTCCGTCGGACCCCCCAGCTACTTCGCCTTATCCCCGGCACACGCGGCAGCAACTTCCCCATAACGTACGGCGCTGGAGCGCTGAATAATCGCCCTACACGGCAGGCTCACTCTGGGCCGGCGCTGTGACCTAGTCCATCGAGATACGCCGGGAGACCCAGGGTACAGGGGAACACTAGCGGCCGGGATCAGTGACCCTTTTTCTGTGGCATGGGGCCGGAGGAGGATGGTAGGCCATCACCAGGTCGAGGTGAGAGGGTGCCTGCTGCAGAGGTGGTTGGGTCGGATGCTGGGTGGCAGTGTGCGATACCCCCCTGTGCAGAAGACAACTTGGCTAGGGTGCAGATGGGACTAGCTGCACCCGACCCCAGAGCACATGCCTGCCGTTTCCGAGAAGCCTGGTGGGGACAGGGCCCGTGAAGAGCCAGGGAGGCGCCCATCCAGGCAGTTGCAGGGAGCGCGGGGCTTAAGACGGTGTCATTTCTTTCTGCCCGGGGCACGGCCCCTGCCCCTCAGATTTGCCTCCTGGGAAACAACGAGCCTCTGCCCCACCTCCAGGCCCCTGCTGTCCCAGGAGGCCAATATCGCCGATGTGTCCCGCTTTCACACAACAGTGGCACATGGTGTATCTCGCCTCTCGAACGACGACTAACCTTGGTCACCTAGCCCTCCTGCTGCTGTTGGCCTGCTGCTCCTCTCCTTCATCTTTGTCACAGTGGCCGGGGCTGCCACATACCCCTTCCGGCAATCACGTCGCCCACACATCGGCCCTGGATGGTCTGGAAGCTTAGGGCCCTAAATCCTGCTACCATCTAGCTCCACCCACTGACCTGCGGAGAAAACGCTCCGACTTGTGTGACAGACTGCACCTTCAAGCTGCACCGATCCCGCGCATGGGTCTATACTTGTGCATTTCCTGGGGCCCCAAACCTGCCACTCTTCACTTTCAGGGGCCAGTTACATGGTGCGTTCTTGGGACTGGCAATCGCTCAATGCTGCTGGATGGTCACGCAGCGTAGATTTGACATTTCTATGATACTTTGCTATGCCCGATCTTCCCACGATTGCTCTTGCAAAGTGGGCACGCGGTATGGGCTATAAAGACCCCAAACATAAGACTTTATCCTTTTTTTAACTTATGGGTAACGCAAACTTAGATACTGCAAGGCCTCACTCTTCCTCTACGGGGGCAGAGGGCCGGCGTTTGGCCCTATTAGTTGAATTTCGAGAGGCCGCAGAACGCAAGCTTTTATATATGTGCAAGTATCATACTGCTAGACAGTATAGAGAGGGAGAACGACCCTTGGCTGCCTATAACAGGTGAAAAACTGATTCAACGCACTTTTACCAAATTTGATCTCACCAAATTAGGTGATTTATTTTCGGGGCACATATCTTCTCGGTAACCGACGACCCCCGTTTACTAGATGTCTCCTTCATGGACAGTTTTGTGCTAGGCCGTCTTCGTTCGGCTATACGCGCTACTCTGCCTAACTATCCTGAAGAACCGGGGGGCATATGATCAAGCCTGGGCGATAAAATTATCGCCGCTTTATCGGCAGGAAACTGCTGCTAAAGTGGCGATAATGGGCTTGATAATCTGCTCTATGGAATTCCAATCGAAGCTCATGTTAAATGTAAAGGACATCTAACATGAGCTTCGATTGGAATTCCATAGAGCATATTATCAAGCCCATTATCGCCACTTTAGCTGCAGTTTCCTGCCGATAAAGCGGCGATAATGTTATCGCCCAGGCTTGATAATAAGCCTCGTTTTCCTTCCCAACCCATATGTTGGTCATTGAAAATGATGCAGGTACTAATCTGATTTCTAAGCTATACAAAGCTTGTGCTAGCTTGAGGCCAGTAAATGATGATAAGGTCTGCAAAACTTGGGCGAACGATCTCAGCCACTCAATTATGGATGAGCAATGGGCGAAATGCTGCAAGGTAACCAAGGGAGTCTCGCTTAATAGTAGGCATAAGCTTCTCCATTTCAAATTCCTACATCGTATTTACTTCACACCGGCAAAAGCACACAAACTGGACCCGTCCAGACCACACACTTGCCAGAAATACGGTGCAACGTATGCAGATTTAGCTTTACTGGGCTATACAGTTAATTTCCCCAAAAAGTTCAGAAGGTTTTCATCTATAGGGCTTCTGCTGGCTAAAAGGAAAATAACAATAATGTGGGGCCGTAAAGCAGCTCCTAAGCTACAGATTTAGCTACGTAGGATGGCGTATGCAATACAAACTGCGAAATTTATGCAAGCATTATGCCCAGCAAGTCTCCTCTTAAAGGCATATGGGTCCCTATAGATCATACATTGAGACTTTACGGCAGTCCACAGATTCACAACTAGAACAGGGCATAGTCCGGGAAGGAGTAGGGTGAGGGTAACATCGCCTGAGCAATGTTTATACACGTACTTTACAATATGCTTGAATTTATATGTATGTTATATCCTGAGATCAGAACGCGACTAGAAGGCCACAGGAGAGACCAGAAACTGTAAAACGACTGATAGTATAAATGTATCATGAGGTTGACGCAATGTTATTGATAGCAATGTTGACTATCCACTACTAAACATGTTGTAGCTATTACGTATATCCTACTGCTGTGACTGACAGTAACCCTTCCTTTCTGTTTATTGTGCTATATGGAAAATGGAAAATAAAGTAAAAATAAAATAATAAAAATATGGGTCCTAATTCAGAGTGTTGTTAGAGTGTACTCTGTCACATACGCAATGAATATGCTGTCGGCTTATTGCATTAGCATATACTGTACTTGTAATATGGGGGTGAAATATCCATCACCTTTGTGATGGAGTACTCATCTGCCAACCTCTAAATCAGCCCAATAGTCTTCTGGAGGTTTTCATATATTTGTCCAAGTATAAAGGTTAAGTAAATAACAGTTTGTGTCCTATGGGTCTCTGTTCTTTCTTCAGTCTTTCTTCTTCTCTCCATTCCTAAATTTGGCTTGAATTTTACAATCATTGCTACTTTCTTTTTTCTGAAAACTTATAGTTTTCAGATGTTCGCTGTTTTCAAATTGGAATTGTTGCTGATCATGCAGGCACCGATTTACATTTGCAGCGCTCTGTATTTATGATAAATACAGAAGAACATGAATGTGACTCAGTGCCTGAAAGAAATAATATTTGATAAATAATTTATGTGGTGTTCTGTTTATCTTCATCAGTAAATGGCTTTCGAGAAATGGTACCCATTGAGTTTGTTTTTCAAATTGCTGAACACTAACTGCTTGGAAGTAGACAATGTAACTCTTCTTCAACATTATGGTTTCTCAAATAAATAAATAAATGGTAAAAAGACACAAAAACAGGAAAATAACACAGCTTTCATGATAAATCCTACTGAGGAAATGGAAGGTTTAAGCAAAGAAAACAGTAAGGCTCTCATTACGAGTGGCACGAAAAGTGCCCTGAATTTTCCCATGCTCAAAGTTACCGACACTAGAAATTCCCTTAGAAATGAGGAAATACCAGGGAATGGTTAATTCTAAGTTCCATTCCTGTGTAATTCCAAATGTTCTCTTATTTTTTTGCACAATCCAGAGTTAAAATCTCAGGGCCCGATTCACAAAAGTAATCTTCGACAAAATCCTAACTTTACGACTTTTGGTATTCACAAAAGGCAATTAGTAGTAGTAAAGTTAGGATTCCTAACTTTACTACTACTAAACTGAGACAAGATACTAACTTTACAACTTTCGATATTCACAAAAGGCATTAAGTAATAGTAAACTTAGGATTCCTTCCTTTACTACTACTCAACTGAGACAAAATCCTAACTTTACAACTTTCGGTATCAACAAAAGGCATTTAGCAGTAGTAAAGTTAAGATTCCTAACTTTACTACTAGTAAACTGAGGCAAAATACTAACTTTACGACTTTCGGTATTCACAAAAGGCATTTAGTAGTAGGAAAGTTAGGAATCTTAACTTTAAATGCCTTTTGTGAATACTGAAAGTCGTAAAGTTAGGATTTTGTCTCAGTTTAGTAGTAGTAAAGTTAGGAATCCTAACTTTACTACTGCTAAATGCCTTTTGTGGATACCGAAAGTCGTAAAGACCAAATCAACAATGACAGCCAAATTTATCTCAGGTATAGTGCAAATGGGTCTAGTTTTCATTCTGTACACTGCCCTAACCCTTTATTCGGCAGCAAATCATTTCTATGGCTTGCTATGGTTGCCCCATGCCGGAATTCCAACCCAGCAGAATTTCATCACTATCCTGAGAGGGCTGGCGGATTGTTTTATACCAGACTAGATTCCGGATCAAACACACACACAGGTAAATGGGGAGTTAGATCACTTCAAGGTACCTGGCAGAACTGCATTAACCCAATGCTCTCTGGGATTGGTAGTGCTAGGTAGGAGTATAATTATATGTATTCATATAATCCATGCAGTAATCATAATAGTTGAATTATTCATCTTTTTCTCCAGTCTTGTAATGCAGGTTACTATGCTTTATTCGAAATGGCACATGGGGCATTTCTTGTGTCTCTCTTTGGGCATGCCTTAGTTAATAAAAGGGTAGATCTGTTTCCATGATTTCCTTGGGGGAATTAGGGTTGTCATGGTCTGAGGTTGTAGACATCATCTGGTACCCTGTGAGGTTTAGGAGTGCAGTTGGTGCACTGTGTGCTAGCCAGTAAGTAAGTCAACATATTCCGATGGAATGAGTGGATGTAGTCCCAATAGTTTTGTTGCTTGTGTTGCTCAAGCACACAGTTTTACTGATTTATTAGGAACTGTGCGACAATGAAGTGCAAAGAGACATCCTTGTTATGGTGTATTTTTCCAGATTAGGTTTCTTCAAAATTATTATTTTTTTCTCCAGGAAAGACAGACAAATGTGCTTTTGCATAGTATACTGCAGCGGATTTTACACTAAGCGCCGAATTCCAATCTTGTTCGGAAAGCAAACCGAATGACTTGAATCCGCAATACTTTCCATTCGACTCGTGTCAGGGGAGTCCGACCAAACAAGTACGATGCATTTGAATGCACCTGGATACGATTCGGTCGGACTACCATTGACTTTAATTGGAGCCTACAGAGGTTTCCATTGACAAAAAGGGTGGTTGGGGATCATCGTGCGCCCTGTGGCAGGCACCCCTTGGTGCCTGCCAGATTGTGCATGCCCTGAAATGGGGGACCCATGAGTACCCCCACTGGCATGATTCAGAGGGCCCTAAGTGAAGGGGGCTTGCTATGGGCTCTCAAAGACTGATAGCGGCAGCCTTTTTGATCCGAGCAAAACAAATCATAAAGGCTGTCCGAATCATTCATCGTACTTGCTTGCTTGGAAAACCTACTCTATAGAGCTGTAGGATTCTGCTCCGGAGGGCTCTATCTCTCTGTATGCCTTCCAGAACTGATTTGGCCAGCGCTAAGGCTATCCAGGCATCGTAGTTGGTCCTTTGGAATTGGGAAGGATTGGTCAGAAACAAGGGCTACAGGTCGGTTTGGGTAAAACTAAATCAGATTAGGAGCCTTTTCGACCGAGATCAGAATCGGACCCTAAGTATTAGGCTAATGCAACCACCTCACCCTTGCACTATCTCAAAAACAACAGATCATTTTTGTTCATGTTTGTGAAGGAAGCTTATTTTGCTGCTTTTGTCAATTCACTTTGCCGTGTGCAACCTACTCCAAGGCTGTATAGTTAAACATTTCTCATGCTTGATAGCTGGGGAATTGGGGAATACTGAAGTATCCCACCCATCCCTGTGAATCTACAAACAGGGTTAAATTGGGTGGTTTTGGAAGATGAGCACCTTGAAATCACTGGATATTAAAATGAATTTGGTGAGGTGGGTTTTTGTATGAGTCATCTTATTGAACTATGTGTGAGGCCTCCACAGGTAGGTGAGTTGAGAGGTATGTAGAAGTAGATGTGTATTCTTGGGTTGTAAATTAGTAGTGCATTTGGTTTACATTTTTGTGAGAGTTGTTGTGCCAGGGCCACTCATTTTGCCATCACCATTTTCATGCTGTAATTTCCAAGTTTCAGAACATTCATGAGGAGTTTCAACTTATCTTCTCGAAGAATCGCTTTATGAATGTTGACTTTACAGAGGTTTTACTAAATGCTTACAAATACATTTCACTGCTCATACGCATTCCGCTTTTCAGCTGTGAATCACCTAAATGTACAGATGGGGAGCCTTACACAAACTGCACTTTGTAGTACACTTAGTAATACTGTATTAGTACCACTTGTGAACTGCTAAATGCTATTCACAAACCAAAGGGCAGAGACCTACACCCCACCTATCTTCTATGAGGAGGTGTCCGCCCCTGTTTTAGAGGTCTCTACACACTTAGATATATTTTTTTTAGGAAATGTGAGAGGAACCTGTAAGAGTGGCCTAAAAATAGTGATTACGTACTACTATATGGAGGGAATTGGGTGGTTGAAGTAAGGAAGGGCTTAAGACGGGGGAAGGAAGGCCTAGAGAGGGGCATGCAAAAACAAACACCGACCCACATAGGACTAATTACCTTATTATGACCGTGCGGTCCAACCGCCGTAGGACAGCGCTTGCCCCTTGCCAGCAACCCACTGTATTATGAGTTGATCACAGGGCCGGGTGTGTGGAGGCGGGGATATTGCAGTGGTGGTGAGTATTTTTCACAAACATATCAATGTCTGTATGTGCATTTTGACTGCAGATGTGTAAGATGCACATATATGCATAACATACGTGAAAAAGAACATATACCCATTACCTGGGTTTTGCCTATATTTGGGCAGTCCTGGCAATGGGTATATGGTTAAAAAAGGACTCACTTGGAGATTGCTGAAAACGGGGTCATAATCCTGAACATGAAGATCTTGCTGTGAAGGGGAGGCCAAGGGAAATGGATCCATGTTTGAATCTGCTTGGAAGAAGGAGAAAGGGGTGAGTATGCATCCCAAATACTTTGTCACTGCCACCTTGAAACAGGGCAGTTGGACCACCACAGTCTGCTCGTGGAACAGGCAACTCGTAATACGGCAGTCCTGCTCCCCTCTATCGCCCTATGGTGGCTGCCTTTCCCTGAACGTGAACCTGGCAGTCTTACAGCGGTCTCAGAGGTTCAGCACCGGTCTTCACAAATCATAATACAGCAGTTGGACCACTGAGATCATAGTGCTCGAAGCACCACTACAGATACAGAGGCTCATGGGACCGCCAAACTCGTAATATGGCCCTAACACTGTTGTTCTTCATAAACTGCACTTCGATGGTTGCTACAGCTACAAACAATACAAAGCTGTCATAAATGTACTGCTGCCTAGACATGGACTATGTCCAGCACCACACCTTGCTACTCACAGGTACTTCAACACACTCCCTTAAAACATAACGTACGCTATGATTTAATATAATTCTGCACAGAATACAATGCTAAATACAGATAATTATTTTGAATTTTAAACTACACACACTCGCCCACGCATATGTATTTACATATATATGTATGAAATGATGGGATTAGTTTAATTGTTTCAAATTATAATTATAAATTACATACATTTTTATATTGCTTTAGCTATTTATTAAGCAATTTATTTGATGAGTTAATGTGCTATAACATTTTAGTTCTCTTCAGTTACATATTGTAATTATTATTTTAGGTTTATTTACAGTCTTGTTTTACATTGAATTTTTTAATATCTTTGCAATATTTATCAAACTTCACAATTTTTCTCTATTCTCAATCAAAGGGTGTTCTCTGCCCCGGTGGTTGAGACATCCGACTTTGCGTGAAAAGTTACTGATAGTTTCTTTATACTTGTAAATCCTATTTTAAAACTTTTAAATCTACGCATGCAAATGTGTCCTTGTGATTAGGCCTCCTTCCCAATACATAGACAATACATACATTAACACTCAACTCATTCCATTGAGAATCAGGCCAATCTGGGAAGAAAAATAACTGTAAAATGAGGATAAATCTACCCAGAGAAGCCAGATAGAAAGGACTCTATTTCAAAATCGTTTATAGTTGCACTTTAGATGAAAGAAGTACATTTAAGCACCTATATCAGTATTAGAAATAAGTTACTTAAACTAGTTGAAAGAAAAACCCCAGAAAAATCCAAACTCTGTGAGCCAGCAACTGCGGTCAACTTATAAGAATATTATTTTACAGACTGTAACGACCAAAAGAGATACTACTTCGGTCTCTTTTTCTGAATATAATTTTGCCCTTGCATGCACTCAGTTTTACACGCAGGAGAGACGGGTGCTGATTTTTAATTATCTGCAGTTTAGGACAGTTATGGAAATACTAACAGCATTTTTGTCTCTGGCCTAATAATAATTTGAAAAATTGTACATCACAATGGTCAATTCATCGTAAACGCATTTGAGTTAAAAGTAACATTTGGCAAGCAGAAATAGGATTTTGGATTCCATGACTGCTATGGTAATGTAACCCCTAATTGTAAAATATATGCATAATGCATCACATTGATCCGTTTCTTAAGATAGCTGTATAAAACTATGATGCCAAATGCAATTAAAGCCCATTCACTTTATGATGCTGCCATTTTGCATTTTTTATCCTCTTATGGCTGTGTCATCGTTTTTACATTTGTGCGAATGAACATACACTTGAAGTTTTTTTGTGCATTGATTTACTTTCTTCAGAAACTCTCATGGGAGTAAAATCCTGCATACCCTAACGAGCACCCATTACCCCGTATACCTTCTTAAGACGTTTGAAATGGCGAGGGCTATCGCACAACATTGCACAGTGCACTCAAGGGAGAGCTGCTTGTAGCAGCTTCACCCAGATGGTTTTGATTAATAATAGCTGGGAATTAATGGGCTGGTAATAAAAGCGAAATTACTTGGCAATCTGCAGGGAACATTCAACTGTGGTAACAGTCCTTCTTTACTTGTAAGTAATGATTCTTTCTTTTAAATGGCATTACCAGCACATAATACGGTCATCACATTGTACATAAAAGCTGTGCCAGAGAAAAGCTAAGTGAAGATTAAAATGGGAATAAATAACATAAAAGGTGGCTCACAGGAAGTACAGCTAATAATACCTCTCTATATGCGCTCAAGAGAGTGCATTAGCAAAATAGAATAGAACTAATATCCCACCCTTAGAGATCTTTCAGTTAGGAAACATGTCTGAAAATGCAAGGGTTCTGCTTTTTCTTTGGTTTAGGGTGCACTAATGTCATGGATGTCCAATAAAGTTGCAGATGGGACCGAGCTCTGCCATTTCTGCAGAATGACCACGGGCGATAAAATAATTTCCATTATATGTACATTTGTCTTTTGGAAATGTTAGACATCTCTGACATCCATCTAAATCTCCTTTATTTACCTTTGTCTTTTATTGTATGTTG
The DNA here is from genome assembly GCF_964263255.1 of Lissotriton vulgaris. Lineage (NCBI taxonomy): Eukaryota > Metazoa > Chordata > Amphibia > Caudata > Salamandridae > Lissotriton > Lissotriton vulgaris. The sequence continues at coordinate 782,842,794 of NC_141691.1, forward strand.
TAGACATGTTCCTCAAATCTCACAAAAGTTTACAAAAGAAAGTAAAGTTTTCACCTTTTCAATATTTGAAGTAAAATGTATATCGTTGTTAAAAATGTATACAATACAAATGTCGTTACACCTACATTGGATGTGTAGTTAATCTTTCTAAGAAAGTCTCTGTGCATGTTAATGTATGCAAGTGTATCCTAGCTTTAACAAAAGGCAGCCTATACAGAGTCTTTGGCCCACATGCATCAAGCATTTTTGTAGTCGCAAACGGTGCGATTACTTAAAATCGGCCGTTTGTGAATGCAAAAGTGCTTTTTGGGATGCATGAAGCAATTTTAGAATTCGTAACATTGTTGCGAGTTCTAAAATTGCGGGTGCTTTTAAGAAGTCGCAGATGTGCGATTTCTTAAAAGCAATGCATCATTACTTTCACAAGTGCAAAGTCGCAATTAGGGTGCCAAATTTACCGAGTGGTTGAACCACTCGGTAAATTTGGAAAAAGTGTTTAAAATGCTGCAAATGTTTTTTTTTCTACATTCATGTTTCACACACACATGTCCTTAGGACATGTGTGTGTGAAACATGATGCGAAAAATACATTTCAGGGGTGCATGGGGGGGTCCTTTGGACCCCCCCCCCTGCACCCATGAAATTTTCAAAGTGCCACTCGCAATTTGCTGATGCCTTCCCATTGACTCCTATGGGCCTTTTGGCCCATAGGAATCAATAGGAATTGCGAAAATGCACTTAAGAATTCGGTATTCATTTGGGATTCGGTAAAAAATTGCGATTTTTACCGAATCCCAAATGAATACCGAAAACAATGATGCATAGCATTTTGCACTTCTTAATTTGCGATTCCTTATTTTTCGCAAATTAGGAAGTGCAAAATGTAACAATGATGCATGTGGGCCTTTGACACAATATATTGATAAATGTAACTTACACAATTTATATAGCTATCCACAGTTGATAATGTACACTCATGGATTAAAGGGGAAATAGTGTTTTCCAAATTTGCACACACATACTAAACTTTTTTTAAATCATAGGATTTATGAACGGTTGATAGGTGAATATAAAAGTCGTAAATCTTAAGAGAGGATGATTCGTTTTTGTGTTCTTAAATATGTTGACGGAATTAGTGCATGATGACCTCGCACATGAGTATTAGCCAAGTTATATAGCTATGTAATACTAGGCCTACTGGAGATTAAGATTGTTGTTGTGGTGTGGGGGGGGAGAGTTGTTTTGGGTAGAGAGGGCCTTCCAGGTAAGGCTTGTACCTCAGCTGATACTAGTATACGCCTTGGCATTGCATATTAACATTGGCAATATTGTGATGTGACTTTTGGCATCTGCATTCCCAGGGCATGCTGCCTTGTACTTTCTGAACTCCACAAACATGTCTATGTTGCAACTGTACCATATCCTGAAGACACTTTTCCATGTTTTCCAAGACAAGTGTCTGGTTTTCAAACAACTTAGGGTGTCCTTCCTGATGGGTTTCATTGCACAGGGTCATTATTGTCACACACCGTCAATGTGCAGCTGTTTGAAAAAGTCAAATAGTTGGTTTATCATAGAAAGGGTTTAAATCTGGAAGGTTATAGGAGAGAGGCTGGGGGATGAGGAGAATTCATTCTAACTAGGGCTTCCCTCTCCTTCAGAAGATTGATAAAAGATCAGAGAAATACCTGTGTAGAAGGAGTGAGACGGGGAGTGAACTGGCGTACCTGGACAAGCATCTATGGCTATGTATCTGGTACCGTGGCTCTGAGTTTGCAAGTCTTAAAGGAACACTTGTAGGAATACTGCTGGTAAGCTGTGAGGAAGTATTGAAGGTGTCATCCTGCATGAGGCCAAAAAAACACTTATCCTCTTCAGCAGTGGTAGTTGCAGAGACAACTGTTTGTAAGAGGATGGTGTTCTCTAGTGGGACTGCTTGCTGTCCAACATCCATGGATGCTACAGCATCATTTTCAGCTATGGTGCCCAGGAGCAACAAAAGAAAAAGTAAGTTGACAGTCAGACATTAAAGGCTGTGTAAAGGACCTTACCAGGATTGTCTGACATTAGCTATCAGTGACAAGCAACTCTTTCGAACAGTTGTATTACTGATTACCTAACCATATGGAGTTAATGATTGAGCCATACATGGCACTACAAATGATATATGATGACATCTCACCTGTTACTTATACAGACACCCTCTTTGAGGACATACCTCTCAATGTCAACGGATGAACCGGATTCCTTGTTCACAGTTGTAGATATGTTACTCTTGACTCAGCAGAAGGAGGGGAAAGTAAGCAAATGTTGAGGTGCATGAGAATGGAAGCTGTGACAGGTGACACAAATGCTATGACTACGGATAAATGTACACAAGAGGAATGGCATATATATTTCACATGGAGCAAAGGCTCAAAGACCATACCTTAGAAATGTGAAATTATGATGAGAAAGCAACAATCATGACGTACAGCACTAGAAGTCTAATAGTTACAGACTTACCTGATGGACAATAAAAGTTATTTAAATCTATTTCCTAACTATATTGTCCCTATAACCTGTATTTCTTTCAGTGAATTTCTATGTTTTTCTAATGTCATTTCTTAACTGTAACCTGTAACCTTTTACAAGTGAGTGTGTGACTGAGTGCATCAGTGTCTTAGTGGTTGTGGGTGAGAGGGGATGTGTGAGTGCCTATAAGGGTCTGGGAGTGGCTGCATAGTTTTCTCACTGGGTGTTCGATTGGATGCATGAATGTGTCCATGAGTGTCTGAGGGGGTCTGTGAGTCAGTGCATGAGTGTCTGTGTGGGTTTGTGAGTGGGTGTCTGAGTGTTTAAGTGCAGCTGTGAGTGGTTACATGAGTGCCTCATTGGGTCTGTGTGATTGTCAGAGTGATTGTCTGAGTGGGTCTGTGAGTGGGTGCAAGAGAGTAAGTCTGTGAGAGTGTACATTAGTATATAAGTTAGAGTGTGAATCTTAATGTCTCTGTTGTCTCAAAAATACAGCGGTGAGGGACTTACATGTGGCAACAATAGGGGTTCTTGGCTGCCAACGCCGAACAGCAGCCAAAGGGACTTCATCCCCTAACCAGTAGTGCATCAGGAGGCGAGGCCATGTACAGAGTGGTTGACAAAGGGGGGGCTCTAATGCAGTCACAGTCGATAGTTTGGGAAACCCAATATACAGTTGGAGGTTTGGGCAGTACAATGAAAAGTAAAAGGAGCCGACAAGGGATTTGAATTGAAACAAACTTTTCTTGGTATAAGATTATTCGGGGAGTTAGTCCTTACGGAAAAAACAAGTGTCATTAGACAACATCAATCAATGAAATTTCTTAGCATAGACAACACGTGAGGACCTAGTAATTTGAAAATATGCATTTTTATATAATAAGTAAACATCAAAAGGAGTACAAACAAATAAAATCAATCAGAAAACAGTCATGGAAAGAAGTAGAATCAAATTAGCCTAGCAGTACATGACCAAACAACTATTCCAATTTAACCCCTTGGCTGCTAGGGCTATTCCCCTGCTGTGCTTGGGGGCGGGGGCGCACACAGCGCCCTCCACGCTCATGACGAGCAGAGCTCGTCACAACCACGCCCGTTTAATGGAACGCTCAGCAAAGCAGGGGAATTAGCCAGTGTGCGAGAGTTCCACGGGCCATGACGAGCTGAGCTCGCATGAGCAGGCACGTCAGCGGTGACGTCAGGCAGGGGAGGGTCAGGGTGGGGTGTTGTAAAATGCGGGATATGGACCATTAGAGGTAAGTACCGATAAAAATAAATAAAAGGAATTTCATTGCCCACGCTGCATCACATTTGGCGATGCAGTGTGGGCAACAAAATTTGTTTTATTTATTTTTATCGGTACTTATCTCTAATGGTCCATATCCCGCATTTTACAACACCCCACCCTGACCCTCCCCTGCCTGACGTCACCGCCCCAATATAACGCCCGGCACGGGCCGTGCCTGGTCATGAGCACCGGAGCACCGTGGCTCATGACGAGCTGAGCTCATCATGAGCATGGGAGGGGTCAATCATGGGCAACAAATCTCATAATGAGAATATGTATTGCTCTAGAGTAACAACATTTCTTGGGAATATAGGGTAGAGTCAACGTTTCGGTCTTTTCGGCTGTAGTCCATCAGACCATCTTCAGAAAGGTAATTGAAGCTGAGAAAAAAGAATCTTCTAAGGAATAGCAAAAACAGCCTAGTACCATGTTCTTAATATATGGTCACTGCTGTTGTTAAAGTGCTGTAAAATAGGAAAAGTATTTTACTTTTCTTTGTTATTTGGAAGGAGACATCTGTATCAAACAGGAAATTATCCTCCAAATGCTGTATGAACATACACGATCTTCTTCGAATAATGGGCGTAGCCTGGAAACCGGCGTTCCTTCAAGAATCAAAGCAGCAGGAGGAGCACTCAGCAGCCAAGGGGAGTTCATCCCCACAACCTGTAGTATACCAGGAGGTCCCTCTGCAGAGTGTTTGAGAAAGGGGGCATGGCCTTAGATGATATCTCAGCAATCCGGTTGAGGGGGACTTAGTGATCACAACAATAGGGGCTTTTGGCCCTAAAAATCCTCAGCAGCCAAGCTGACTTCATCCCACAACTAATAGTGTGCCAGGAGGCCCCAGTGCAGAGTGAGTCAGAAAGGGGACAGGACCTCAGATGCCATCTCACCAATCCAGCTGTGGGGGAATTATTTATCATAACAATAGGGGTTCTTGGTCCCCAACGACCCTCAGCAGCCAAGGGGATCATCCCCCAAATAGCAGTGTACCAGGAGGGCCCTGTGTAGAGTCTTTGAGAAGGGGGCAGGGGCCTCAAATGACATGTAAGCAATACAGCTGCTGGGGACTTAGTTATTGCAACAGTAGGAGTTATTGGCCCCCAATGACCCTCAGGAGCCTCTGATGAGTTCTCAGCAATTTCCAGCAAGCTAATTTCTGATGTTTATTTTTCCTCTTTCTGCTCGTTTCTCACCTTTATTCTGCTTCTTTCTGCTCATTTCGAACCTTCATTTTGCCTCCTGCTGTTCGTTTCTGACCTATTCTGCCTCTCTCTGCGTGTTGCTGACCTTTATTCTGGTTCTGTTTGCTCATTGCTGTCTTTTATTTTGCCTTTTTTGGCTCCTTTCTGATCTCTACTTTGCTTCTTTCTGCTTGTTGCTGGCCTTTATTTTCCTATTTCTGATTGCTTCTCATCAGTATTGTGCCTCATTTTGCTCGTTGCTGGCCTCTAGTTTGCCTCTTTCTGTTCATTGCTGACCTTTATTTTCCCTCTTTCCCCTCGTTGCTGACCTTTATTTTGTCTTTTACTGCTCATTTTCTGACCTTAATTCTGCCTCTTTCTGCTTGTTTCTGACCTTTATTCGGCCTCTTGCCGCTCACTTCTGACCTCTATGCTGTCCCTTTCTGTTCACTTCTGACCTTTATTCTGCCTCATGCTGCTCGTTTCTGACCTCTATTTTGCCTCTTTCTACTCGTTGCAGACCTTTATTCTCCTTTTTCTGCTCATTTCTGACCTTCATTCTGACTCTTGCTGCTTGTTCCTGACCTTTATTTTGCATCTTTCAGCACAATTCTGTCCTTTATTTCGCCTCTTTCTGCTCGATTCTCCTAATCTTTATCATCCCTCTCTGGTTGTTTCTGACTTCTATGCTGCCTCTTTCTGCTCATTTCTCACCTTTATCGTTTTTTTTCTGCTTGTTTAATTTTTTACCTTTATTTTACCAAATTCTGCTCTGCCCAGGTCTGCATGGGGAGTTTAATGCCTCCGCAGTCCCTGCTGGCTGACAGCCTTCTGCAGGAGCCGGCATTGCTTTCACACACAGAGAGCTGCTAAACATGCCTATCCCTGGGTTTAAAAGCATTTTGTTTGATTTCCTGCTCGCTTGACAGCGGGTAGGGAAAGAGATGAAGGCCCATCTTCCAGCAAAAATAATATTTCTCCACTCTCACTTGCTGAAAGCGGAGTGATTGATGTGGCTTGGCAGGAACGGTTAAAGCTCACACCAAGCCATAGAAAACAGCTATGTCCCGGGATGGCCGGTCCCCAGGACCAAAATTGAATCCTGGAGGGGGGCCATGCAGCCCCGACCTTTGATTCAGTGGGACCTACCCAAGGGTGGTTGCGGTCCCAAGGGCTGAGAATGGCCTGGGAGGGGGGCCATGTGACCCCTTTCCCATTTTTAAAAAAACAATTTGGTCCTGGGGAGGTTGTTGTGCACGGGTCCTGGGGGGTGAAAGAGGACCCCCTATTGTGAAGTAAATAGCTCGGAAGGTGGTGGACCCTGGGACACAAGGGAGTCCACCAGAACCCCCATTTCTTTTTAATTAGCCCCAGGGAGGTGCAGTCCCCGGGACACACAGGCCTGTAAGACCCCCCAATTCTTTTGAATTAGTCCTGGGGAGGTAGCAGTCCTCGGGTCTGGCAGTTCCAGGCAGCCTCTCTGCAACACACTATAAGCCCCAGGGAGTTAGTGGTCCCTGGGACACAAGAATGGGATCCCTGAGCGCCGCCTCCTTTCCATTTAACTTTTTTTAACATTGTTTGTGGGACTTGTCATTTTTTAACATTGTTTATGGGACTCTGCTCATGCTGAGTCCCAAAATGACTAACAGCATTTCGTGATTTGAAGAGTTGGTAGCCAATCAGATCTCAGCATGAGATCGGGAGGGTTCTCGTAGCCTTCATTTCTTTATATATACAAATTTCAATTTCTTTATATTAACTCCACAACTTCCAAACAGATATACACCAAATTAAAAAAGGCACTTTTTGGGCTGTTGCTGTGACTAACCCTGGGCGTAGTTCGCGTAGTAGCGTTATGCGTAGCTACGCGTTGTGCACTTTGCACTAGGCGAGCTACACAGTGCCGGATGCTTGTCAGCACTGTGCAATCAGAGCAAACCACATCTTGCACAGTGCAAGCGGTCGTTTTCTGCCGCTCGAGTAGATTTCTACTCGAGCTGCAGCTTTCTCAATGCAGACTGGTAGTTTCTCATCACAAGCGGTCACGGGCATACACGACCACTCGCAATGATAAATCTGACCTCCCCACGTTGAGGATCTCGCCAGGAGGTTTATTTTCCACGCTCTCGATCGGCAACTTGGTGTTGCTGATTGCTAACGAGTAAAAAGTCTCGCCATGTTGTCATTTTGCCCGCTTGCAGTCGCCAACTTGACATTGAGGACCTCGAACAAGCAAAAAATCACCACTACACTACACGTGTTTGCACTGTGCTACGTGCAATTCGCGTAGTTCGAAGTAGCGCAAACTTCGCAAACTACGAGAGCATAGCATAGTACTTCGCCCAGAGTTAGCTGTGACTAAACTCCATATGGTAATTAACAGGGGGAAAACGTGTTTTGGGAACCCCACTTTTTCTCAGCCCCTACTTCACCACAAAACGTTCAAGACCTGAAGTGAACATCATACTAGTTTTGAAGGATTCATGAAACAGCAGCAAAGTTATTGCCAAAATTCACAACTAACCACTCACTTATAGTCAGCCATGCACCCACTGAATCATCCATTTAGACACTTATGCGCCCACCAATACACCTTGGTGTATATATATTTAACATTCAGTGATGTAATTTGAGATGTCATCAGTGATGTCAATGACCATGTCATGAGTAATGTAATATGCAAGGTCATAAGCAGTTCATTGCGGGGGAATGAGTTAAAGTTAGCACAGCTAACTATAACTGTTGAATTTCATTGTTTTTTTATGAGTGAAACATTAGCCTAACTATAACATCCCTGAAACTTTAGTTTTTTCAATGAATTTCTAAGGTTTTTAAACAGTGGTCATGTTTGCAGAGTGGTGGAGAAAGGGGGCTGGGCCTCAGACTAGCTCTAAATAATCTCACTATGTAGGACTTACAGGAGATAACAGGAGGGCTTCTTGACCGCCAAAGTTCCTCAGGAATAAAGTAGACTTCCTCCCCCAACCAGTAGTGCACCAGGAGCTGAGTTTGCAGATTGGTGGAGAAAGAGGTCATGGCCTCTGAAGACCTCTTAGCAATTACACATTATGGGACTTACAGGAGATAACAGGAGGGGTAGTTGGTCCCTGGGGACATCTTTGGGTGCCAACTACTTCTCCTGTTACCTCTAATAAGTCTCAAACAGCAGTATTGCTGAACCCTCATAAGCCCCCTCTCTCCACCACTCTGGAAATGTGCCTCCTGGTGCACTACGAGTAGGAGGATGAAGTCCCCTTGGCTATTCCGGATTCTTGGGGGCCAATTACCCCTTCTGCTACTGCATGCAAGTCCCACACTGCGGCTTTTCTGAGAGGTTTTTAGTGGTCACACTCCATTTCTCCTCCACTCTACAAATGCACCTCCTGTGCAATACTAGTTGGGGGATGAAGTCCCCCAACTAACTTGTGATGCTCCTTGGGGGCCAACTAGTCCTCCTGTTACCTCCAGTCAGACCCATGTATCTAGATTGCAGGAAGGTGGTCAGAAGCCATGTCCCCTTTCTCCACCATTCTGCAAACATGCCTCCTGGGACACTGCTGCTTGGGGCCCTCAAGAGGCAAGGCAGTCACATCCCCTACCAGCAGCATACCAGGGGTGATTTCAGCCAGCTTTTTAAATTGTTTTGTATTTCCATTTTTTAAAAGTGCCCCCTTCCCTGGACCATTTTGGGCCCCAGGGACCACTTACCTCAGGGCCTGCCCTTTCTGTTTATTTTCTTTATTTAAAAAATGGAGGGCCCCTATTTGAAAGTGAGGGATCTCATCCCTGAGGGCTACCCCTTTTTTATTAGATTTTTTTAAAAGGAGGGGCTTCATGGCTCCTCCTGGGCCATTTTCAGCCCCAGAGACCCCATCCCCTATTGCCTCCCCCCTTAAATTATTATTTTACAAAAACAATGGAGGACAGTTGTGCGGCCTGCCTCCAGGGCCGATTTTGACCCCAAGGACACCATCACAGTGTACCTGGCCTGTAGTTTGGGTGCTCTGGTCTCACCTAGGGCACCCACTTTTGGAATGTTTGGGACCGCAGGGGAATCCTTAAGGCCTCTGGGGACCCTGCTGGCTCCCCGCCTCCTGCGGGAGATGGCATTGCTGTGAGACCCAAAGAGCTGCTAATATGCAGCTCCCTGAATCTCAAAGCAATGTCCAACTCCCTGCTCACTTGCCAGCGGGCAGGGAAACAGACATGTTCTGCTTTCAGCAACCAACAGCATTTTCTGCTCTCACTTGCTGAAAGCAGAGTGTTTGCTATGGCTTGGCGGGAGCGGTTTTTCCCTTAAGCCATAGCAAACTGCAATGTCCTCGGGTGGGCAGCACAGAACATTGCTGGTTCAGGCCCTGGTGGGGGGGGGGGGTTATGGTCCCCAGGGTCATCTAGGGCTCCAATGTTACCTTTAGCCCTGGGGAGGTGGTGGTCCCCGGGGCCGGGGATCTGTTAGGACCCCCTTCAATGTTGTGTTTGTGCCGCTGGTAGGTGGCGATACCCATTTTATTTGTTGATAATCTTTGTGCCTCTGGGAGGTGGCAGTCCTCAGGGAAGCAGGGGTTGCCGTAGGATCTCTCCCACATTTCATTAAAAAAAATATGCCCCTGGAAGGTGGCAGTCCCTGGCAGCAAGGGAGGTTGTAGGACTACCCTGGCATTTTCTAAAACATAATCTATGTGCCGCGGGAACATGGCGGTCTGTGGGGCAACAGGGGAGGCCATAGGGCTTCCCCCACATTTCACTTAAAAAAAACAGTGTGCCCTGGGCCGTGGCGGTCCCTGGCCCTTTGCATAAGCCCTAGAGGTGAACCCTATGAGCCCCTCTCCTCATGCCCCCAGGATTTTGGCCACTCAGGGACTTTAAAAAGAGATGAGCAGGAGCCTGCCCGGCTTTGGTTTTAAAAAACCTGTGGGGTCCCTGTTGAACCCCCTATCATTTCAGGGGGTTAGGGTATTCCTACCCTGCCCCCTTTTCTTTATTTTTACTGTTTTTCTGCGACTCAGCTTCTAGCCGAGTCCCAAGATGGCTGCGAACACTTCCTGGTTAAAGTGTTTGCAACCAATCAAATTTTAGTAGGATTCGCGAGTCCACTGCAAGGACTTATGTCACCACAAGAAATCTATATTTTTTAAGAACGTTTTGCTCTGAAACTACTGAACAGATTTACACCAAATCACATAAAGCACACTTTCTTGACCAAAATCTATCTTTGTGCCAAATTTGGTTAAATTCTGTTGAACAGTTCAGGCTGTAGTCGTGTCCACAAAATAAAAAATATCCATAGACATGACATGGGGAAAAAAACCCTGTTTTCACAGCCCCCACTTGACAAATCACACGGAAACTTTAAACACAGCAGTTGAACTAAACAGTAAGTATTGTTAAAATTATGTGGAGATTCGTCAGGCAGCATCAAAGTTATTGGCAAATCATCTTGCAAAAACTGCACATGTGCGCTTGCACGCACATGCATGCGCAGTTTTCGCAAGCTGATCGACCCAACAGCAGCTTGGGGATACCCTTAGTAGAGGCAAGTGTTTATTTTTGGGGTTGATGGGGAATGGGACTATGGAAATCTCCGCACACTCCGCTGGCGGAGCAGAGTTGTGTGCCTGCGCTTAATATATACTGAACTCTTTTAGAACATTACTAATTGTATTTCTGAGTCTTTTGTTCTGTAAATCTACATATAATGGGTAACATGGATTCCTTGTTGGGCACTTGAGTCAGTTTTTGATTTCTTTCAGTAAGAATGGCAATGCCTTCATTAGTGGTATCGCCATAAGAGTTGTATCTGTGCATGTGAGGCAAGCTGTAGATGGTAGAAACACGGTCTAAGAAGATGTAGTAATAGCTTTGCCTTTTCATAACTACTTATGTTGTATGTCAATTTAGATTCCGTATGAATTTCCCACTTTGTGCCCTTATATGGGTACAATTTGCGTTGTCCATATATAGGCATCGAAATCAAGCCCTTATTTAGGCATAACCCATGCTGCCCAAATACAGGCATGGCTACTTCCATCCGTTCATCTACATCACAACGATTTCTTGGAAAATCAGATTCTTAAGCCGTTAGGGACATCCCGTTGCTTGAATGTTGATTTCCCCAAGAACTCAGTTATTATGCTCGAACATCTGTTTCTTAGGGGTTCATTCGTGACGTTCATATGCCCGACTTTACGTCAAAGCTGACATTCCTAAACACCTTTAAGGTTTAAATATACCTTCACTTGCTATAGCAAAGCATGGTGTAGTTCGGTGCAGTTCGACTACCTGCTTGCCCAACGCAGCTCGCTGCAGCAAGTACCGAAGGAATCCAACTCTCCAGCTGACGCACTGATCAGAAGCTGTAATCCTCTGCCGAGAAATCCAGCTCCAGTGTTTCTGACTCCCCTTGCGGGGTGTTGGGAAATCCAGTCCTTGAAAGAGATACCATCCTCTCTCATTCTAAGGTACGGAACTGATTAGAACCTAGAGAAACCTTTGGCAATTCTTGACAAAAACTAAACCTATTTTAAAGACATTTTATGTATGTATTTTTACATGTGATAGCAACAAACAATGCTATTACAGTATTATTTCATATTACTGTTTACGCTGTATGCATTATACTTGGCATTCTCAACAGGATGTGGGAGCACACCGCTGACCTCTCAGGCAAGGTTCACCCCTGGCATTCTGGTAAATGCAGTCTCTTGTAGCTCACTCTGATATTTTCGAGTACTTCGCAAGGTTGGCGCAGATACTGCTGATCGCGTCAGTGAGCGTACCGGATCTGATATAATGTTTGGCAGCCTACTCAGCAAACCCCAAAATACAAGACTGTATTCTCTACTGACAGTTAATAAACCAGAAACACATGTCTAGAGATCAGCACTATCTGCGCCAACCTTGGTGAAACACTCGAAAATATCAGAGCGAGCTACAAGAGACTGCATTTCCCAGGATGCCAGGGGCGAACCTAGCCTGAGAGGTCAGCGGTGTGCTCCCACATCCTGTTGTCTATTTAAAGTACTCCCCTGAGTCATTGAGCTGAAGAGCTCATGGATGAAGCACCTGCGTGCCAGTGAGAGGTACCGTACCTGATATAATGTTTGGCAGCCTACTCAGCAAACCCCAAAATACAAGACTGTATTCTCTACTGATGACGGTTAATAAACCAGAAACACGTGTCTAGAGATCAGCACTATCTGCACCAACCTTGGCGAATCACTCGCAAATATCAGAGCGAGCTACAAGAGACTGCATTTACCACATCCTGTTGTATACTTTGCATTCTGTTTAAAGATTGTAGCAGTTCACCTCTCTTGCATGAGAAAGAAGACTGTTCAATAAACCCCTTTTTATTGAAACACCTATCTCTCTATTTCTATGCAAATCTATAGAAACGAAGCATGCATGAATGACTGAGTAAAATAGTTATCTATTGTTTCCACAGCTCTGAAGATATGTTTTGATTCTTGGGGATACAAAGTTGTCATGTTTATGTGATTGTCAGAAACTGATCCCTTCTTGTTTATTCGAGAAAGTTTCTAGTGACCTCTGAGTTAGCTGGCACTCACAATTAAGTTTAACATACTGACCTCAGTCCTATGTCAAATCTATAGTGTATATTATTATTCCAATGGACAGAGCCTATTGGGAATATAGGAACTGCACTTCATGGTGCCCAACAGTTTGGTAAGGCACTAATTTAAAGCTAGATACTAAAGTAACTCAGTCGTACTTTTCTCAGATACCCCTTTTTCCGTAATACTCCAATAGATGTCTAGAGTGGGTAAAAGGAAAAAATAAGCCATAGCTGAGTAAGATGAAAACTCCTAGTGTTCCTAAATATTGTGCACCTTATCTTTGTTTCCTTGAAACTTGCTCTGCAATTTTCATTAAACAATGTTGAATAACGGCAACAACACCGAGAACGGTGGAACTGCGGCTGATCCAGCAACTTTTAACATAACAGGTTTCCAAGAAAATGGCGAGGAGGCTATATCCATTCCTCTAAATTTAAGGAAAACCATCACTATAAAACGTATAAAACATGGCCTAACATCAAGAGATGGTAGGACAGTTTTTGTAATAGAGGCACATGAATATCACCAGACAGAGGTAGTCTATTCATGGAAAGTCTTCCCAGAAGCAAATCCAATAACACATGTGTTTCACTTCTACAAATAAGATGGTCCACCAGAGGAATACATTCTGTTCGAGGATATTGAAATTCCACTCACAAACCAGGAGCATGAGCTCTAGTTTAAAGGCCCTAAAACATTGAAATCACATTACCAGGCTTGGTCCACTAGGTAGATCAGGAGCAACATAGTCGGCTCTAGCCAGCTACATACCTGACCCTGACATTAAAGCCATGTCGGACAAACAATTACTTAGTAATATACAAAATTTAAAATTATACAGTGAAACCCCAACTCTCTGAAGGTCCTGAAAAAATCTTTACTAAAAACACTCCTACTCCTTCTCAAAAGAAGTGGGAAAATAGCAACCAAACTTCTAAAGAAAAGCGTTCTCGTTCCAGAGGCAGGTCTCCTCAAAAGGAGCCCTCTGAAAGGAGGTATAACCTCAGGAACAGGGATTATTTGAAAAAACCTGATAGATTTCAAGATACTGATACACATTCCTCTCGTACCTTTCAGACTTTGACAGAAATCCAACAGAAGTCGACGGTCAGAACACAAGGAAGAACGTGTGAAGTCCAAAGACGACCAACATATTCAGAAAAACAAGAAACCTCAATTCACCAAAAAGTAGGTAGCAGGTCTAAAAATCAGACATGGCAAGGATCTTGAGGACGCAACTCAAGAACGGAGAATGGGCTCAGACAATGTTGGACAGCACAGCAGAAGTCACCATAGCTTGCCAGAACCTGAAGGATCATCTGGAGACAGTGGACTTGAATGAATACATTCAAGTTGAAACTGCAGATACCAGGGTTTGTTCTCCACATAAGTTATATGAAATGACACTCCGGATGGAGGGAGACATACCAAGAAAAATAAAAGCACTCTTTTGGGAGCGACTTTCTAAGGGTTATGACATTCTTCTAGCTGAACAAGACTGGCCACCAGAATGTGTCAGGGAGTGCCCACATGGCGAGGACATCATTACGCCAGCCTTCTCCAACCACATTCCAATTCATTTAAAATATAAGTTTGCCAGGAAATGGGCAGTTGCCCAAGCTCCTGCATTATATAAAAATCATGTAGGATGGGATGAGAATTCCCCTCACCACAAAATCCAGTTAAAAAAATCAACCAACTGCGCAAAGGCAGTATCTAGTTAATCAAGAAGCTAAAAAACAGGTCAGGAAGATCTTAGATCAAGTTAAATACCAGGGGGTGATTGAAACATGCACCTCGTCAATTAATAATCCTTTGTTTCCTGTCTTCAAACCAGACAATACATATCATCTAGTATTGGACTACAGACATTTAAACTCTTGTTCCTAAACATTTGCAGTACAAAACGCACACAGTACTGCATTAAGGAATAACATTGTGCCCAAAAAAATATAAAACCACGTTGGATATTTCTAATGGGTTCTTCTGTCAAAACATTGTACCAGAACGTAGGTATTTGACCACTTTCTCAACTATGAGGACACAGCATCCCTTCTGTAATCCCGGTCAAGGATTCAAGAACAGTCCTGGGTTATTCGCAGCAAGGTTAACAGCGTTACTACAAACTTATGATGACGAGGCATTGTTATATGTTGATGACATCTATATGACAGACGATGACTTGGATAGACACTAGAACAGGGTGAACACCATTATACTGGGGTTCGCCTCTGAAGGGTACAGATTCAATGTTAAGAAATCAAGAATTGCCCACCTCAACGTCCTTTTTCTAGGATATGAATTATCAAGTGAAGGCAAAAGTCTAGCAGCAAACTTTCTAGAGAAATGTGCGCTGCTCCAACCTCCAAAAACACTGAAAAACTTAGTTGATTCTAGGTTTCCTGAATTTCTGAAGAACTTACATTCTAAACTACGCAGAAAGGGTTAAACTTCTCTCGGAATTGATCAAACCTGATTTTAAAACAGTAAATTGGACACAAAAACACACTGAAATGTGGCGTTCATTGCAAACAGACATGTTACCAACTTAACATTTACAAACACGCGTAAACTTACGCAACTTAGTGATCCAAATCATTCCAGGACAATGCGGATTCACATACTTAACTTTTAACGAAGGTGAAAAAGTAACAGTAGCTTACAAATCACACTTGTACACACAAGCAGAAATAAAATTCACTTCTACAGAAAAAATTCTGACAGCTGTTCAAACTGCTGTAGCAAAAGAGAGAACCCTCGCACAGGGTAAGCACATTATGGTTGTTACACCTGTACCTGTCCTAGATGCAGTGACAAAAGCAAGCATACCAAATGCTAAAGCTTTACATCCGAGATGGATACAATGGGTTAATTCTCTTGCTGCAACTGATGTTGAATACGTGTTTGACCCTTATTTGAAAACACAAGCATTTCTACAATATGAACAAGAATGTCCTCTGCCTACTGAAATTCTGCCTCTAGAACAGTATGAATGTGTAATTTATACTGAGGGATCAGCTCAACCCGCTACGGAGGGTAAACAAGCCGATAGTGCGGTGTGCGCTATTGTTAAAGGTCGTTGGTGCAATGGCAAATTTAGACCAATGATCACTAAAACTCAATCCTTAGCAGATTGTACAGCTCAGTGAGCTGAACTACAAGCATTCAAGATGGCACTTGAGAATACGGACCTCAAATTCCCCACACTCATAGTGTGCGATTCGTATTATTGTGTTCAATCTTACAATGAATACTTGCAAAACTGGATTCAAAATGGTGTCAAAGATGCAAAATGTGGCACAATTAAGCATAAAACGCTTTGGTAACAAGTAGTTCAGTACGACAAGGACTAACCCCTTCCATGCTGGTGACGAACCCCAGCCGTCATGCACTACGGTGCTCGTGTGCTGATGACGGCTGGGGTTCGTCATGGCCCGCCCGTGTTCGGCCGGCGGCCGCACACGGGAAAAAAACCGGCCGCATCGAAGGGGCTAAAAAACACTCACGTGATACAAACTCTGAGTTATCATCGTGATGGTGTTCACGTTGCAGGGAATTCATTGGCTAATGAAGCTGCAAAGGCAGCTGTGCAAACAGCTTCCGTAGCTTCAATCCAATCACTCGTTCAAAAACAAAAATAGACAGTGAAATAATGCTGGTTGTCAATGCTTACAGCAAAGACAGTGGTAAAACAATAACTACAGGGTTTCCATTCAAATACTCGTATATAACTGATGCAAAAAGCATTCCTTTTGCTCAAATCCCTGGAGTGGGGGATAGCGTAATTCCAAACAGGAAACATAGAGTAGCTTTGATATACGAAGCACATTTGGGAGAGGTTCTGATACATCAAGGGATCTCTAAAACAATATTAACTATAAAAGAGAAGTACTGGTGACCTGGAATAAATGCTAACATTCATATGTTTGTCATTGCCTGCATAGACTGCAATAGAGATCACAGCACAAAACGCTGCCAGATACCTGACTATAGCATAGCAAGCCCAGTGCAGACACCATTGTTAGACGGCATTAGACTATCTACATGCAGACGTCCCTGTGGACAAATACAATCCCACAATTATTAAGGCAAGGTTCATTTGGATATGTCCTCAGCGCTCGGCTGACGCTCAAACTGTTATAAAAGATTTGCAAGTCTTTATCAGTACATATGCAGTCGGCACGCTACATTTTGACGAGGGTCCTGCGTTTAGCTCTCAGGCTTACAAGGAGGCCATGGTCAAATTGGGTGTTGTGTTGCGGTACTCTAGAGCATTCCATCCTGAGGGAAATTTGGTTGTGGAGAGAAAAAACGGGACATAAAGTAATCTATAACAGCTAGGGTATTAGGTTTGGGTGACGGGTGGGTCAAACATTTAATAAGTGTCCAACGTAGTCTTATCAACTTGCCATGACGTACTCTAGGGGGTATCACTCCATATGAGGTCCTTTTTAGGACTAGGATGCTGGTTGCCGACCTTAATTGCCAGACATCAGTGGTGGACCAAAAAGATTTTGATATCAAAGATAGTTTTCCTGTTTTACAGGACTTAAAAGAAATAAGGAAATGAGAACAAAACAAAGCAATGTGTTCCTGAAACCCACCATCACTGAGGAAAAACCGACCGTCCCAGCAAGGCCTGTCCCAAAGCTTGGTGATCTAGTCAGAGAAAAGTTTGCAGACAAGAAGGAATTTGGGCCTTTTTACAGACAACCAGCACCTGTCCTAGCAATCCATGGATCAAGAACAATATTACTGCCGCCTCTTGCTGATAAAAAGGAGAACAGGTTTGTGTCCATCGACCTGGTCAAACCACTTCATGTGGCCGATAATAAGCAGTAGGCCAAGTGGACTCCGCCAATGTAGAAGACACAGAGCTCTACCTACTATCCAAGAGGTTCAAACTGAGCGACTCATCACCTTTGAAGAATCTGCAGTGAAAAATGAAGGACTAAGCAACAAAGCTATGGAACTTGTACCTCTTGAAACCCAAATAACAGTTCCTCAAGAAACACCTGTCTACAATGAAGTAGCATCTGACTACACAAATGTAACAAGTGGTCCTGAGGTTGCAGCGATTTCAACGAATCCTGATACAGTCCCAACAATTGACAGAACTCCCTCTGGCTATTTCATTAACCTTGATACATTTTCCGAGGATCCCAGAAAGCCTGAAACGATGCCAGTAAAAAGAACTTTGAAAGAATAAGCAACAGACCTTTTTCATCACCGGGAAAAGACTTATCCAGTTTCACCATGGATTGAACTTTGGATTGTGTTGGGTGTACTTTTTCTTCTACTTTGTTTGATTCTGGTAATAACTCTGGGAATGCTGATAATGGAAGATATGTCAAAATGGACACAGCAAGTAAGAAGTAAGAAAATCAACTTACTGTTCAAGCCACACAAATCATCCCATTGTGAACAAAGATACTTGTCATCAGTGAACATCACAGCCGTTCCTATACCTGGTGGTATAGCATGGGACTAAACGGATTATGACATTTTTGGCCCGTCTGAGCTGTTGAAGATTCCACACTTATTCAAGATTTCATTAAGTGACTTTGTTTCATCTAGTACCTTTTCTGATGATTGGGACTTCAAGACTGTTAATAATATGATGTCAGACCTAGAAATGTGTGCAGTATTTACAAATCATGAATACTTAAAAGGTTCATCAGACTATGAACAAATGTATTGTTATAATCATTATGGTTATCATTTCTTGCACAAATCTGCAAATCCTAGAAATGTATTATTGTAAAACCAATGGGAACATTGTCCTACACCACCAAAGAGTAGCTCAAAAACATTTGCTATGAAATTCCCATACTTTTCAGGGTTCAATTTATCTAATGCTGAATCATTTACTTTAAAAATATAAACAAAACAGGCATGAAAAGTATGTTGACAAAATACCAAACAGATTTATTCTGCAGCCTTTTATGCCCAACTGTCTAAACTAGGTTTTGACTTTTGGAAAGACAATATTGAGACGAAAACTGTCAGGGGCACAAAAGATTGACAGGTCCAGGGTATAGAAGCTATGTTTAGAGCCTGTATCATCCCTAAGCAAATTATGTTTTTGAATTACACTGTCCAACAGACGTCTTGTCTTGGGTTAGCCAAGAAAAAAGACCTGAACAATCCATCCATACCTACACCTACACCTGATAGCAGTAACAATTCACAGGGGGAGGTCGACGTATATACTATTTTGCTTCACAACAGAACAGATCCAGATTGGAAAAAATGGTTGATATGGCCCACAGACACAAACAACTGTCAAGATAGATTCCTGAACAAAACAAAGGGTTTCACATTCAATCGGCCAGACGCAAGATATGTTCAAAGACAGCATCCTAGAATAGTAACAACATACAGTGTAGGGAAGCTGTGCCTTGATTGACTACACAGATCTACACTTAAGGATGTAAAACAACACTTATCTAAACTTAAAGATGGCGCTGATCTTAGGGAATTCTTGCTAGGACCAAGAAAATGCATCATAAACGTTTTATATATGCCGGTATCTATGCTGCTTATAATGAAGCATGGAAGATTACGCAAGCGGAGACTGCAGAAAGACTACGTGAAATTGATCGTATTAACTCTCTCTGTTGTTAACAATGGGTTAACAACTCTGTTGTCCAGGATATATTCATTTGGCAGCATAGTATCTTCTGCCATAGACATCATGGAACAGGACATCGTCATGCTGCAACATGGTCAGTCGCAACTACGTTCTATCATGCTATTAGGCTGGGCGTTGCAAAACCTTTGTTCAGGCTATGTGCCTTGGCGTTTAATCAATACTACGTCACTGTTTTCAGAATTCAATCTCACTGATAAACAGATCAAATTGGCACAGAGGGGATCAGACTATACAGTGCTGAGCATTGAAAAACTGGAAAGATTGCCATTTACGGTAGCAGAAAAACCCGCTATTGAATGGATTATACATGGAACAATCAATCTGCCTGTTACAATTTTCCATTTTCAATATTGCCTAAAAGGTACACCAGCAGGCATATATGAAAGGTTGGGTAAAGAATACATCAAGACATCCTGGGAATTACCGTACACACATATATGCTGGAGTGGGGGACGTGAAGTGTTTCTTAGCGGTAAAAACTAAGCAGTTCTCTCCTTTGTCAGGGTATAAGCTTACACGGGGCCTGGGATGGTTTCTCTAACAATTTATCCTGCCACCTGCAAGGTTCACCAGCTGCAATGATTGATCCGATTTTTGGACAGCTCTCGAATGGGAGTTACCTCATGTTGAATGATCATGGCTGCTGTGGCATGTTGCCAGGCATACCAAAGCTAGTAACTGTGTCAACCTAGGGTCACTTGCTGTATGCAAGTATTGTTTCCTAAAACTAAGACAGACAGGGAGTCGCCTTTATGGCCTTCACTGAACATCTCTTCTACACAAATTGATACTTTAAGCAGAATGAAAGCCATTCTTTTGCAAAAAACTGTGCCACTGACCTCGGCCAAAGAGACCTATGATCTGCAATTCGCAAGGACTTCTGCCGAGATACATGCCCACTTAACTTCAAACTGCCCTATACATTTCTCTGAAATGTTAAGTCGTATCTTAAACATGTCAGATACGAGCGGTATTGTACATGTATTTGAAACCGTATTTTCTGGACTGTTTGCACCTTGCCGCCTTGATACTACTTGATCTATCGGCGGCCTTCGATACAGTCAGCCATGAGATCCTCATAACACGCCTGAAAACAGCACAATTACATGAATTAGCTTTTGCACTCATTGCCTCCTATTTAGAGAATAGAACCTTCTCAGTAGAATCGGGAGAGGCAAAATCCAATCAATTCAACCTACCATGTGGAGTCCCGCAGGGCTCCTCGATGAGCCCCACTCTTTTTAATTTGTACGTAACTCCCCTTGCACAAATAATAAGGAACTGTGGCTTCACCCCAATATCCTACCCTGACGATACCCAAATCGTGGTCTCAATAAATAAAGACGTAGAGAACACAGCAGAAAAATTTCAAATCTGCATGGTACAAATCAGCCAATGGATGAGAACAAACTGCCTTAAACTAAACGGGGACAAAAGTGAGGTCATGATACTAGGAGGGGACACAAAAATATGGTCCTATTCATGGTGGCCAAAAGAACTAGGAGGATGTCCCGAACTAACAGAAAAGGTGAAAAACCTGGGAATCACTCTAGACACCAATCTTTCCTTTGATGCCCAAGCCAGTAAACTGGCATCATCACTTTGGTACATCCTAAAAATGATTAAGAAAATCCTACCTTACCTACCACATGACTCACGCAAGACAGTGGTGACAGCATTAGCCTTGTCCAGACTGGACTACGGGAACAACAGCCTATATGCTGGAGCTAGGAAGAAAATCCTACTCCAAGCCTGCAGAATGCAGCAGCCAGGCTGATACTAGGGATACCAAAATTTGAAACAATCAGCCAAAAACTAAATAATCTACATTGGCTACCAATTGAAAAAAAGGATACAATTCAAATCACTATGCTTAGCATATAAAGCAATCAATGGAAATGGATCACAATTTCTAAAATCCCATTTAAAACTATATGAGCCAAATAGACCTCTTAGATCCAGCCAAAAGAAAATAATCAGGGGACCAAGATTTAAGAGAGCTAACTGGGGCGGAAGAAGTTTCCTGGTGCACACGGCAAGAATCTGGAACCAACTACCGTTAGTTATAAAAAACAGCCCATCTTTGAAATCTTTCAGAAAGGAAGTTAAAACGTGGCTTTTCTCCGCATAGCCCTAATCAACATCTTCAAGAGTCAGAGGTACCTCACAGCGCCAAGACGCCCTTGGGCATTCGCGCGCTCTACAAATAGATAAATCAAATCAAATCAAATCAAAATTTTGAAGCAGTCCTAGGAATATTTCCAAACTTCTTGCATTCGGTGTTTGGCGGACTGCCCCTACTTTTGGGAATCGTTGCAGGGATACTATTTTTGCTCCTATTGCTGTGATATGGCAAGCCAATTCATCTGCGATACCCAATTCTCCATGGAGACAACTCTACTGGCGATGAAGTGTCATGAGTGCTTTGTCCAAATGTTGGGACTACCTCGTCTACGAGAATTAAATACCACATGGTTTCTGTCATTCAGACCAGTGTGGCAAGATTGCATCTTACCTGTTCTACGCTGCTTGCTATGCGGAGAAGAATGCATGTTAGACACATGTCTCACACTCCCATCAGTGATGCCAACGGATGTTGATACTTTGCCTGAACCGGTAACAGCCCATGCTCTGTGTTTTTCCCAGCGGCTACCAATTCTTATGACGGCATTCATTGAGATCTCACAGATGCAAATTGCAACTGCTGAGGTACAAGAGGAAACAGGTGCGCAGGTACCATCCATTATGAACATTGCTAAAGCGACCAATGCTGACAGCGATGCTTCACATCTATGTGTGGTTATTCTTCTAAATGAGGTAATCAAACTTTCACCTACAATGGTAGACGATTTTTTTGTCAACAGGCTTAGAAGATTTCATGTTTTCTCCTAGCCCTAACACTGACTTTTGATTTTGACACACAGTGTACTGAGAGACTTTGAATTTGACCTTCATTTTTCAAAACAAGGTACTATCTTTGGACCTCTTTTTCCCATGATTCATTTTTTTTCTCCAAATTTGTATTTTTCCTTTTTGGCACAAGTAATCTGCTTATAGTAGAGCTATACATAGAGAACAAGATTTCTTTGAGTACTTCCAGAGACAATATTTGATCTTGTCCACACACAAACAGTTTTATGTAAATCTGACATGAAATGGTTTCAGCACCTTTTTCTTCTGTATTTATGAGCCATTTTATAAATGTATATTTTTGTGATTAATTCAGTTAGCATATGCTTAGAATGAAACATTGCTTGGATGCGTACAGCACCAATGCTCTTTTGTGTACAACCAGTACCATTGCATTTATGTATTTTGGGTGGGTTTTAAGGCACCTGTTGTATAGATAGTTTTTAGATATGTTTATACGTATTTAGAACTTAGTATTTAGTAAGAATCGTACATAAGAAAGTGGAGTGGATGTTGTACGTCGATTTAGATTCCGTATGAATTTTCTGATTCATGCCCTTATATGGGTACAATTTGCGTTGTCCATATATAGGCATCGAAATCAAGCCCTTATTCAGGCATAGAACATGCTGCCCAAATACAGGCATGGCTACTTCCACCCGATCACCTACGTCACAACGATTTTTTGGAAAACCAGGTTCTTAAGCCGTTAGGGACTTCCCCTTGCTTGAATATTGATTTCTCCAAGAACTCAGTTATTATGCTTGAACATGTGTACTCAGGGGTTCATTCATGAAGTTCATATGCCCGACTTTACTTCAAAGCTGGTATTCCTTAACACCTTCAAGGTATAAATATACCTTCACTTGCTATAGCAAAGCACGGTGTGGTTCGGTGCAGTTCGACTACCTACTTGCCTGACGCAGCTCGCTACAGGAAGTGCCGAAGGAAGCCAACTCTCCAGCTGACGCACTGATCAGAAGCTGTCACCCTCTGCAGAGAAATCCAGCTCCAGTGTTTCTGACTCCCCATGCAGGGTCTTGGGAAATCGAGTCCGTGAAAGAGATACCAGTCTCTCTCATTCTAAGGTATGGAGCTCATTAGAACCTAGAGACACCTTTGGCAATTCTTGGCAAAAACTAAACCTATGCTAAAGACAAACACCTACTTCTCCCTTGTACTAGACCTAGGTTAGGTACACTAGGGTTGGCATATTTTAGAGGCACCAGTTGAGTATTTTTGCATGTGTTATTTATGTATATATTTTTAAATGTCATAGCAACAAACAATGCTATTACAGTATTATTTCATATTACTGTTTACGCTGTACGCTTTATACTTTGCATTCTGTCTAACGATTAAAGCAGTTCACCTCTCTTGTATGAGAAAGAAGACTGTTCAATAAACCCCTTTTTATTCAAACGCCCGTCGCTCTATTTCTGTGCAAATCTGTAGAAACGAAGCATGCACGATTGACTGAGTAACATAGTTATCTATTGTTTCCACAACTCTGAAGATATGTTTTGACTCTTGGGAAAACAAAGTTGTCATGCTTATGCAGTTGTCAGAAACTAATCCCTTCTTGTTTATTCAAGAAAGTTTCTAGTGACCGCTGAGTTAGCTGGCACTCACAATTAAGTTTAGTATACTCGCTAGAGACATACTGACCTCAGTCATATGTCAAATCTATTGCGTATATTATTCCAATGCGCAGAGCCTATTGGGAATCTAAGAACTACAGTACAATTACATGAGATGTTATGTTATGTTAGATAATCTTATAATCTTATAAAGAGCACTGTCACCCCACGGGTTTACTGGTGCTGAATTACGTTATTACTCCAATCTTGCCCCAGCGGATTTAGCCCAAATAGAGGAGAAGAAACCCAGGCAGAACGGCGAAATGATTCCAGAACTGGCAGGAGCAGGTGAAACCTACCTGACACTGCTAACGCTGCTAGAAGGAGGAGGAGGACGCCGCCACCGGCAAGAGTCACCCACGCCATTTTTGACTCCGCCACCGCCCAGAGTCAGTAACGCCACACTTTGCGCCGCCGCCCCGGAACCACAACCCCCGGCAGGCTCAGCGGTGGCGCGCACGACTGACGACGCACCTGCAGGCGCCAGCAGGTGCATATCATCAGCGCGGGCGCACGATGATCAAAGGGCGGGCCCTCTGTGGCCCTCAGAGGTTAGAGGAGGCTGGGCTGGGCCACCCTCCCTTTCATTTCAATTCCCATGGGCCAACTGTAAGTCATTAACTCTTTATTTTTTTAAATTATTACTGCTATGGCTCAGAAGGGTGTTAATCCTAAAGCACCAAACACAACCTTAATTGGATCTATGGACACATTTTTAATTAAGGTTAACACTGCACTAGATCAGAGTATCTCCCTGATGGAGAGGCGTTTCTCTCAGGATTTGGAACTCGCTAGGAGATCATCTATGGGACACATTGCTAATGCACGCTCACCTGACCACCATGTCTTTTTATCTAACATTGGAGTATCTGTTATTCCAGAATCCTTGCCGAATGGTTTGCCAGAGTGCGACTTGTACAACTCCTCTTTAGGAAATCAGTCCACGGCATCCGATCTGCTCCTGTTACCTTCTCCCAAGGCCACAGTCGAACCTAGTCCACCTAGGGAAGTATGTACCAGGCAACTCCGGGAAAGACGACAAGGGGCTATCCCCAAGAATAAGCAAGGGCTGGCTCATACACTAAAAGGGAAAAAAGAGAAACAACCCAAACACAAGAGAACCCTAATGGATGTAAAGGGGTAGACGCCAGAGTCCACTCAGGCAATTGTACACTCATCCAATGAGGCTCCCTCGGAGGTGGTATCACAGATCGCGGGTGGAGTTAGCGGCCTAGAGAGCGGGCTGGCAAAGGAGGACGGAGGACTCCCTACTGGCCAAAATAGGCAATTTATTTAATCTTCTTCTTCGTCCTGTAGTTGACAGGTTATCTGGGATAGAACAAAAACTCCGCAAAATTGAGTCCATGTCGTTGGGAATTGTTGATAGCATGGACAAGGTGGTCATTCCTAAAGCTGCTTCCCCCCGAAGGTTATGCTATCGGGGGGAATTCAGCTGTCACATCCACTTCTTCAGACCAGAGTCGAGCAAAGCAGGTTGCAATAGCTCCCCCAGTAAATGCTCTTGCACTGGGCCCAATTGCTTCACCTAGACATAGCACTCCAGCACATCTTAAAGATGGGGCTGGGGTTGGAGCTCATAAGGGGTCTGATAATGTAGGGGGGATTAATATTGACTTGCCACCAGAAACAAGTCCATACCTGGTAGTTCTGGCTGGGGTCCCGGTTCTAAAAAAGGATGAGCAAGAATCCTTCTCGTCCCTAAGGAACAAGGTGATAGACTGGCTCAATAAACACAGACCTTTACCACCATCCATCTTTAGTAAAATACTTATGGTGCGTAGGGTCTCTTGGGTGGGACACTCGGTTAAGCGCATTAGGGGGGACTGTATCCTAGTTAACTTTTAAGATCCTAGGACAGTAGGGCATATTTGTAACGGGAAACAATCCAACTCTGGTTCTTCCATAGTATCCCTACCCCATGCCTACTTTTATCCCCCGTACACCCCACCCATGTGTGACGGTTGGTCTCTAATTCAGTGGAAGGGAAGGAGTTTGTTTAACATGGGTTGGTGTGAACCTTTACCATCCCCTAACCAGATCTCCTATTATAACCGGTTTAGCGGTTTGGAGTCTGTGGATTGACTCCAAGCCAAATCAGTGGTACCCTTCACCTCAACTGTCCCATTGAGCTCTAGTTCTGTTAGTCCCCCCAGGCCTTGTCAACCCCCAGCTATGGTCTTACCTACGATAGCCCCAATTAGACAGGGGGCCCTGCCTGCCAACGATTTAATCCCCGTCTCCACTAGTAATGTACTGCACTCATCCGATGACTCACCTAGGAACCTTAAAATTGTGTCGTGGAACATAGCGGGTTTGCAGAAAAAACTATTCCTACCTGACTGGACTACTTTTATTGATGCCTATGACATGTGCATATTCTAAGAAACATGGAGTCTAGAGCCTTTGTACAAGCCAGGTTTTAGTTGTTTCCACGTTCCAGCTATTTCTTCAGGGTGTGGTCGTCCATCCGGCGGGTTGATAATGTGGATCAAAGCTGCACTAAACTGCAAGACTGTCCATCATTCAAATGTTTCACTGGACCTAATGAGACTGACTATTAAGGACCCAAAGAACAATGTTGCGTTGGAACTCTTTAATATTTACGCCAGAGGTTTGCAAGGGGGGGCATAATCACCAAATGTTTCCACTCTTTCAGAAATTCTTACAGCTTGCCCCTCTGACTCTTTATCTTTGATTGCTGGCGATTTCAACTGTACTTTTGAACCTTTGGCAGTAAATGGTGATGCATGAATAGAGGAAGATGATGTTAGATGGGGTATTCCACTCCTGCAGATCCCACCTGTGAAAAAATGGTCACCAATTATTTTACAACTAAATGCACTAACGCTTGGGCATGGTTTAAAAGCTGCCAATGGGCGTACCCTTTCGGACTTTCCAGGAGCCAATACATATAACAGGGTCTGCTGCCCTAGTAGAATCGATTATATTTTGGTGGACAAAAGGCTATGAAAACACTTGATCGATATGGCAGTTATCCCTTCTATCCATAGCGACCACAATCCTTTGTCTCTTAGCATGCAGGAACAGTTGCATCATACGGACCATCGGAGCAGCACCAGGCCCCATATGCTAACTAAGGCATTAATTCCCTCTAATTGCAAAAGATTCATCAAATGGCAAAAATTCTCCTTAAATGATCAGAAAATCAGTGCCTTGGATGAAATTTTAAGTACACAGACCCCCAAACTTCTAGTAGCTTGTACGAACAAGGTGGGTCCCCCCGAGGCTGAGTCAATCCATACTGAGACCACTGATCTGATTGCATCTCTCTTTACGGAGAGTATGGCCCCTAAAAAGTACCCCATGGGCAGGAAACCAGCCGATCACTGGTACAATAAAAACTGCAAGAGGAAAAAGTCTATCCTGATGCTTGCCATTAAAAATCACAACCCTTCAGAGGTACGCCTTGCAAGACATCAGTATAGGCAAGCCATATCTGTAGCAAAGAGGGAATGGGAGGATAACTATTGGACTAATCTGAAAATAGCTAGTCAGTCCAAAAATAGTGAACTCTTTTGGGCTTTAGTAAGACAAACAAATGGTTGTAGTGTAGAACAACTTCCCAATCATATTACTGATAGAGAATGGTTTGACCATTTTAGCGCACTGTATGCAGGGGATCAGGTTGTTGAGGGTAATGGGCACTGTGGATATTCATTGGACCCTATGATTGGACCATCTGACTCTTTTGATCCTATAGAGAAGAACGAGGTGGTGGTGGCCATAAACAAAATAGTGCCCGCTAAGGCCCCGGGTCAGGATGGCATTCCAGGTGATTTGTTCCGTGCTAAACCCGAACAATGGGCTACTTATTTCACACTTCTGATCAATGCACTCCTAGAGGGCTCACCGGTACCAAGTTCTTGGAAAGGGGCAGAGGTGATACCTATTTATAAGAAGGGGGCCAGGTAGAGCCCTGCCAACTACCGCCCTATAAGCCTCATCGACGCTGGTCAGGAGGTGGTTGGCAGGGTTCGACTGGAGAGAATCCTTTTGTGGGCGGAAGTGAACAACATTATATCACAGTATCAGGCGGGATTCAGGCCATGTACGAGCACAATCGACTAGGCTTTTAGGCTGGTGCTACTGCACTGGAAGGTTGTAAGCATTGGTAAGGGTGGTCTATACCTCGCTTTTATAGACCTGAAGACCGCCTTCGACCTGGTCCCCCGTGAGCGCCTCTGGTCGGTCCTACGGGACATGGGGCTCCCACTTCCCATCTTGAACCTCTTAGCTCGCATGCATGAAGGGAACTATGCACAAATTAGGTGGGGTTCCCAGGCTCAAAAAACAGAAAAGATCCCTGTAAATAGAGGTATCCGCCAGGGATGCGTCCTGGCCCCCACCCTCTTTACGTTGTTTGTAAATGGGGTAGTTTCCTTCTTATCTGAAATTAATGCTGATGCCCCTGTCCTGGCTGGCGTTAAGACCAACACTACTCTTTGCGGACGATACGCTGTTGATTTCGAAAACTCTAGCAGGCTTACAGAAGCTGCTCGATCGATTCGGCTTGTTCTGCAAATTGAGGGGCCTAGTTATTAATACCACCAAAACAAAGCTCCTCTATTTTAACCCCAGCAAGGCTGCCAAATCTACTCTTACGCTCAAAGGCGAGCCCCTGGAACATGTAAAAGTTTTCCATTATCTGGGAATTAGAATTGCGGATAATCTTAAATGGCACCCGCAAATTGAAAAAATGGCTTTAAGCCATAAACGGGTCACGGGTGTTATTGGGAGAGAACATCGAGCTTCAACTTCTAGACCCATTGCTCCTGCCCTGGAGATCTATGCTGCAAAGGCAATAGCAGTGCTTTATATGGAGCAGAGCTCTGGGGCTTCAATAATGTAGATCCCCTCGTGACAGCAGAGAACAAGTTCTTCAGAGAGCTTGTCTCACTTCCTAGGGGATCACCCAGTAAACCACTCTAGAGAGATCTGGGCGACGCTCAATCAAGGATTTGGTCGGCTTACGCCCCCTTTTATACTGGGGTCACCTCTGGCGTACCCCAGAGCTATCGAGCTACGCCGATGGACTAAAGGAAGTAATGAACCTCCAGGGTTCTTATAAGATCACCTGGTTAGTTAACATCAAAAAACTTCTCTTGGCCGTTGGTTTGTCTACTATGTGGGAGCTAGGGGCCCCGGTGTCCAAGTTGACAATCAAGAGACTATATTGGGCATGGGTTGAAAACCAAGCTCATAGAGATCCCAATCAGGGAAGGCTGACCGATGAGTTTCGTAAGCACAAGATAGTCCCCCGTTTTGAGCCTTACCTGGATTTTATCAAGAAACCCACCGATAGGGCCCTCTACATTCAGTTTAGAATGGGAACTCTTCCGGTCCACGAGCGTACTCATAAGTGGAAACCTCCTAATCAAACCCCCGCCACTTGCCCATTTTGCACTGGGATAGTTGAAACCATCCCACACTTGTTTTTTGTTTGTAAAGCTTAATCCAGACCGAGGGAAAAATGGTTAAGACCTGTCTGTCGATTGCTAGGTACAGGGAACCATTCAACTGCTTTTAGAATCCTTCAAACGGAGCCAGACACCACATTAGCTTGTGGGGTGCCCAAATACCTAAGCTGGGCCTGGCTGATAAGATCGAAAGCCTTACGATGATTTTGTATTGATATTTTATGATAACGATGTCACTGGTTTTAGAC
Source organism: Lissotriton vulgaris (assembly GCF_964263255.1). Taxonomy (NCBI): domain Eukaryota; kingdom Metazoa; phylum Chordata; class Amphibia; order Caudata; family Salamandridae; genus Lissotriton; species Lissotriton vulgaris. The sequence goes on from NC_141691.1 coordinate 782,872,278, forward strand.
TTTTTTAAAAATCCTTTTAACCATTGTATTTTAATGATATCTGTTCCACAGATAAACTCTTCAAAGCTGATTCATGGTTTGATATCCCTTTTAACTATTGCACTGTATAATTGATTGTTAGCTCTAAATGTATTTTAACTTTTGAAAGGACATGTATATTTGATATGTGATGTGCTTTTTAAGATATTTTACATCAAAATAAAGCTTTGTTCAATTTAGCACATATTACTATGAAGATATAAGTTATTAGTGGATGATGGCTGGTCTGAGTTACACCTTTGGAAAGAGCCATGTTCTAAGCTTCTTCCTGAAGTGTAAGAGGTGTTCTGTTTGTCTAAGATTAGACAGAAGTTAATTCTAGAGTCATGCAGCTGCAGAGCCGAATGCTCTTCCTCCAAACCTTGTTGTTCTAAACCTGGGCATGTTAACCAAGTTGGCTGCTGAAGAATGACGGATTCTGGTCGGAGCATACCAAGCAAATTTCCTCTGCAGTGGAATGGTCTCAAGTCAATGCAAAGCCTTAAATACAATGCAGAGCGATTTACACTGTCTCATCTGTGGAAGCCAGTGGAGCTCTTTGAGGGAAAGAGAGGCTGATGGTCTGCATGGTCTCTTTAAGACTACCTTCGCAGCTATTGTCTGGATTTCTGCAGTTTCTTAATCAAAAAGTTTGGGGCACCCAATAACAGAGCAATGCAATAGTCTAACTGGCTCCGAATTACAATTCTCACCACAAGTGCTCTAGCTGAATTCGGTAGCATTGAAAATATTTTCCATAGTGCTCTGATTAGAGAAAAGCAGGTCCCAACAATTTTATTCACTTAATTTTCTAGACTCAGTTTGTCATCAAATACCATTGCTAGATTTCTCTCTGCCTTAGAGGGTATTAGTGGCTTATCTGTAGAGATAGGCCAGAATTTGGCCGGGAGCGGAAGAGGAACTTACTTTGCCGTACAGTACAGAATTTCTGTTTTACCTCCGTTAAACTGCAGGGAGTTATATTTGAGACGTATTGCAGTTTTTTGCATACACTCGTGAAAACTATTGAGTAATGTTGATTGATTCCCCTCCAGTGAAAAAATAAGTTGCTTATCATCCACATAATTCAGCAGATTGATTTTGTATGATTCAATAATTAGAATCAATAGACTCATATAAATATTGAACAGTATCGGACTGCTTGCTGATCCTTGGGGGTCACCATTGTTACCAAATTTAGATAGAAAGGGAGGTAACGCTACGGCCTCTTGTCTGTCCGACAGGTATGACTGAAACCATTTTAATGCCATGCCCTCTATCCCAATTTTCATGAGCCTCAGCAAAAGGATGTATCCAATGCGGTGGACATATCCAGTAAGATCAGTATACCTGATTGGCCTCTGTCTGTTAGCATTCTAAGTTCGTCCAAGAACGGCAATAATGCAGTCTCTGTTCCATGACCTGGACAAAAGCCAAATTGCACATCTTCTAGCCTGTGGTTAGTTTCTAGAAATTGTAAAAGAGTTTTGCTAACCAAATTAGATTCAACTCACTGTAAAACAATGGATGTATAAGTCAGCATACGCGCCTAAAAGTGTGCATGTACCTGTCAAAAACGTCTAATGTGATATCTTTTCTTTCATGCACATACAGTTTACCTTATAGCCTAGTCACAGGCAACCTTAAGGCTGAGTTTAAAGTAGCACTAAGGCAGGTTAAAAGCTGTCAAGGACTTTGAAATCTCAAGTTGAAGTAGTTGTGGAACTGTACCTACAGACCGAAGTATTATAGTCTTGAGTCATGTTAAAAGGGCTCCATGTCTAGATGGTTTACTTGGTAATGTCAGCGGTTTACTACATATCATTTTTCATTTTTTCATTTCCAATCTTTATTTCGGCCATTTGGCCATAAAAGATACACAATACACATATACAATCACAGATAAATCAGTTCATAAAAGGATAAAAACATTGAAATGCATGTGCTAAAAATGCTATACAAGCTATGCATCTAAAATTTTTAAGAAGGACCCAACACCTTTAAAATACGGTTACGCGTATGCCAAACATTGGTAAGAAATTTTGTTAATGCAAAAACAGTTGGGCCAGAGACATCAGATTTTAAAATCCTGTACATTGGTGCGTATTCCCTGCAACCCATATTCCTTATCAACGGGAGGAGCCAGTATTTTCTTGCTACCTTGTAGGCTGGGCAGAAGAAAGCCACATGCAAATCGATTTCCTCCATTGCATCACAGACCGGACACTGCTTTGTGGAGGAAGCCGATGACCAGGTGCTTGTAAAGGACCGGAAGGGCAGTGTGCCGTATCTCCATTGGAGAAACAGCTTTCTAGCAAGTACAGGGGAAATAGGATCCAGTACCTTCTCAAACCTATAAAGATCCTTGCTTTGTAAAAACACAGAGGATAAGGACCCTTCTGCCTGGGTAGCTTGGGCCCTAGCTAATTTGTGTTCGTGATATACATTAGCCAGGGATCTCTTGGAGATGTTTAATGCGGCATTCGCCGGCTCAGTCCATAAATCAGGGAGCCCTAATTCCATGCAAGTAACTTGGATGTTTTTGACCCAGGGGATACGGAGGGCTTTTGGGTGATTCAGTAATTCGACCAGTTCCGCCCTGTAATCTGCAAGATCATTACTGCTCCACAGCCTACGCCAGAAGGCTATGGGTCTCAGGCTTATTTCATCAGCTAACGGTCGTAAACCCAAATCACGTAACAAGGGGAGGAGCGGGGTGCTGGGCGGGAGTGCGGCTATCTGTCTTATAAACTTGTTTTCCGTTAGTGACAGACTCCGGCAAGGTGTGTGACCCCACAGTTCCGCCCCATACATGATCGCTCCCCTAGCCTGGGCCTTGTATATCTGGATTAGTGCCCCCAATGGACGGTATAATGAGCGGGTCATCATCCGTGCGATGCCCCCAGTGGTTTGTATGAGTTTGAGGTTTGCCCTACTCTGGTGAGATCCCCAAGTCATGGTTTCGTTAAGAGTCACACCCAGGTATTCAAAGGTGGCTACTCTCTCGAGCCGTACAGCTCCCAATTGCGGATTCGGCCGCAATTTCTGGCTCGGATTCAAAACCATGAATTTGGTTTTTGCTGCATTAATTTCTAGCCCCCTATCAGTACAGAAGGCCACAAAGGAATCAAGAATCCTCTGTATACCCATAGGGGTTTTAGATAGCAGCAGGGTGTCGTCCGCAAACATAATTGCGGGCACCCTGCTGCCATTTAATTTGGGGGCGTCAGTATAGTCATTGGCATTCAGGTGGGCGATTACCCCGTTGACGAAGAGGCTAAACAGGGTCGGTGCCAACACACAACCCTGTCTTACCCCCCGGCCAACGGGGAATCTATCGGTCAGTTCCCCCGACCTCCCACACCTCACTCGGGCGTAATTATTGTGGTGCAGCCTCTGTAAGATCAATAGGATGTCCGGGGGAACGCCCATCTCTGCCAGGACCCTCCAAAGTTTCCCCCTGGGCACCAGGTCGAAGGCGGCCCGTAAGTCCACAAAAATTGTGTACAGACTACCGCCCTCGAATTTTGCTGCCCTCCAATAGATTAAGTTCAATCTGAAAACCTGGTCCACTGTGGATACCCCCTTCCTAAATCCCGCCTGGTAGGGACTAAGGGCGCCCACCTCCTCCATCCAGTCCTGGAGCCGATTCAGCAAAACCCTACCAAACAGTTTCTGTGCCACGTCTATTAAACTGATTGGTCTGTAGTTGGCTGGGAGGAGAGGCGAGCCCTTTTTAAAGATGGGGACCACCTCTGCCCCCAGCCAAGTACTAGGGATTTCCATGTCGCCAAGAACTCCATTGAAAAGGGCGGCAAGGTAAGGGGCCCAAACAGTGGGCTCCTGTTTGAACATATCCCCAGGTAAGCCATCTAGTCCCGGCGCCTTTCCGGAAACCAGACCTGAGATGGCAGCAGTGACCTCGCCCAGTGTTATTGGCTCCCCTTCATAGCCCGGCCAGCCCTCCTCAGTGGCAGCAGGAGATTCTCCCGGCTCAGAGCTGTATAGGGACTGAAAGTGAGCCTGCCACACCCCTGGGGCAATGTTAGGCTCTAGTGCCGATTTTAAATTCCCCGACCCCCCGTTCACTATCCTCCAAAACAGGCGTTGGTTTTGGATCGCTAGGGCCTTGGTGAGTTCTTCCCACTGATTTTCCTCCCATTCGGCCTTAGCGTAGGCAACGAGTTTCTTGTAATCTCGCCTGCTTTGTTTAAGGCTATCCCCCCCTGAACCCTCCTTGATTAGTCTGAGGAGTTCTGTTTTTGCCCGTCTGCATGCTAGGTTATACCACAATGTTTTGCCTTGCCGCCCCCCTCTTGGCTTTCGTGAACTACAAGTGAGGTGAGGTGCCGCAGCTTTTATAAGGTCCTCATGAGCCTTGTACAATTTGGCCTGGGAGTCTTTGTTGTTTACCTCGGTATCCAAGCTCCCCACAGTTTCCAAGATGGGAGTTATCCCAACATAGAGCATGGGGAGTTTATTCTTGCTTGTAACCAAGTGCTCCCACCTGATTCTTCTCCTGCTATTGTCCAGGAGAAGCGCAGGATTGTTCCCTTCCACGTTAGTTCAATCGGAAGTTCTGACGCATTACCAACAGCAGGGGCAGATAGCTCAGAAAGTCTACAGGAGCCGTTCTCCACAAGCATTGACTCATTCAGTATTCCAGAAGCATTGTCAACATTGTGGGCAGATGGATCAGAAAGTCCGCTGGTACCATTATCCAGAATCACTGGATCGTTCAGTGGACCAGGGGTTTTACCAACACTCGGGGAAGATGGCTCAAAAAGTCTGCAGGAACCGTTATCCTGGGTCGCTGGCTTGTGAGCGGAAAGTCAGTCAACCCCATCCAAGCCATTCAAGCAATTGAAACGGTTGAAGTGAAAATAGGGTGTGTCTGGCAATTGAAGATTTGGGCGTTGTACATAATCCTTGTGTCTGCATCTACGTTCCACCCTTATCCATTCATCATGCGGTGGAGCATAGTGCATGCGAGTAGGGGGGAAGAAGAAGGATACTGGAAGGGTCTGAATAGTGGAATCCAGTGATCTATTTATTCCTTCACAGATATGCAGAACAGTGCCCGGATCTTTAAAAGTTACCAAAATACAGTCCCCTATTATTGTTTTTCTGGTCTTCCCTAACCAAGGGACCCTTCTAACCAAAATAATCTCATTATTAAAGTGAGATGGTAGGGGTCGGTTCCAATTTAGCCATTTAATGACCTTTTTCTTTAGGGATTGGTAGTCTTCATTTTCCCCTGATCTTAGATGGGGGGCGCCTGCTAGGACCACCGTTAGACTATTAGCTTCTGGTGGCAGATCTGGTCTCCGTGGTCTTGGGGCTGGCTGGCCCGGGGAGAGTAAGGGGGCGCTGCCAGCTTCTTGGTATCCATCATTAATCCCTGTCTGGGAACTATGAGGGGCAGGGTCTATTGCTTGTGAAGGCCTATTGGTTGGGTTATTGCGCGGTGCCTGGAATGAAATAGCCATTAGTGGCTGCAGGGGGGGGGGGGGGGCAGTAGGCGCACTCTGAGGGGGGACTTTGTTGGCACCCTGTAAGGCTCCTATTTTAGGAGGGTTTCCTGCGGGGGATGAGGTCCCACATTTTTGGATTGCTTACTAACTAAGGTGTTCAAGGTAGTAAGAGATGTCTCTAGTAAAGTGAGCCTAATCTCAACTTTTTTCAGACTATCGCTAATGGGCTGCAGAAGAGAACGAAATAGGAATTCTATACTCCCTATAGATGTGAGAGGGGGGTTTGTATTAGATGTATTGGCCACTGGAACGTTATTGGTAACAGCTATGTTGGAGCTTGGGACCTTAGGGGGGAGAGCGATAGGCACAGTCTCATTATCCTTCCCAAATTGGAGTGCGTTTATATGTTTTTTGCCAAAATCAAGATGGGATAGTTTGGTTTTCCCCCGCCCCCCAATTGATTTCCTACTGCGTTTGCTAGGTGGAGGCCTATGCAACTCCACCACAACACTTTTTTTTGGCTAGCTCTTCTTAGTTACATGCAAAGGGGGAGTTTGGGTAACCAAATTAACGGGGGTAACGCATGTCATGGGAGGAGTTGTGTCTATAGACTTTCCAGGCACCAACCCAGGGGTGCTAGGAATTTCCCGAAGTAAAAGGGGGAAATCCTCAAAAGTCGGGGGATTTAAGCTGCTGGGGGGCGTACCTTCCTCTTGGGAGATAGGATATGGGATGATCTCTGTCAAGGGTCTACTCTTCATGGATTCAATGGAGCGCCGTCGCTCCGCCCTACGTCTCTCCAGAGAGCTTTCTTTGCCCGCATCTCCCTTGGCAGATTTAAAGTAATTGTCCAGCGTCCCTGTGTTGCTGCCCCCCTCCCTTGATGGAGTTTCACGTGGTGACGGCGAGGGCATCACCTTGATCAGGATGGAAGTTGGAAGTAATAGATAAGGGATATGGCCCGGCCCGGCCTCCTTTGGCCCCTGACGGCCACAGACGGTCCCGCCCTTGTCCCGGGCTTCTCCCGGCGCGCTCCCGCTCGCTCCCGCTGAGCGGGGACAGTGGGCCAATGTATACCCTATAGGCACTTGCTTATTGGTTGGCGTACAGGGGGTGTGGCCAGCGGGGAGAGCAGCCCAGGTGTGTTAGAGGGGCGCGCAGGGGCTCCTGGTCACTGGAGTCCCTGCCTGCGTGCTCGCAGCCCCGCCGGCTTGCTCACCTGCCCGCGCCTCCTGTCCTCAGCTGTTCCAAAGTCTGCTGCCTCCTGTATGCGAGGCGCTGCGGGACCCGCGAAGCGGGTTCCGCGAGGTCGAGGGTTACGGTGAAATGGCTCAGGAATCCTCAGAAATCCTCTAGGGATGCCGGTCTCCCTTCCTGTGGTCGGTCTCAAAAACGGGCAGCAAGGAAGTAAGGGTTCCGTTCAATTTAACAATCCGCCGCTTTTTCAGGACTGTGGGCGGGGGGCATGGCCAGCGGAGAGAGCAGCCCAGGTGTGTTAGATGGGCGCGCAGGGGCTCCTGGTCACTGGAGTCCCTGCCTGCGTGCTCGCAGCCCCGCCGGCTTGCTCACCTGCCCGCGCCTCCTGTCCTCAGCTGTTCCAAAGTCTGCTGCCTCCTGTATGCGAGGCGCTGCGGGACCCGCGAAGCGGGTTCCGCGAGGTCGAGGGTTACGATGAAATGGCTCAGGAATCCTCAGAAATCCTCTAGGGATGCAGGTCTCCCTTCCTGTGGTCGGTCTCAAAAACGGGCAGCAAGGAAGTAAGGGTTCCGTTCAATTTAACAATCCGCCGCTTTTTCAGGACTGTGGGCGGGGGGCGTGGCCAGCGGGGAGAGCAGCCCAGGTGTGTTAGATGGGCGCGCAGGGGCTCCTGGTCACTGGAGTCCCTGCCTGCGTGCTCGCAGCCCCGCCGGCTTGCTCACCTGCCCGCGCCTCCTGTCCTCAGCTGTTCCAAAGTCTGCTGCCTCCTGTATGCGAGGCGCTGCGGGACCCGCGAAGCGGGTTCCGCGAGGTCGAGGGTTACGATGAAATGGCTCAGGAATCCTCAGAAATCCTCTAGGGATGCAGGTCTCCCTTCCTGTGATCGGTCTCAAAAACGGGCAGCAAGGAAGTAAGGGTTCATGATGAGTGTTTCAGTTCCTATCTGATTGGTATAGTTTTCACTATGAACTAAACTCTCTTAGCGGGTTGCTGGCTCTTTTCAGGCTGTTTGGCTCTCTGAATGTATATGCAATGAGGCATGGAGTGTCCATTGGGTGTGTCAGTCAGTAATTATTTGTTTAAGTGAGTGTGAAATTGCCTTCATTAGTGCTATATACATAACAACAGTGTATGTGCATGTGAGAGAAAGGGTACATGCTTGGAACTCTGAGAGAAAGTTATAGTAGCTCTACCCTTTCCTGACTGCTTACATGCCATTGACCTTAATGTAGAACACTGGATATTTGTCAGCACATGCCACTAAAAGTGTGCATGTACCCTTGAAAAACTTCTAACTACATACCTTTCCTTTCATAGACATACAATTTATACTATGTACTAGCTACAGGCTAACATTAGAGTCATTTTAAGTAGTAGTATGGCAGGTTTAGACGTGTTGAAGGGTTTTAAAAATAAATCCTGCCTAGGTGTAGAGTTGTATGCACAAGCTCAGGTGAACTAGGCTTGAAACATGTTGAATGGGCTACATGTCTGTATGGTTCAATTTGTAATGTGAGACCTTTACTCCAGGTGAGGATAAGTGTCTTAGTTTCTATCTGGGCTTTTTTTTCTATATGTAGTGTAGTCTGCTAGTACATTGTTGTATCTGTTTCCAGGTATTTGGTTCTATAAATCTGCATGTAAGTGGCGGCATGGATTGCATTATTTAAGTGACAGTGCCATTGCCTTCTTTAGCTGTAAATACATACGTGTTCTATCTCTGGATCTGAGTGAAGGTGTAGATGCTTGAAATTCAATTACAGAGGATTTATTAGGGCATTTGACGTTTCATAACTACTTACATAAGATCCAACTCAATGTTAAACACTCGATGTATAGGTTACCATATTCGCCTATAAGTGTGCATTTACCTGTCAAAATCTTCTAACTATATATCTTTGCTTTTATTCAAATACAGTTTACTCTATGGCTAGCTACATTCTATTGTATGGGTGATCTTTAGGTAGTACTACAGCAAGTTTGTCAAGGGGTTTGAAATATCAAGTCGGCCTAGTAGTACAAATGTATACACAAGCTAAAGTATACTAGGCTTGCAACGTAATCAAAGGTCCACTTGTCTCATTGGTTCACTTGCTAGTTTAAGAGTCCTACTATATATCTGAAAAAGTATCTCAGGTATTATATGAGGTTTTTTCCTATATATACCAAACTTTCTTAGTACATTACTGACTATGTTCTGAGTGTTTTGCTCTGTAAACCTATATATAAGGGATAGTATGGATTCTCTGTTGGGTATGTCAGTCACTAGTGAGTTGTTTCAGTCAGAATGTCACAGCCTTCATTATCAGTTTCTACATAATAATACTATCTGTGCATATGAATCAAGCTGTAGATGGAATGAAGACAGTCTGAGAGAATGTAGTATTACCTTTGCCCTTTCATAAGTACTTAGATGACATTCAACTGAAAGTAGAATGCTGGATGTATATCTCAGCATATGTCCCTGAAGGTGTCCATGTACCTGTCAAAAAGGTCTAACAACATGCATTTACTTTTATGCATATACATTTTATCCTGTGACTTAGCTACAGGCTACCTTTGGGGTGACTTTCAAGTAGTACAACAGCAGAATAATGCTTCTTAAGTGGGTTAAGTGTCTCAGTTCCTTTGTCAAGTGTTATCAGTGTTCAAATATACTTGTTGTTTATGAGCAAATGGCAGCAATGCTATCTGCAAAATAGAAACAATGGCAGTTGATGTCAATCTTGACCCAAATACAGAAAGTTGTTTGGTATACATAAACATCTGCTTTTGAGTTGTTTCACGAAACAAAGATCTATTAAGTTTTTGCAGTCTCCATGTTGAAGCTTAGCTCAGCAGATAACTGACATATTTCTGAGAGGTGTAGAGTTCATCACCAAGAAAAGCTTGTATATTCTTACCTTCCAAGTAATTAGGATAGATCATCCAATAAGGGGATTCTTGGCATAACGTTCTTCTAAACCCTAGTGTTTTGGACTACTTTTGAATGTTCAATTAAAGCTGCTATTAAAAACAAAAAGAAATAATAATATATTGGTATGCTATCTTCCCAAAAATACATTATTATGTTTTTCATAAGAAATAACAGTGTATTATAATCAGATACAAATACCACGTTCCATTTTTTACTCTCCTCTGCTTTTATACTACTTCACCCTACAAGGTGGTCTGTAGGTAGCGTCATCTTTGAGCAGTAGGGGAAAACAATCAAAATGAGTGAACAAAAAAAGTGCTTAGTACATCATTATGAATATGTGTAACTATACTTTGCACTCATTACAATTTCTTAATTAGTTGTTTCATCTATATTAACTCGACTACTTAATAACATAGATTTGAAATCATTTCCTACTACTATTATACCTGATACAGCACTGCAAACAAATATGTTGTCTAGCTGATTTTTGAAGATGTTTTTCAGAATATTATCTGCACTATGACAAATAATAGGCAAAAGAGTAGGTATCAATACTGATACAATCCCATCCACTCCATTGTTTAAGGACATCACACCCGATAGGCCTAATTATGTCCTTAGAACATTGGCTGCCGAAACAACAAGTAAATATTTTACAGTTTAGAAGGCAATCTAGTTTTGAATTTAAGGTTGGCATCTTTACAAAGTGCCCCTCCACCATTACACTTTAAAAACACAGTGTAGTGTCTAAGGGGCACATGCATCATTGAAAATTGCATTCGCAAAGGGTGCAAATCGCAAAATGTGCCCGTTTGCGAATGCAATTTCATCATTTGGGATGCATCATAATTTTTTTACTTTTCGCGATTTAACTCCTTCGAGGCTATTGACGGAACCGTTCCGTCACGGCTCGCGGGTGAGCTGTGCTCATGACGGAACGGTTCCGTCACGGAGTATCCAAAAAGCATAATCATAGAAACCGGAAAAAAAATTGCACTCTACTTTCATTGAATCAACAGGTTCCAATATGTGATTTTTTTTTTTTTTTTACTGCATGGTCTAGTCATGTCCATCTTCGATACTTCATATAGTGAGGTTAACCAATCTAAGTGGTTTGGTGGAGCTGGATCTATCCAATACTTGCAGATTTGTCTCCTGGCCATTAAAATTGTGTAGAATAACAAAGATCTAGCAGGTCCTATGATGTTACTATTAAGGCTGAAGATTATCAGGGGCAGGTCTATATGGATTGGTACTTTCAAAATACTCTCAAGTGTCTTCCACACATTTTCCCAAAAGGACAAGATGGAGGGGCAGTCTTTAAACATGTGTATGTCTGATGCTTCTGCCATTCCACATTTGTTATAGACTTTCCCTTTCAAACATTTTGATAGTCTAAGAGGTGATAGATATGCTCTGTGAGCAGTACACAGATAGTTCTGCTTCAACAAAGCAGGTTCAACTACTCTGAAAAGGGTTTTAAATGAATCCTGCCATAAGACCTCGCAACATATATCCATCTGCTCTCCCCATAACTTATCTGCAAGCTTAAAAACCCCATCCACTTCCTCTTAAATTACCCAATACCACACTGAGACCTCTCTTTACCCCACGGGTCTCACAACAAGCTGTTTTTCCAGGTTGCTCCCCTTGCCAAATGATGTATTCCAACTAAGCTGGGCTTGTACCGAGATTTTTAGTTGGATATACTTAAATCTAGAGAGACCTGACCCTACTCTCTCTCTTAGATCTTCCCAGGAGACAAAAGTATCTTCATTCATCAGATCTGCCCACACTGTAATCCGAAAGTCTCTTAATGGTTTTATCAGACAATCCTAGAGGCACTCAAGCATGCTTGGAGGGTCCCAAAGTGGCTCTAAATTTGAATAATAGTCAAGCCCCACCTCTTTTTTATTCTAGCCCAATTTTTGCTATCGACTGAAGAACCTTAAGTTTGACCTTTTTGAAGAATTTTTGTTCCCCAAACTTAAACATAAATCCTTCCTCTGGTAAACCAGCACCCCTTAATATGGCCCGGAATATATCTCCTCCCCTATACTGGTAGGCATTTTCCGCAGCATTCGTGAGTGTGAGAGCTGGAAGGCCCAGGCAAGATATTGGAGATCGGGAAGCGCCAGTCCCCCTTTCTCTCTCTTTCGTCTAAGCTTTTTCCAAGTAAACCTAATCGATCTGTACTTCCAGAAAAAGGAGTTTACCTCCTGTTGGAACTTTTCTATCAGAGATTTGTCAAAAAACAGAGGGATTGTGTTAAAAAGAAATGTGAGCTTAAGCAGGATTGTCATTTTAACCAAGTTAACCCTCCCCAAGATGGATAATGGGAGGTGAGCCCACAATTTCATCTGTTTCTGCCATCCTTTAAAAACTCGATCTAAATTAAGTTCTCCAGTTTTCCCTACATCCTGTACAATTCTGTCACCCCAATTACTGCATGGTGGAACGGACCTGGAGTTGTGTGTCTCTAATGTTCCATGCCTTTATTTCGGTTTTACTGGCAGTGATTTCATATCCCGAAACTTGTCCGAATTCTTCTACCCGTTTGATAACTGTCAGGAAAGCTCTGCCCAGATCTGCCGTCAGTATCAGGATGTCATCCACATGCAGGGCCACCCTCTTCCCCCACTCTCCATATTTAAAAGAAGTGATATTAGGATCTTCCCTAAGTAACTGTGCAAACGGTTCTACGTACATATTGAAGAGCAGCGGGGAGAGAGGGCAAACCTGCTGCGTACCCCTAGTAATCTTAGAGGCGTCAGTCAGGATTCCATTGACCAGTAATCTAGCTGTCGAGCCTGGTATAGAAGCTTGATGGTACGACTAAATGTGTCCCCCAAATTACATTTTGCCATGACTTCTGACAGGTAGCCCCGGTTTACCCTGTCAAAAGCCTTAGTAGCGTCAAGGGTAGGACTGCCAGAGGGAGAGAAAAAGTGGAAGCGATATTAATTGCACCGACCAGATCGTATTTGAGGTCCGCTAGTTGACGTCCTTTGACAAACCCTTTTTGGTCCAGGTAGAGAATACTATTGGCCACTGTCCCCAGCCTATTTGCTAGAATAGAAGAAAAGAGTTTATAATCTGTATTTCACAGTGATATTAGTCAATATGACCAACAGCTAGTTGGATTTTTACCGGGTTTCAGGATCAATACCACTGTCGCCTCGTTCCACGAACAAGGGGGATTTACTTCTTCCAATAATATCTTATTGTACAGTTGGGTCAATACTGGGATTACAATCTCTTGTAAAGATCAATATAATTCTCCTGGAAGCCCATCAGGCCCAGCCGCTTTACCTCTTTTCCTCTCTGCTATGACCTTCCTCACCTCCTCTTCTGTGATTTCCCGTTCCAAATCTATTTTTTGGTTAGACGTGATAGATGGTAAAGTAACCACCACTAACCAAAGCTTTACTTTAGTGCTGTCTTCTGTGACAGTCTCTTGATATATATCTTGGAAATAGTTCTGAAAGGCCATGCCAAATATATTTGTCTGAGGAGCGACTTGATCGCTCATCGTCTAATTTTATTTCTTTTATGTAGATGTGCAACTGGTCTATTTTAACTTTTCAGGCTAGTAATTTACCTACCCCTTCCCCATATTCAAAATGGGAGACTTTGGTTGCTTCCCATCTGCGCATAAGTCTCTCTTGGAGAATACCCTCCAACTGTTTTTTTAAATGACCTTGCTTATCCAGATCCTCTTTCAGGCCAATGCCGGATTGATTATTCAATTTGTTCTATGCTCCCCTCATTTCTGCTTCTAAACCCAAGGTCACTTCCCTAAATTTCCTTTTTCTATAACTTGCTCTATCAGTGATGCAGCCTCTACAGAAGGCTTTCAGGGTATCCCAAACTATAGTGGTATTGGCTGTATCTAAGTTGTTATCGAGGAAGTATTTGGTTTCAGTGGGAACAAAGGTAGTCTCATCCTCCTCAAGCAATATAGTTCGGTCGAATGACCAAGTTCTAATATGCTGTTGCTGTATACAATCCATACTTAAAAGGATTCCTGAATGATCAGAAAGATGCGACGGAAGGTATTCAATCTCCTCGACTCGATCTCTTAGACTGTAACTAATCAAAGCGTAGTCGATTCTTGACTTATGTCTGTATTTCAGGTTTCTAAAAGATACTCCTAATTTCTCTCCCGACCTTTCCCTCCATATATCACATAACCCTAAATGGGCCATTGTTGTCAAAAGCGAGTTCCTAGATCTAGAGGGAACTGCTGCCCTACAATTTGGCAATTTATCCAGTTTGGGATTTAACACGATGTTGAAGTCTCCAAACCATATACTGGTTCTGGAAAATCAAGAAGATGGGAGCGGATGGCAATGAGATATGAGGCATCATCTTGATTGGGTCCATAATATCCCACCAAGGTAAAAAGTATGCCCCTTAAGGAGATCTTCAAAATTAGCCATCTACCGCTAAGATCTTCCCTATATTGTAGAATTTGGGCTCTAGCTTGTTTTTTAGAAAGGAACAGCACTCCTCTAATATTTGCCGTCTGTGCACATGAAAGCACCCACCCACTTCTGGCTTTTTAACATTTCTTTTATCTCTGTCTTAAGCAGATGGGTTTCCTGGATGACGATGACCTGCACTGGGGAATCTCTTAAATACTGTGGAATTCTAGCTCATCATCCCTTCATGAGCAGACCATTGACATTCCAGGACAAGAACTGAAGAATTGTCATGATATTTCAAAGTTACACTTAGCGAATACTGCTTTAACTCTTCGAGCACCAAAGCCTAGCCATGGTCATAACCAGCAACACACACCCAGTAGACCTCCAGCCCTCACATTGCTCCTGTTCTTCAAGATCACGGATTCTAGGAGGGTCTTGACGAATGAGGTATTTTTAGTTTTTATCCCCTTGTGCTGCCCTCCCCTCCACCCACCTCCTCCCCTTGGGGAACCCTTTCCATTACTCCGGTCTGATATATGACCAGTTTTTACGTCCATAGCCATCCCCTCCCCTCCCCTCTGTTTATATTGTGTCTTTGTATCAATATATATGTGTATTAATGAAAACCAAAACACCCCTGAAAACAAAAACCCACAGTGAGAAAGGGAACATTAAAAGTGAAAATTAAGAGCCTACTCTCGCTTTTTTTTAATGAATGTTTTATTTTTAATATGTGTATATATGTATATATCTTTTTTTTTCGTTTTCCTTAATTCTCATCTCATATTTTTATGTGTATGGTTTCGAGTCTTAAACCAGGTGTCGGAGAAGAATCTCTACTCAGATGTGGCCTAGCCTTCGATGCAAAGGAAGGGGAACCAGGAAACCTAGTCTTTATAATCCCTTCCCAGGAGCCTCTTTGCTAATAGACTCTAGCAACTCGTCTGCCTTGTATGTTGATCTGATCTTATTGTTGAACATTATTTTCAAGAAAACCTGCAATTTTAGTTGTACTACTGCACCGACTTTCTTGAATTCTTCAATTCTTTGACCCAATTCCCACTGTCTTTAAAGTGTGGCTCTAGAAAGGTCGGAACGTCTTCTCCTTCAGGGCCAAGTTCAAAATTGTCTCCTTAATAGCATAGGTAAGGAAATTAATAAGAATCTTCCTAGGTTTGGCTCTTCTAGGATTGTGGCGAAATGGGTCCCTATGGATTCTTTGGATATCTCTTTTCAAAAGCTCTGTTGACTCCTCTAGTGCTAGGGTCTCCTTAAGCAGCGCAATGACAAAGGTCTTAATGTCTGTCCCTTCCTTACCCTCCGGAACATTCATGAGTAATAAGTTGTTACTGCAAGAGTTGTTTTCAAGTGGCTCCACCCTATCTCCCAAAGCAGCTTTGTCCCTCTGTAGATTTTTTATTTTTCTCTCTGCCAACCCTAAATTCATCTTGAGCTCCTCAACCGAACTCTCCATGGATTCAGTCCTTACATTTAACAAATCAACCTTCCTTTCCAAGGTCTCACAAGCCCCTCGTATCTCAGTTTGGTTGTCTGCAGAAACCGCAAACCCCCGTTTTGTGTCAACTTTTAATGAAGTAAATAGAGCTTCTATCGAGACCCCTGAAAAACAGTTAATTTCAACTGCACCCATCTGGATATTAGGTTCCCCTCCATTCCTTCCCTGCGACTCAACCTGCCTCTCCAAAGCTGCCTCAGATACCATAGATCGCATGGAAGATAACATAGAGGATATAGGAGTTGTATGCGTAATGCCCGAAGGCATAGCACTATGACGGAGAGGGACCCCATTAGATTCCATATTGCCTAAGGAGCTATCAGCAGCCGAGCTGTAAGATTCAAAAACCTCTCCCTGTTTTGACACAATCAAAACCTCTGATTGCGCCCTGAAAAAGGAGGGTAAAGATGGAGGTAACTCTCACTTTATTGTATTGAGTAACACCTTTTTCTCTACCCCCTTTTATGCTCCTTCCCGTCAATTAATAATTGTGGAAGGCTGTGCTTTGATCTGGGGTGAAGCGTTGACACCCTTTATTTTTTCTCCCTGAAAGTGTAACCCCCAATGACTCTTTTAGCCCGTTGTCTTGCTCTTTGGCACTGCCTTCTTGTCCAGCCTCGCTCTTCCCATGTTTACCTCTCTTTTTCCCACCCCTTTTGCTAGAGCCTGTTTTCGAGCTATCTAGTTTTTGTGTCCCCTTACAAATATTAGGGTGGAATTCTATCTCATGGGTAGAGGAAGTCTCACTCTTACCGCCAATGCTGATATTCCCTTCTCCAGAGCAGCCTTCCCCTTCTCCGCCAGTTGTCCGCCCGAAAAACCTGCTGATGCTGACACTGGCGCTGCCGCTGCCACTGCTGACCCGGAGGAGACCGCGGGCCGCCGCTTTGCGACCGCGCCTCAACTCCAGGGTGGATCAGACCCAGCGCGGGAGGTGGAGCGGATGCACCAGACGTTGGGCGATGGTTGATCAGGAGAGTGAGCTGACAGACATCCTGAAGGCGACGGACAAATCTTTTCAAAGATCAAAAATTATGGGAGAAAAAGGTAAGAGTCTTGCCATGTTTCTCTGCTGCCGTCTCTCCATTTCCCGAGCACTACTAGCTTTTAGCCCCAGAGGGGAAAGAGTGCGTTTCAGGACGTGTGCTCCGCCGCTCAGCTAGCAGGCACCATGTTTCCCTCCCAAAATTAATTCTTGTGCATATTGCATATTGATAGTATACACTACACATATCCAAAGGATGTTGAAAGAAGCACTATGTATTTGACTTCTGTCACTAAGCAACCATTGAAGTAAATGACATAGTGCAGAACATAATATTTCTCATGGTTTTGCATAATTTTATTAAGAAGACATGGTAAATGAAAGATTGCACTGAGAACCACATCAACATAGCAGGTACTATCATAACTGTTTTCTAAATGGAGTCCTAAAATGCCACCCTCAATTTCCATGTTTTTCTTCTTTATGCTTTAAACTTTGGCTGGGTTGTATTTCTTCTGTTGAAGTTCATTTGAGTGTTTTATATATTTCCATTTTGAACATAGTATAGGTTTCTCATAGCTTGGGTATTCACCTAAATGAGGAGCAGAGAGACTTCTGAAGAGATTGTACTTTTTTGCACAAGTTTCATCAGCACTAACTTTTTTGTCATCAAATTCAATCAAATACAAACCAAACTATTTTTTACTCAAGACAATGCAACATATTCAGTTCCTTCTTTAAACACAGTACCACTGATGTTTACAAAGGCTCAGTCTATGCTTAAACCTTGAGATTTGAGGATAGTTACAGCATATGCTAGGGACACTGTGAACTGCTGTTGTACAAGTCCTTTGCAAGCAAAAAACATACAATGCAACAGCCAATCTGATTTACTTCACTTAGCTGATAAAATTTCACCACAAAACATTCTATCTGATCTCTGTTTTGAAAATTAACAAAATCAACAACTTTTCGAATAGCACCATTTAATAATCCTTCCTCAACATAAACATTACGGCACAAAATTACTCAACAGTTTTCACACACCTGAAAATACTTTTCTAATCCTACAGTCTTAGACAAAGACTTCTCTATAGAATTGAATTTAGCTTATAGTTTTCTGATAAGTGGTATTGTTACTCCCTGGTGTTCCATTTTATCAATAGTTGTAATTTCCAGAATTTCTTGACTTTCCTATTTTAGTAGTTCTTCATTAAAGTTGGAACAATCTTGCAGTGTAGGCATTAAACAAACTATGGATTTCTCTTCAATATTCATGTTATACATTAGTTGTGCTGTTGTCTTTGCAGATGTAAACTGTTTCTTTATTAGTCAAGTTTCCACATCTTGTTTACCATGTTTTGTCAACATTCCAATTCCTATTTGTTTTAGGATATGTCCATATTCCTCATCAGCTGCTATTCTCATATTAGTAGTTCCTTTTATTCAAAGTGTAGCCAAATGTGTACATTTGCAATACTTCCCAAAGATGTCCTTGTAGCATCATGGAAAAGTGTTCTGAAAACAGGTTGCCCTTCAACAGGAGTGAGCTGCAGTATATCTTCAAACACAAATACAAACTTTCCTCCTAACAGCACATTGTACTCTGTTTTTAAAATCTGTTGCATTGTCAAGTGAACAAAGGCAAGCATTACGTTTAAAACCATGCTCACCTCATCGATGATTAAACGTTTCAGTTTCTTCATTACTCTTGAGACTTCATGACAAGTTTTCCCAGATAGCTTCTTATATTCTATTTTATTATAATGTTCAATGGGTAGCAAAAGTAATCGATATAAATTAATTCCTTTAATGTTTTTTGCTGCTAATCCATTTGGTACTGTTGCTACACATGATATATAGTCCTGTGTAAATAACTCATGAAAACTTTAATTAAGAAATGTTTTCCTGTGCCAGCCTGACCACTGATGTATAATAAAGTAAGTTAAAAGGATGAACATTGACATTGTTTATTGTTATGAAGGAAGCCATGTTCTAATTCCGCTTGCACTTGTAAATATATTTATTTTTGTTCAGTTGTTCTTCTAACTGTTCAAAGTCAATATTATCTTGTTTTGCTTTCTGCATTGCAATTTCTACCTCATTCCTAGCTATTGCTGCTTCACTTTCAATAATTTGTTGTCCAAGTGGATCTTGAGTTAATATTCCAGAATTTTGACTACTTTGTGAACTTTCTCTCGCTATTTCTTGTGCAACAGTTTCTTCTTGTTCAAGCTCTTCATTTAAGATTTTCAAATACATTGGAAAAACTGAACACTAAATATTGTCTTTTACAGTAAAATCTCCAAGTAATTCTTTTTCAAATCGCCAAGGCTTGAGCAATGGGAGAAGTACTAAATAGAAAAATGCTCTCTTATCTGAAGTTTGGCATCTGAATTTTTGGATGGTTAATATGATTTCCTTTTGTATATTTGACTAAACATTCATCACATTCAATTACTCCATACTTGTCTTCATCTATTTTTTCCGTAACATTTCTTTTAAATCTGTAGTGTTGCAGTATTTCATACAGGCATACATTTTCCAGATATTAACTCCTTCTTGGATTATATGTATCCAACATATTTGTTTTGACAATATCAGTGCCTTCATGCTAAAACTCTGCTAAGTATTTGATTTCTGGAAAACACATCAATACTCTGTGATGGATAGGCCTAGGCTTACCCAAACGATTACTCTTGACTTTGAGCATAAATTGACTAAGCTCAACCAATCCAAGCACTCCTAGGATTCAATTTCTCTATGGGAAAGCATTTTCAGGCTGAAGCTGTTCAAATTCTTGGTGAGTCTCTTTTCTGCAGAAATTTCTTCCCACATCTCTTTCATCTCTGAATTCTCAGAGTTTGTAAGTAGGATGTGATGTAACGAGCAACATCAATTGAGTTGTCCGCAACCAACTGAACATCCATGTTTCGCATTCCACATGTTCAAAATGACTGGATTATAGTTATTATTATACTTTGAAGCTTCTGTTCTCCTTAGGTTGTATGAGCTTTGGTATTTTTTCAGAGTTACTGTGTGTCTTACGGCTGAGAAAAAAGAGCTGTTTACTCTCGCTTGTGAAATGAGAGGTCGGTGGAATCGGACATATTGTACAAAATGTATCTTTCCATTTATATTTTTAACTGCACTATTCTCCTCATCTATGCCTTTGAAGCCCTAAAACTTGTTCTCTCAAATTACATTGTCCAAATTCTCTTGGGATGGTACATGTGTCATAAAGTTCAGTGAAAGATAGAAGAGCCTCGTCACTATCTGTTCCAAAAGTTAGTGCATCCTTTATCCATAATAGTATGTGCATATTAGGAGCACCTCTGGCTTGGTACTCATTTTGCCAAAATAAATCCAAGAGGTGGATTACTTTTGTTGCAGAAAAACAACATCATAGCTTAAAACCTATGGTTAAAATATCTGCAAACATTGGCAGGTCCCAAGGAACAAAGTACTCCAGCTATTTTTACTTCAATGTTTTTTTATATTTGATTTTGCTTCTCATAACAATTCAAGTAGATCATCCCATGTGTACTAAGCACAACAAAGTGTTAGAAACCAAGTTGGTCTACCTAGGTTTCTTAACATGCATTTTATTTCACCACAACAGCAATAACAATATTTGTTGGTGCACACTGGCACTTTATCAAATTGATTAAGTAAGATTCCAAAATTTGTCCACGAATTTTCTTGCAGAAATATTTTGTGCATGAACTCCAGTTTTTAATATATAATTCACTGCATATGAAAGTGCAGACAAATAACTCTCAAACAGAATATTAAATATATAATGAATGCTCTGTAAAAATCTTGGGTCTTCATAGTAGATCTTGTTGACAGTATTCAGATGCCGGAATCCGTACAGGTTGGTAATCAAATTGTCCACCTTCTCCAGTGGGAAATAGCTGTGGCAAGCAGTGAACTTTTAAACTTTATTCCCATAAACTCATGCGAGCTACTTTTGCATCATCCATTTGAACGAATTTAATGGTGTTACCAAAGACTTCTTTGAAATGGAGAGGATGCATGCTGTAATGTTCAGAAATCTCTTTAGACTTATTAACGTTTTGAATTTGGTCACTTGAAATTAATGTGTCATCCCTTACATATCTTGTATCTTCAAAAAAATTAACATGTTTATAATAAACATCATTTTGTACCAGGTTTAATCTTGCATTTCGAACTTTACTAATATCTACCAACTCTTGCCATATTTCTTTATTCCTTGTTGGAGCACCATTTACTAGAATAATCAATGGCTGATTATCATCTCTATCGACAGCAATAGTTTTAATATTCCTCCTTTAAGCCTTTTTGCAAATCTCTTGTTGGCAGCTTACTTTGTTTAGGTTCTATACAAACTATTGCCTGGAATTGGTGTACACACTGGATAAGGATAGACTCATGAGCATTGTCAAGAGGTTTAAATTACCAAGTCAACATAGCAGTAGAAGTGCATAACCAGGCTCAAGTGCACTAGGCCTGCAACCTTTTGAAAGGGATACATGTCTGGTGGATTCACACGCCTGCGTCACAGATTAAGGGGGTCATTATGATTGCGGATTTTCCGCATCCTCGGGGCCGGCGGAAGCCACCGCCGGCCCCAAGGATACGGAAAATCCGCAGCGGACTGACCAAAGACCCACCGCCAGATTAGGATGGCTGGTGGGTCCTGGTTTCCGTCCGCAGCTTTTCCGCCGCGGTCGGATTACAACCGCGGCGGAAAAGCTCTAATATGGTGACGGTGTCTGGAAGACACCGTCCACCATATTAGGATGGCCAGTAAAGTATGCTTTTCCGCAGCGGGTTTTCTGCCGCGGAAAAGCATACGGAACTTCACTGTGGGAGCCCGTTGCGGGCCCCCTAGGTGAAGGGGGGGTGGGGGGTGCACATGGGGGGTACCTATGGTACCCCCTGCATTTGCATGCAGAAAGCGGCAGGCACCGCGCGGTGCCTGCCTCTTTCTGCATGCAAATGCAATGCGTGCATTTTTAACATTGCCGCGGGTGCAGCTTGAAGCTGCACCCGCGGCAATGTTAAACATAGAGGATGTGACCGCAACCCTTGCGGTCACATCCTAATTGCACAGGAGGGAACTCCGCATGCCATGCGGAGGTTCCCTCCTGCTCTGGGGTCGCGGACGGACGCAAGTCCGTCCGCGATCCTAATCGACCCCTTACTACATATCTCGATAAATGTTGCAATTCGTACAAGGGAGTTTTTTCTCTATATGTAGTAAGTTATCCTGTTACATACCTGGCTCTGTTTCTAGCTATTTTATTCCGTAAATCTACATGTAAAGAATGGTATTGATTCTTGGGTTTGTCAGTCACTAATTAGTTTAATAGGTGAGTGTGTCACTGCTTCCATTTGTGCCACATACATAAGACTTATGCTTGTACATGTGAGTGAAACTGTAGATGGTTGAAAGGCTGTGTGAGAGAATACATTAGTAGCTTTGACCTTTCATAGCTACTTCCATTAGATACAATTCAATATCAACCAGTGGATCTATTAGTCAGCATAATCACCTAAAGGTCTGCATATACTAGTCAGAAACATCTAACTAGTCTTTGCTTTTAAATTATATACAGTTTATCCTATGTCCTAGCTACAGCCTACCTTATGGATAACGTTTAAGTAGTACTACAGCACATTAAGACTTGTCAAGGTGTTTGAAATAACAAGTCGACCTGGCATTAGAAGTGTATGCCCAGACTCAAGTGCACTAATCTTGTAACATTTTGAAAGGGCTATTTTTCTGCAAAGTAGACTTTGTAGTGTCAGACCTTTAGTACATTTCAGGTTGTTTTTATCTATATGTATTAAACTCTTTGTATATTGCTGCCTCTGTTTCTGGCTGTTTCACTCTGGAAATCTATTTGTAAGGGGTGGCAAGGATTGTCTCTTGGGTGTGTCAGTCACTAATGAGTTATTTACGTGAGAGTGTCACTGCCCCCATGAGAGCTACTTATATAAGAGTTGTATCTGTGAATGAGAGTGAAGGTGTAAGTTGTTGAGAGGATGTATTAGCAGATATGCCCTTTCATAAGTACTTATGTAATTTTCAACTCAATGTAGAACAATAGATATATAAGTCAGCATATACATCTAAAAGCGCGCATATACCTGTCAAAAAATTCTATCTACATATCTTTGCTTTAAGCACATAAAGCTTACCCTATATCCTGGTTACCTTATAGGTGACTTTTAATTAGTACTACAGCAGATTAAGACTTGCCAAGGGGTTTGAAATACCAAGTCGACCTAGCAGTAGAAGTGCATGTCCAGGCTCAAGCGCACTAGGCCTGAAACATTTTGAAAGGTCTACTTGTCTGCATGGTTTACTTGTTAGTGTCAAACCTATACTACATATCTGGATAAGTGAGCTTTGGTATTTTAGGATAACCTACCTATAGGCTAACCTATAGACAACTTATATGTACTAGTAGATCTGATTACACTTGCCAAAACTATTTTACCTACCAGCTGAACTGAATTTACATACTCAGGTATTCTGTTGCCTGTTTCATTATCTAATTCCCTATCTGTGATACTGTTTAACTATATATAATATATCTCATTCACAATGTCAACTTGCTGATCCGCTACACTCCTTTGATAAAGATTTTGTTTTATTACTTTGCATGTTTTTCATACATTATTTGTATACATTATATATATATAGTACATTTAAAAATCACTTGGAAAACGTTTTCTTTTGCTATATATACAAATATATATAAATAATCAATGTCCTTATTTTTAAAATACCTGTTATTTTGATTTCTTGATTCTCGAGTTTCACCAGTCTCACTTCTGACTTCTTCACGCAGAGAACAATGAGTACTAATCTCTGTAAGAAAGAACCAGTAATAGCAATTTTTCCCTCTCTATTTACACTTATATTGATATATACAGCAAATCACAATGTTCCCTACATTTTTTCTTTTACTAATACTAGTTTGTATTGGTGAGTTTTTTTAAGCCTATATTAGTATCCTGATAGGAAGCCCAATCTGGTAGTGTCTGAAAATAGAGTTGTGACTCCATTGTGGCACTCAGCGTGGCCCCCTCTGTAACTACGCGATAGGTTCACAAATCCATACGGGAGTCTGTTACATTTATAATTAAACCAGTATATCTTTTCATTTGAATATCACATACAATTTGAGCACTAATTTAAAAAATACATTTATCATAGATATATACTTTAAAAATCATACTAAAAGCTACATGCGCCCCTTCTGCCATACTGTTATACCACAGTTGCCATTGCACCCTCCTTTGAAACACTCTACTGTACCAGTAGGTCACAAGTTAACAAAACTTTTTAACACCACCATACTAGCTTTGAGTTCAACTCCAGCAGGTGTGGTTGAGGATTTCAAAATGTAAACATGTCCAGTATACTGTAACTTTTCTAAGATATTTCCACAACCAATAACTGATGTTATTACTTTACCAATGAGATCACTACCTATTTTTTATTTCGAAATTATATACAGCAGCCAATCAAATAATTATTTTTCTTAAACCACATTCACTCCTCCATTTTAACAGATACTCATTCTACTGATTATCACATTCTGCTGCAGCTTTTTCCTGTATGTTATGGCTCCATCCTTCAAAATGGTTAGGCTGTGGATTGTGGGTCACAGCTACGTCTTGTGCTCAATGTGGAAATGAAAGGGTTTGTCCACTGAGGTTTAAAATGGCATCAATTGCTGCCTTTGGTTTAGAGCATTGTAAATTCCTAAAATGTAGACCTGTTAATAGTGCACTGCAGTGGAAATGACCTAGGCACTGTTACTGGATTTGGTTTGGAAATTGCAATGAAAGAGACCTTTAGCAAATTAATGACACTTCAGACTCACACTGTTGTGGTGTACTCAAACATATGCAAAATGCAGAAAGGGAAGTGGTCAAACCAATTCTGCCCATAGATTGACAAAGCCAAGAAACATGTTGGATAGCAATTTCTGCATTCCTCAGAGATCATAACATGGGCTCTATCTACAACAACAATTTACATTTCAACATGCATTGAATTTACAGTAATAACAAGAGTTCACTTTACAGATGAAGGCAACAGGGTGTTTCTTGTCAACATGAAACTCTGCATCCGGTCTTATATGTAGTTATCACATACTTGACCAAACAACAATAAGGATGAACCCTGCAGTGGAATCCAGACTCACTGCATAAGAGTGCCAGGAAATCAGGAAAAAAACATTAGGTTTTTAAAAAGAACCATCACCCACCAACCTAGTTGGTGGCATGCTACATCATCGGGTTCCCACCTGGGCTGCCGAGTACAGCCCAGGTGTACTTCGAAGCCTGATTACAGCAGAGCGGGTGGATTTTTGTGAAGGGAGTGATATTGATGAGAAAGTATGATTGCCTCTAGGATCCTCCTTCAAAGTAGGACTGCTTTAATACTGAGGTCCCAGAGCATGATGAAAAAAGACAAGGATGGAATATTTTTAGGACTAACTTGATCTATAATATCCTAGTGGTGGTCTACATCTTTCAGCCTGTCTATGAAACTTAAATAGGCTTTCTTCAGGACCAACGGGTGAAGTGAGACCAAGTCAAAAGGCCTTGTGAGATATTAACACACACAGTAAGGTGTGCTGTGAGTGCTGGGAAAATGCCGGTATTACAGTTCACACTGACATGTTTCAATTTTAGCATAGCTATTTAATGGTAGGGATCCAGCGCTGGACCAGACTAGGTTCTCATTCGGATGGATCGCTGTGATGAATGTGTTACTACAGGTGGCCACCCCTTGCCGGAATCCATGCTACCATTAAATAGCTACGCTTAAATTTAAATGTGTCGGTGTGAACCGCATGTGTGAGTCTGTGACTGCATTAATTTATGTATTAGTGAGTGTTGGAATGTATATTTTTTATTGACTTCTGCGAGGTTTACGACTCTACTGTGACATTACACGAGGGCTTGCGCTGATCACCATGATGGATTTGCAACTCCATGGATGTGGCACTTTTTTTAAATTTAAATTTTAATGACAATAACCAGTACTATATCCCTATGAGGTTAGGGTACTTCAACCACAAACTTTCCAGTTCACAACTTTTTTTCTGGAAAGACCTCCATTTCATAAAAGAGAGGTTGTTTGAAAATAAAATTGGCTTTGGTGGGTTCATAACTCCACCGTGACCTTACACGGAGGTCCGAACTAAGTGCTATGATAGGGTCGCAACTCCATCTATGTGGAAAAACTAAAACTCATGAACAATGTCAAACATACCCTTATAAAATACCAATGGGATCAAGGTACTCCTACCCTGACCCCTTTTGTGTTTTCCAGCTGCTAAATCAATCCAGATCCACTATATAAAATGGCAGCCTCAATATTTTCTTCAATTCGCTTTTAAAAAATATGGGAGGGGCCTTGCGCCCCCCTCCCAAACTGATTTTAACCACTGGGACCCCATCTCCCAGAGCCTGGCACAATACTTGGTGACCTGGTCCCACCCAGGGCACCCAGTTTCACAAGTTGGGGACCACTGGGGGAGCTTGAAGGCTCCCGCGGTTCAATGCCGGCTCCCTGCCTTCCGTTGGAGCTGGCTTTTCTTTTGGACAGAGAGAGGTGCTCAACATGCAGCTCCCTCTGTCCAAAAGCAATTCTGTTCCACTTTGTTCAAGTGAAAGCATTTTACATGCTCTTGCTTGTACTAATCAGAGAAGTGCATGATGTGGTCTGTGATATCACTGATGACATCTCAAATGACATCACTGATGACATTACTGATTACATCATCCAGTGACTGTGAGCATTTTTAAGAGTGTTAAATAAATATAACAAGGTGTATTGATGAATCAGTAGCTGTATGAGTGCCTGTATGGATGATTCAGTGGGTGTGTGACTGACTGTATACGTGAGTGATTAGGTGTCCCAATGAATGTATTAGTCAGTGACTAGGTTTTGAGAATGTCTATATCAGTCTGTGAGATGGTGTTTAAGTGATAGTATAGGTTGATGAGTGGGTACAAGAGTGGCTGTATTTTATTTTATTTATTTAGAAGGTTTTTTATACAGCGCTAGCTCCACCCGAGGGTATCAGAGCTCTTTACATCAGCAACAGAAGTACACTTTAAAAAACAATCATGGCAGTTGAACGAAACTGGTTATACAGGCGGTCAAACAGAAATAAAAATACAGGGAGTAATTTAGGAAAGAAACATAGTGAGTAGAAGTACATATAGGATGAGATAGAGAAGCAAGTTGCAGGAACCCGAATGTTATTGTAAATAGTAAATTTAACAGTATGTCAAGGAGGACTCATAGGACATAATAGGTAGCGGCTGGTAAAGTGAGGGGGAGGGGGGAGAGGGAGGCAACAAGAGAAAGGGGGGGGTTGTGAGTGATGGGGGAAGGGGAGTAGCCTAAGGAGGAAGGAGGTGAGGTAGTCAGAAAGGAGATCCAGGATTTAGGGGCAGATGTATCAATGCAATTTTTAGTCACAAACGCTGCGATTCGCAAAAAAAGCAGCGTTTGCGACTAACAATTCGCAAAACGGTATGTAGTAGGGAAATCGCATCACAATAATAAGGAATCTCTAAATTTGCAATTCCTTAATTTCGCGTAAGCATTTAAGGAATCGCAAATTGTGATTCCTTTAATGCTATGCATCAATCATTCAATTTTTGCGGTTTCCCCTTAAGAAATCGCAAATTACCACCAACTTCAAGTTGGTGGTAATTTGCGATTTCTTTCACAAATGCACATTTTAGCATTTGTGAAGGTGCCATATGGCGCACATACATGCACTTAGGGCATGTACATGCGCATTTGCGCACCCTTGCACCCTTGAAATTATTCTCAATTTGCGATTCTCAAATTGCGAATTGCAAATTGAGAATTACTTCACATTCATTCCTATGGGCCTCCAGGCACATCAAAATCAATGGGAAAGTATTCCTTAATTGTGATTTTGCAATTTGCTAATCGCAATTAAGGAAAACTAAGGAATCGCAAAAAATTGCGATTTTTTACATACATCCTTTTTGCAATTCTCAAATAGCGATTCTCAAAAAATCACTATTTCAAACGGGATTTTCATACATATGCCCCTTAGTTTCCCCAATATGTAATGAGGAAATTAATGTTAAGGTCTTTTTTTAATCTGGAATAGGAGGGGTCGCATCGAAGGTCTTTGGGAAGGGCATTCCAAATGGTTGGGGCCTTACCAGAGAAGAAGCAGGATTTCGAAGCAGTTTTTTTTGGAGGGGGGTATGAGAAGAAGAGTGTTGGTGCTTCTCATTGTTCGGGCACAGCCAGCTTTTTTAAGTTTAGTTGTGAGGTAGGATGGGGTCTTCCGGTAAAGGGCTTTGTGAGTAATACAGGCAATTTTATAGGAGGATCTGCCTTCGATCGGGAGCCCCTTGAGGGACTTGAGAGCAGGGGAAATGTGGTTAAAATGTTTACAGTTTGTTGTTAGTCTGGCGGCGAGGTTTAGAACAGATTTGATGGGTGCCAGGTGGATTTTGGGGGTTCCAGAGAGAAGGGAATTACCATAGTCGATTTTGGATAGAAGAAGAGACTGAATAATTAATTTGAAGTCTTCAGCTGGGATAAACAGTTTGATTTTTTTGAGATGCCGGATAGTGAAGAGTGCACTTTTTGCTGAGTTCTTAACATGGGAATTTAGTGTGAGTTTATTTTTGATGGTGATGACGAGTGATTTAACTGAATTTGTCAAGGGATTTGCTTGGGTTGAGTTTCAGATGATTGTTGTGGAACCAGGTTTGGATCTTGGGTAAGGTGCAGGATATCAATGTGGGATTTTATTTTATACTACAATTGGGTGTCGTCAGCATATAGGAGGTAGTTGATTTTTTCTTGTTTGAGCATCTGGGTAAGGTGTTCTCCATAAAGAGGTTAAAAAGAGCAGGAAAGGCGATAGATCCTTGAGGGACACCAAGGGAGACAGGAGTTGGGATAGAGAGGCAGTTTTACATTTTAATTTGTTGGGTTCTATGTTGGAAGTAGGAGGTGAACCAGTTAAGGACAATGCCACTGAGGCCAAAGCGATTTTTGAGTGTGTTGAGTAGGGTTGGGTAGTAAACGGTGTCATATGCTGAGGAAAGGTCAAGAAGGATAAGTAGGTAGGTTTCGCCCTTGTCCAGGGCTAGGTGAATATCATTGTCTATGTTTAGAAGCGCAGTTTCCGTGCTGCAACCTTTGCGGAAGCCAGATTGAAGGGGGTCAAGCAGGTTGAACATGTCAATGTGTTTGTCCAGTTGGAAAAGGGCATTTTTTCAAGGCTTTTGAGAGAAGGGGGAGGTTGGAGATGGGGCGGAGATTATTAGGGTCATTGGGGTCATCTTTGGGATTTTTGCAGATGGGAGTGATTTGCCCGAGTTGAAGGAAAATGGGCACACTCACTGTTGAGAGGGAGGCATTGATGATGTAGGTCCAGTAGGGGACGATGACATGTTTGAGATCTTGGATGAGTGAGGAAGGGAGAGGGTCTTTGGTGTGGGAGGAAGGTTTGATTTTGGCTAAAATGTTGAAGACATCCTGTTCAGAGACAGGGTGGAAATTATGCCATTGGGCATTATTTTTAAGCGAAAAGGAAATGGGTTCCGGAGGGTTAAGAGAAGGTAGGGGACGTAAGGGAGTCGAGATGTGTTCAAGGGGAGTGGTAGAAGAGGTGTGGTAATCACAGGAGGTTGAGAGATGAGCGATGGTAGAGTGTTGAGGAAAGCACGGTCTATTTTTGCAATTTTTTCACCAAAAAAGTTGGCAATTTCTTCACATTTGTTAATGGAGGCGACCGGGTTAAGGGGTGTAGTGGCGGTTTGATTTCTAATAATGTTGAACAGTTCTCTAGGTCTGTTTTTGCTGTGAGAGAGTTATAGACGAAAGAATGACGCTTTCTCAGAAAAGATGTGTTTTTTGCAAGAGGATGTCGCAGTCAAGATGAGATGGGAAGGGGTGTTGTCTCCACATTCCTTCCGCCAGTCTCAGCAAGCCTCTTTCTTGATTAAGGTCTAGGGTGTACCATGATTTAGAGGGGGTTTATTTTAATGTTTTAGTTTTCAGAGGGGCACGTTGGTCTAACACCTCCGATACAGTTTTGTTGAAATGCTCCATGAGTTCATTAGTATTTGAAGAGGGGTGGGTGAGACGAAGTTGGGATTGGAGTTTATGTTCCAAGAAGGAGAGGGAGCGGGAAGGAGGGAGGGGTTGATTTTTTGGGAGTGAATGCATCAAATCCGGGGGCGTGGGGGTAGGAGAGTAGAGGATTGGCAGGGTTGGAGGGAGAAAAGGGAAATTTGGGGGCAGTGGTAGGGTAGGACAGGGGATATTAAAATTTGGAAGGTTGTCAATATAGAGCGGAGAAGGGTAGAGGTAGGTGACCAGGCTAGCAAGATAACAATATATCACACATTATATACTGATTGACAATAATTCACACATTATAAACTGATTGGAACAAGTGAGGTTAGAGGGTACTTGCAGAACATTAATCACACATTACATAGTGACATCCTCACGCTATTACGGGGTAATTATTCATCAGAGAGTTTTCAGTGGGCCCAAATGAGCAATGGGCTCAAGAGGTCTCAGCGTGGTGCGTGGAGCCACTGCTCAGACCTACCTATCAGTTCACAGGCCTGGATCCAGGGGGCCATAGTGGCCCAATTCTGATGTCAGTTGGTCACGGCAGGAACCCGCAGCTAGGGGGCTGCATTACAGAGAGGTGTAATGAGGCTACGCCCCTTTTTACACCTCTCTGCAATGCAGCCCCCTGGCGCATACTGGAGGTTCCTGGTGGGCTAGTTGGCCCCCAGGGACCCCGAGAAATCAAGGGGATTTAGTTCCCCCTCTGGAAACACGCCAGGGGGCTGCGTTGCAGAGAGGTGTAATGAGGCCACGCCCCTTTTTACATCTCTGCAACGCAGCCCCCTGGTGCATACTGGAGGTTCCTGGTGGGCTAGTTGGCCCCCAGGGACCCCCAGTATTCAAGGGGATTTAGTTCCCCCTCTGGAAAGGTGCTAGGGGGCTGTATTGCAGAGAGGTGTAATGAGGCCACACCCCTTTTTACACCTCTCTGCAAGGCAGCCCCCTGGCGCATACTGGAGGTTCCTGGTGGGCTAGTCGGCCACCAGGGGCCTCCAGTTTGCAATGGGACTTAATTCCCCAGCTAAGAACGCACTTCGGGGTGCGTTTGCACAGTGGTGAAGGTAGGGGGCGGGGCTTGAGGTGATATGTGTGCAAACATGCCCTGTGGTGCGTTTTAAGTTGGGGAATTAATTCCTCCTCAATCCAGAGGGCCCCTAGGGGCCAACTAGGCTAAAAGGTACCTCGAGTAAGTGCCATGGAGCTTCCTTGCAGAGTGTTGTAAGTAAAAAGAGTGTGTGGCCTCTGAACACCTCTCTGCAACGCAGCTCCCTGGCGCATACTGGAGGTACCTGGTAAGCTAGTTGGCCCACAGGGGACATTAGGATTGAAGAGGAATTAAAACACCACCTTAAAACGTGCCACAGGTCGTGTTTGCACACATGTCACCTCAGGCCCCGCCCCCTTCCCTCACTATTGAGCAAAATATTGCTCTAAAATCAGCCGAACTACGAATTCCGATTTACTCACCTGAGAGACGTCAGTGCTGCATCTTTGAGCCCAGTAGGGACCCTGTAAAGTAAATCTAAGTGTATTTACCAGTAACTTGTATTTCCTTCCAAAAGGAATCTATTGAGTGGTTTTCACCAGAAAAGTTTCCAAGTGTCTATTTTTGAAACTTACAAATATTCCTCTAAAATCAGCTAAACTACAAATTCCGATTTACTCACCCGTTATCAGGAGAGACCTCGGTGCTGCATCTTTCAGCCCACTACTGATCCTGAAAAGTAATTCTAATCGTAGTTAAATTAACTTTAATTTACTTCGATAGGCTCACATTTACTGGTTTCACTTGGAAATTCGTCTAAGTGTGGAGTTTTGGAACTTTAAAAAATTCCCCTAAAATCAGCTGAACTACGAATTCCGATTTACTCACCTGTTATCAGGAGAGACCTCAGTGCTGCATCTTTCAGCACAGTACTGATCCTGAAAAGTAATTTTAACCGTACTTACTTGTAACTTGAATTTCCTTCCGTAGGATATCATTGCCTACTATATGAAATATATATAAATTTAAAAATATATAAAATTAAAAAAATATATATTAAAATTTCAATCTTTTTAAAAACCTTTTTTTCAATTGATATTAAAAATATGTAATGTAATTTAAAAAATAAAATATCTAAAAATAAATACTTTAAAACAATGTATATATCAGTATAAAAAAATAGAACAATTAATACATTTAGAAATTATCATCTACAAAACCTTTGAAATTCACTGAAAAAACCATAGGTTACTGCCACGTTATAGTTAGGAATTAGCATTTAAAAAACCTTAGAAATTCACTGAAAAAATCATAGGTTTCAGCCACGTTATAGTTAGGAATTAGCATTTAAAAAACCTTAGAAATTCACTGAAAAAAAACATAGGTTTCACACATGTTATAGTTAGGTGGACTTTTCACTCATACAAAACCATTGAAATTGCCACGTTATAGTTAGTTCAGCTAACTATAACTCACGCGCCCGCAATGCACTGCTGATGACATCTCAAATTACATCACTGATGACATCATCCTTGTGAAAGAGTAGCAAACCTCCTCTCACCCTAATATAACCTTCGATACACACATTCAAAAATTGAATCTAACATTTTCAAAAAATGGAGATACCAATACCAGTTACAACAACCTATTCAGTAATTCCAACATCTACATACACTTCCACTCATTCACCAACAGTTCTATATAATCACTCATAAATGTACTCACTCATCATATGTACTCATACACCTATACATCCTGTTACACAGCGATACTCATCCATAGAGTTACTCACACACATACTCATACATGCAAATAAACTATCATACATCCATTTAGTTGCAAATACATCTATACACACCACTACACTTACTTTTACAGAAACGTACACATATTTACTCTCTTAAACAATCACTTATAGAAACACATACTTATTTATACATGAACTATTCCAATCTCTCACTCTCACTTATATACATCAATACTCACATATAACAGTTTAAAACATATGTAGTGACTCATAAAGAAGATACTATTGAGACAGTAATTCACTCACTAACACACCCATACACACAATCATCCACCCATACAGTCCTGCACACATGCTGTCTTCAAAGCACATTGAAACAGTGAGTCAGTTATTCAAGCATCTGTGCGCTAAGTAATACCCCCCTCAAACTATACAGACACTCATTCTGATACTCAAAAAACTAACTAATAACCCATATAGACACTCCTGTAGCAACTCACCAGCCCATGCAGCCACTTATACACAAAGTGAGACACTGATACAGATATTTACACATTTAAACATTACTCGCTAATACGTGTATTTACTAAGATATACTTAAGTCAGTTATACAATCAATTTTACAAAAAAAACTCCATTTAGACACTTATTTACCCATTGATTCTTCCATCGACCTTTAGATATACATATATAAAAATGTATTTAGTATTCAAAAAGACACACATTCACTGGAAGATGTCATCAGTGATGTTATTTGAGATGTCATCAGTAATGTCATGAGTGATGTCACTGACCATGTCAAAATGTGACATCATCAGCAGGGCATTGCGGGCGCGCAAGTTATAGTTAGCTGAACTAACTATAACGGGGGAATTTCAATGGTTTTGCATGAGTGAAATGTCTAGCTAACTATAACATGTGTGAAACCTATGTTTTTTTAAGTGAATTAAAATTTAAATGCTAATTCCTAACTATAACGTGGCTGAAACATATGGTTTTTTCAGTGAATATATATATAAATGTAAACATAACTCTTTCTATAGAATAAATGGTATGTTTAAGAGATTTCTTTTTTCTTTCAAATTAGTATTTGCTTACTCAATGCAGATACCCGCTTTTTGTTTGCGTATCTAAAATATTTTAAATTGATTAAAATACTTAAAAATAGAATTGAAATGTACTGTTTATTGGAAGTTGTTTAGTACTAAGGTTCTTAAAGTAATTTTAGTATACATGTTGTGCATTGTGTCATATCTTCTTAACAGATTTGCAACTCTGTGTAGTTTTAATATGATGGAATATATATTTAAAGGTTTTTAATATTGAATTTTGTTTTAGGGAACAGTTTTATTAGTAAGGCACTACATCTTTTTAAATTATTACTAGAATTTTTTTTTTTAAATGTAACAGTTATCGTGGAGCCGCGATACCATTGTGTACCTTGCCAGCCCATATGTCCTGGTGCACAGTGTGCAAATGACTCTAGCATGATTTCTACAAGTATTATATATGCAAATGAACAAGTTAAATGTCTTTTACAGATTTACAGATTGACCGTGAAAGCGTAAAAATATCACTTGTATGGAAGTTATTAACAACAAGAATGTAATACATTTCGCTGGTGTGTGACATGAAGGCGAGGACGACAAGAACCCGTCGCAGCGTCATGTGAAATAAAAAAAAAGAGATTTGATTGGTTCAGAAGATTTCTAACCTTAAATAGGGTGGATCCAATCTCTTTTTTCTTCATTTGGGTGTGTCAATACAGCTTCACATCTTCTATATTTGGACTCACTACTTTTTTCAAGGAGAAAATGACATCTGGAGTGAAGAGAGTGCAGAGGAGTTGGAAGACATGGGCGTATAAGATAAGCCTTTGAAAAAACGAAAGGAGAGTATAGTCTGAACTTTTTTTACTATCCCTGATGGGGAAAAAAAAGTTGTGCCTCGAAAGTCAACTGTTCACTCTGTGGTAAAATACTTTCCAGAGTGTCAGAACAAGCATATTCCTGTGACAATTCATCTATGATAAAGCACCTTCAACCCTTCCATACTACCTGACTGGCAAGAGAGCAGTGTGCTAAAGAGGAGAGCAACTCAAAGTGGCAAATTAGGAGAAGCTAGTACTTCATCTGGCGGAGGACTTAGTTCACCACAACTGGTGACATATCCTGAGTTGGCTGATGCAGGGATACATTGCAGCAAATGTCAAATCATCTTTTGTGCTGGACAGCAGTCTATCTTAGCTGTTATAACACTTATCAAGAATCACAAGTGTTTGGTTTGTTTTGTACTTGAGTTTTTTACGCATTGTAAAAGAACATTGTCTAAAAGTTTTTTTTTCAAAAAGTTTTAGAAAAAAATACTAACAAAAAACAAAACAGTCATACAAAATTATTTTTCTGGAACTGCCTATTCTAGTTAAAGATAGAACTTATTTTTATTGTATGTATGTTAGTAGTGGTGAAAATATGCTTTGTCTTATGTTTTCAGATGTAGGAAATATGTAGCACATTGGTGATTGATGACTATGTGGGTGTAACGTCTGAGTTATTGAATGACTGCACAGATAGTGGCTCGGTGATTGTGTGAGTGCACATACACTGCTGGGGTGATTGGATTACCCTATTCTCAACTTATGAGGGTCAAAAGAGTCGTCTCGGAACCACAACAATTGGAGATACAGACTAACATTATGATTAACAGGTTTAAAGATAGAGGATACCCAGATATCATTCTACAACAAGCCAAACAAAGATTCTCAAATAAACCCAGAGAAGACCTTTTAAAACCGCAACAAAACCCAGAAGAGCAAAGAATCACCGGTGTGAGCAAATTTTCAACCATGAGTCATCCTTTCAAAAGAATAATAAAAAAACATTGGTCTTTACTAGCAGTAGAACCAGATTTTAAAGATTTGTTCTTGAAAGAACCATTGTTCGCATATATGAGGTCTAAAAACATTGGGCAATTATTAAAATCAGCCAATCAAAGAACCACGATCATTAGATACAAAGGCACAAAACCTTGTTTAAACTGTCATAATTGTGCGAACATTTTGAAAGGAGACAGCATCCGTCATCCCATAACAGGCAAAGAAATCAAATTGAAAGTAAACGGAACCTGTGATTCAACAAACACCGTATATCTACTAACTTGTCCATGTGGCAAAAATTATGTGGGACAAACTGAAAGAAAACTAAAAGTCAGACTCAATGAATACAAAAGTAATATACGGACTAAAATGATGAAGTCAACCATAGCAACTCATTTTGTTGAAGCGCAACATCAGACAGAACAATTAAAGGCCTGTATCTTAGAAAATGTAGGAAGAAGCGCAGGAATGGACAACAGAAAAGCCTTGCTTAAACGAGAAAATCACTGGATATATTTTTTGCAAACCATGAAACCAAAGGGTCTCAATGAAAGGACCGAATTTATGTGTTATTTATAAACTTTTATTTTTATAACATGTACTTTAATGATATCAAACATATCGTTGATCTAGAGTTAGATCCATTGTCAGATCTATTTGTGGCCTTGACATTTAGGCGCTAAATAAAGACATACCTAGCAACAGCAACATAGACCTAACAACACCTCTTGATCTGAACACATAGCGATACCCCCTGAGCATCTTTATTATTTACATTACGTCACGCTTTTAAATTACTACGCACACCACAAAAGCTACACTAGCTTTGAGGTACCTTAAAACAGGGTAACTTTTAAGAATCGTTTACAATTAGTATACGATTTGATCATTCACATGAATGCGTGATGAAAAAGCTCCCTCGGGTGTCTTTCCATAGCCATTTAACGTTAAGGAGACGGTTTCACTTTAAGAGTGAACGAACTCGAAGTCAAGAGTTTGAATTAAAATGCCAAGATCCTGCGTCTCCTGACGCATTTGCAGATACCCCAGCGTGCACCGCGCGGTGCAACAGAGTAACGGACCAAAAACGCCATCACGGTAGGCGCGGCTCCCTCCACACTTTTAGATAACGCGGCAGGTCATAAACCAATGTTTATTTTAGTTAAACTTGCAATAGTTACAGAATAACAGATTCAGTCTGAACTCTAGGCATTAAGCCATTTATGCACAAGTGATAGAGGTGACATTTTTCATTTAAACGCTGTTGAGCGGACACATCATTTTATTAACAGCTAGGATGCAATTTTGATAATATGCATCACTGCTCATTTGGGTGATTAAACTGTTTATTTAGGAGATTGAAACGTTGAACTTAACCATGTAGAAATTTATTTTTGGTGGGAAACGTATGCACAGCAACTAGTTAAATATATTATTATTTCGACAGATTGATCCCTTGACAAAGGCACGTGGCGCCGAAATGCATCGGGAAGGTGGTAGATTTGTCAATTTTGAACACGGTAAGAATATGGGAAAAAAAAAATTATATGCGAAAATAGATGTGAATCCCACATCTGAGATTAAGCATATGAAACAATAAAAGAAGAAATTGATGAAAAGAATATAAAGTATCTTTATTTACTTACTACTGAGCTGGAAACACAGCACATACAGTGCCCAGGTGGAGTTCTGGACTTTTTGGTTCCGTCCAGAGGTGTCAGGGATAACACCCGAAGACCCCGGAGTTCTACCTGTCTCGGTGCACAAATAAACAGAAACACGGGCTTCTCGATGGTGGCGTCAAAGACCAAAGGTTTATTACTGCAGGGACACAGAAGTCACAGAAACTACACACGGGCAGTATCTAGGAGCCTGTTCGATTTGTACAAAGTGAGTTGCTCCTTATATACTAAATTTTAGGCTTCGGGCAAATTCTTTACATGCTAGTACATTTTCTAAACCTTTGTGTCCTAAACAATAAATATTTGGCGTTGCACAGGAATCGTCAACAATATCTGATGTCAAAACATTACGAACGAGGGGTTCCCACTGTTCCATCATAATCCCATGTCAACTTTTCATTCAAGAGTCGGATCGCCTCATTGTAAATTTCGTTACCTCCCCCTAATAAAGGCCCAGAAGGAAAGGAGCAGAGCCAGGTGCAGAGCCAGGTGCAGAAGATAGAAAAGCAGGATAAGAGATGTTTGTGGGTCATAAATGGGCAAGGCTACCAGCTTCGGCCGCCTAATCATGATCAGGCCAACGAACACGAGAACCAGTATAGCAGGACGGGCCTCAGGCAGAGGAGGCAGCTTCTGTCGAGTCATGCGGCCATGGCGTGTTCTGTCCTAAGGTGCACGTGTCACTAGCAAGGTGAATCTCCGGCTAAAGCTTACGTGTCCTTAAGTGAAAGAGGTCACTGCGTGTCCATTGACTATGTGAGGGCAAGAAAACAAAATGGCTGCCGTAATCTAAGATGGACGCCATGGGTAGATCAGAAATGTGTTCATAGCAGGAGTGCTCTTGCTCGTAACATAGCGAAAACACCAGGATATGCTAAATGGATCATTTGCGGTTTACCGATACCAAAATTATGTATTTACGACAATGTTGAAAACACGGGTTCAAATCGTCACGGAACCTCAGACCCTCCTTTTGCACTTACATAGGCAATTACTCAGTCTATATCCGAGTCTATCTCTATGCTCATCAGGTCAGTGACATGTTGTTGCATCATCATCCTTTCTCGCACCTTTTCTCCAAACGCAGGTGGTTTTCTGAAACAGGTTGCAGCACAGAGACTACACAAAGCGGGACCACATTGGATAATAAGGCAGCACGAGAACAGGAATACTAGGATGATACTAATGACCATTAGAACCTTCCATCCCCACGCTGATAGCAGAGTCCAAAACCACTCCATGAAGGACCAGTTTCCCTTGTCTACGTGAATAGAATCGGAAATCTTGTGTATCTTAGAGATCGCTTCGTAGACAGTCGGAGCATTATTGGGAATAAAAACACAGCAGCTCGATTGGATCATTCTGCATACCCCACCTCGATCTGCAAGTATTACGTCTAGAACCATACGGTTCTGCAACGTCATGAGACGATCCGCCTGAAGCTCAGCTGTTAAGTTACTAAAGGCACCAGCAGTTTCTTTAATAGTAGATTCAACTACCCGTGTTAGTTGACGTAGATTTCTACTATTGACCATAGGCCCCCAGAACGGAAGGAAACCTTTGAAGAAGTCTCCCGCTTCCTGACCAGCGGTATCTTCCTTGCTAAAAACACCTCTTGCTACTCTGGTCTTGTGGTAATCTGAAGAAGCAGTGTACGTTGGAGGCAACAGTCGAGCAATATAACATGAACCTGAAAAGTCAGCAGGCAACCACGTATACGCTCTGTCTTGACAGATGAAGTAGGTGCCCCTAGCAGTAAGAAAGGCAGGGGAAGAGTTAGACGGAAACACGTAAGTCTCAACGCACTCACTCTTCCCTAGCTGAGCTCTCGGGTTTCTCCCATTTCCTTGCAAACAGACTTGACCTCGGTGAGGCACGACCCAGACTGGAGTGGAGCTTTTACGCTTGCTTTCTCCCAAACTAATGCGATACTCTGTGGCATTCCAACTCAAATATACCCGTAATTCATCTCTAGGGTAAGATGGAGTATTATTGACGTCTTTAATCATGTCAATAATTCCCTGGACTAAAGCTTTGTTGACAGAGTTGTACTTAGTGGAACGTGGTGGACGCGGAGGATAGGTCTCAAGGGCATAGGCAAAAATGGTCTGAAAGGCCTGAAATGATCCATTATAGCTAAAAGGCAAGACTAGATAGGGAATGCCTTTATCCATAGTGTGGGGTATCAGGCCACACACCCAGCAGTCTGTAGTGTTAACTACCAGTTGGTGTTGATGCAAGAGCTGTACAAAAGTGTTTTTAATGAATTCTGAGCGTCGAGCTTGTTCGTGTTCAGGAAACGAGTGAAAAGAATGCATAGAAGCAACAGTAGAAGAAACAGGATCAAGGGGAGGTACTGTAGTTGTTACCAGTGTAAAAATTAAATGCACACCAAAGACGATTCCACCCACCAACGTTATTAAAACAATCAAAAACGTAACTGCACATTGCATCAGAAAGCATTTGCTGTGAAGAATTTTGTAAAGTCTATTTCTGCGAACATAAATTACATTCTCTCGTTGCAGCTCAGGAAGCTCCATCTTCTACAATCCGCTCGCGACCACTGATGATGTGTACGTAGATGAAAATGCCTCTATCAGCCCTGGGAGTTCCCAGAACTAACAGAAAGATCGACCTTGTGTCTGACCCCCGCAGATTCAACTAGGCACACAGCCACGACCCTACGGCTACCCAGACGGCAAGGCAATTTAAAACAACAAAACAATACAAAGTATTAGCAAACTTCCTGGCTGGAGGCAATGTATCAGAATTTAAATGTGTAAAATAGGCAGTTTCTTGCTTTATTTGTCCATATTGCGAGATCGTAAATTGTATCTCAATTTTGCAGGAGCTGTTTGATCTGGAAACAGTGTATTTTCAGCAGGGGTTGCAATGTTCAAGTTCGCAGATGGCAAATGTTCTTTTGATGCAGAGGACAAATGTTCAGAGTTCAAAGGAGCAGTTTCAGAAGGGGAGTCAAAGTTCGATGAGTCAGTGATTAGTTCTGCATCGCTAAAAGGGATGAACCTGGGGACTTGTTCAGTTTCAGAGGCACCGATTCCTTTCTTCACCCAGTTGTCATAAGGAAGCGGCAGAGGTACACGCTTGACATGCGTTGTATGGATCCAGTTTTTTTGGCCAGCCACACGAATAGCAGTTCTCGTCGCCAGCAACACCTGGAGTGGTCCGACGAATCTGGGTTGGAGGTTTCTTGTCCGTCCAAAATTTCGGATGACCACTTGGTCACCTGGTTTCAGCTGATGGCCTGGACTCTCTGGTGGCTTTGGCAATGCATCGAAAACCTGTTGGTGAATAAGACTCCATTTAGCAGTCAAGTCGAAAAGGTAATCAATTAACATTGGGGATTCCAGCTGTTTAAATTCCTTAGGTCTAGGTACCCCCCAAACATTTGCAGGAGGTCCAAAAACTATTTCATAAGGACTAAGCCCTACTCTAGAATGCACAGTCGCTCTTGTGGATAACAAAGCCAAAGGTAGTGCATCTGGCCAGGGCAAACCCGTGGATGCTTGTATCTTAGCAAGTTTCAGTTTGAGGGTGCCATTGTAACCCTCAACTAAACCAGCAGACTGGGGATGATTCGCACTGTAGAACTTCTGTTTTATCCCTAAGCCGGCACACACACTCTGCATAACTTTCCCTACGAATTCACTTCCATTATCTGACCATAAAATCCGTGGCATTCCAAATCTGAGGAAGTATTCTTTGAGAAGGATTTTGGCAGTGGACAATCCGTGGCATTCCAATTCTGGGGAAGTATTCTTTGAGAAGGATTTTGGCAGTGGACAAGGCAGTATTGTCCTTTAGTGGATATGCTTCAATCCATCTGGAGAAAGCACAAACTACCACTAGGACGTACTTTAGATTGTTGCAACGATCCATGTGAATGAAGTCTAACTGAATCACTTCAAAGGGGCAAGAAGGAGGAGCGAAATGACCAGCGGGTGTGAGAATTCCCTTGCCAGGATTATGCATCAGGCATACCATGCAATTTCTCACCACTCTCTCTGCACACTTACTAATCCCATCATTCTTCCATACTGGAGCCAACATCTTACAAATTCCTTTAGAACTGATATGCGCTGCTCCATGCGCCATCGTTACTACTGCAAGCACATACGCATCAGGCAACATACAACGCTGTTGTTCTGACAAATCAATCCAACACCCACTCGAGTCCAATTTACCCGTATTCTCTTTCCATGCAAGCTTTTCCTCCTCAGTCG
Organism: Lissotriton vulgaris; assembly: GCF_964263255.1. Lineage (NCBI taxonomy): Eukaryota > Metazoa > Chordata > Amphibia > Caudata > Salamandridae > Lissotriton > Lissotriton vulgaris. The sequence goes on from NC_141691.1 coordinate 782,913,525, forward strand.
CCTCTTTCTGAATTTCTTTCACACTTTCCACTGTATCCTCACACATTCCAGACTCAGAAATCCATCTTGCAGACGTTGCAACATACATTCTACTCATCATATTCCTAGCTGTCTGTTTAGCGGTCTCATCAGCAAAAGCATTTCCACGACCAACATCATCCGTGATTGCTTTATGAGCACTGCACTTCACAATCGCAACTTCAGTCGACAAGGTTAAAGATTCCAACAAGTCGTTAACTAGCTGACCATGTTGAATCTTAGTCCCATGGGACGTAATGAAACCTCTTTCTTTCCACAAACGGCCAAAACTATGGGCCACGCCGAACGCGTACTGACTATCTGTAAACACATTTACTCTCTTTCCCTTAGCTAAAACACACGCTCTCGTTAGTGCAATCAATTCTGCAGCTTGGGCAGAATTCTGACTCACTCTCGCAGTCTCCACAATCGTACTCAAAGTCGTTACTGCGTAAGCAGCAGTCACATTACCATTCTCCAATTTAAAGCAAGACCCATCAACATACAACGTGCCATCTGGATCTGACAACGGAGTGTCTTTAAGATCAATTCGTCCTTTTGTCTCTTCCTCGGTTCTGAAACAACAGTCATGTGGTTCCGAATCACTCGACTCCTGATTAGTCAACAACAATGTTGCTGGATTCAATACATTGCATCTTTTGATCTGAATGTGACTCGCTAGCAGTGTCAACTCATAGCCTGATAATCTAGCACTGGTAAGGTGCTGTGTCTTGGTTCGGTTCATGAGTGTGTCCACAGCATGAGGAACCATAACCACTAGCATGTTGTTCATGACCAAACCAGCAGATTGTCGAATGGAGGCCGCAGCTGCTGCTGTAGCTCTCAAGCAACTAGGCAACGCTCTGGCTACCGGATCTAATGTTGATGAAAAATACGCACAAGGGCGTTGTTTATCACCAAATCTCTGTGTCAGAACACTCAACGCGCAACCTTCTCTCTCGTGAACATAGAGCGTGAATGGCTTACTGTAGTCAGGTGTACCCAACACAGGAGCTGAACACAATGCATTTCGTAACTCAGAAAAACTCTGCTGACATTCGGCAGACCATGGCATCGGGCTCGGAACACCTTTCCCAGTCAAAGCTACCAATGGTTTTGCCAAAAGAGAAAAATTTGGGATCCACTGCCTACAGTATGAGGTAATACCTAAAAAGGCACGTACCTCTCTCTGTGTGCTAGGAACATTCATCTGCGTAATTGCTTTTATTCTCTCTGGGGTCAACTTTCTTCCCTCCTTTGACAAGAGATGACCTAGGTAGGTCACTTCTTGGCAACAGTATTGCATTTTCGAAGGTGACACCTTGTGATTCAGACTAGACAAATGATGCAATAAGGAAATTGTAGCTGCTTTGCAAGTTTCCTTGTCATCGGCAGCCACTAGAAGATCATCTACATATTGCACTAAAGTAGAACCAGGAGGAAGTACAAAGGAATCTAACTGACTTTTTAATGCCTGGCTGTAAATGGACGGACTCTCACAATAGCCTTGTGGAGCACGTTTAAACCTGAAGCTTCGACCTCCTAGAGAGAAGCCGAAAATATCTCTGCTTTCTTCGGCTATCGGAATGCTGAAAAAGGCATTCTTCAAGTCAATAACTGAAAACCATGTGGCTGTAGCAGGAATCAACGTTAACAATGCAGTTATGTCTGGAACCACAGGAAACTGTGGGATCACAATTTTGTTAACCTCCCTAAGATCAATTACAAACCTATAGACTGGAGGCTTTGAAGGATCAGTACGTTTCAGAATTGGCAATACAGGGCTGTTACAGACATTTCCTCTAGTCTCTTCTACTACATCTTTCTTGATCAGATCTTGCACAATTAATAAAAGCGCACGTTCACCTTCACTAGAGATCTTGTATTGTGGGATTCGTGGGAATTTGACATTCGCTTTCAGAGTGACTACATATGGTGGAATTTCTAAAAGACCTACATCGTTAGGACCAGTCGCCCAAAGAGTATCAGGGAGAGAACGCAGCTCTGGTGGGAGCGCATCCATCGACAAGTACATCGGAGAGATGATTCTTTTACCCAGTGTAAGCTGTACTCCTGCCGGAGAACAGTATAATGTCGCGTACAGGCGTTTTAACAAGTCTAAACCAAGCAGATTTTCATTACAACCAGTCGTCAAAATCAAGGATGCTTTCAATTGACGGGGTCCAACAGAAATAGACAAAGGACCAGATACTGGGTTGTAAACAGGGGCGCCTGAAAAACCTACAGAAACATTTGTTAAGCCAGACAAAGGTGCGCCAGGGAGTTTTGCATGTATGATAGAACTTTTTGCTGCACCAGTATCCAACAGAAACGGTTCGACTACACCTGATGTTGCTACTGCGACATAAGGCCCACTCTGATCTACTGGAACTGATACTACTCCCTCTCTTTGTCCATGGCTGTCCTAGTACTCACTTTGCTGAAATTCCTCATTAACTTCACAGTAGTCTTCAACATGATACTGCTGAGATCTATTTTGCTGGGCAGACTGTCCATTTCGCTGATCAAAATGATTAGAAGGGCGATCATTCGTTTGTGGAGGCATAGTACCTCGTCCTCGACCTCTAGAATTTTGCATAGAACCACCACGACCTCTCTGAGCTGCTGCAGCATTATTTTGCGCTAAGACTGGACACTCATTTTTATAATGACCTTCCTTCTTGCAGTAAGCACACTGATTCCATTGGTATTGCGGTCTCTGAGAACCATAATCTGTCCTTTGATATGACCCTTGCTGTGTATTAGTCTGATTCGTGCGAGGCGGATATGCTTGTTGCAAGAGAACTTTTGTTTTTAAATCTTTCGTTTTCTTATCTGACTTTTCCTTCTCCTCTTTATCCCTATTCTCATAGTACTGGGCAGTTGCAAGTATTTGCGCAGTCGTAGAGACAGCCCACACACTCTCAGAATCTTTCAATTTATTACTAAGCTCTGGTAACAGATTGTGCACAAATTTATCAACAAATAGTCTCTGTCCCCCTTCCGTGCTCATATCCTGACCACTATGATCTACGAAAGTCTCTTCAAACCTTGTGAAAAAGTCGGAGACACTTTCGTCCTTCTTCTGCCTGCATGCGGACAACTTGTCCCAGTTAACGCGCAATGCTGGCATCAGAGTCTTCATTAAATCGATTATTCTATCCGGTAAATCAGCAATTAGAGGTTCGGGTTTGGAACCACCTATTTGTTGACCATCCGCTGCAATTATAGCTGCCCAATCACTACCTAGAGCAACTGGATGATTCTCTTTACGAATTTTAGCCCAAATCGGTTGCGGAACTACATTACCAATTAACATGTCAATGTCCGCTAAATTCATCACACAAGCTTCAACTGTCTGCGCTAACTCTTTGTAATATCCGGCTGGATTCTTACGCGGATCTGGCAAGGCCTGTTTCACTGCTAACACTTCGGCTCGTTTCCACGGAATGTGTATCCACACTCTCTGGAATTGCGCCGGAGCGGCAGCAATACCATTCGGTATGTCAGCTTGTACAGCTTCGCGCCAAATTGGAGGAACCTCCCTCATTGGATATTGGCGATTCTGCTTCGTACTACGTTTCTCTAACTCCCTCGGTGAACGAAGGGATGGATCATTCCTATAACTTAAAATCAGTTCCATCGCTTCCTTTATATTTTGACCAACTATCATACCTGCAGCAAATTCTTTCTGGATATGAATTAATTTGTCTAAATTTGATTCAGAGTCACCCTCTTCCAATTCCTCACGCAAAAGGGAGCACATTTCATCAAACACATATCGCTGTGTCGGTTCATTCCATTGCATAAATGTATCTAATACATCTCTAGTACTATATCTTCCACTTTTTGAAATCCATCTAAGAGCTGTGGAATCTAATATTCCCCGTTCTTCAGTACTGAGGAGCTGACTACGTCTCTGCACAGAGTCAGAGGCAGGAGTCTTAATTAAAGTTTTATAGAAGGGGGATAGAATATTAGAAACAGAATCAGTAATTCTTCGACGAACAGAAAGCGGAGTCATAATGCTAGCAGAAGCAGTAAGTAGAGTAGCAGTTGAAACAGATAAAACAGGAACAGTAGGAGTAGCAGGCAAAGTAGTTTGTGAAACAACAGGTGTAAGCGGTACAGGCATAGGCAAAGAAGCTGGTAACCCAGGAAGATGGGGTGCCGGAGGAACATTAACATTGCCCACAGGAGGTACAAGAGCTTGATTCAGGGGAGCAGGAGCAGGAATACCAGGCTGTCCAGCAACCGATAATTGAACATTCGGTAAAGGTGGAGCCGTAGCACCCTGTGCATACGGTGGGGGTGACCTCAACAAGTAAGACAACAGAGGATCGTTTTCAGGGTCCTCTACTATCTTAGCTGTACTCGATGGCAAGGCAGGGTAGCACTTGTCTATCGCTAAATTACGCTCTCTATTAGCCACCTCCATCGCCTTCTTAGACTCGTTGAGTTGCAGCTGCTTAGCAGACTGTTCTAAAGTCAACTCTTGCTCTTTCTGTTCTTTCTTCAACTTTTTAATTTCTCTCTGTTTAGATTCTTTTCGCCAATAACGGAAAGAATCAAACATTGCCGGCCGGGCTTTCTTCTTAAACAATTTCATTTCCAAATTATCTAGAACTTCAGGTTCAAAACTACCATGCAGTGGCCAACTAAGGACACCGTCTTTCTCCTTATATCGGATCCACACCTCATTATAAGATATAGGACCCACTCCAAACTTACAATACAGATCATAAAGAGGAGTTCCAATCGGAGGAACCAGACATGAGTCCTCCAACCGGGAATCACTGTTGCAACCAAAACACGACAACATACAATTTTTCCGACTTACCATTTTATAATCCGGAACACAGAACAAACAAAAACACGAACAAAAGGTGCGCACTCGAACCAAGAACTTAGGCCTACCAAAGCGAACAAATGTATCGATACCCAAACTAAACCAAATGATTATCGTAACTAGAGCAACCAGTGATAATCTTACGAAACCAAACCAAACCAAGAACTAAAAAGGATTATCCAAACAGGAGCAACCCTTACGAAGTAACCAACTAGCAACCACTTAATACTTAACTGAGGCACTGAAGACGTCACCAAGGAGAAACCCGTCACGTCTCGCCGTACTAAGGACTGCACCTCGGGTCCAAGACAGGGCGACGGTCAAGGCAACGGACCACTGCAGCCGTCCGAACGGGAACCCTCGTGGAAGAGAACGTCGGGCCACTTTTGCGATATGCCGGGATCGATGAAGTGGGGCGCCTCCCTCAGGAATCTTCACACAAAGCTTCTCGAACTCTTCAGGCTTTTGGACTGGTACCGAATGACGTCGCCCCTCGTTGGGGGCCAATTGGAGTTCTGGACTTTTTGGTTCCGTCCAGAGGTGTCAGGGATAACACCCGAAGACCCTGGAGTTCTACCTGTCTCGGTGCACAAATAAACAGAAACACGGGCTTCTCGATGGTGGCGTCAAAGACCAAAGGTTTATTACTGCAGGGACACAGAAGTCACAGAAACTACACACGGGCAGTATCTAGGAGCCTGTTCGATTTGTACAAAGTGAGTTGCTCCTTATATACTTAATTTTAGGCTTCGGGAAAATTCTTTACATGCTAGTACATTTTCTAAACCTTTGTGTCCTAAACAATAAATATTTGGCGTTGCACAGGAATCGTCAACAATATCTGATGTCAAAACATTACGAACGAGGGGTTCCCACTGTTCCATCATAATCCCATGTCAACTTTTCATTCAAGAGTCGGACCGCCTCATTGTAAATTTCGTTACCTCCCCCTAATAAAGGCCCAGAAGGAAAGGAGCAGAGCCAGGTGCAGAAGATAGAAAAGCAGGATAAGAGATGTTTGTGGGTCGTAAATGGGCAAGGCTACCAGCTTCGGCCGCCTAATCATGATCAGGCCAACGAACACGAGAACCAGTATAGCAGGACTGGCCTCAGGCAGAGGAGGCAGCTTCTGTCGAGTCATGCGGCCATGGCGTGTTCTGTCCTAAGGTGCACGTGTCACTAGCAAGGTGAATCTCCGGCTAAAGCTTACGTGTCCTTAAGTGAAAGAGGTCACTGCGTGTCCATTGACTATGTGAGGGCAAGAAAACAAAATGGCTGCCGTAATCTAAGATGGACGCCATGGGTAGATCAGAAATATGTTCATAACAGGAGTGCTCTTGCTCGTATCATAGCGAAAACACCAGGATAGGCTAAATGGATCATTTGCGGTTCACCGATACCAAAATTATGTATTTACGACAATGTTGAAAACACGGGTTCAAATCGTCACGGAACCTCACAGGGAGACAGACCAATGTTTCGGATCTGCTAACTACTAGTGCTTGGATGAGTACATGGGTAGTGACTAGGTGATTAGATGAGTGCATAGTTAGTGCTTGAGTGAATGGATGAGTGCAAATGTGACTGAATGATTGGATGTGTGCATAGGTAGTGCTTAGGTGAAAGGAAGAGTACATTGGTAGTCCCTGAGTGAATGAATGAGTGCAAGGGTAGTGCCTGAGTGTATTGATGTGTGTATGTGTAGTGCCTAGCTAGATATATAAGTGCAATGGTAGTGCATGAATGAAAGGATGAGTGCATGGGTAGTGCCTGGGTGATTGCATGGGTGCATATGTAGTGCCTGAGTCTTTGAATGAGTGCCTGGGTAGTGCTTGAGTGAATGCATCACTGCATGAGTAGTGTCTTAGTGAAGAGATGAGTTTATGGGTAGTGGCTGGTTGATTGGATTAGTGCACGAGTAGTACCTTAGTGAATGTATATGAGTATTTCCTGAGGGTACAAGGATAGTGCCTGGGTGACTGGATAAGTGCTTGGATACTGCATGAGTGAATGGATTAGATTATGGGTAGTACCAGAGAGAGTGTATGAGTAATGCCTGAGTGAGTGGATGAGTGCAAAGGTACTGCCAGGGTTATTGGATAAAGGCATGGGAAGTGCCTGAGTGAATGGATTAGAGCATCAGTAGGGCCTGGGTCATTCAGTGAGGGCAATGGCAGTGCACAAGGGAATGGATGAGTGCAAGGGTACTGTCTGTGTGATTGGATGAGTGCATGAGTAGTGCCAGGCCGATTGGATGAGTGTATTAGTGGTATCTTAGTGACAAGTAGAGTCTGAGTGAATTAATGAGTGTATCAGTAGTGGCTGGGTGATTGGATGAGTGCATGAGTAGTGCCTGAGTGAATGAGTACTACATGAGGGAATTCATAAATGTAACTGGAAAAGTGCATGGATACTGCGTGAGTGAATGGATAAGATTATGATAGTACCTGAGTAAATTGATGAATGCATGAGTAGCAGCCATCTTCTCTCATGCCATTGTTATTACTGTCAACATTTCTCTACACACATTAATTACTGCGTCAGTGACTTTTAGGTGTGAGATGACACATATAAACTAGCCTATGAACAATAGACTAGCTCTGTTTCATATGGTATCCTCTCTAAATGTGTATAGAAGAAGGTCCATGGATGACTTTCTCTTCATTATACAGGACACTGGGGTTTGAAGCATTCTGTTGAACTGTTTTCAGAAGATCTCTATACAAAAGAGACGTGTGGTTCTGGGACTGAAAGTTGAAATACCTCCCTCAATATTTGGTCAGAAGTATGATATACTGTTTACTTTTCAATTTATGATCCTCAGCTGTACTACACAATGGGCCTGATTCACAAACATAATCTGGGAGAAAAGTCTAACTTTACAACATTTGGTATTCACAGAGGTCATTTACGAGTCACATCTTTTCATCCGTAGTTGGGCCGCAATCTCTACTTTGGCAGTACTCTCTGCACCTAGAGCCGTACTGTCCAGCTTGAGTTGTACTTTCAGGCCCGGGCCAGAAAAGGTATAATCAGTGGGTCAGAATGCAACTTTTGCAAAAAGGAACATTAGGAACGTGTGGTAAATGGTAGAGGAGGTCATGAAAATCAGTTAGGACAGGATAAAGGGTTTGGGCTGACACAACATCATACCCCATTGTCTTAAACACTCTCTTTATGTACATTAACACTACTATTTGACATAAATAGGAAACAAATACTATTACTATTACACCGGGTACAGTATGGAGAAGAAATATATTTACTACTTGCTTTTTAAAGTTATTTTTCAAAATGTTATGTCTAATAGAAAATATATTATTCAAAACGCTGATTATGAATACTAATAGAATACAATGCTTTCTGTTTCTTATTAGCATCACCTCCAATGGGCCCGATGATGTTCTTAGAATTTCGAGTGCAGAAATAATATATAAGAATTTGCTAGTGAGAAGGCAATCAAGCTTTGAAATCCAGGCTGGCATAATTGCAATGTGCCCATCCACTCTTACACCTTAAATTTACAGTATAGTGTCCAGATGTTGTAGTAGCTCCTTGATTAAATATAATAGCCACTGTTGCATAAGTTTGATTTGCTTTAAAGTTTGTAATTTTTGTTTGCAAATTTGTACGTGCAATGTAGACAACATGGCGGTTTTAATCTGTTATAAGTCACTGTTTTGTAGACTGGTATTGTTAAGTATAAGAATCGTTCTGAATCTATTTCAGTGGTAGAATTAAATAAATAATGTTCACAGTTCTGGTCCTATTTGTAACTTAGTCCAAATAAGTTATCAATATTTATTCCTTCGCCTCCAAGCATAACCATTATAAATTCTTGTGTGTCTTGTATGATGAGAGTAAATGTCACTGATTCACCACATATATCCAAAATATGTTGATTGCCAGAAGCAGTATATATCTTACTTCTGTCAGTAAACATCTGCTGAAGTAAATAATGTAGTGCACAACAAAATCTTTTTTCACAGTTTTACATGATTTCATTAAGGAGGGGTGGTGAAAGAAGGATTATATTTAGAACCACATTAGCATAACAGTTGATACCTGAACTGTTTTCTAACTGGTATAATACAATATCACCATCAGTTGCCAATTTCTTTTTCTTTACACCTTCAACTTTCTCTTCAATGCTTTTTTATCTTGAACTTTAGTTGAATGTTTGATATATATTTCTGTTTTGGACATAGTATACGTTTCTCATATATTGGGTATTCGCCTGAATGAGGAGCATAAAGTCTTCTTAAACAATTGTATTCTCTTACACAATTTGCATCAACATTAACCTTTTTCTCATAAAATTCTATCAAATACAAACTAGACAATGTTCTTATTCAAGACAATGTAATTCATGCAATGCCCTATTTGAAAAAAGTACTTCCAATATTCACAAACTGTCTGAGCTCAAGCGTTTCGAACATTCATAAGATGCTATCTCTCTATGGGAAAGCGTCTTCAAGCTAAGGCTGTACAATTTCAGGTTGAAACTCTTTTCTGCACACATTTCTTCCCACATATCTTTCATCTCTGACTTTTCAGATTTTGTAATACATGATGTCATATAACGAGCAACACCAATTGAGTTGTCAGCAACAAACTGAATATCCATGTTTGCATTCTACATTTTTAGATTGACAGGATTATAGACATTAATGTAATTTGAAGGGTCTGTACTTCTTAAGTTGTTTGTATTCTTCCGAGATTTCCCAGTTATTGTATGTCTTATTGCTGGCAAACAATGATTTACTCTTCTGTTAGAAAGTATAGGTCGTGGGAATCCAAAACAACGTTTGTATTTCGGTCTGCAGTATTTTACACATCCAGGACTTTGAAACGTAGAAATTGTTGTCTCAAGCTGTTTTCTCCTCCTTCTCTTGAAATGGCATATGTAATATACTGTTCGATGAAAGACAAAACAGCTTCATCATTATAACATAACATGTGTATTTGTAAAGCACACGTTCACCCCAGCAACGGGGCATCTTGGCGCTGAAATAACAGATGTATATTGTTACACAACTCAATGATACTCATTTTATCAACCTCAAATGGATGAAAGACTGAGTGTACCCGCTGGGATTTGAACCAGTGACCATGAGGTCGAACACAGGCCCCTAGATTGAACTTAAGACTGCTGGAGAACTCTGTTCCTTAGATCTTGCAAATGTCTGCAGGTATTTCTAAGGAACAGTGTACTCCAGCAGTCTTAAGTTCAATGTTTTTTATATTTGAATTGTTTCTCATAGTAATTCTAGTAAATCGTCCCTCACATGTTCAGCACAACTAAGGGTATCATTAGGATGGTGGGTAGACTTTGTCCGCCCACCATCCTCATGGTAAGAGGGACCGCCCGCCATAAGGACGGGGGTCCCATGGGGGCAATTAGGGTGCGCCTGCCACAGGGGCGGGTGCATCCCGTATTGTTAACATTGTGGCGGGCGGTGCTGAAAGCACTGCTCACCACAATGTTAAAAATACATGTTGTGCTTTCCAAAGCACAACATGACAGGCACCGTGCGGTGCCTGCCACGTTACTATATATACTATATATACATACTCATATCGTCCTTCTACAAATAAATTAACAGCAAATTGCTGCAACTTATAATTGTTTTCTTTTTCACTTTTTACATAAAAATAAAGAGAGACAAGAAACCCTAAAGGTACGACGGACGTAGGGTGTATAATTGTATTACTCAAACAAGGGTCCCTTCCAAAACAAATTGTTGATGTGACATAGAATTTACAACGACAATGCATGTGTGCTTACTGCAAATGGAGACTTGAATCATTTATTAACAAACATACATTTGAAATTAAATACTGTCATGAAAGAAATTGGTGGGCAAAACTTCATGAAAATCAAAATATTTCCAAGTCTCATGCATTGTTTATTTGAGTGTCTTGCAACACAATACACATTCTAAGCCACAGTATATAAAATAGTCTTTGCTTTTTTGACATATTCAAGTAGAAAATCAAGTCAAGACACTGCGGTTGATGACATTTCAATCCCACTTAAGATAAGGGCATCATTATCAGGACACAAGAATTAAGCCTGGGAACTATTCCTTCAAGGAATATCATTAAGCACCAACTAATAACATGCTGGATAATTATCCAGTAATGGCGCAGTCCGCGTAAAGTCAAGAAAAGGCTTGACAGGGTCCTTAAAAATGAGGGTTCTGCTGTGCTTGCGATGGTAACAAGTGAGGGACCAGGGTAGAATTGCAGGACTGGTGCGCAGGAGCATGTCAATTGCGACCAGGCATGCCGGAGCGATGTGACCTGAGTCGTGTGTCCCACAGCCAACGATAGGGGTTTGTCAAAGAGGCATTCTACGTTTTCAGTTTAAAGAACACACCTGACTATCAGTTTCATACTCTGTGTACATATTCAGAGACTTACATGTACTAGAATACAGGTTAATACATCTCGGGACATGCTTTAAATATCCTGTGTCTATACCAGTTTCATTAGGAAGCAGAAGTCATAGTGCCAGGGCTAAGCCAAAATTAAAGGCTGGCTCCTGTCATACCACTCTGGTGAATGCCAGTATATTTCTAGACACGTCAATGACTGTGTCGGTGCCTTTCTAGAAGCACGATAATACATTCAATCAAGCTTTTATATTATAGACTATGCCTGTTTGACACCACATGCTTTTTAAATCTCTGTACAAAAAGTGTCATGAATTACTTTCAGCTCATTATACAGTGCAGCTGAATATGAAGGTGTGTGTTCAAGTGTTTTCATGATGCCTGCCTCACTAAGAGATCTGTTCTTCCGAGACTGAATGCTGAAGTAGCTCTGACAAGATTTGTGCAAGGGAATGATAGACTGTATAGTTTTGAAATTTGCATAATCTGCTGCAGCACACATGTCAGACTACATGTACAAGTAGAGACATAACTGAGACAGGGCAGCAGTCAGACATTCAAACTAGACAGGGTACGCATTCAGCTTAAGAAACACACCTCAATATCTATGGCCTACCTAAAGTGTACTGTTTCAGCAACTTATATGAACTAGGATACAGGTTAATACATCTGCCGACATGCTTTAAACCTCACTTTTCTCTAGCAGTTTCATTAGAGAGTCAGAGCTCACAATGCGAGGCATACACCAAAATGAAAGGCCAACGTTCGTCTTGTGAGTCTCAGCATCTTTCTAAACACATCAATAAGTGCATCTGTTCCTTTTTGGGGTAAGATGACACATGTTAAGAAGCCTATAGGAACAAGACTACCTCTGTTTCACACCACTTGTTCTCTAAATGCTTGCAAACACAGCTGCATGGAGAATTTTCTGTGAGCAAGGGACCCACGCTGGGCTTACCCTGCCAACTTAGGGGGAACGAAGCAAACACAAGGAGATGATGGAAGGAGCAATGAAACCCCGATCAGAGATCTGGGTTGAATCCATCATCGTTCTTTAGCTCACTTAGCCACCCCAGTTCAGGCCTAGATGTCTGTACTGGGGTGAATGTTTAAATTGTGCAGCATTCTGTCCATCAATTGCTATTTTTGCATTTATCACACTGAGTGGGACAGGTATGCCCTGACGTGTATCACGTGCTCTCCATGCCACTGGGGACAAGCTAGCCTGGCTGATGAGCGGTGATGCTCCTATACCGGTCCCAGGATGCTTTTTTCAGTCCAGGGAGGACCTGGCCTGGAAGTTTAGGCTGGACTGTTCCCATGGGGAACCGGGTCAAGACTGATTTGTATATGGCTAAAAATGAACTGGAAAGGTATGGGGAGCAAAACAATGTTGGATTGAGCGCCCAGATTGCTGCACTTGGGTTGAATGTTTGACATTGTGCAGCATTCTGTCCATCAATTGTTCTTTTTGCTTTTGTCACACTGAGTGGGACGAGTATGCCCAGACTGGGATCCTGTGCGCTCCATGCCACTGAAGTCAGGCTAGACTAGCTGATATGGGGTGATGCCCCGAACCGGTCCTAGGAAGCTTTTTTCCAGTGCAAGGAGAACCTTGCTTGGCAATTCGGGCTGGACTGTTCCTATGAGGAACAGGGTCAAGACTGAATTGCATATGGCTGGGTCTGAACTGGAATGGCATGAGGAACAAAGAAACAATGGATTTAGGCCCTGATCTCTGTACTGAGGTGAATGTTTCACATTGTGCAGCTTTCTGTCCATTAATTGTTCTTTTTGTTTTTGTCACTCTGAGTGGGACGAATATGCCCAGACGTGGGCCCCATACTCTCCATGCCATTGGAGTTAGGCTAGCCTGGCTGATGAGGGCTGATGCCCATAAACCGGTCCCAGGATGCTCTTTTGCTGTCAAGGGAGGACCTGGCATGCAGTACATGCTGGACTGTTTCCATGGTAAAATGGTCAAGACTGATTTGCATATGGCTGGGTCTGAACTGGAATGGCAAGGGGAGCAAAAAAAGATGGATTTAGGCCCAGATCTCTGTACTGGGGTGAATGTTTGACATTGTTCAGCATTGTGTCCATCAACTGTTCTTTTTGAATTTTTCACCCTGAGTGGGACGAATATGCCCAGACGTGGGTCCAGTACTCTCCATGCCACAGGAGTCAAGCTAGCCCTACTGATGAGGGGTGATGCACATAAACTAGTCCCAGGATGCTTTTTTCCAGTCTACGGACCTGCCCTGGCAGTTCGGGCTGGACTGTTCCCATGAGTAAGAGGGTCAAAACTGATTTGCATATGGATGGGACTGAAGTGGAATGGCAAGGGGAGAAAACAAACTATGGATTTAGGCCCAGATCTCTGTACTAGGGTGAATTTTGACATTGTTCAGCATTTTGTCCATCAATTGTTCTTTTTACATTTGTCTTCCTGAGTGGGACGGGTATGCCCGGACGTGGTACCGTTCTCTCCATGCCACTGGAATCAGGCTGGCCTGGCTAATGAGGAGTGATGCCCCAAAACCAGTCCCAGGATGCTTTTTTCCAGTCTATGGAGGACCTGGCCTGGCAGTTCGGGCTGGACTGATCCTATGGGGAACAGGGTCAAGACTGATTTTTATATGGCTGGGTCTGAACTGGAATGGCATTGGTTGCAAAAAAACAATGGATTTAGGCCCATATCTCTGTACTAGGGTGAATGTTTGACATTGTGCAGCATTGCAACCAACAATTGTTCTTTTTGCATTTGTTACCAGAGTGGGACATGTGCGCCCAGACGCCGTCCGTTGCTCTCCATGCCACTGGAGTCAAGCTGGCCTGGTTAATGAGGAGTGGTGCCCCGAAACCGGTACCAGGATGCTTTTTTCCAGTCCAGGGAGGACCTGGCCTGGCAGTTCAAGCTGCACTGTTCCCATGGAGAAAAGGGTCAAGACTGATTTGCAAATGGCTGGGTCTGAACTGGAATGACATGTGGAACAAAAAATGATGGATTTAGGCCCATATCTCTGTACTGGGGTAAATGTTTGACATTGTGCTGCATTCTGTCCATCAATTTTTCTTTTTGTATTTGTCACCCCGAGTGGGGCGGGTATGCCCAGATGTGGGTCCCATGCTCTCCATGCCACTGGTGTCAAACTCGCTTGGCTGATTAGGGGTGATGCTCAAAAATCAGTCCCAGAATGCTTTTTTTCAGTCCATGGAGGACCTGGCCTGGCAGTTTGGGCTGGACTGTTCAAACGGGGAACAGTGTCAAGACTGATTTGCATATGACTGGGTCTGAACTGAAAGGGCAGGAATGGTGTGAATGTTGTGAATGTTTGACATTGTGCAGCATTCAGTCCCTCAATTGTTCGTTTTACTTCTGTGAATGTTAGTATCTTCCGTAGAGACTTCACTGACTGTGCCAGTGCCTTTTTAGCGACAAGATAATACATTCAAACAAGTCTACACGTACTAGACTACCCGTGTTTCACAACACATGCTTACTAAATGTGTGTAAAGGAACCTGCATGAATCAGTTTCTACTCATAACGCAATGGCACCCTAGTATAATGGTGTGTGTTCAAGTGATTTCATTATGCACGCCTAACTAATAGAATGAAAAACTGTCTCTTTTGATAGGAACCGTATTAGTGTCACCATGTTTCTAGACACCCCCATGATTGTCTCCATGCCTTTTTGGAGTATCATAAAACATGAACAGAACTCTATAAATACAACACCACGTCTATTTCACTCCATACATTGTGCAAATATGCGTGTAGAAGAAACTGCATGGATCTGTTTTTACATACTATACAAAGCAGTCAAAGATGAAACTCTGTGTTAAATTGGTTTCTCAAGCCCTGTCTGCCTAACTGATCTTTGCTTATGAAACGGAATGCTAAAGTAGCTCCTACAATATTTGTCTAGAGGTAAGATAGACCGAATATTTTTTTAAATTATGATCAATACCTGCATCACATGTGTCAAATAACACAGGCAACTACAAACAAACCTGAGACATACTACCACTCAAAATATTAACATTTTCAAACATATTTGCAATCTTCATTTCTGTAGAATTATATACAGTAGAATACAGCTTACTACATTTAGGAAAAAATGTTAAATCTCACATTTCTCTATTGCTTCTCAACTTTTATAACTACTTCATCTGAAATTTAAAACTCTAATTACAATCTCTGAAGCACTCCTACACTATACATCACACACCTTACATATTTATAACTCACCTCTGAAATAATGTTGTAGAGTATGAAGATATCACAAATTCTTGAATAATGTTCTTTTCCACACAATAACTGTGATGCACCACTCTCAATAAGGAAATATCAATAATGACAAATTTCCCCTCTCCTTTTCCACAGAAGAAAATGTAAGTAACAAATCAAAATACTCCCTTCATTTTTTCTAAATCTAAAACGACTTTCTACAATAGTTGATTCATGACTCCACTGTGGTGCCCACTGCGACCACCAGTGTAACGTTATAAAACTTACAGAGGTTAAAAAAAAATTCCATTAATACTACTATTATGTTTAAGAACATATCTCTTCTAAATACATTACTGATTTGGGAAAACTTAATTCACTGGTTACAGGCGGCAGACCCGAGAGCAGAGGACGGCCCGGGACCAGGGTTCGATTCCCGACGCGGCAGGTTTCTGGACCAGGGTTAGCGGACTCGATAATTCTCTCGCCTCGGTGCCCACTCTGATCAGCTATCACACTCGGCAACTCTGGGCACTAGCTTGCCTCATCTTCACTAACGGCCCCACCAGACCGCCGGGGATGCCTGGTCTCACCCTGGAGATACCCATTAAGGGACCATCTCTCAGGGAAGCCAGGAAGGGTTTCGCAGCGGTCGAAGCACGGAGGTACCCCTTCGGGAGTGATTCCAGCGCTATATAAGCACATAATTAATTAATTAATTAATACCCGACATATATCATTCCATTTTATATTTTAAAACAACACTTTACCCATAGTGCTTCATCTTAGTTTCCATAATAACAATTGCTGCTATATTCACTGTACCAGTAGGTCAAAGGTTCAGCATATTTTTAAATACAGCACACTAGCTTCCAAATCCACATAACAGGTGTGGGTAAATATTGCAAAATATTAGCTTGTCCAGTCTATTGTACCTTTCAAACTTTTCTCCATAACTATTTAAAAAGATACTTGTTTTCAAAATTACCATGCAACCTATTTTTAAGTACACAATATGAACACCAAATGACTTATCTGCTTTTTGTTAAACCAAATACTGTCCATAATGTTAGATAACTCTAATTTTACCAACTGATTTACTCAGCTAAAGACATCTTTTGATTCATTGCACACCTCCCTTCAAAATGATTACAGTATGGATTGTAGGCCACAGCTATATTTTCGGGGTCAAAGTATGCTGGACACAGAGGTATTGCCAAAGACCTGGGTTTGCAAAATGTGAATATTTAATGAATTTCATAGAGGGGATTAAAGTGGCGCCAATTGCTGCCTTTGGTTAAAACCTTTTTGTTTTCCAAACCCCAACTTCATGATTTTGCACTGTGGTGGCATTGACCTCGGTACACTGACTTGGGATAGTATTGGAAATCCTAATAAAGGATATCTTTGTACAACCGATGGCACTTTTCCCCACACTGACTTTGTGTACTCTAATGTATGCCAAAGACAGAAATGTAAGGGGTCAAATCAGTTCTGTCCACAGACTGACAAAGCCAGGATGAATGTTAATTAACATGTTTCTGCATACCTCAGAGGTCATAACATGGGCTCCATATACAACAACAACCTGCATTTTGACATAGATAACATTCGCAGAAGAGATGGAGTTCACCTCACAGATGAAGGGAACAGATTATTTCTCAAAAATGTCAACAATATGAAGCTGTGCATTTAGACTTACATGTAGCTGCAACAAAGTCATAATGAACACAACAGCTCTTCTTACAGCCACCCTATAACCCAACAGTGAAAAGTATATTTAAAAAAATAATCTATACCTGAAAAATATTTTGTGGATTCTCACACCCATCATGGATCCGCAAAATAAAAGCACAAGTTCAATGAACAGCCACACATTTCACTTTTTTCACTACATTGTTAAAGATATACATAATACAATGTTTTCTAACTTTATAAATTTTAATGTAGGTCACTCTGAGTAGCTGTGCAGCTCCCTTTGTCCAAAAGCAATTCTGCTCTGCTTCATGTGAAGGACACCATAGATTGATATGGCGTGGCCTCGGACCAATCTCAGCAATCCAGTTGTGTGGGGCTTACTAGACATATCAGGAGAGTTAGTTGGCCCCCAAGGACCCTCAGGAGGCAAGCGGACTTCATCCCCAACCAAGAGCGTGCCAGGAGGGGTGTTTGCAGAGTGATGGATAAAGGGGGCGTGGCCTGTGTCCACCTCTCAGCAACCCCTCTATCTGGGGCTTACTGGAGGTATCAGGTAGGCTAGTTGGCCCCTAAGGACCACCAGTGGAGAATGGTACTTTAATCCCCATCCAAGAGTGTGCCAGGGAGCGTGTTTGCAGACTGGTGGTCAAAGGGGGCGTGGCCTGCTATTAGAATTTACCAATGCTGTTATGTGGGACTTACTGGAGGTAATAGGAGGGGTAGTTGGCCCCCATGGTTGTCCTTGTGGGCCAACTACCCCTCCTGTTACCTCTAGTAAGTCCCACACAGTCGGATTGCTAAGAGGTCTTTGGAGGTCATGCCCACTCTTTCTCCACCACTCTGAAAAATGCGCCTCCAAGCACACTAAGGGTTGGGAGATGAAGTCCACTTTACTCCTGAGGTACTTTGGGAACCAAGAAGCCATCCTGGTACCTCCTGTAAGTCCTACGCAGTGGAATTCCTGAGCGCTGGTTGGAGGCTCAGCACCCTTTCTCCATCACTCTGCAAAAGCGACTACCAGTTAAAGAAGAATGTGTAATGTGATTTGCAACAGTTAGTGCTTTTGGCGTTGTAAATGTAAATGTTTTTTATTAATGTTTTGGAGTGGAGTGGAGTGGATGTAGGTTGTGTGTAGTGGAATTATGTGATATTTTGTGCAGTGAAATTATGTGTATAGAAAGTATGTGGCATTTAGTGCATAGGAATTATGTAGAGTGGGATCATGTGTTATGGAGAAGAGTAATTATGTGGTATGGTATTCTGTGTTTTGGAGTGGTAACCTCAGGTTTAGTCTTCCTCATTTCCATAGAAGCTAAACTATAAACTCAATGAGACAAAAAGCAATGAACCACTAAGGAGCACTTGTGGACATCTCTTGCCTCTTTCTCCACTCCTGCTCTCTCTTTCTGCACCTCTCCTGCCTGTTTCTGCACATCTGTTGCTTTTTTCTGTACCTCTCTTGCTTCTTTCTGCACCCCTGTTGTCCCTTTCTGTTCTCATCTTCCCTCTTTGTTTAACTCTCTTGTCTCTTTGTGCACCTTTTTTATTTTCCGTACCTGCCTTGCCTCTCTCTGTACCTCTGTTGCCTCTTTCTGCACTTCTCTAGCCTCTTTCTACACCCCTGTTGCTTCTTTCTGCAACTCTCTTGCCTCTTTCTACACTTCTCTTGCCTCCCGCTGAACCTCTGTGGCTTCTTTCTGTACTTCTTGTGCCTCTTTCTGCACCTCTCTTGCTTCTTTCTGCACCCTTCTTGCTGGACCCTTCTTCCTCTTTGTGCAACTTTCTTGCTTCTTTCTGCACCCCGCCTGCCTGTTTCTGCATCTCTGTTGCTTCTTTCTACACCTCTCCTGCTTTTTTTCTGCACCCCCTTGCACCTTTCTGCACTCGTCTTCCGTCTTTATACACCTCTCTTGTCTCTTTGTGCATCTCTCTTGTCATTTTCTATAACTGTCTTGCCTGTTTCTGTACATCACTTGCTTTTTTCTGCACCTTTCTTGTTTCTTTCTGTACCCCTTTTCTATCTTTCTGTACCTCTCTTGCCTCTTTCTGCACCCATGTTCCCTCTTTCTGTACCTCTCATCCCTGTTTATGTACCTCGCTTGCCTATATCCGTACCTCTGTTGCTTCTTTCCGCACCTCTCTTGCTTCTTTCTGCACCTCTGTTGTTTTTTCTGCACTGCTCTTGCTTCCTTCTGTACCTCTTTTGCCTGTTTCTGCAACTCTCTTGCTCCTTCTGCAGCTCTGTTGCATCTTTCTGTCTTTTTCTTGCTTCTTTCTGTACCTCTCTTGCTTCTTTATGCACCCCTCTTGCCTCTTACTGCATTCTTCTTGCCTCATTCTGTTCCTCTCTTGCCTGTTTCTGTACCCATGTTGTCTTTTTCTGCACCTCTCTTGCCTGTTTCTGCAACTCGCTTGCTTCTTTCTGTAACTCGCTTGCCTCTTTCTGCAGTTCTCTTGCCTCCTTCTGAACCTTTGTTGCTTCTTTCTGAACTTGTCTCGCCTCTTTCTGCACACCTTTTGTCTGTTTGTGCACCTCTGTTGGTTCTTTCTGCACTGCTCTTGCTTCTCTCTGCACCTTTCTCCTCTTTCTGTCAATGTTCTACCTGTGTAGGAATAGTTAGAAATTAGTATTTAAAAAAACCTTAGAAATGCACTGCAAAAACCACAAGTTTCAAGGATGTTTTAGTTATTAATTAACATGTGTATGTTGATTTTTATGTAACATGTCACTAAGTAAAAGTAGAGACACACACATGCATACCGTCACAAACTTGGTGAGACTTACAACAGTGATATGATTAGGATTGCTGTTTTATATTTGGTACGTCTAACATTATGAGCAGTCAGTGAACAGTGAACCTTAAAGAGAAAAGTGAGGTTTAAGACATTTTGGGAGAAGGATTAGGGATTAAGCTCCTTTGTATACGTCTGTGTAAAGATACAGTCAAAGTAGGAATTTTTCTGCACCTCTGTTGCTTCTATCTGGACTTCTCTTGCTTTTTTCTCCACCTTTCTACCTCTTTCAGGACTCTTGCTGTGCCTTTCTTCCTCTTTCTGCACATGTTAGCATAAAAAAAAACATAGAAGTTTACTGAAAGAAACACAGGTATCAGGTTATAGTTAGGCTGATATTTCACTCATACAAAACCAGAAAAATGTGGCTGTTAAAGTTAACTGAGCTAACTATAACTCACACCCCTGCAATGTACTGCTGATGACGTCACATATTACATCACTCATAACATGGTCAGTGACATCACTGATGACATCTCAAATTATATCACTGATGACATCATCCACTTAATACCTGATGCACCTCCTCGCATGCTAATAATAAACCTTTCATACACCTACTCTAAAATACAGACTATCCTACACAAAACCATAGACACACTAATATCAGAAATTACATACCCACTTACTGATTCATAGGTATACACACATTCACACACTCAGCTATACAGTCACTCATACATGCAGTCGGTCATCAATACAGCCACTGACATATGCACTCATACACCCATACAAGCACTCACATACTGCCACTCACCCACAGAGATACTCACACACCTAGTCAGTCTCCCAACAACTGAATTACACTGCAATTTACTCTCCTATACAGTTATACACACACCACCACATTTGTTCATACAGATACTAACACATACATACTTCCTTATACAATCACTGACACAAGCACACACTCAACCATTCAGCCAATCTCATAATCTCTCACTGTCACATATAGTCACTTATCTACTCAAACACTCACATATACTGCCTTTCACATATGTAGTTATTCACACATATACCACTGACACATCCATTCACTCACCAACAAAGCCATATGCACACTCACTCACCCATATAGCCCCTAGCAGATGCACTCCTGAACCATTACACCCACTGAATCACCCACTCACACATCCATGCAGGGAGTCACCCACTCCACAACCCACCCACACAGACACTCAGGCACCCATAATGGTAATCAGACAACCAATCATTAACCCATATAGACAGTCATGTAGCTACTCACCAACCCATGCATCTGCTTACACACCAACTGACAGAGGGAGGATGTCTTTAAGTCAGGTTATCAGGCACAGCAGGACTTACATGTAAATGTGCCAGTTCCTCTGATGAAGGGGCTGGGAGGCC
Organism: Lissotriton vulgaris; assembly: GCF_964263255.1. Lineage (NCBI taxonomy): Eukaryota > Metazoa > Chordata > Amphibia > Caudata > Salamandridae > Lissotriton > Lissotriton vulgaris. The sequence goes on from NC_141691.1 coordinate 782,934,881, forward strand.
TTGAAAAGCGTTAGGAACAAGAGAATAAAGTTACTGTTGACTGAGCAAGCAAGATGCAATTTCATTTATGGTGTTCTGTCATCCTGCTGAGCGTGAGTTCTCAAAACAGGTAACCTTTTGATGGATATATTTCGCGGTAGCCAGGCTGCAGAGAACTTGCCACTGTGAGCTTGAAATGGCGGGGCCTGACGACGGAGGATGTTTTCACGTCAGATTATCAGGCACAGCAGGACTTGCATGTAAATTATCTGCTTTCTGAGCTCGGAGGCCCACTGGGTTGTTGTAATGACTGTAAAGTGGTGGTGAATCAATGGAACCCACTTGGGTAAAATATTGCGCGGACTATCAGTACTACAGGTACCAGCATGCCACAATAAAAACCACATCTGTGAATTTGTAACGCATGCCCCATAAAGTACCTAAGCAGCATTGTCCATTGTCTGCGCTGGTTCCTCTGATTAAGGGGCCAGGAGTACTTGAAACGCATTAGGAACAAGAGAATACAGTTACTCTGGACTGAGCAAGAAAGATGTCGGTTATTTATTTTGTTCTGCTATCTGGCAGAGTGTGAGTTCTCAAAACGGGGCAACCTTTTGATGGATGTATTTTGCAGTAGCCAGGCCGCAGAGAACTTGCCACCGCGAGTTTGTAATGGGGGGGGCTGACGACGGAGGATGTTTTCACTTCAGATTATCAGGCACAGCAGGACTTTCATGTAAATCATCTGCTTTCTGAGCCCGGAGGCCCACTGGGGTGTTTCAATGACTTTCAAGTGGTGGCAAATCAACGGAACTCATTTGGGTAAAATATTGTGCTGACTATCAGTACTACAGGTACCAGAATGCCACGATAAAAGGCACACATGTGAATAGGTTATGCATGCGCTATAAAGTACCTCAGCAGCATTGTCCGTTGTCTGCGCCAGTTCCTCTGATGAAGGGTCCGGGAGGCCTTGAAACGTGTTAGGAACAAGTGAATAAAGTTACTGTGGAAGGAGCAAGCAAGATGTAATTTCATATATGGTGTTCTGCCATCCTGCTGAGTGTGAGTTCTCAAAACAGGGCAACTTTTTGATGGATGCATTTTGCATTAGCCAGGCAGCATAGAACTTGCTAGAGCGGTAGAAAAAGGGGCATGGCCTATGCCCACCTCTCGGCCGTCCCACTGTATGGGGCTTACTAGAGGTAGCAGGTGGACTAGTTGGCCCTAAGGACCCTCAGCAGCGAATGGTACTTCATTTCCCAACCAAGAGTGTGCCAGGAGGCACGTTTGCAGAGTAGTGCAAAGAGGAGGCGGGCTTATGTTGAGTTGCGGCTTCATTTCTTTTTCTATTTTAGGAAGTGCACTGTGTAGCCCCCACTCCTCTGATCCTTTTTGGGCCCTGAGGAACCCACCCCCCAGGGCCTGACCCATTTTCTTTTAAATAAAAAAAGAGAGGGGCTGCGTGGTCCCCCTCTTGGGGCCGATTTTGGCCCGGGGACCCCATCCCCTGGGGCTAGGCCTATCCTTTTGGGGGGAAATGGGGGAGGGGCTGTGCAGCGTCTCTTCTCAGGGCAATGTCAGCACTGGGATCCCCTCCTCCTGGGCATGGCCATTTCTGTTCTAAAAAAATAATTTAAAGGAGGAGCACACAACTCCCCTCCTAAGGCTAATTCCAGCCCCAAGGACCCATCCTCTGGGGCCAGGCCTCAACTTATTTTTCTTTTTCTTAAAAAATAGGTAGGGGGACCTGTGCGGCCCCCCTATTAGGGCCAATATTGCCCAGGGGACAGATATAGTCATAAGATGTTCAACCAAGTCACAAGAAGGCTGCCAACACTCCGGATCTGAAGTGTTGGCAGCCAATCAGATCCTAGTCTAGAGATCGGGAGGGTTAGCGGATCCTCCCTGTCCATATTTGTATATCTGAGAAATATTTACATTTCTCAGAAACTACTGAACCGACTTACACCATTTAACAAAAAGAGTGCACTCTGGACTAAGAGCTACCTTTCTGCCAAAATTGGTGTAATTCCGTTTAGCAGTTCGGGTTGTAGCTGCTTCAACAGTTTCCTATGGAAATTAACATGGAGAAAACACTTTTTGGGACTCAAATTTTTCTCTTCCCCCGCTTGAGGGGTCACCCCAACATTTTCCAGAAAACAGGTAAAGTGAGTAGGCCATTAGTTTTGAAAATTTGGCGAAGATTTTTCAAACAACGCCAAAGATATTGGCAAAGGAATAAATGCTTTTTTAATGGAAAACAAGGTCCTAACTATACCTACCTACTGATGACCACCAGTAGGTAATATATAGATACATATATATTTAGTTTTATATAGATATATATAGATATACACATTGATATGTAGACATACATACCTATTCATACAAACATATTTACTTTTCACTGACAAAAACAACATTTACATAAATGCTATAGGTAGGAAATAGAATTAAAAGGCCTCGTAAATTAACTAAAAAAACCAAAGATCACAGGGAAGTTATAGTTAGGTTCAGATTTTATACATATGAAAACATAAAAATTCAGTAGTTATAGGTATAGTTATCTCAAGCAACAATAACGCCATTTAGAATTTTTTTGGGGGGGAAAAACCTTTATTTTCAGTTCTGGAAAACACATTTTAACGCCTACAACCCAGGGGCCGGCAAATGTAAGCATAATCATGTCAAAGAAACACTGCCCTTCAGCCGACAACCCTGGGGTCCGGCGGCGTAGCAAAATAAGATATACGCAGAACTATCAGTCCACATGAGGATACAATAACGACCTGGTTTTTGTTTTTTATAAACTAAAACAAGAAAAGCAGAGTCAGGAACAGTCGCAAGCACTACATCTCACATCGAATCACACACAAATCAAATATTTTTATTTATTTATTTAATGCCATTTGTAGAGCTCGTACAATTACCCTTAGGCGTCTCGGCGCTGAAAGTGCATTGATGTCTCACCATGATCAGGAAGTGCGGAGCTGTGAATTATTGATTGAATAACCAGGTTTTCAGTTTTTTTCTGAACTGAAGAAGTGCGGAACTTGTTTTTATATGGTTAGGTAGGGTGTTCCAAAGTCTGGGGGCCGCAATTGTAAAGCGGCGATCGCCCCAGGAAACTGTTCGGCTACGTTGAACCACTAGTTGGTTGAGAGAGGTGGATCTGAGCGTTCTCGATGGGTTATAAGGAATCAGTTGCTTTTTAAGGAAACGTGGTCCTTGATCCTGTAATGATTTGTATACCGTACACAAAGATTTAAATTTGACCCTGTTGTGGATGGACAGCCAATGGTAGTTTTTGAGCGTGTCCGAAATGGGTACAAATTTGGGTTTTTTAGCCAGTACGCGAGCGGCAGTGTTCTGTACGGTCTGTAGTTGTTTGGTAACTCCGCTCTGAGCATTGAGCAGCAGACCGTTACAGTAATCTAGCGATGTGAGCACTAGGGAGGTGACTAATGTTTTGGCTGCTGAATCTGGTAGATAAGGTGTGATTTTTCTTACCATTCTGAGCTTGAAGTGGGCATTGGCTGCCACCTTGTTTGCATGGGCCATGAAGTTAAGCTGGTCATCGAAAGTAACACCTAGGTTTCTGACTTTAACCGTGGGGCAGGGAGGTGTGCCTAGGGCCGATGGCCACCAGGTTGCGGACCAGACCGGGGAGAGATTACCAAAGATAACCACCTCCGTTTTATCGGAATTAAGCTTCAGGCAATTCCTTGCCATCCACTCGCCGATAGCAATCATCCCACCTTGGAATCTCTCCGCCACCCTCTGACCATCGCCCTTTATAGCCAGCACCAGCTGCGTGTCGTCGGCGTATGAGGTTAGGCTCATCCCATGTGCTTTGATGACACTAGCGAGGTCCGACACGTATATATTAAATAGTGTCGGACTTAGGGATGAGCCTTGAGGTACCCCACACGGTAACGACAGGTCAGCCGACTGGAAGGGGCCCAGTGTAACCGCCTGGGTTCTGTTGGCCAGTAAGGAGGCAAGTAGATCCCTAGCGGTGAGCTGAATGCCCATCCTCTCGACACGGTCGACCAAGATCTTATGGTCAACCGTGTCGAAAGCAGCTGACAGATCCAGGAGAACTAGTAAAGCAGTTCCTCCTTGATCACGAATGACTCTTATATCATCAGCTGCTTTGATGAGAGCGGTTTCTGTGCCGTGGTGTTTGCGGAAACCGAACTGCGTATCATCCAGCAGATTGTTGTTTTCTATATAAGCTTATAACTGCTGATTCATAGCCTTTTCTATAACCTTTGCTAGGAAAGGAAGACTTGCTATAGGGCGGTAGTTTTTTAATTCACCTTTATCTAACCCAGGCTTTTTGAGCAGAGGTTTGATCAATGTATTTTTTAGTGAGTCAGGATAGGATCCGGATACCAGAATAGTATTACAGACGGTGGTGATAATGGGGATGACTGTGTCTGGCACAGTAGCAAGTACGAAAGTGGGGCATGGATCCAAAGCTGAGCCTGCTTTAATCGTTTCTACTATGCTCTTGACTTGGTCCGTGGTGAGGGGGCTAAAACAGGTCATATTACTTTTAGGAGTAGTCATGGGGGTTATGGCACTACTACTGGCCTGGTCTAGATTAAAGGCTTGATAGATATCGTTGACCTTTGCAAAAAAGAAATCTGATAGGGCATCACATAGAGTTTGCGATGGGGGTGGGTTGAGATCCGGGGCATTTCCAGCAAGGGTTTTGGCAATGTGATATAACTGTTTGCTAGAGTTTTTAGCAGTTTCTATGTGGCGTGTGAAATAGTCTTTTTTAGCTGCTATTATCATAGCTTTGTACGTAGCCAGGGCTTTCTTATATTTTTCCTTATTTTCACTATCATAGGTTCTTCGCCAGTGTCTTTCCCTATTCCTGGTTAATTGTTTTTGGGTTTTTAGTTCTGTCGTATACCACTGAGCTTTTAGGCATATTTCTATTTTTTGAGATTGATTTGGTGGGTGCCAGCTGAGTCGTGGCTTCGCCCAACCACTTTTGGAATTGGTTGGTTGCGGTCGTGGGATTGGTAGATAGTTCCGGGGTTGTGGTATTGAGAAGCAACGTTAAGTCTTTAGGATTGATGTCCTTCCAAGCTTTGAACGTATCCTTTTTCCCAGGGGCCACTTTTTTTCTCTGCGGACCTTTGATAGTGAGTCTGCTAAAGATAACTGAGTGGTCTGTCCAGGTCATAGGGAGAACTGAGATGATACTCAGTCCCTCAACGTCAGTGAAAATTCCATCCAGCGTGTGGCCAGCCTGATGGGTGGGAGTCGTGACGAGTTGTCTGAGGCCTATGGTATCTAGGTCTGATACGAGGGTTATGGTATCCCTATCACTGAGAAGCTCTAGATGAAAATTAAAGTCTCCCATTATCGTAGTAGAGTCTTCTGTAGCTATAGACTCAGTGATGTTGTTGAGATTTGCGAGGAACGCGGATCTATTCCCAGGGGGTCTATAAATCAGTGTTCCCTTAAAAGTGTAAGTGGGGGACAGATTTATATCAAAATGCATGGCTTCACATGAGTTAATAGGAATTGGCGAGCAGCGGACTTTAAAGTTGTCTCTCGCTATGATGGCTATCCCACCTCCTTTTCCTATAGGCCTATCCTGCCGATAGGCACTATAACCTGGAGGGACTGCCGTGACATAGTCAGGAGCAGATGCCTCATCTGACCATGTCTCTGTGATGTAAAGCACGTCTAGATTGAAATCACTAATGAGGTCAGCTGCATCCTGGCAGTGTTTGCTCAAGGAGCGCGCGTTAATAAGTGCCATGGAGATGTGTGTGTCAGCCTCTATAACTAAGGATTTTAAGGATTTGGCGTCCAAAGTAGGGTTGATAAACACTGACGAGATGTTACAATGTGAACACTTTGTATGTGATGCCGGCTGCTTGAGGGAAACATCGAGTTTGGTACACAGCGGGGCGTGAGATGGACAGATCGCCAAGAGTGCGTTACGGGAATAGGAGATGCGAGGGGCAGGGGTTGTGGCCCTGGGCCCGGTCCCGGCGCGGACGGGCGCAGACGGGCTTGCCTTTGGCGTGCCTTCGGCACGCCGCCTGCGCGCCCGCTGCGCCCGCCTGCTGCGCGGACGGGCGATGGTGTTGTTTTTATTCATACTCTAGGCAGGGCGGGAGGAGGGTGGGAGGGGCGCAGAGCTCTCAGCCAGCCTTCCCAATGGAAGATGGCGGCCAAGTTGAGTGCAAAGCTTCTCTGCGCCTGGATACAGCGGCGCTGAAGAAGGGAAGTTCGATCCTTGGCGAAGTAGTCTCGCCTCAGAAAGACAGTACTAATAAAACGCACCAGTTAAAATATATACAGGGAGTAAAAAACAATTCTTGTCTCAATCGTTTATAGCGAGTTTTAATTCTAGCAGAGGTGCAATATAATTACATGTTCACAGTACTGGTCCTCCCATATAGCCATCTCGGGACATGACCAGTTCAACTGTAGGAGAATCACATAGCTCCCCCCGATAAACATTCCAGTGCCTCCATTTTTTGTCCCACAGTTTGGGGCATCCATGAATCATGTACACAGTCTTTTCAGCGATCATGCAGTGATCCATTTCAGCCACCCAGCTCACCACCAGTATTTTGTCTGAACCCATTTCATCTCTATCAAGCGCTTAATCAACATGAAGCCTAATTGCAGCTCAGGGTCTGTCAGGTCATTGGCCCCCCAGATGTTAAGGACACATTCCTTTGGTGTCAGCAAGAGCGGTTTCCCTAGGGAGCTACTCATTTTTCGGATTGCTCCATTCCAAAACTGTTGCACCACCGGACAATCCCACAAAACGTGGTAGAAGGTACCAGGGAGGCCACATCAGCGCAGACACATGGTGTCAGGGTGTCGGCCAATTCTGGCCAAGGTGAGGGCAGACATATATGCTCTGTGTAACACCTTCAATTGGATCAGCCTAAATCTATGACAGATAGCCGATTCTCTTGGGGACATTAAGGCCGAGCGCCAATCTTCCTCGTCTAAAGGGCCCAAGTCTGCTTACCATTTGGAACGCAGAGATTGAAAGGGATCAGGGAGATTATTGCATAGCTTACGGTAAGTGAGGGAAATGGCCTTCTCCGGGAGAGGTTCCGATAGTAGTCTGTCTTCAAGGGGAGAAGTCATAGGAAGGTTCGCAAGGTCCGGGACAGCTGCAAGAATAGCACGTTTGATTTGCAGATATCGAAAAAATTAAGTGGGCGCTATGGCATATTTAGTCTGAAGGTCATTAAAAGTCAACAATTTACACTTATCAACAAGGTCTACGTGCTCCGAGATCCCGAGCTTGTCCCATCTATCGAAACCCTGACTGAAGCAGAGGGAGCCCAGGCCCTGCGCAGACCACAATGGTGTCACTCTAGTGTATCTGTTCGCCCAACCCAAGCATTTAGTAGCCTTGTGCCAAATAGCCACTGTGTGTGCCGTCCGACATATCTATTTCTAGAGGGCTTGCTATAAAGAGCCCCTAGGTATCCCTCACGACCAGTTTGAGACTTTTCCAGGAGGAAGGCCGGATTCAAGGGCGAACCGTGTATCCATGGTTCACAGCAACCAGCTGCGAGGCCCAGTAATAGAGGCGAAGGTTAGGGAGGGCGATACCCCTGTCATACCAGCCTTGGAAAAGTTTACAGAGGGCAATCCTAGCGGCTCCTCCATCCCATAGCAAAAGTTGGAGTTCGCTCTCAACTGTGCGAAAATAGGAGTCCGGGACCAGGAAGGGGCAGTTCAGCAGGACGTAGAGGAAACGCGGGAGGCCAACATTTTAAACAGCGCCGCTTTACCTGGGAGCGAGAGTGGGAGGGAGCGCCAGTGGGCAACATCAGTGCAAATCCTTCGCAGGGGGGCCAACAGGTTACGATCGTAGAACACCCTGGAATCTGGCGTGACAAAGATGCCAAGATATGTGAAGCCCTCCTTGGCTTCTGTGATGGCAAATCCTCTTGGCAGTCTGGGCGGGGGGCCATGTAGCACAAAAAGCACCGATTTAGTCCAGTTTATGGAATATGCTGAATATTTGCCAAAGTTGGTAAGCACATGAAATAAGCTGTTAATAGAGGTCCGAGGGGATGACATGTATATTAATATGTCGTCTGCATAGAGGGAAATTTTATCCGTGACGTCTTCAGTCCACTGTAGGCCTCTGATAGAGGCGTCTGTGCGGATCCAATGGGCCAGGGGTTCCAGGGTGAGGGCAAACAATAGTGGGGAGAGGGGGCAGCCCTGTCTGGTGCTCCGTCGAAGAGGAAATCTCCTGGACGTGTGCCTGTTAACTCGTACTTGGCCCCAAAGGTCTGTATAGAGAAGTCGTACCCAGCTAATTAATTGGGGCCCAAAGCCAAATTGGCGGAGGACTTCGAATAGATATGGCCATTCGATCAAATCAAACGCCATAGTGGCATCAAGGGATAAAAGGGCCGCATCCTGCTGCATTGTGGGTCTACGACTCAATACATTGAAGACTCTATGAAGGTTTAACGCTGTATTGCGACCTGGAAGAAAGCCGGATTGGTCATCATGAATCAGGGAGGGGAGTACTAAGAGAAGGCGCATCGCCAAGAGCTTAGCTAGGACCTTTGCCTCCTCACTGATCAAGGAGATAGGCCTGTAAGAGCTGCATTCATTGGGCGGTTTAGCGGGTTTAAGAAGAACCACTATAGAGGCTAACCTCTGGGAGAGCGGAAGGATTCCATTCTCCCTGCTTTCAATAAACATATTTCGAAAATGGGGGATAACGTCAGGGACCATGCCCTTCAGTAACTCAATAGGTACCCCGTCTGGGCCCATAGCTTTGACGGAGTTAACGGCAAACAGTGCCGCGGTAAGTTTATGTTTATGTTTATGTTTATGTTTATTAAAACTTTTGTAGCGCGCTCTGTTACCACGGGGTATCCTGGCGCGGTGAGTGAATTTTGAGAACAGAAGAACTGAAAACAGAGTCTGGAGGAACTACTAGTAAGGGGCATTGAACAGATGGGTCTTGAGATCTTTTTTAAACAAAGCAATGGTTGGCGAAGCTCTGAGAGAAAAAGGGAGAGCATTCCAGGCAGAGGCAGCTTTGACTGAAATGGATTGGCCTCCTATGCGTGCGTATTTGAATTTGGGGGTGATTAAAAAACAAAGGTTGGCCGATCGAAGGGCACGGTTTGGAGTGTAAAATGAAAACCTTTTCTGCAGGTATGTTGGTCCCTGGCCGTGGACTGCTCTGAATGCCAACACAAGAATTTTAAATAAAATTCGGTGAGGAACTGGTAGCCAGTGCAAGCTGCGTAAGTGGCTACGCACGCTAGATCTCCTTGGGAGGGAGAAAAGCAAACGTACTGCGGCGTTTTGTATCACCTGCAGGCGGTGAACCATGTACGCAGGTAGACCACTGAATAAAGCGTTGGCGTAGTCGAGCCGGGATAAAATCAGAGCTCGAAGGACAGACTCCTTGGCTACCCTAGGCAGAAGAGGAAAGAATTTCCTCAAGGCACGCAGGGTGCCAAAACAGATGCCGGTCAGTTTTTTTATATGATCAGCAAACTTTAGATCTTGACCGAACCAGACCCCCAAGTTCTTAGCTGGGCCACCAGTCACGCTGGGACAGGGCAAGTCCGGGGGCCAGATCTGGTCCTTAAAATTGTCAGGGAAGGAACCAAAGAATAGAACCTCGGACTTGTCTTCATTGCACTTAAGTTGGACTTGTGCAAGCCACCTGAAGACTTCCGACAGACAATGTTGGACTGCTGATGAGTCGGACACACCCTTAGGCCATGTGAACAGCAGCTGAGTGTCATCAGCATATGCTATTATCTTGGCTCCAAGGTGTTCAGCCAGATAGAGTAGCGGGGTCATATAAACGTTAAACAATAACGGGCTTAACGTAGAACCCTGCGGGACACCAGTTGACAATTTTTTAGGGGCCGAAGAGTAGGGGGGCATCCAGACCTGTTGAGTTCTGTCACTCAGGAATGATGACAGCCAGTCAAGGGCCAGCCCAGATATTCCGACAGCACGTAGTCTGTCCATCAGTAGGGCATGCGGGACCGTATCGAAGGCGGCAGAGAGGTCCAATAAAATCAGGACCGCTCTGCCACCTCCGTCCAGGCACTCACGGACAGCCTCCGATACCTCAACTAGAGCAGTCTCGGTACTGTAGGCAGCTCTGAATCCAGACTGAGCAGGATGTAGAGCGTGGGAAGACTCAATAAAGCTGTCCAGTTGTTTAAAGGCCACCTTTTCACACACCTTCGCCAGAGCTGGCAACAATGAAATGGGCCGATAGCTCGATGGTAGTGCTGGGTCTAAACCGGCCTTTTTTAATAAAGGGAGCAGCTTTGCCTCCTTCCAGCTTCTCGGAATCCTGGCCGTGGAAAGGGAGAGGTTGATGATGTGAGTCACCTCTTGAGAGATGGTGTCCGTTATCCCGCCCAAAACCCTGGCAGGGCAAGGGTCTGAAGGAGATCCAGATTTTAAAGCCGTCAGGATTTGCCGTATGTCCGGTTCCGAGGCCGGAAGGAAGGCAACAAGTTGGTCACGTTGACATAGTCTGTCCGGTCCGAGTAGAGCAGGAGGGGTCGTAACGGTCTTTTGAGCCATTTCTAGGTCCAATTGTATTTTTGCTATTTTGTCCGTAAAATAGCAGGACAGTTTTTCACACCATTGGGCGGAAGAAGGGAGCTGGGGTTGGGCAGCACAGGGAGATAGGAAGTTTTGGACAATTGAGAAGATCACTTTGCTGTTGTTTTCGGCCTTCTCAATTCTGTCCGAAAAATACCTACTTTTAGCTGACTTGATCGCAGCATAGTAATCCATTTGGGCTGCTCGTAAAGCTTTCTTTGCGACAGGCAGGTAGGCTTGTCTCCATGCTCGCTCTAGTTTTTTACAGACCTGCTTCTGTTCTCGCAGGGCATGCGTGAACCATGGTTGAGAGGGACGAGACCGCATTCGCCGGACGCCCCCCGCATTAGTGGAGGAAGCGACACCATTTGCTATCCAGGAATTGAATGCGTCAACAGTCGCTTCTAACTCCATCGTTGGGGCCGGACAGGTGTCGGCAAGGGATTCAGATAGGGACATCATATTAATCCGGGGATGGTGTGCCATAGGAGGGGTTTTCCTCAAACCCTCAGCTAGCTGCCAGGCAAACTTGATCATATAGTGGTCGGACCACACCATAGGCGATGGGGGGGACAGGCTAATATCAAAATTAGTACAGATCAAGTCGAGAACATGACCTCCCACATGTGTGGGAGCATCGACCCACTGAGAGAGGTGAGCCATGCTAAAGGTCTCGCCAAGACGAGTAGCTTCAGTGGTGTTCACAGAATCCACATGTATATTAAAATCGCCCAGTAGTAAGAAGCGAGAGAAGCGTAAGGCTCGTGGCACGATAACCTCCTCCAAAGATCCAATAAAACTTCCAACATGGCCTGGTGGTCGATACAGTAGTGTGCCACCTAAGGTGAAATGCGGACTAAGGACCAGGCAGAAGTGGAGAAATTCGGCTTCTTTGATTTTGTCCAGATGCTCATAAGAGAGAGACCAGTGATCCCTGTAGATCACGGCAACCCCCCCGCCTCTGCCCACATCAGCAGCGCGATCTACTCTACAGATTCTGAAACCGCGGGGGATAGCTAACTCGACTACCGGTGAGCAGGAGTCAGTCATCCAAGTCTCAGTAACAAAGAGTAGGTCGAGATCATTATCAGCTAGCAGGTCAAAGACTTCGGCCGTGTGGCATACAAGAGATCTGGCGTTAATCAGGCCCGCTTGTATGATCTTAGTCTCATTACAGGGTTGAGTGGGCGGGGTGGCAGGACTAGGAAGAAGATAATTGCAGAAGGGGCATAATCTGGACCGATTATCAGAGAGTGCCCAGGAATGGGCCGCCTCACAAGGAGGGACCTGAAGGGCTCGGAGGTCGACAGCGGAATACCGGCATGGTATAGGAGGGACAAAGGGGGAAGGGAAACGGCCAGGGGTCGGGGCCCTGTGCCCGGCCGGAGCACGGACGGGCACAGACGGGCCCTCCTTTGGCGCTCCTTCGGCGCGCAGACGGCGCGCCCGCTGCGCGCGTCCGCTGACTGGAGAGGACTCCGCTAAGAACAATAAAATACATCAAAATGAAAACAAAACATCTGAGGACAAAATTGAGCAACATCGTAGCAACTAAACATTGCCAATCCCTCCCACCCCACACCCCTCCCCCCACCCTGCTTCCCTGCTCGCGGATTCAGAACTATCCACTCCCCAACTCGGCAGAGTCCCACTCGTAACTGGGGTACTGGTGAGCCGCCAGTGCCACATGCCCGACTTAAAGGGTTGATGTATATACAATACACTTGTAAGGAGACATGGTATGACTTATGCACCATTCACATGATTCCTCTGCCGTAATATCAGCGTCTAGGGCTAGTCTATCTTCGTCCGACACAGTTGGGAGGCGCATCTCGTCCAGGAGTTGCCTGGATTCTCCGGACGTGTAGCCATCACCAGCTGTATAGACTCGTTCCAGATGGTCAGCGAAGGCCTCCACTATGTCTTGAGGGTCGGTCACCGTGGAGCCATCCGGCAGAGCCCTTCAGTAACTCAATAGGTACCCCGTCTGGGCCCATAGCTTTGACGGAGTTAACGGCAAACAGTGCCGCAGTAAGTTCCTCTGCCGTAATATCAGCGTCTAGGGCTAGTCTATCTTCGTCCGACACAGTTGGGAGGCGCATCTCGTCCAGGAGTTGCCTGGATTCTCCGGACGTGTAGCCATCACCAGCTGTATAGACTCGTTCCAGATGGTCAGCGAAGGCCTCCGCTATGTCTTGAGGGTCGGTCACCGTGGAGCCATCCGGCAGAGCTATGGACGATACCCACCTCAAACCCTGATCCCGGCGCTCCAGCCATGCGAGCATCTTACCCGCGCTGTCTAAAAATTCATAAATTCGGTGGCGCGTTTGGAGTAACCGCGCCTGTGCCTGTTCTTGGGATAGGGCCTTATATACCAGCCGAGGTGGCTAATCTGTCGGGAAGGAACCATGTGTGTGCAGAAAATCATGACTGGAGAGGACTCCGCTAAGAACAATAAAATACATCAAAATGAAAACAAAACATCTGAGGACAAAATTGAGCAACATCGTAGCAACTAAACATTGCCAATCCCTCCCACCCCACACCCCTCCCCCCACCCTGCTTCCCTGCTCGCGGATTCAGAACTATCCACTCCCCAACTCGGCAGAGTCCCACTCGTAACTGGGGTACTGGTGAGCCGCCAGTGCCACATGCCCGACTTAAAGGGTTGATGTATATACAATACACTTGTAAGGAGACATGGTATGACTTATGCAACATTCACATGATAGAAAAATTACTTATCAGTCAGCAGGTGCAGCCCAACTTCGGCCGATGGAAACAAGCTCCAGGAACAAAGGTCAATACAGAAGGAGGAAGCCACAGGTCCCGGACTTCTGCGGCAACCCAAAGGGAGCCACATAACAAAGACCACAGCCTACTTGGAAATGTTCCGCTGTATTAGGGAGTGTCACTCCACACCATCAAGAGGTCCGGTGAACAGTTCCTGACTTTCCGGCAAAAGTTCGTCTCTTAAGAGCTCCTCCGAAGCAGATCGATTCTGCGGGGATCCTGCGCTCCCGAGCCAGCTCTCCATCCAGTCCCATACCTCTTCCGGCGAAAGCCTGAAGTATAGCGTCTCGGTCCCTAAAGTTGAAGACCCTGGCGATGATGGGACGGGGGGGGGGCCGGCTTAGGTCTACCACCTGGAACCCTGTGTGCTCTTTCAATGGAAAAGTAGTTCGAGAGCTGCTTCGGGTTAAGGTGCTTCGTGATGAGGGACAAATAGGTCAGCCGAGGGCTCCTCCATTCTCTCCGGAACACCTAGGATACGGATGTTGTTCCGTCTCGCCCTCCCTTCATAGTCGTCCAGTTGTTCACTCATCTGCTTCTGTTGTTTCTGAAGCTGGGCGACCTGCTGTTGAAGCGTAGACGTGTCATCAATCAAAGCAGCCGTCTTAACCTCCACGTCCTTGACTTTGGAGTCCATTTTGCGCAAGTCGGCCCGCAGGAGAGTCACCTCAATGTTCACGGAGTCAATTCGGGTCTCAAGGGAAGAGTGGACTCCAGCGATAGCCTCCATTACATCCTCAAGGGTTAATGCCTTTGCTGCCTGCATAGGGGACGCGAGATTAGCGCCCCACGAGTTCTTGGAAATCTTTCTCTGATTAGGGGGTCGCGACCCTCTGCCAGAAGCCATCCTTACGTATCCGGCGGGTTCCCGAGTCAAGGTAAGGCCAAGATGAAGGATGAAGACCAGCGCTCCCCCACAGGTGGATGGTTACGATAGGAGCACACTTCACAGCACACCGGCACCACCCTCCGTGGCACTGACAAGGCCTGCTACGCAGACGTCCACACCGACAAGTCACACCAGAGCCTGGATCTCAGACTTATGGCATGAAACAACTCAGTAGGCTCCACAGGGCACACAAGGCAACACTAAAGCTGGCATGCCCACATCGGTTGAAGAGCCATTGTGTGTGTCAGGTCGACAAGGAGTCAGAAGGCGATGGTAGGATCATGAAGGGGAGGGCCGCTACCCAGGTGCAGAACAGAAGCTTAGGCCACCAAGGCACCGGAGTACACAGCGCCCGGTGCGCGATTACTGTGGTGGCATAGAATCCATAGACGACAATTACAGGTGCACCTTAAGTGAGTGTCCTGTTTGTTCAAAAGAGGCCCCCACGCGGTTCCGGCCCCCGAGGGAAGCCACTAATCCAAGGGTGGTGTCCCCGACCTGGTCCGATGGGAGGCCAATAAGAATCAGCAGTCACCTGGACTTTCTGTGACACACCACCCTCAACCTCGCATCGGGTCCAGCCTGCAGACCCCAAGTAGGGGGGTCGCAGGTCCCTCACCGGCCGGAGGGCAACGCACTGCAGCCCGGAGGTCTATTGGCCCCAAAGCTGGGATGCCGGGTGAATGGCATCCCGGTGAGCAGTCAATCCCTGTAGCTCACCTTCCCATCAATCAATCAATCAATCAATGCATTTGTAAAGTGCACTACTCACCCGGAGGGTCTCAAGGCACTAGGGGAGGGGGGGGGGTCCGCTACTGCTCGAACAGCCAGGTCTTGAGCTGCTTCCTGAAGGCGAGGTGGTCCTGGGTCAGGCGGAGGTGGGTCGGGAGGGAGTTCCAAGTCTTGGCGGCGAGGTAGGAGAAGGACCTTCCCCCTGTGGTGGCTCTTTGGATGCGGGGGATGGCGGTGAGGGCGAGGCCGGTCGATCGAAGCTGGTGTTTGGGAGCGTAGAAGTTGAGGCGGCTGTTGAGGTATCCTGGGCCTTGGTTGTGTAGGGATTTGTGTGCGTGGGTGAGGAGACGGAAGGTGATTCTCTTGTTGACCGGGAGCCAGTGCAGTTCTCTCAGGTGTCCGGAGATGTGGTTGTGACAAGGGATGTCCAGGATAAGTCGTGCTGAGGCGTTCTGGATCCGCTGGAGTCTCTTCTGGATTTTGGCGGTGGTTCCGGCGTAGAGGGAGTTGCCGTAGTCCCGATGGCTGGTGACGAGGGCCTGGGTGAACGTCTTCCTGGTCTCGGAGGGGAGCCACCGGAAGATCTTTCGTAGCATGCGCAGGATGTTGAAGCACGACGAGGAGACGGCGTTGACTTGTCTGGTCATGGAGAGGGAGGAGTCCAGGATGAAGCCCAGATTGCGTGCGTGATCTGTGAGTTTGGGTGCGGTGCCCAGGGCGGGGGGCCACCAGGAGTCATCCCAGGCGGAGGGCGAGGAGCCCGGGATGAGGACTTCCGTCTTGTCTGAGTTCAGTTTCAGGCGGCTGTTCTTCATCCATTCGGCTACCTCATTTATCCCATCGTGTAGGTTGGCTCTAGCGGTGGCTGGGTCATTGGTGAGGGAGAGGATCAGCTGGGTGTCGTCGGCGTAGGAGATGATGTTGAGGTTGTGCTGGCGTGCGATGGCAGCGAGGGGGCTCATGTAGACGTTGAAGAGGGTAGGGCTGAGCGAGGAGCCTTGAGGAACGCCACAGATGACTTTGGTGGCTTCTGATCTGAACGGGGGGAGGCGGACTCTCTGTGTCCTTCCGGCAAGGAAGGAGATGATCCACTCCAGTGCCTTCTCCTGGATTCCGACGTTGCTGAGTTGCTGCACTAGGGTACGGTGGCAGACAGTGTCGAAGGCCGCGGAGAGGTCCAGGAGGATGAGGGCCGCTGTTTCTCCGTTGTCGAGCAGGGCTCGGATGTCATCGGTTGCTGCGATCAGGGCGGTCTCGGTGCTGTGGTTGGCCCTGAAGCCAGACTGCGAGCGGTCGAGGGATCCGTTCGTCTCGAGGAAGGCCACCAGCTGTTTGTTCACGGTCTTTTTGATGACTGGGAAAACACACAAGGGGGTTCCCCCCCCCCCCCCGCAGGGGGAAAAGCAGCTCCGGCTGACAGCTCCGAGGCAGGGTTAGTGCTGACCCAGATCCTGGTCTAACCAGCAAAAGGAAGACGATCTGGAGTTCCGCCGGCAGCAGGCCTCAAAGCCGGGGCGTCGCGTGATTGGCGCCTCGGCCACCAAGTGATTCCGTCAGCCCTCCTCCACTCAGGGGAGAGATCGCCGTCAATGCATCTAGAGGGGCTCGCCTAGCCCCAGGAGGGAGAGGAGCTGGTCCGGCAGGTAGCGGTTAGGCGTCCCCAGTCTGGGCCCAGCGCTCCTCAGCCGAGTTCGATGCGAGGGCCGGCCGGAGCTATCGCATGTCCGCCATCTTGAGGACCCTGGGGGATCTCGTTGCGCCGGGCTAGTTTTCTCCGAAGAGCGCCGATGTGGCCAGCACCTCTGAAATATGGGCACAGTCGGTTCACAACGGGAACCTCCCCACTGGAAGAGGAGTTCCCGGTCTGCAGGCGGATAAGTGGGGCGGATTGCCGGGCATGGGTCGGGAGTCGCGCTAGCAAGCGACCATTCCCGTCGGCTGTTCCATTTACAGTTTTTTAATCAAAACTTTTTTTGCAAATGTTGTAGTGATATTATCAGTGATGTAAAAGAAAATTCATAACTGATGTGATATGTTGGGTAATCATCAGTGCATGTTGAAGGTGCGAGTTATAGTCCTCTTAGGGCATGAGGTATAGTTTATTAAGATAAGTATTACTGCTGAATCTCTATGGGGTTTTTTGCAGCCCCCTCTCCTTTGTTATTGTGGCCCAAGGAAGGGGGGCTGTGTGCCCCCTCTCCCTTTTTTAATCCAGACTGCCCCAGGGAAGGGGGTATCCTGAGGCCAATCTCAACCCAGTGGTGAGGCTGCGTGTCCCCCTTCCAATTTTTTAATAAGCCTAATCACCGGGAAATGGGGTCCCATGCCCAAAACCAGCCTAAGAAAATGGGGCACATGTACCACACTGCCAACAAGTCTATCTGTATTGTTCCCCCAGGACCTGGTCCACCAAGGGGACATAAAAAAATAGTCATGGAGACTGCACTTGTTTTTTGTTTAAATTTGCTGCGGATCGCAGATCCTTCCCAAATTTGCAGTCGCATTTTTATAAAAAAAATTCTATGGTCCTAGATGGATCCCCGTGGGACCCCACCACCAGGCCTAAAGTTCCAGGGTATTCCTACGCTGCCTCATTCTGTGTTTTTTTTCCCATTTTTTAGGACTCAGCCGAGTCAGAGTGCCAAGATGGCTGGCACCACTTCCTGGTTGGCGCATAGATTCACGGGTCACCGAGGTGGATCCAAGGTGGATCCACGTCTTTAGATACATACAAAAATCTATTTCTTTAATAATTCCAAAACTACTGAACAGATTTACTCCAAATTACAAAAAAAGCACTCTTTTTGGGACAAGTTCTACCTTTCTGCTAAATTTAGTGTAATTCCGTTCAGCGGTTTGGGTTACAGTCATTTCTAAAATCCCTATGGCAAATTGCATGGGGAAAATACATTTTGGGACCCTCCCATTTTTTTTGAGCCCCAGATTGATGAGTCACTCCAAAACTTTATAGAAAGCAGCTGAAGTTGGTGGCAAACTAGTTTTGAAAATTATGTAAAGATTTGTCAACAACTCATTAACTCCTATATAAGTATATGTATGTTTCTGTGTCTATGTACTGCATTTTCATAAAGGGACCCACTGGCAAGCTAATATCGCTCGACAGAAAAAAGAAAGCAGAAGAGGATACACAATTGGATAAATCTCTACACTCAGGCTTCTTGTCAGAATAAGGAAGGCTTTTGTACCAAGGACAGACATTCATGATAATAAAAGAAAGTATGTTAATTTCACAGCCTGCTCATAAAGATAGTCTTAAAGGGAATCTTAGCAGTGCCAAGCACATGAATTAATATTTATGGTTACAAATGATTGCTGCTTACCGTTCATTACTTTGGAACGTCTAATTTACAGACACATAAAGCTGCACTGGGAGTATATTTGTGATATTAACAGTTTGAAATCCCCCGGAGTCCATTTTAAATAAAATTATTTTTCTGATTGTATAACATGCTAAGATGGTTTTTATTTGGGAACAATACTTTTTATTCACTAGCAATGTTTATAAAAACAAATTATGCAAAAGTGTATTGTTGTGAGATTTATCTCAAAGAGATTTAGTTTGAAGGTGAATTAAAGTTTCAGTTGATCAGGGCACTTCCGGATGCTTTGTGGTGGTAATAAAGGAGATATAGCCCTTTTCTGAATATCCATGATAGTTTATTCAGTATCATTTCTTCAGCAGACAGTTCTATGTATTAGTTTTGTAGAACTGACTGGGATCTGTTAGTAAGAATCAACTAAGTGTAAACCCCAGTTTCTAATATTGACACAAAGGACCCAATGCACGTGAACTAGGAGTGGGTGAAATTACATGGAATAAAAATTGTACTCAAGGACATTCCATGCATACATAAGTCTTGTAATGTATAGTGGGAGTTTTGTTTCAAATGAAAATGTCTTGTGATCATGGCACACAAGGTTCACAGTTCATTTTCTCCTCCTACCCTTCGCTCAAGGGAAAAACTAAAGCCAAACCTAATATAGACTTGTACCAGTGTAACAACATTTCTCTAAGGAAGCACACCCATCTTGGCATTGCTTTCATGACTAATATTTGTGTACAGTAGTTGTAAGGTGCTTTCTTCACTCCAATTGTAGATGCACTATTGTAGGATACTCCTTTCTCTTCATGAAGTAGGATAACAGGAGAGTGGATGTGGCATAATGGTCAGAGCTTCAGACTTTGGATTTAGGGAACTGGTACTAGTCTGAGCGTAGGCTCAGCATTCTGTGATGCTGGGCACATCACTTCATCTCCCTATGCTTACCAAAAGTGAATGTGTCCTTGTGTAATGTAACTGGTGCTCACATAAAGCGCTCCAATACCTATGTGGAGAGATTGTGCTGAATAAAACAGCAAAAAATATTAGCAGAACTATTTATTTTGCATTCTCTCAGAAATATATCCAGTAAATAATCAGAGAAGAAAATGTAAAAGATGTGGTATTGCTGTGAACGTATTAAAACTAAACATTTATTTTCACTTTTACAGCATGTGCTGATGGCCTTGACAGTGTGTACTGAGGTGCAAGCACAGACACAAGTAAATGAATATTGGATGCAACTGAAAAAGGATTGCTTTCTGTTCTGCAGTATTAATTTTCCAGGCGCCTTTGTAACCCTCCCCCCCTTCAATTTCTGAAGCACTACTCGCTAACTACTTGGAAGCATGGTGTTCTATTCAAAAAGGTTATCTGAACATCTCTGCACTTGTAGATCCCCACCTACATCTAGGTGTATATCTCCTCATGGATGGAATTCACTTTTTCTATGAAGAGGTAGTCTAGGGGTGGGAGAAATATTCTGTTCCACCTATGGAATTGGCAAACTTTCAGCCTCACCGCATTACTCATTAGTGCATAGTTCTGGCAAAAAACTGCCAATCGCCTTGTGGAGGAGTTTTTCTCATGCAAGGGTTCAGAATATGCGAGCTTGTGAGCACGAGTGAGATGTGGAATTCCCTAGCACAATTTGCTAACGTGGGTGGTTGCCAGCAGTCATGAGCGGTTGTGGTCAGAGGGCTGCCATTTGAGTAGATTTGCTGCAGCTTGATTAGTTTTTCTACTCATAGGGCAGCAAAATCAACTGCAATGGCCATTCTCTCATGCAATACATTATGCTGTTTGGGCTGAATTTCAGCGCTGCTCCATCTACCAGTGATAAATTGCAGAGCAAGGATCGCAAGGTGCATATTTTATGACATTCGGCAGAATTCTGCAGAATCTTGTGGAGTTTTTCTGTAACTTCAAGAGTTCCGCCCACCTCTAAGGACTTACTAGTCTCTAATCATCTAATAAGAGTGAGGAGGAGACTTCTACGACCAATTTTACGATTTTACAGTTAGTTTTAGTAACTTTTCAGCTGTTTCTGGAGATCTCCACAACTGGATGTAATAAGGAAATTCTTGCTTTAGATCCTCAAACTGCCCAAATGCACTTGCTATAAGGTGACGCACATGTTCGAATATAGATTTAAGCAGATAAGAGAGCAAACACAGCTCCCTTTGTGCATCCCCAGATGTATATCAGGGATTGTACAGAACTAGTATTAGTTGTAGGAACTGGGGTTATTGAAAAATGGAAAATCACGCTATACCCCATGAGATATCCTTTTCCTATCTGCAATTAGACATTTTATGCATCGTAATTGGGTTGAGAACAATTCATTTTCAGAACAAATTAGTAAAGCTTACTGTAAAATTAGTAAAGCTTAGTAAAACTTACTTACTTAAGTGGTATAAGAGGGGTAAGGAACTGATATTTTCTGCTTTATCCAGAACTACAAGACAAAATGATTCTTGCAGCACCGGCCAAAATCACAATCTTGATTGACTAGGACATTAATACACGCCTCTGGGTTTGTTAAAATGTACTTACTCATATAGCTATATGAGGTGCTTACTTAAAAGAATGTCTTCCCTGGTAAATGGCAAAATTATAGTACTCCTAGCCGTCTTCATATAACATACCCACAAAGATCAGCAGAATGTTTTGAGCGGGGTTACGAGCATGGTGATTGGCTGCATATGTGTTTCACTTGCCCCATTTTAAATGATTTCTGGCAATTAATATTCACAACTGTTTGTAAGCAAGGGCAGATCAAGATAACGAATTGGGAGGTCCCCCTTCCGGGAGGAGAACAATCCGACGCACAGCATGAAGACCGTGGTCTTGTTTCAATAAACCAATTGATCCAAAGTTAATGAGTGTATGTTAACACTTTTAATCTTCAACATGTGAATATTCAAGCATATTCAGCTGTATATTAATCAATCCAAAGACTGTCATTCAAAGCATGGTAATCCATTAACACAAAATCCCCGATGCATTTCGGGCATGAGCCCTTTGTCAAGGGAATGCTCTACAAGAAAAACAAACGTGACCAAAATAAATGCAAAGTAATCATAACACGATCGAATTCAGAGAACTGTAAGCTGTCTGTAAAGTGGCTAAACAACCTTATACCCAAGCGATGTCTAATGACTAATAACGGAATCCCGAAGGAAGAAACCATGTGGTAAGAGTAACTGGTAAAGACGGGATGTGGCATCCAAGATCCTCGTGAAATTGAAAGGAAATAGAAAGACACGCTAGTGTGCCACAGTGCTTAAAAAGGTGCTCCCGGGCGGACTCGCATGCAGAAGTTTATCGGAAACTAAGGAGAGATAAGAGAAAGGACACGCGAGCGTGTCACAGTGCTAAAGTAAGTGCTCCCTGGCTAACTCACGTGAGATGGTTTCTCGGGTGCCTCACGGCGTGCCGGAGTGTTGATGCGAGGTGAAACAGATCGGACACAGATATGTAAACAGGTCACCAAGACTAAAAACGGACTCAGTGAAAAAGAATAATGAAAAGTGTAAAAGGACTACAGTGTGAAAAACAAACACGAACCAGACTGTAAACGAAGTCGCCATGTTGGGAGAGATAAATGTACAATGAAAGGGGTGATAAAAGACAAGGATACAGTGTAGGAGTGATATAAAGAAGATGAAGGCATATGACAGACAAATCATGTTCAAAGGTAACAAAGGAATTCCATTCGATCGTTCAGCCCGTTGGGCGCCATCGTGGATAAGAGTCGGATCCAGTAGTTCTCACGTTTCAGTAATGTGTTCTTGTTGTTGTGTGTAGTGGGTACTTGTTCCAAAATCTGGAATTTGAGTTGGGCTACAGTATGTCTAGATTCGGCAAAATGGGAAGCCACAGTGGATTTAAGGTTGATGGTGCGGATGTTACTTTTATGTTCTAAAATCCGAGTGCGGATTTTTCTTTCTGTGTGTCCCACATAGCATTTGCCACACGGACATTTTAAGAGATAAATGACGTTGTTTGAGTTGCATGTAGCGTTCACTTTGAGTTTGATGGGATATCCTCTCATGGGATGGCTGATGACATTGCCAGTGATGCAGTTGTTGCAGTTAGAGTAATTGTAGCAAGGTCTGAGTCCTTTGTAAACCATCTGTGTGTCATCTTTGTAGGGTTTCGAGATGATTTCTTTTAAATTCTTACCACGTGTAAATGCGAAAATGGGAGGTCTGTTGAACAAGCCCCTGAAATCAGGTTCCAGGGTGAGAATAGACCAGTGTTTTCTGATGATAGACTGAAAACGGTGCGATGTTTTTGAATACTTTGATACAACAATCATGCGTTCAGAACTAGCTTTGGGGTTGTGTTGCAGAAACACTGGTGAATTTTCATAAAATTCATTTTTATTTAAAAAAACATGATGTTTTTTTCTAAATCCAAGTTTTTTCACATTTTCCTAACTCCCATTTTATAGGAAAACCCCAATAATAAAAGACAACAAACCTGTACAAATACTTAACGTAGTGATATATTTAACTCAATTTAAATTTTATTTTCGTAATTCTTGTTCCTTCTCCCCAGCTACCTTCTCCAGCATCATTTCTATTCAAAGTACCACAATTAATTTTGATTTGATTTACAAAATAGCTACTGATTTACAAAATGTATCACTAAATTATTATTGTGTATATTGGAACATTATTTAAAAAACTATTTATTATATGTCAAGTTTAATCTGAGATGTTTCCTAATGTTCTTTATTTGTATATAGTTTTTTTTAAGTTTTAGTATTATTCCATGACTTCATTGAGTTCTATGGAAGTGTGTTTCAGTACCACTCATAAGCCATGACTGGTGCTTAACGTACTCCAAGGCTGGGCTTGAGTAAATGTAATTTTGGTTTGCCAGTAGTACAACAGAATTGAACATGAGGGTGTATTTTTTATGGGAATTGCCTTTTTCATTTGTGGGTGTGAGTTTTTTTGGCATGTCCCGCCATAACCCATTGTTTAATTTTGATTAAACCTCACCCATTTTGTAGCAATTATTCACCATTTCCCCACCACTCCCCATTGTCCCTTCCAAAGTTACTATTAAAACCTATACCTCATTGGGCAGAGGTGAGGCAGAAGAAGACATCTTCAGCCTGAGATTTTTTAATTTCTTGCAGACTGTAAAATATTTCTCTATGCATTGCAGTTGAGGTGGAAGGGCAGACATGTACAACCAGTAGAAAAATTATGACATCCACATACTCCTGTGGGTTTATGCAAGATGTGATTGACACACGTCATAAGCCAGTGTGTGGTAATGTGCTTCAGCATTGCCTCAGCATTACATCACATGTCCTGGTTTTAGAATGCTTGCTAGTTCTAGCCTGTAGAATATTCTGGCACTTGAGCAGAATATGTGGGCAAGGCCAGTTGGGTGGCAGAGCTGTACTTCTATGCTGATATTTATTAAACCCATGTCAAGAATTCAAGGCCTCTTTTCATTATTAATGAAGGAACTCACTTTTCAACACTGGGGACGACTGGGAGAAGAAAGACAGCTCAGCTCCATATCTCCTCTTTACTTTCTCTGCTACAAGGAGACAACCTATGGTTCTGTAATCTTTAATTATTGAGAGACACATTTTTGAAATCATGCATTTGTATCCTTTGCTACAAGTTATCATTTATCATCCTCCGTGCTGGACTAAGCGAAAGAAGTGTCATCTCTCAACCTTTGTGCTGGATTAAGAGAAAGAAGTGTGCATCATTTGACTCCGAGCCCTACAGTACACTTTCAGGACTCTAAACTGGCTTCTACTCTGTGCATTTTTGGCTGGACCCCTGTGGACCTCTCACATATTTGCCGGCATTGGTGAGCATTAACTATTTCTCTTATTGCACGTTTGCCAAAGGCATTGTGTTTATTTGTTTTCAAACACGGCTAAGCGCTCGGGCTCTTACCTGCCCATTTAGTGTTGCTGCTTGAATGTCATTCTCAATTCCTTTAGCAGAACCTCCTCTCCTCCTAGCGTCCACCCTCAAGATTCCCCACCGAGCGTCCTGTTTTGTGTGAACCCATCACGCGGAAGTGACCTGCATGATAAGGTCTCTCCGCAGGGCCGGCTCTAGGCATGTGCAAGCTGTGCACCTGCACAGGGCCACCAAACCCCAGGGGCCACCACGCCAATATATATCCTTAATATTTTAATCCTCTGAGGATGGATACATATTTGCGTGGTGGCCCCTGGCAGGGATTTGGCGGACTCCGGCTCTGTTCCACTACTAAACACCCTGACCCCCTCCCCTCTTTACTGGCCTGCGCGCTACGCGCCGCCCGGACCACCTCTCCCAGGCCCCCTACCTACGCTCCTTGCCCAGGGCCACCATGAGCCTAGAGCCGGCCCTGCTCTCCGTCACTGTAATGCACATTGAACTGCAAGTCTAACACGCCCCTTCCTAGAGGTCATCCTTTGGGCTGTCAACCTGTTCCAAAGCTTTCACGTCTCCCTGTGACACTCTCCATTGCCTAAGTTCTGCGCTGACGCACACAGCAGGAAAGCGTTGTTTCTTCTGCCACTCTTACTGACATTCACAGCTTTGCTTCACAGCGTGTCTAGCCTACAAGCCCCACTACTCTCTGACATGCACAGTTTGCCTCACAGTTTGTCTCACTTCTTCAATTTCAGAAGTGTTTCTTTTTTTACTCCCCCTCTTGCTGATATGCACAGCACCAATTCCTGGCATGTCTTCCAGGAGCAATTCTTCCTCGCATGATAAGCAATGCTTCTGCTCATGGTGTGTTGTTTTTGGCTTTTCTTCTCGCTGACACACACAGCTAGATTTCAAGCAAATGATCCTGGTATGTGTGCTACATCTTTTTTACCTTGCTGATGTGTACAACGTTTCTTAAACTGGTGTATATAGCCAAACTTACATGACTTCATTTTGACCTACTTAAGTCTGGAGATCTATTAGTTATTTTTGTTGTTTTGTTTTTGTTTTTCTTGCCTTCATTCAGGGTTTTACCTTGTAGTTAAATACTCTTGTAACATTGGTAGCCTTAACCATGCAGAATGTTATTGCTCCTCCTTTCTTTCTGCAGTGATCCACCTATTAACTGGTCCAAGTGGAAAAAGCTATTTGAGCGGTATGCACAAGTTTGTGGCACTTCTCTCAGTGGTGAGAGGAGGGCAGCTTTATTATTGCACTGTCTTGGGTCAGAAGGCCAAAATGTTTTTGATCATCTTGCCGATGTACCTGACAATATTGCGGTCGACTTAAATGAACATGAAATGTGTTTGCACACACTTGATCCACACTACTTTCCTAAGGTAAGCACTATACTAGAACGTTCTCATTTTGGCGAGAGAATACAATGGGAAGGAGAATCAACTGAGAATTATGTCATGGATCTTAGACGTTTGGCATATTCTTGCAAGTTTGGCTCTTTGATAGATGAAAGAATGACAGACTAGTTTATGTTATGTTGAAGGATGGAGAAAGTGCGTGATGAATTGTGGCTCAAAGATCAACCTAGTTTGGATGAAGTTTTGGTAGTTGTAAAACAAATTGAGCACTCTTTGGAATGTTTGAAGGTGATTAAGAAGGACCTCAACAAGGAAGGAAATTCTGTTAGCTCAAGTTTCGGCTCTACTGCCACAGTGAAACCTTCTTCTAAAAATGTGGGGACAAACATATTACACAATGACAAGGATACGCCTAGAGCTCAGGGCAGGAGGGAGAAAAGATGTTTTAAATGTGACAAAGTAGGACATCTTGCAAATTATAAGTCATGTCAAGCACTTAAACATGTGTGCACATATTGAAAAAAGAAGGGACAATTTTCGGCTGCCTGTAGGATGAAAGGACTCAGACAGAGGGTCAGTGAAATTGAGTATGACGTGAGTGAAGATGCCCATGATTTCAAGAGTGGACAGATTGTTCTCCAGGTTAGAGGTGATGGCCCCTTAAATTTCATAGATGTGGAAGGTGAAAAGACCGAAGTCTTATTCAACTCTGGAGCTAAAGTTACTATTGTAGCCAACAATTTGAAAGGGAAAGTTGTTTTACTTAAGCCTGATGTTAGGCCTTACGCTTTTTGGGGGTACTTTGTAGGGTTGATCGAATACAAGGGACTTTTTGCCTCAGGCAAAGTCTATGTGTCGTAAAAGGAAGAAAGTATTTAGAGTGTGTGGCATCAAAGGGATTTGGGCGTCATGTTGGACCCCAACAGCTCATTCTGAAATATAGAAAACCTATCAGACTCATAGGTTATGATACTGCACTACGAGAGAGTTTAAAGGAAGATTAACCCCAAGTTTACAGTGGAAAACTAAGTTGTCTGAAAGGTTACTGCCACAAGATCAAACTTGTTCCAGGTTCTGTCCCTATTTCTAGCAAAGTGCGTAATGTTCCCTTTGCAGTGAAAGAAGAAATGCGTTGTAAATTGTTAAAACTTAAGTCTCAAGGTATCAATGAAGAGGTTGAAGTCGACTTCTTGGTTTGCTCCAGTCGTGGCTGCGAGGAAAGCTGATGGATCACTTGACCCCCTGACCCTGCTTGCAGGCCAGGTCGCCCCGCTGCTGACGCTCTCTGCGTGGGTTCAATACTTCTGTGCCCCAGGACCTTCGTGCTGAATTTTAGTTTGCCTTTCTGTTTTGCACTCTTTCGTATCTTATATCTCTGTATCTTCTGCTTGTAATTCTCTTTCGCTGTAGCCCAGTTCTGTTCCACCCCCCCCTTTTGTATTATATGTGACCGCTCTTTTTCCTGCCGCTGACCCCGCGGACACGCCCCCTCGCCACCCCGCTCCTGCATCCCAGCTGCTCCTCCCTCTCTCCTGCCTTAAATGCCTGTCACTGCCCGACAGTAAAGGTGACCCCCTGCCCCTGCTAGCAGGCCAGGTCGCACCCCCTACTGCCAAGCAGCACTACTGGTGTGTGTTCTCCCCGCTGCTGACGCTCTCTGCGTGGGTTCAATTCTTCTGTGCCCCAGGACCTTTGTGCTGAATTGTGGTTTGCCTTTCTGTTTTGCACTCTTGCGTATCTTATATCTCTGTATCCTTTGCTTGTAATTCTCTATCGCTGTAGCCCAGTTCTGTTCCACCCCCCACCCCCACTTTCTTGTTGTCTGTGACCACTCTTTTTCCCGCCGCTGACCCCGCGGCCACACCCCCTCACCGCCCTGCTCTCGCCTCCCAGCTGCTCCTCCCTCTCTCCCCGCCTTAAATGCCGGTCACTGCCCGGACACGCAGCGGACGCGCCACTGGTGCGCCAAAGGCGCGCCAAAGGCAAGCCCGTCTGCACCCATCCGCACCTGGACCACGCCCAGCACCAAAACCCCTGGACCCCGCACACGCCACAACACCAGAACCCGATACGACACCAACTCTTTCCATGCTCCCAACTCCAGCCGAGACCACTGCTGCTTCCACGCTGACCCAAAACACACCCACGGACCCTTCTCCTGCCACACCTGCAACTTCACATGCAACAGATTCACCAAAACCCCAAGGAATGGACCCAACCACCTCCGCTTCATACACCTCAACACCCGCTCTGCACGCAAACACGCCGTCGAGCTCTAGGACCTGCTCGACAACACCACCCCAGACGTTGCCTTCCTGACTGAGACCTGGTGGACCGACTCCTCGGCACCGGACATCGCCACAGCCATCCCGGACAGCTACAAGACCTCCCGCAGAGACCGCACCAATGAGTTGGGAGGAGGAATAGCCATCATCCACAAGTCCACCCTCCAGATCCACACCCTTGCAGACGACTCCCTCAAATCCGCCAAACACCTTCCCTTCTGGATCCACACCGCCCCCAACATCACCCTCAGAGGAACACTCCTCTACAGGAACACTCATCTACAGACCTCCCAGACCCCGGGCCCTCTTCAGCGACTCCGTCGCTGACCTCACCAGCACCCACGCACTTGCTTCCATGGACTACATCGTCCTCGGGGACCTGAACTTTCACCTTGAGAACAACAACGACGCCAACTCCACCGCCCTGATCGCCAACCTCGCCAACCTCGGCCTCCGACAACTCGTTACCGAACCCACCCACACCGCCGGCCACACGCTTGACCCCGTCTTCGCCACAAGCACCCAAATCACCTTCAACCACACCACCGAACTCCACTGGACTGACCACCGATGCATCCACTTCACCTTCAAGAAACCCACCACGCACAACTAAACCCAACAGCTGCCTCGCCGCAGATGGAGCAAAGTTACCGAAGACCAGCTGACCTCCACCGTCGCCCAGAACCCACCCACCGACCCCATCGACACAGACGCCACCGCCGAAAATTCAGAGAGTGGATCAACGACTGCGCCAACACCCTCGCCCCCATCAAGAAATTCTCCATCAACCACACCAGCAAGAAAGCCGACTGGTTCACCGAACTCCAGATCTCCAAACGAACATGCCGGAAGCTGGAGAAGAAATGGCTCCATGACCTCACACCAGACAGCCACGCAGCCCACAAGGACGCCATCCGCAGACATCACTAACTCATCAGAACAGCCAAGAGATCGTCCTTCAAAACCGAATGGACAACAACGCACAAGACAGCAAAGAAATTTTCAACATAGTGAAGGAACTTTCCAACCCCGGGGCCAACACCAATGACATCCCGCCCTCGCAAGATCTGTGCGACTCACTGGCCACCTTCTTCCATCACAAGATTACCGACATCCACAACAGCTTCAACTCCTCATCCGCCCGACTGCAACAGACCACACCCCGAATGCCACCTGCACTGACCAGCTGACCTCCTGGTCCCACGTCAATGACGAAGAGACACGCAAGATCATGAACACCATTCACTCAGGATCTCCGTCAGACCCCTGCACACACCACATTTTCGACAAAGCTGACGCAACCATCGCACCCCAACTGCGGAAGATCATCAACATAGCCTTCAACACAGCGACATTCCCGGAAAGCTGGAAGCACGCCAAAATCAACTCCCTCCTCAAGAAGCCCAAGGCCGACCCCAAAGACCTCAAGAACCTCTGGCCCATCTCCCTGCTCCCCTTCCCAGTGAAGGTCATCGAGAAAATCGCCAACATGCAGCTGACCCGACACCTCGAGGACAACAACATCATAGACCCATCCCAGTCCGGATCCAGATGCAACAACAGCACCAAGACTGCCCTTATCGCTGCCACAGATGTCATCAGACGCCAGCTAGACAACGGCGAAACTTCAGCCCTCATCCTCCTGGGCCTGTTGGCCGCCTTCGACACGGTCTGCCACCATACACTAAGAACACGCCTACAAGAAGCAGGAATCCAGAAGAGGGCCCTGAACTGGACCACATCCTTCCGCTCCGGCAGAACCCAGAGAGTCCACCTCCCGCCTTTCTGATCCGAAGCCACCGACCTCATTTGTGGCGTACCCCAGGGCTGATCCCTCAGCCCGACCCTGTTCAACATCTACATGGCCCTCCTCGCACAAGTGGCCCACCAGCACAACCTGAACATCATCTCCTACGCCGACTACACCCAGCTCATCCTCCCCCTCACCAAGGACCCGCACACCGCCAAAACCATGAATGGATGAGGAACAGCCGTCTGAAACTGAACTCGGACAAGACGGAGGTCCTCATCCTAGGTCTCACCCAATCTGCGTGGGACGAATCCTGGTGGTCGACCACACTGGGAGCAACTCCAACACCCACAGGCCACACACACAACCTAAGATTCCTCCTCAACTCCTCCCTCTCCATGTCGAAGCAGGTTAACGTCATCTCCTCTTCCTGTTACAACACCCTCCGCATGCTTCACAGAATCTACAAGTGGATCCTGACCGAAACAAGAAGAACAGTGACCCAAGCCCTCTTCAGCAGCAGGCTGGACTACGGCAACGCACTCAACGCAGAATCCCAGCCAAACACCTGCGACGACTACGACGCATCCAAAACGCCTCAGCCTGACTGATCCTCAATGCCCCCTGCCGCAGCCACATCACC
The DNA here is from genome assembly GCF_964263255.1 of Lissotriton vulgaris. Classification (NCBI taxonomy): domain Eukaryota; kingdom Metazoa; phylum Chordata; class Amphibia; order Caudata; family Salamandridae; genus Lissotriton; species Lissotriton vulgaris. The sequence goes on from NC_141691.1 coordinate 782,965,198, forward strand.
TCCCACCTGAGAGACCTGCCCTGGCTCCCCGTCAACAAGAGGATCACCTTCAAACTCCTCCCCACGGACACAAAGCACTCCACAACACCGGACCAGCCTACCTGAATGACAGACTCAACTTCCACACCCCCGCCCACCAACTCCACTCCGTCTGCCTCGCCCTTGCCGCCGTCCCGCGAAACCAAAGAACGACCTCCGTCGGCCGATCCTTCTCCTTCCTCGCCGCCAAAACCTGAAACACCCTCCCCACCCATCTACAGGCAGACCCAAGACCTGCTCACCTTCAGTGGGCTCCTCAAGACCTGGCTTTTCGAGCGGCAGCTGCACCCCCCCACACAGCACCTTGAGACCCTCACGGGTAAGTAGCGCACTTTACAAGTTCACTGATTGATTGATTGATTGATTGATCACTGAGATTATGTGTGAACCTCAGACAACTTAATAAGTATGTCTTAGTGGATAAATACCACATTCCTAATATATATGATTTACTGATGATGGTGGGTAAAGCTACAATTTTCAGTATTAAAGATTTGACCTCTGTGTATCACCAACTTTTGTTGGAGGAATCATCTAAAGGCCTTACTGCATTTGATATGTCTTTTGAGACCTTTAGGTATGTCAGGCTACTTTTTGGCATTGTGTCGGCAGCCTTTGCTTTTCAGCATGCCATGGAGTATGTGTTACACAATGTACCAGGTGACTGTGTATATCGGGACAGCATACTTGTGTATGGATGTGAGGAGATTGAAAATAGTAGTAGAGTTAGGCAAGTCCTGGACAGGCTTAGTGCACACAATCTTAGCATCAAGTTGGAGAAATATAAGTTTGTTCTCAGTGAGATTGATTATCTAGGCCATTCTATAACCTCTGATAGTGTAGTTCCTAAGGCAGAACAGGTAGACACCATTAAGAATTTGGCTTCTTCTTCTTTCTTGGGATGACCGAATATTATAATAGATTTATAAAGAACTTTACAGAAGTCAGTTTCAACATGAGGAACCTATTAAAAAAGAGGTCTAAATGAGAGTGAAGTGAGGAGTGTGAATAAGAATTCTGTGTGATCAAGACCAAACTCTCCCAGGTGCCCAGGCTTCACAATTTTGATCCTAACAAACCTTTTGTCATCACTACTGAAGCAAGCCTTAAGGGTCTTGGTGCTGTTTTGCATCAAGGTGGGTCTGATCCTGATGGCACCATTATGTTTATTACAAGGATCGCAAAGGAGCTGAGTGTAGGTACTCAATCATTGAAAGGGAGACTCTTGCAGCCCAATGGGCCATCAAGAAATTAAAGAAGTGTTTGTGGGGCACTTCTTTCATGATTAGGATGGACCACAAACCTTTTTGTGCATTCTTTACAAATAAGGGCATTGATTTCATCTCTCCCAGGATATCCAATGGGTTGTTAGTCTACAGGGCTAAAACTTTTGTGTGAAGTATATTCCCAGGTCTGAGAACATTGTGGCCGACACGTTATTTAAGGTGGTCCCTGTGGCCAGGATACCTATGTCATTGTTGTGATTGTTCTTTTCTCTAGGTGGCCTGAAATAAACTTCTCTAAAGGTGTGGACACGAATATTGTAATTAACTTCCTGAAAGTGTTGTTTACTAGAGAGGGTTTTCCAGGACCGCTGCTAACTGATAATGGTGTGCAGTTTGTTTAGAAAGAGATGGAGGATTTTCTCCTGGGGTGTGTGGTTCTTAGTAGGAAATATGCCCTCTATCATTCAGAGTTGAATAGAACTGTGGAAAGGTTCAACAGGATCCTGAAAAAAACCATCTGGCTGGGAAAAAACACCTGTCTCAATTGGAAGGAAGAGGTTTCTGAAAGGGTCGGTGTGTACAGGTTCTCACCTCACATGACTACAGGAAAGTCTAAGTTTTTCCTTTTTTGTAGAAGGCATCCAGATACATTTGTGTAACCTCCTTGGGTGAATAATTTTCTCTCTGATAAGCGTGTCAATGCTGACACTGATGATTGGAAAAAGAAGGAAGATGTGAAATGCCGGGATAGCAAAATTCATTATGATTTGTGACATGCCGTCAAGGACACTAAGGTTGCTGTGGGGGATTTTGTGATGAATAAAAAGCCTGGATGGTGTGTTACTGGATATAATTATTCTAAATGCTTGAGTGTTATTACAATTTTTGATAATGTCATCAAAACATCCAATCATAGGATGTGGAATCTTGTGTGCAGAAGGAGGAAGTTGGGGAATGACCAGAGTGATGGTGAGTGTGTGAATGATGACGGAATCTGTAATGAGAGTGATGTTGTTTCTCCAAGGAAATAAAGGAGAGAAATCTGTGCTCCCCTATATTTGGGCGACTATTGTGTGCAAAAAGGCAACTCCTTCTTCACACTAGTTTTCCTTATATTTGTTATGTGACATGCAATCTTCTTATGTTTTCTAGTTTGTTTAATAGCTATTGCTCTTATATGATTCTGTATTAGTGAGGGAGATGTGTGGTAATGTGCTTCAGCATTGCCTCAGTATTACATCACATGTTCTGGTTCTAATTCGCTTGCTAGTTCTGGCCTGTAGAATGTTCTGGGACTTGAGCAGAATCTGTGGGATGAGCCAGTTGGGTGGCTGGGTGGTTCTTCTATGCTGATACTTAATAAAACCATGTCAAGAATTCAAGGTCTCTTCTCATCATTAAAGAAGGAACCCACTTTTTAACACAGTGACTAGAGGTTCCAAGGTAAAAGAAGATAACTGCTAAAGAAAGCTTACCCAAATTCCTTTGACATAAGTAAAGAATACAATAAATTTACCATTAATTGTTCAAGCATCATACCTAGCAAACCTAAAAAAGAAACTAAAGATCTTTAAATTTCTCAGTCCCATATTTTCAGATTTGTAATTAAGGATATTGTGGACCCATAGGGTAAGTACAAATTTGTGGATGAAAAGGTAAGTTATGAAAACATGTTTGTGTATGACTCTTGGTTCTATGAACTTATTTTGTGCTATACTAAAAATTGTTCACTCTGGTCACACCAGACACAGTGGTTGCACAGAATCAGATTCTTGATTTTGAATGGATACTGTTATCATTCATCAATATTAGAATGTCTGCATTATGCACAGTTATATTATGGCAGGCAAAACTGCAATGGAATCTAAAGTGGACAGGGTGAGATTTGGTATGAATCATGTAGTGCAGCACAAGTTTTCTACAGCACATCCCCAGACATAACTTTCAAGTCTGCAACATGTGTATAGATGTTTTATGGTATATACTCTGATAATTGTTTGGGTAAATCTACCATCCTCAAAATGTGACTAATTTGATTGCAGCAGTGCACACATGTTGTTTCTGATGTGTGTCTTTATTTCAAAAGTTTTGTGAGTCGTTTAGCTTTTTTCCTCTGCAGGAATTAAAGATTCATCCACCATTAGTCAAATTTGGATTAGGACAGGGTTTTTGAAACTCTCGGATTTCCTGTGGAATGACAGGTAGTTGAATATTGAGGAAATAGCTTGCTTAACCCATAGCAATTTTCTCCTCCTAGGGTCATATAATGCTTTAAATAAGTTTTATAGCAAACTGGACTTGGTCCAGATTAGCAATCATAAAAACCTAGTCTATGACCTAGTAGAAGATATGGCTCATAAAAAACCGGGGATTTGGAGTAAGCGTCTTGCCTCGGTTAAGGGGATGGATTTGGAATCTAAAGCTATAACTAAATAGGGAAAATATGAGGAGTTGGAAATCAATGCAAATATGTAGTGTACAATAAATAAATTAAATTTTAGCACGCTCAGGGGGGCCAATTGGCTAAGGATGCTTTTTTTAGTAAATGGCTACTGTTTAGAACCCCGAGCTTTATAGCTAAAGCCTATCCAAATGAATCAGGGCAGTGTCTTCGGTGCCGCATTCATCCATCAGTCAATTGGACACACATAATTTCACAGTGTCCCCGAGTCCAGAAATTTTGGATTGACATTTTCGACTACTTAACATCAGAATGCATATTAGTTAGTGGTCCCAATGCCTTGCTTATAGTTCTTGGTTATGACCCAGCTCTCTACCTACCTGATAAAACGATTAAACTTCTCTATATTGTCATGGCAGTTGCCAGGTCACTTTTGCTTTAAAGGTGGCGATCAGATATAGTACCATCTAAATATGAATGGATCTGGAAAATGGAACAGGTCAAAAAAAGCTAACAAGGATATGCCTTTCGAACGGGTGGGCTGAAAAAGTTTGGCAAGATCTTGGCAGAGTTTTTTTAATGGGGATGCCTAAATTGAATTCCGTATTCTTATAGGGTTTACGTTCTAAGAAGGAAAGTTCTGAGAATATGTTTAAAATGGATGGGATTATGGGGCATGTGACGATATTATAGGGTATAGGTGTTTTTAGTGATTGGATTTGATTTGCTGCTGCTAATTTAAGAGTTCGACAAACTCCTGTTTAAATATTTATGTTATATTTTAATTCCTGCAAATCCGATGATATTGATGAATTTTGATGCATGTATGTCGACATTTGGATGTATGAATTTTAAGATGCTAATTTATGTGCTATATGGATTTCAATAAAAAAATATTTAAAAAAAATAACAATAATAAAAAAACAGTAATGAAATAAGCATTGTAATCTCAAAGATCATGAGCATTGCATAGCGAGGGTGCGAGTTGTAGTTTATTGAGTTATCAATAACTAATGAATTTGAGTGCTTTTTTTCTGTTTAAAATGTTTTGTTTAAACTGACTTGTTCACCGAAATGTAATATCACTATAACCTTTCTTAGTTTTTAAACATAAATAAAAAATGTATTACCATTCATAACTATGCCAACCACACACCGTTCACAGCCTTTGGCCGTGCATGGCATGAGGTTGGCTTCATGGCCTGGTCATAGGTCAGGTCTTAAGCCCATGTACCGTCTGTCAGTCAAACTCCCTTCATACACAAGAAGGGCTTTTAACTGCAGTAATAAACATGCAATCTATATGTTTAAATTTTCCATTTCCAGAGATTTTAGAGCACATTAGTTCAATATGAGTCACCCAAAAAATAATTCAAATGGAAAATCCAAATTACTTAACTTTTACCCTCACAAATGGCATTTGTGAAAATATTGCATCCTGGCAGTAAGGAGAAAATGCCTCATCCACAAATTTAGAGTTTAGTGGGTTTCTGGAGCTTTCTGGGTGGCAGTATGTTCCAAAGTTGTGCACAACCACAAATTCACAACTTTGCAAGTACTCAGTGTTTAATATTCCTGTTTTAGGAATGCCACTTATAGAAAGTATACATGTCTCTGCCCTTACTGCTCCCTGTGCCTTGCAGCCTGTCTCCAATATACGTCTGGGATGGTAGACAGCTATACTTTGTGTATTCCCTCTAGACAGCCACAAACACAGGAACAGTGGGTGTGATGGAGAACTCATCTGCATTCATCTACATTCTGATAGCTCTTCCTTGGCAGGAAGAGGGAGAGGTAGCTGACACACCTGAATAGGCAGTGTCCTGTGTCCCACACAAAGGGCTGATTACCCCTGTAGCCAGAGTTTGGATGATATTGGGATCTGTGCACTTCAAGGGCTTTCTTTGAAGTCAACCCCACTTTAAAGGCCAAACTTGGTATAAGCACTGGGGCTCTGACCCTAACAAGACAATATACTGCTGTACATGTAAAGAACTCTGCCAAGAGTAAGAACTGATGTGCTACAAGGATTGCCACTCTGTCTGACTGCTGCTCTGAAAGAGCTGCTTTCTGCTTTGCTGAGATGCCCTGCTGCCTGCTGATCCCTGCCCTGCTGAGGACAAGGACTGGACCCATCTCAATTGAACTAAAAGTGATTCCAAGGGCATGCTGGCTTGCCTCCCTATGCTGAAGTCTCTGGGCCATCAGAGACTCCCTTCAATTCTGTAACAGCAACTGGACTCTGCCATTAGTGAGTCCTGACCTACCAAGTGGTGCCAATCTAGTCCACAGCCTGTGAAAGATGATTTCTGCTGTCCAGAACCATTAAAATCAACAAAGTGACAACCTTACGCAGTTTGGAACCGACGTAGTGTCCTTCGATGCTGAGGCAGTACTAATCAAAGGACCTCCCTACATTGCTCGACGACAATGTAGGACCCAACAGCGAGGTTCGATGATGACTCAGCACCTGCAAGATAAGAGGTTTAACAATGGTGTGTGACCTGACTGCAAGGATTTATGACAATACTACCTGACTGCGTGAATCGTAACAGATGTTTCAATCCTTCTATGTGGCGCTTGCTTCATCCAAGGTACATTTTTAGCAGGACCTGCGTGAGTCCTGTAGTTGGCCTACTCTCTATTATGGTCAACCTGAACTTTGGAATTAGTTCAATCCAACGCGATGTCAATCAACCCCATAGCTCTATTTGACTCTAAACACTAGATGATTTATTTAATCTTCACAAATGCATATTGGATTTTTGTTGTTTTGATCTTGTTTTACTCATGAACTTATTTTAAATTTTTCTAAACCTGTGTGGAGCATTTTTGTGGTGTTCCCATTGTGTTACTGTATGTGTGTGTTGTGCAAGTACTTTATATATTGCCTCATTAGATATGCCCGACTGCTCTATGCCAAGCTCCTACACAGTGAGCACAGTTTATCTTTAATTAAGTATCTAGCTTACCCTGACTAGGATTGTGGTCCCTACTTGGACAGATTGTCAACCTCTGCTAACTACAGACTTAATTTCTAACATTCAAATACCCAATGCAATTCGTTTCCCAACCCATTACACAGAGTGTATCATAGTGCTCAGAGTAGAAAAGTGTTAGCAAGTAAGTTTAGTTCCCTTAAACAAAGCCAGGCTTTCAATTGCCACTAATAAAAGAGAGGAGCAAGAGATGGCTCCTAATGTAAGGAGGGAGAGAGTTCCAACCTTTAGCAGCAAGATTGGAGAATGAGCATCCATAAAAACAGATGAATTTGAAGCACAGGCATCACCAATTGATGTACATGAAGGCCAGTAGTGTAAACAATTCTCTCTAAGGTAGATGGTTCCAGTGTTACCGAGGGCCTGATGAACTAGACACATCATTAAAAAGAGTCTGTTTGCAAATGAGAAGCCAATACATTTTTCTAAGGTGTAAAAAGAAGAAGGTGAGGGCAGCCACAATTGGAATTAGATTTAAGCACTGAAAGAGATACACAACAGGGCATCAACCTAGGGCGAAATCCTGTAGTGAAGGCCGGTCTTTAAAAAAGGCTGAGCAACCATCTTAAGCGATGAGAGGAGGAGGTGAGAATTGACTTTCCTCCAACTGGCCACAGACATTATATAGACACACAAATTGTTTTGTGTTAAAGAAATATTGTCAATTACAGAGATTATAATTTGTGTCTCATCCATATAGATTCAGAAAAGGTGGTGGTGATGGACAGAGCATCTGAAATAAGCAGAATACTACTACCCAGTCAGCAGATCAGGGCTTAATCCATCACCGTTTTTTAGCTCACTGCACCATCCCAGCTCAGAACCTGGCTACATGCAAATTAGTCTGTCCCTGGCCCAGTGCATCATGGGGACAGGGCAGACCAAACTACCAAGCCAATTCTTTTACTGGAAAGGAAACAAGCTTCCGGGGACCGGTTTCTGGCATTACAGCCGTCTTCGGCCCGGCTTGCTTGAATCCTGATGGTGCAGTGAGCAAGGGACTCACATCTGAGTATACCCTTCCACGCTTGCGGTGGACAAAACGATTCAGAAAAGGGGGTAGTGATGGACAGAGCATCTGAATTAAGCAGAATACTACTACCCAGTCAGCAGATCAGGGCTTAATCCATCACCATTTTTTAGGTCACTGCACCATCCCAGCTCAGAACCTGGCTACATGCTAATTAGTCTGTCCCTGGCCCAGTGCATCATGGGGACAGGGCAGACCAAACTACCAAGCCAATTCTTTTACTGGAAACAAAACAAGCTTCCGGGGACCGGTTTCTGGCATTACAGCCGTCTTCGGCCCGGCTTGCTTGAATCCTGATGGTGCAGTGAGCAAGGGACTCACATCTGAGTATACCCTTCCACGCTTGTGGTGGACAAAACGATTCAGAAAAGGGGGTGGTGATGGACAGAGCATCTGAATTAAGCAGAATACTACTACCCAGCCAGCAGATCAGGGCTTAATCCATCACCGTTTTTTAGCTCACTGCACCATCCCAGCTCAGAACCTGGCTACATTCAAAGTATTCTGTCCCTGGCCCAGTGCATCATGGGGACAGGGCAGACCAAACTACCAAGCCAATTCTTTTACTGGAAAGGAAACAAGCTTCCGGGGACCGGTTTCTGCCATTACAGCCGTCTACGGCCCGGCTTGCTTGAATCCTGATGGTGCAGTGAGCAAGGGACTCACATCTGAGTATCCATCACCACCCCCTTTTCTGAATCGTTTTGTCCACCACAAGCGTGGAAGGGTATGCTCAGACATGAGTCCCTTGCTCACTGTACCATCATGATTCAAGCAAGCCGGGCCGAAGACGGCTGTAATGCCAGAAACCAGTCCCCGGAAGCTTGTTTCCTTTCCAGTAAAAGAATTGGCTTGGTAGTTTGGTCTGCCCTGTTCCCATGATGCACTGGGCCAGGGACAGACTAATTTGCATGCAGCCAGGTTCTGAGCTGGGATGGTGCAGTGAGCTAAAAAACGGTAATGGATCAAGCCCTGATCTGTTGACTGGGTACGAGTGTTCTGCTTAATTCAGATACTCTGTCCATCACCACCCCCTTTTCTGAATCATCCATATAGGACACTACCTCAAAGCCAAAATATCTAATGAAAGATGCCAAGTGGGCAATGCTGACAATCAACAAAGTAGGGCTGAGTGAGGAGCCCTGAGATATGTGAGATATGTTACATGTGACCGGGACAGAAGAGGAATAAAAAGGTAGAAGCAATATGGATTAGGTCCTTTTAAAGAGAAAACAGCACAGCCACATACGAGTTAGAGGCCTGATGTACTCATTTTCCATTCACAAAAAGGGGTCGACATTCAGGGAACTGGAAGGAATTTTTCAACCTGGCCTAAGTACTAAAAGGTAGGCTCACAAAATTCTGTATCATAGTGGGTCACAATTTGATCTACCTCAATGATAATAATGAGGCAGGGCACAAGTTGTGATCCACTACGATTGGCTAGTGTCACAGGCATGGTTGCCTTCTGAGGTCAGCAAACCACCATGTCTGTGATTGCTTTTAAATAAAGCAATCTTTTTCTTTAATGAAACTAATTTTCCAGATGCATTTGAAAAAAATTGAAAAATTAAACAAACCCTTTTCAAGAGTATGCATGGACCACTGACTACTCCCCAAAAACATTTTTGTCGAAATTTCCAAAGAGAAAGTAGTCCCATTTGTGGAACATCGATGTTAATTTTGAATTGGTATAAATATTAATTTTCTGAACACACTCCTTGCAAATACCAATTTCTTTGCTTAATGTTAACTTAACCCATTTAAATATTCAGAATACCTTTTTTTCTTATTGTTAATTGGGTTTAATACATTACAAAAAGTGATTCAGGTGACGTAAACCCTCAGATTCACCAATCCTGAGGCTTTGCAGCTGTTAAAACACTTTGCACATCAGCCTTAGGTTACAAAAGCCATTGTTAAAAAGACTAGATATAAGATTGGTATGTAAGTCTGTGTCGCAGACAGCAGATTGATCAGGGTGGATTAGCCCCCCCCTTGTTCTGAGGTCATCTGACATACTCAATTGTTAGTCCAACTTGATAACACCTGCCAGGCGCAAGACTCAGTGAAGAATCTTCTTAGATTCACGGTTAACTGGATGGCAAACAATCTCCTGAAGGTTAACGCAGATAAAACTGAGGTGCTTGTTATCACTACTCAAGTCAGCCCCTGGTGTGAGCTCTTTTGCCCCCCGAATTAGGGGAGGTGCCAATTCCGGGAACTGTAGTGAAAAGCCTTGGACTAAACATTGATGCAAATCTATCCATGGTTCCCCAAGTTTCCACTGTGATAAGCTCTTGTATAGGACTACTTAGGCAACTCCGGAAACTTTTACCCATTCTGTCGGTCCCAACGCTGCAATCCATTGTGTCCGCCACAGTTATCTCGCGGTTGGACTATGGAAATGCTCTTTACTTTGGTCTTCCGCAGAAGCTTCTTAGGAAACTACAGGTAGTGCAGAATGATGTGGCCAGGTTTATTTTCTCCCTACTGAGGAGATTTTGAGCGATGCCCCTTTTACGGAAGCTGCACTGGCTGCCCATTGAACATCGAGCGCAGTTCAAGTGTCTTTTCATTGCCCATAAAGCCTTCTATGGAGATGCCCCCAAATACATTAAAGACCATCTGAGAAAGTACATTCCGGGCAGAGCCTTGCGCTCCTCCAAAGCATGCAAGCTTACTCCACTGAGATTTAATCTTAAATCAAAGGGTGGCAGAGCATTGTCGGTCCTCCTTCCACAAATTTGGAACGAGCTACCGGCAACCTTGCAAGGGGAGCCAGTTCTACTGTGTTTTAGAAAAGCGCTAAAGACCCACCTGTTTAAAAATTACTACATCAATACTTTAAACCGTTCTGGGGTCACAGGCGGTCCATTGGTGGCAGTGTGTTGTGTTTCTTTCTTTGGAAAGCGCTTAGAGACCAGTGGTGATTTGCGCTATACAAAACTACAATAACATAACATTACATAACATAACAAAACAGCAGTTTCTGTAGTGTACTGCAGGCAAATGCCTAACTAAATAGAATCAAACAAAGAATTTTCTTTCAGACAGTTAGATAGTTGTGTATATAACTCTCATTACAGAGATTGTGTTGGAAATGTTAACTGGGAAATCGGGCAGCAGTGACTGGATCTGTACAGGGTTTCTTGAGTAGTGGCACAACCAGTGCTTTTTTATTCATATCTAATAAAACAGGTCCACTAAAGCAGGGAAGATTGTGCCTGCTGCCTAATAATGAAACTAGGGGGGGATCTAATGGTGATGCCAATTTCATGGTGTGGAGCACAGCAAGAATGTTCTTCACATATGAAGTTGAGAACTGAGGTAGAGATGTGTCCAGAGAAAGGATTGGTGGGAAACTACATAAGAATAATGAATCCAGTGTGGATTATTTTGGGAACCCATAATAGACCTTATAATCTTTATTCTGAAAGGTGCAAACGGTGGAGCAGAGTTCCTGAAACAGTGCTATAAAGTTATTACTAGCAACGTGTTTTAAGAAGTCCTTGTCAAAAGAAAACATTTCACAGGAGAAATTATCAGCTGATTTTATCTTTGTGACATAACAGGTGGTACACACAAACTTAATAATATTTATTGATCTTGTTCCAAGACTGTCATTTTTCCTTTAACTCCTTTCTAGTGGCTTGCAGTGGTACTTAGCATTGCAAAGTTCATCTGTGAATGACAGCACTGAGGAACTTCTCTGATGACAACAAAAATGTTTATGTTGGTTAGTCATTTCCAGAACATTGGGTATCTAGTTATTAAAATTATTCAGAGCTGAGCGGACATTGACATATTGAAGTAGTGGAATCTCCAAAAGTGTTCAAGAAAGGTTAGATTGATTTATTTTTGGGCCAATCTCTCGAAACAAAATAATCAACATTTTAGAAATGCTACTGTGATTATGTAAGTAAGAGAAAATCTTTTTTTAATTTTAATATTTTTATTGAGAAATAGGTCATAAGTACATATCAAACACAAAACTTCTCATCTTGCAGTTGTGGGGTTGCAAGAACAGTGTACAATACGATACATTGTAAGATTAAAGCAAAACAGGAATCAAATCAGAGCTAAAATGCAGGGGTGTTCCGCTGACTCACAGATTGCAACATTATATAGGCAAAAATACAGCATAGTAGTAATAGAAAAGAAAGAATGTGTTTCAAGGTGCCGTGAAAATCTGAGATGATCAGAAATAATCAGTCTTCTTCATCCATATAAGTTCTAACCGGTCCCCAGATTAGTTGCCCCAATGCTCTTTTCCGCCTTCCTTTCAGTGCATACAAACTATATTCAATATTATAAATAAAAAGAAACCGGGTCCACCATACTGCGAATGAAGGGGGGTTGCTTTGTAACTAGCACGAAGCGATGCATAGCCTTAGAGCCGCTGTAGCTACAAATATCAAATAGCCAATATTGTCAGTAGGCACGTCTTGTGCATAACCCATATCTATACCCAATAATATCTGTGAAAGTGTGAGCTGAAAGGGTATGCCAAGAATCTCAGATAGGAACTTATTTACATGCATAAACAATTCCCTCAATTTAACACAAGTGCCAAAGATATGCATCACATCCGCCTGGTGAGCACTGCACCTAAAACATTTCCCATCCGGGTCCCCGCCCCACTTTGAAATTTTGTCTGGAGTACGATACAAGTAGAATAAAGTTTTATAATGTTGCGTGACAAGGTTGGCAGACATAAGTACTCGTCCTGCAAGCTCAATTGACCTTTCGAGCAGGATCCCTTGGCTTCCCAACCTGTTCTCCCATTTGCTTGTTTGTGCTTCTAAATCATTTGGCATTGCCTCTAGCATTAAATTATAGAGTACCCCGATCCGAGCTCCTTTCCTATTGGCCTCTATAAGAGGATTGGGTGTCTTGCATACAATAGCTTTTGATAAGCGATCACGTATTTGCAAATACTTGAAAAAGTGTGTGGATGGAAGTTGATATTGTTCCCTTAACTGGCTAAATGATTTTAAACAATCCCCTATATATAAGTCACCCAAAATAATTAAGCCTCTCGTTCTCCAGTTCACCATTATACGATCCCAACAAATACTAGGGTAGAAGATCTGGTCAGTCAACGGAGTATATCTGGAAAACTTATCAATTTTATAGAACGTTTTAATTGCTTTCCATGCTTTATAAGCTGCAGCGACAACCTTAAATCTTGTGCGTTTATAGTAGTTCCAATCCGTATTAAGAAAAAGGCGATTCCTAGCTTCCGCACCAAGGAGTAAAGTGTATATTGAGGGTTGCAATGCTGGCTCCAGTGGTGCTTCCCCTATAAGTAAAATATTCATGTGCTGAAGCATACAGGCATAGTAATATAGAAGAAAGTCCGGTACCACCCACCCTCCTACAGCCCTTGGCAGGACCATGTATTTTTTTGCACATCGCTCCTTTACCCGAGACCATAGGAATTTCATACAGATCGACTGCAATTGTGTAATGTAAGCCGAGGGGATCTCTAGTGGTACTGACCGATAAAAATAAAGGATCTTAGGTAATACCATCATTTTTAAAGTATTACATCTACCCACTAGCGTTAAATGCAAGCATTCATAATGATCCAGTTTTTTACGGATCCCAGTCAATAAACTCTGCCAATTAGATTCTACCGTAGCGGAAGCCGAGGCTCTTATCCGCACCCCTAGGTATGTAACCTCTGTTAAAACCCTAACATCTAAATAAGACTTGATGTTGACACATAAAATCTGAGTTTTAGAAGTGTTTAATTTATACCCAGATACCGAGCCATATACCGCTGCAAGATGTTCAATCTCTGGCATAGCCACGGCAGGTTTTGGAGACAGCACTGCAACATCATCGGCGTACGCTAGAACCCGATATTGTTGCTGTTGTACCAAAACTGGCGGAATCCGAGGGCTGTTCTCCAACATTTTTAAAAACGGATCGATGTATAGGGCAAATAACAATGGGGAACACGGGCAACCTTGCCTTGTCCCCCTTTGTATTGATACCTGTGCCGATTGCAGCCCCATTACATAGATCCTTGCACTTGGCTGTTGGTACAACGTCTGTATAGATTTTATATACTTTGGCCCAAACCCTCGAGACTTCATCACATCCCATAGGAAAGACCACGACACTTGGTCAAAAGCCTTCTCGGCATCTAATAATATGAGGCTCAGTGGCACTTCCAAACCGTTTGCATAATCTATTAAAGCAGTCACCCGGTTAACATGATTGGTTGTGCCATGTTTAGGGATAAACCCGTGCTGACGGACAGAGACCAGCGGAGCTATCACACCTGAAAGCCTTGCCGCCAGTATTTTCGAATAGATTTTTCCATCAGTATTTAACAATGAAATAGGCCGGTATGAAGCTGGCTGATCTGCAGGTTTTCCCTTTTTCCTGAAAACCACTATGCTGGCCTCATCCCATGTTTTTGGGTAAGAACCAGTCTGCGCCATCCTGAATGTGGCTAACATGTCATGCTTCAGGGCTTGAAAAAAACATTTATACAGTAGTAAGAGATAATCAGTGTCTTTGAGAAAGGAGAAACAACCTTTACAACGTCATTAAACTGCAATATCTTTACAACGACCGAGTTGTTAGTACGTGCTGCATTTACATCGCAAGTCTTTACAATGAATTCCACTTGGGGGCACTGAGTTATTGGAAATGAATTCCAACACTTTCCCTACTGTTGCGCAAACTAGAGTAGGAATAGTAAATAATACTATTCCTAAGTCCAGTGCACCCCCTAGTGGAAGTCGTTCTAAAGACTTGTGATGTAAGTATATTGTGTGCTAACAAGGCGGTCGTTGCAGCGACCACGTTGTAATAGTACGCAATGTAATAAATCATGTAGTAAAGTGCTATATTTGTGAGAAAGTATAAAATTAGATGGAGGAATGTGAGTCCCCACTGAGTAATAATGCCACAATCCCCCCCCCCCGGTCCAGTTAGGTCTCAATGTTTGAATAACTGAGCTTAACCCTTGTTAGCAGTAACAAAGAAAGACAGGCTTAACGTTTTAGAAATGTGTGAAGCATTTAGCAATACCAAAACAGTTAAAAAAGAGAAAATACAATAATATAAAAATCCCACTCTAATGTATAAATATATGAGTACTAAATAGAGGTTTGAGCAAATATACACCAACATTTAATAAATTGGATGCTGGGAACTGGAGATTAATTTTCAGGGGTTTTAAGTCAGAATAGCACCTAAAAAGCACAAAGCACCAATTGTGGTTGTATAGGTGTACTAGACTAGGTCAAAGTCAAAAGTCAAGTCTAACCATGAGCTACTGCGGTTCGATTACAGGGACCAGGTTTGTTATGATTGAAAATTAGCATTCTGACTTAGAAGTTTTTCTGGAGAAAAGTGCTCACTGACAGGTCATTGGTGGATGGGGCTGGATGCAGGGTGAGAGGGATGGCTCGATGACTGTAGTCCAGTGAAGTTTAGGTCCTTTGTGTGAGCCTCAGCTCTAATGGGAAACTAGGCATGGTGGTTGTTGGCAGCGGGAAACTCCGAGCAGGGGACGTCTGGAATCTGTGTCCAGGAAAGTCTTGTCGGTGTTCAGATACTGTTCGATGTCAACTACGGTGAAGTAACTATGGTGAAGTTCCTCTACGTTTGGACTTAGGAACTTTTCTAGGAGTCGAAATCTTTTTGACGTGAAAACCATTAAGTTAAATCCAGCCTGAGATTCGAAGGCTACAGCTTCTGTGTTATCCCAGTTTTGACTTGTTGTTTGGAGCAAATGTTCTGAAAAAGTTTCAAAGTGTAAATTGTTCAGACTTGCGTATCAGAGGAGTACACTCTACTATCAGCCAACGGTCCAGCACCTGGTTGGCACCACGTGGGAGTTTGGAATCAATCTTGCAGAAGTCAGCATCGGATTCCATGACAAATCAGGTTGGCTTCTTGTAGTTTTTGTGGCCCTTTCGCTTAGCGGGAAGTCAGCCAACTGGCTCTTGAAGTCCACCTCTTTGTCCTGGGCACAAGAGGGAGCTGGCTCAGCCCTGGGGTCTCTCTCCACAGGTACAAGGGCAGATGGAGTCCATCTTCTGCCTTCCAGAAGTCCAGTTGTGTTCTGAAGAAGGTTTCTAGGAGTGACTGGTGGGGAGACTCAGTGACTAATAGGGAAAATGATCCCAGGAGTGACCCTATCACCTTTCACATAATTCCATGGGACCTTGGTCTTATTTATTTATTTTGAAGTTTATAGAGCGTACAGCTACCTCCGGCAGAGGTGTCCCAGCACTAGGTGCGGAGTAGAGGAGGAGGTAGCAGGCTGCTAAACGTTACAGGTTCTAGAGAAGACAAAAAACTGGTTTTTAAGTTTACGGAAGTCAGATTCCGAATTGGCCTTCCTTATGAACTCGGGTAAGGAGTTCCATAACTGAGACGTAATGAGGGCATGAACTACTGTCTTTCTGCAGTCCATGGGTAAAAAATGGAATCTCCTTAGGGACTTCATTTTCCAGAAACAAGTAGAGGAGACATGACAAATCTGATTCTTGCATGAAAGGGCAGAGTCAAACTTGAACCCCAGGTTCCTGGCAGAGTGCACAGGGTGAGGTGGGGGGTTGAACTCAGGTGGCCAGCATAAATCCGAGTGAGGCGGATATGGCTGATTGAAGAATAAGACCTCCTTTTTTTGTGTATTAAACCTCAGACAGTTCTCCGTCATTCATACTGAAATATCAACCAGACAATGCCTGAGGTTAGAGAATGCTGCCTCGGATATCTCCATAAAGGAAAACACGAGCTGGTGTCATCAGCATATGAGATGACACTCACCCCATGTTGTTAAATAAGTGGGGCCAGCGGGGAAAGCTAAACATTAAAAAGAGTCGGCTCAAGGCTGAGCCATGGGGAACACCACAGACTATGGGGCGCAAAGAAGAGATGTGACGATTCAGCAGTACTTTCTGGGACCGGTCTTCCAGGAAGGAGCCTAACCACGATAAAGTGGTCCCTGTCACTCCCAGTTGTCTTAGTCTGTCAAGCAGGATCATGTGTGACACAGTATCGAATGCTGCCAACAGATCTAACAGCACAATTAAAGCACAGTGGCCCTTGTCCAAGGTCTCCCAGACAGTCTCAGTTATTTCCAACAATGCTGTCTCGGTGCTGTAACCTGCCCTGAAGCCATACTGGGAGTCATGGAGAAGTTTGTTGGATTCAAGATGTTCGGATAACTGTTTCTGTACTTCCAATTCAGAATTTTGGCCAGTGCTCGGAGGAGGGAGATAGGCCTGAAGTTCTTCAATTCAGTCGGATCTGCATCTTACTTCTTGAGGATAGGTTAAACAAGTGCTGTTTTCCAGACTGTAGGATAGATACCGGTGATCAAAGAAGAATTCCAGAGTAAATTGAGATTGGGGTTCAATAGTAGGGCCAGAAGTTTAAAAAGCCTAGCTGGACAAGGGTCTGGTAGAGAGACGGATTTTGTTCTTTCCAACTGACTGAGAGAAGCCTCCAGGCTAAAAGGTCTGAATTCAGACTAGGTATGAAGAAGAGGAGAGGAGGGGAGAGGTGAGATAGTAGGTTCCCTTGTGTGAAAGCAAGAATAAATGGTTTGTATTTTGTCTTGAAATAAAACTGAGAGAGAGTGGCCGAAGGTACTATGGGCCCGATGTAGGTAAACGGGATTTTCCGATTTCAAAATACCGAGGCGGGCCGAATCGGTATTCTGAAATCGGAAAACGAGATGTAGGAAAAAAATACCGAATGAAAACCGAATCGGTCGGCATCGGTAATGAGATTCGGTACGTTCCGATTCAGCTCGGTCCGAATCGGAAATTACCGAATCGGCCAACAACGATTCGGAAAACACCGAATCGGCTACCACCGAATCGGATATTTCCGAATCGGCGAATACCGATTCGGTAAAAGCCGATTCGGTAAAAACCGAATCGGCAATCATAGACCCATGGCGAAAAAGCCCATAGGAATGCATTGCATGAACCGATTCGGCTTTTACCGAATCGGAAAATACCGAATCGGATTTTACCGATTCGGATTTTACCGATTCGGTAATAGCCGAATCGGCAATAGGCGATTCAGCCAATGAGGTGGCTCCCCCTCCCCCACCCAAACAGGGAGTGGCAACCCTGGCAGGTGCAGCCAATTAAGAAGTATCTAGAAGTTTCTGGAAAGCCTGCCTGGGCCCAACACACAGTTAGCAGCAGTGGGAGAAGGAGGTTGCAGACTGAGCAGGAGCAGGAGAACATGGCAGATCAGGCAGGAAGCCAGAAGTCCTCCCAAAAGAGGAAGCCCAAATTCACCACCACAGAACTTCAGGTGCTGGTTGAGGAGGTGGTGAGGGTGCACCGCCAGCTCTTTGGCAAGCTGTCCCTCAACGTGCCAGACAGCACCAAGAGGAGATTGTGGGCCGACATCGCCCAGAAGGTCAATGCTGCTGGAGTCACCCCCAGGTCCATTGAGGAACTTAAGAAAAGGTTTTACGACCTCCGCAGCCTCACGAAGAGGAAGCTGGCCGACCTCCAAAGGCAGGCTGGACTCACCGGAGGAGGCAAGAACCCGGCGCCACCCCTCACCGAGCTGGAGGAAATTGTCTCCAGCACCATCGAGAGGGAGAGCATCGTAGGGATCGGGACCCTGGACAGCACTGCGATGGCCACAGCTACAGGTAAGAAGCATGCGCATCATGACACACCCTACCAGACACCTCCCCATTAGACACAATGCATAGGCAAACACCAGCACTGTACTGTCACCAACATACAAGAGACAAGCATCATGGTACATGTAGTCAGCAGAAGTTAGCCAAATATGTCAGTGCAGAATCACAAGACAGGAAACAGTGTGA
Organism: Lissotriton vulgaris; assembly: GCF_964263255.1. NCBI lineage: Eukaryota > Metazoa > Chordata > Amphibia > Caudata > Salamandridae > Lissotriton > Lissotriton vulgaris. Next base: position 782,983,730 of record NC_141691.1, read on the forward strand.
CACGGTGTAAGGAGATGCAAGGACATGTGGAATGCCATAATTGTACTGACTGTAATACATCGGCACTCAGTTTACAAATGCTTCTTTGTACCTAGGGGCACCATCAGGCGGCACCACTGTGGCAGCAGAGGGAGCTTCAACATCAAATACTGCAGTGGCAGGGCCGAGCACCAGCCAGCCTGGCCAGGAGGAGGAGGATGAGGATGAGGAAGGAGACACCCCAGGGCTTGGAATGGAGGGAGTCCTGGTGCTTGATTACCAAGCAGTGCACTCCCCAGTACTGGCCAGCACACCCCCCTTGCAATTTTCACCTGAAAACTCCCCTACAAGGCAGACCATTCCGCCGACAACAGCACCTGCCACAACCGTGGCCTTGCCACCCGTCCTACCTGTCCTGGGAGCAGGGGCTCCGGGACCGGCCAGCACCACACCCCCACCAGTGGCACCCCTGCCCACTCAGCAGGCCGGAGGCAGCAGTGCCAGACGCCGTGCCACCACCACCACCACCACCACTGCTGCACCAGCACGGGAGGGCAGTGTGTTCCTGGGCCTGGAGGGCCAGATGGTCAAAATCCAGCGCCAACAGGCCAGATCCACCATGGCCTGCCAACGCCAGCTCCTGCAGCACAACATGCAGATGGGGGAGTTGGTGAAGGGTTTCCAGGCTGTTGTGGACAGCAACAAGGAGGTGGCAGCAGGGTTGGGCAGGCTGACCACTGCCATCACCCACTCCTCTGCCAGGCAGGAGGAGCATGAGGTTGCGCGCAGGAGGGATGCCCGGGTGCTCAACCGGGCCATGGCCCGCCTTGCAGCGGCGACCGCACAGCTGTGCCATCGAAGCTCAAATCAGGAGTCGGTGCTCAGTCAGCATACGGCTGAGCTGACCAGGGGGATGGCCAGGATCACCACGGCCATGGAGGCCATGTTAATATCAAACGCCGCCTCCAATCCTGCCCTGGACCTGGGTGATGCTGGAGACAGCAGCAGCCGCAGCAGCCCGGCCAGCGCTGCATCAGAGCCAAGGAGGAGCACCAGGCGATCCGCTGATGCTGCAGGCCATTCGGAGGGGGCCGAGGGACACCCCAGTGGGTCTGGAAAGCGGGCCAAAAAATAGGCTGGCAAGGGGGGATGAGCAAACCAGAACCCTGGACTTTATTTGTTTTTACAGACTCCATTTTTTGATGCACTTCAGTGATGTAACTGTGGTGCATCACTATTAAAAATTTAATTTTCCAACCAACATTTAGCTGTCTTTGCATCTGTACTCAGTCAGAAATAGTTCTCAGTGATCTCCTCACGTCTGTATCTGCCATCACATGGCGTACACACCCCAGCTGGCTGTGTCAGTGGCACAGCTTCGTCGTCGTCATAGTCCTCGTAGTCAGACAACTCCACCTCAGTGCCCTTCTTGACCGCAAGGTTGTGTAACATTGCACATACAGCTATGATCTTGCAGCAGGTGATGGGGGTATACTGCCTTGCACCTCCACTCTTGTGCAGGCATCTGAATCTACTTTTCCAGATGCCAAAGGTCCGTTCAACAACATTCCTGGTGCGTATGTGGGCCCGGTTATACCTCCTTTGGCTGGGTGTGGAGGGGTTGAGGTAGGGGGTGAGTATGAATGAGCGGAGGGCATATGCACTGTCGCCTGGAAGAGAAAGGGGTCACATTAGACACATGCATACATGTATTACACCTACCTACTATGTGTTATGGGGGTCTGATGATGTGGCTCACCTAGGAGGTATCCTTCTCCAAAATCGCCAGCCATCAGCCGTGCATATATGCCGCTCTGTTGGAATATATAGGAGTCATGGGTACTCCCTGGAAATTTTGCTACCAGGTCTGTGATGGTGCACTTGGCATTGCAGATCACCTGCACGTTGATGGTGTGTGTCGATTTCCGATTGCGGTATATGTATTCGGTGTCCGCTGGTGGGCAAATCGGAATATGCGTGCCATCTATGCAACCGATGATTTGGGGAAACTGCGCCATCTGGTAGAAGTCTGCTTTGGTTTGTAGCAGTTCTGCGTGGGTTGCAGGGAATGAGATGTATTGCTCCATCCTGTCTATCATGGCGTCAAGGAATATGTGGAAGAACCTTGACAGGCTGCTCTGGCTCACCCCTCCTGCTGCTGCTGCTCCACTTTGATAGCTACCAGGCGCTACCAGGTGTAGGCTGCATAGCACCTGGACGTGCGCAGGGATGGCGTGTGCCCTTGGGGTGTGGTGGTCCAAGTATGGCTTAAGGTCCCTGATGAGCTCAAGTATGGTGTCAGAGTCCAGCCTGTATCTCTGTAGGATCTCAGCCTCAGTGAGCATGAACAGGGTTATCCTCTGTCTGTAGACCTGTTCATTTCGTAGCCATTCCCTCTGTTCTTCCTGCTGTAGCCGTAGCCGCCTCGCAATGACATAGAAAGCTGCCATCCTGCAAGTTGCAATGCATTTTGGGACTGTTTATATGGGTTGGAGTTGGTTACCACCTGATTGCAATCCATGGTAAATACCGAGTGAATTCTACCGATTTTGAGCCGATTTCGGAGTTTCTGTGCCTCCCTACATCTCCCCAACTGTCGGAATCGGGGAATTTCCCGATCGGAGATTCATACGAATCGGCATGTTTTCCGATTCGGATCATGTCCGAATCGGTATTTTTTCCGATTCGGTACATGGACCGAATCGGTGATTTTCCGATTCGGTGTCACTTACGATTCGGTTCTTGGACCGAATCGGTGATTTTCCGAATCGGTGTCACTAACGAATCGGTACAAGGACCGAATCGGTGATTTTCCGAATCGGTGTCACTTACGATTCGGTTCTTGGACCGATTCGGTGATTTTCCGATTCGGTGTCACTAACGAATCGGTACAAGGACCGATTCGGTCTTTGTAACCGATTCGGTGTTTTTCCGATTCGTTACATATCCGATTTTCGGTATGTACGTATCGGATTCTTTCCCATTCGGTACTCATTCCGAATCGGTTTTCTATCCGATTCGTTCTGTTTTTGGTTCCCTACATCTCGATGGCTGTTTACCGATCGGTAAGGGCCAAAAATCGGTATTTTCGGCCAATACCGATCGGTAAAGCCCTACCTACATCGGGCCCTTGGTTCTTTAGGAATATCTGCCAATTGAGATGTCAGTGTACACTGTTTGCTATCCATGTGGACATTAAAGTTGCCCAAGACTATAGAATTTGCATATTTCAGCGAGAGATCTGCAATAGCATCTCAAAGCTCCCAGGTCTCAGGAGGTTTAGAGTACGGGGGTCTGTAGACTAGTGCTCCTGCGATAGATAAAGTGGGAGAGATGTTAATGCTAACGGACATTGCTTCTATTAGACCTATTAGTTCAATTCTCTTGTTTGAGATCTCCCAGTTGCCGCGTGTAATCAAAGCCAACACACCCCACACTCTATTGCCAGCTCGATTGACCGTGGTTATTTTGTAGCCAATGGGAATGGCCAGCTTGATGTCAGTGTTGGAGCTGTCTTTCAACCAGGTTTCTGTAAAAAATATAAAATCCCAATCCCCAGATTCTAGTGTTAGCCAGGCATCATCCGTGTCTTAAATAATACCACAGTGCACTGATCTGCTAAAATCTGACAGAACGTTTTTTTCCCTGGGCAGAGCTCTAGGCAAATCCCTTTGGTCTGTCTAGGGAATTGATAAACTCCCTCCCAAATCAGTTCTGAAGCAAGCCCCTCCTCCATTAAGATTGTCACCATTCTGGCTCCCTGAACAATGAACAGGCAGGCCCATGTGTGAATTACATCTGCTTTTAACAGAGCATGGCACCTTAAAGCTTTTGCAGTTAGTAAGCATATTGCCTAGGCCTTCTGTAGGGAGGAAGTCACACCTCCTCCCACCCAAGGCCCTTTTTTCCCTATCCTGGGCGCTATCTACACCTCCTTGAAGGGGGGCAGTTAAGTTGGATTTGTTTAACTATAAAGAATAAGTGTTTTAAGTATTTTTCTATCAGGTGCCAATCTCAAGTTGCCCTTAATAAGTGTAATTAAGAATCTCAGTGTTTTCTGTGGCACAGCCAGCCTTGATATAGTGAAAAACATGGCTGGGGCCTTTTTGACTTTGAGGACTTGTAAAAGCATTAAAAATATATGTCCTCCCTTTATATACTATGCACCCTGCCTTACGGCTGGTAAGGCCGACATTAAGGGTGACTTACTTTAGTTCAAAAGGAGTAGTAAAAGAGTGATTTCGACAGGTCATAATGGCAGATTTAAAACTGCTCAGCCAATGTACTATGGCAGACCTAGGGTTATGTTTTACGTGGTCACTTTGGTGGTGTCACGATATGTGATGCTGTCCACTAGTGTTGTTTAACTTACAGCCTCTGGACACGCAGTGTACTATTTACCAGGGGTGTATTGATATATTAAATGTGCCAATCAGGGATTCTAACCAATTCAACAAGATTTTTGTGGTCAAAGTAAATGCACCAAGGCATTTTTAGTAGGGTATCAGTCTACAGAGTTAAAGAAACTACAACATCAGTCCAAAAATGGGAGTGAAGATGCAAAAAGAGGCATTTTCTTCCAAGGATACTGTGCAATCAGCTGGTCAAGTGGGAGGAAAAGGTGGAAGTGCCTGGAGGAATCAGTAGTTAGTGAAAATCAGGTCTAGGAGCTGATCAGCAATGTAAATAGAGGAAATAATGATTTTGTCCAAAGATACCCAAAGTATCTACCAGGGCTGTGATGTAGGCGAAGAGGAGGGGGCCTAGCTGTTGTATTCAAGCAAATGTTAAATATCACTAAAGTTGACAATATCTCCATACAAGGTGATGAGGCCCTCTTTACCATATGCAACCCTACACCATCTTCCTCCTGTAAATTCCTACTCCTTTACAGGCCTCCACCGTGCAATGCAAATTTCCAGATACACTTCTAGATGCAGTTTTAAACCTTATAGCATACACTTCAAACTATGCATTCTAGTGACTCAAACATCTGGTTTGACAACTCAATATGCCCCATTCCAAAAACAATCATCACTAGCCCGGACACACTGAACCTAAATCAGATCCTCCACAAACCCACACAGATCGCTGGACACATCTTGGATGCAAATCACAAACTAGTTACTCTTCAGACAATTACTCCAGTTACATAATCAGACTATCAGTTGCTTGTTTTCCAATCCGGGCAGTAGCCACCATGGAAATTTGAGGGCCGGGCCAGCACACATTTATCTTTGATCCCCCTCAAATGGCTGAGGCAGGGAGTTGAGAATGTGTTTGAGCAATAAATATCCCTGTACATTTTGTTTTCATCTTGTTACATTTTCTGCATATTCCAAGACAGGTTAAATGTCAGGCTATGTCCTCTGAAAAATTGCTTTCTATTCTTTAAGTGGAGCTGTTGTTTACTTTTATTTCCCTGCCTGCAAATGACAGTATTTTGTAAAGTAAACTATGTGACAATCTTGCTGGGGTACTGACAGGACCATTGGAATTATATGGTGGGGGGCTAAATTGTGAAGCAATGTTGACTAAATTGTGTGACAAGAAAGCATAAATGATGCAGCTTATTGTGGCACATTTTGAGATAGTTTTACTTCACTATGTTGTCAATACAGTTTCTGTTGGTATCCAAGGTACGGGAGGGTGCAACATAGTTTTTATATTGTGTAGAAGTTATTCAGTTTTATGTTTTTAACATGTGGCATCAAGTATAGGTCTGAATCCAGAGTTACCACTAGATTTCTTACTTTTCTTGACTTTGTCGGAGGGGCATCATATTCCTTAGGTCATACAGCAATCGGCTGGCATTTTTTCACCATGGCATGAGCTCTGTCTATGTGGTATTTAGCTTCAGAAGGTTATTCATCTTCCATGTATTAATGGCCCAAAGGCAATCTCAAGTTGCAAAGGTCTTCCAGATCATCAAGTTTTAAATTCGGGTGTCATACTCATGGTTGTAGCAGCTGAGGTTGAATGGTTTAATCAGGTTTGGTAGGTGGGTTAGGCAGATGTTGATTAAAAGAAGATATATGATGAACCCTGTGGAATGCCACAGTTGTGTGTGTAAGGAGCTGATATGAAAGGTAGCACCAACATTAGTTCTCTGTCACAGCTGAGAGGCTAAGAATTCAGTGAACATTAGCTGGATTATATTTTCATCTTTCAAATAAGGCATGTCAAACAAGAATTTGCTGCGTGAAGAGATTGCACAACTGTACAGGACATTGAGCCATGCCGTTCTTAAGCCAACAACTTTTACAACATTTCTTATTCCTGATACATAAGTGGTTATCACTATCTAAACCTACCAGTCATTCAGAAGCAATGTCCAATCAGGAACCTCCTGATTCCAATATGGCATGGTTCTTTGATTACCCTTTTGTGCAGGAGCACAGTTATCACAAGTCAAGTATGAATTACATTTAACTGACATTACATTAGCCCACACTAGCTTTGTTTGAAATCTAGCCTTGTGAGAAAATATATCTGCTCTAGAGATCAGTATTATTTTTACAGGAGCCTAAGGTTAATGTGCCTTTGGCAAAGGGTAGAAAATACCCTAACTAGCATCTGAAATGACCCAATATAGTTTGCCATTTCACAAAGGGCTGCTATAACAGACTATATTTTAAAAAAAATTAAATCTAGTTAACCTAGCCAGGCTCAACATGCTGAGGATTCATCTCTTTGAACCAAATATTGTGGAAACTATAATCAAGGCATTTGAGGCTGAAAGCATTTGTATTATAAGTGACCTCTCTACATATCCCCGCAGAACATTGACTAGTATTTTGGGAGCTTTGTATATTGTAATTTAAGATCTGTTTAATATGAATCAGCTATTTGAAATGTATTGACTCATTTGAAATTCTGCTTTACCTTTATCTAATGTATGGTCTTAGCCCATAAATTGCTTTTGTGAGGTCCTATGAAAACTAATACAGTAAATGCACAATATTTGGTGAACATTTAGAAGAATATTTTTAATGGTAGAACTGTGGGAATGCTGGGTGAAAAAAATTCTATTATTTATCCAAAGTATGGTGGTTGTACGGCATGCCTTGTAGGAAAGGTTAGTGGGACCTATGCAAGCTACACCTCCATGGACTACCCTGGGCACCTTGGTGTTATAAATGTCTGGGCCTGGCAGGTTTCCGTGGTGCTGAAACAGCCCTGACTTAAATACCATAGCTAAACACATCATCAAAATTGGTCAATATGCAAGGCAGAATCTTGATGATTCCTTGTGTACTAGCAGCCGTTGAGAGCTTCTCCTTTCATAAGTGATAGTTCAGTCTCACAAGTGTGGTACTATTGCTATTGGGAGAAGTTTAGGAACGCTGTGTGGAAGGACATTTGTAGATCCCTATAGACTCCATCAGTGTGGACTGCTTTCATTTCTGTTTTGCTGTATAACTGTGCTACGCAATACAGAAAAACAATAAACAATAACAAAAACATTAAACAAGAAATCAAACTCAGGCCATGTGGGAAGCATTTCCCTTGCATGCTGACTTTGATCTTGGTGTTTTTACCAGACACATTTTCTTTTTCAGTACTGTGGATGACCACACGGTGAAGGTAATGTTGTGGATGCCAATGGCTCGTCGTCTGCCCTAAAGAAGGTTAAACCCACCAATCCGTACAGCCTGATTTCCTGTCTAACAAGAATTGACAATGAGCTGCAGGGATATTACGCCTGCATTGCACTAACTCTTTGTTCCATGATAGTACGGGACTACTTCAGCCCTGGGAGGCCCCGGGATAGCAGTCTTCAGGGATTGGGGAACAGCGAAAAGCACAGTTGTCAAAGAAAGGTGGCAGATGCTGCTAATATCCATACACAACCAAGAGGAATTTTCAGTAGACATACGTGTCTAGGGAGAAGAGAGAGAAGTACACATTATTGAGAAGTACAAAGAAGAAGATTGAGGCAAAGATGGAGAGACAACGAGAAAAGATTGAGAGAAAGAAAGGAGGGTAAGTAGAAAAGACAAGAGAGAAAGAATGAGAGACAGGAAGAATGATGCAACTGCAAATAGAACTGGATAGTGGGGGAAGGTTGAGAGGGACAGTGAGGACAGAGATTGGGACAGAATAGGAAAAGTAAGAGAGAGCCTAAAGGAGCAAAAAATGGCGACCGCAGCAACAAAGGGTTAGGGGAAACTACTATATTTCGCGCTAGGACAAAGGAAGCAGAGGCACCATCTACCGTTGGTGGGAGGGTACCGGTCAGCAGAACTGAGGCGCTCCAATGAAGAGAACACACACAAAGAATAACGTGTCTGTGAGCGAGTGAGTTAACCGCAGCTGCGGCTGAAATGAGATCTGCAGCGCTCCACTAAAAACCGGAAGTGAGCAGAGCCTCCAATTTACCCCGAGATAACTTAAGGTACAGCAGAGGGATCTCCGGAGATCTCCGGAGTTCATGCAAGCACAGACAAAAACAAAGCAAAACAAAGTGAAAGGCATCACTGTGCAGTAGGTCCCTAAAATGGCACCCACCGTAACAAGGACATAGGGAAGGCACTGGCAGCCCATTGACATCACAGACACCGTAGGCTCGCCATCTACGCAAGGGGGCATTAATCTAGCTATAGGACCGTGTGTGCGACACGTCAGTACACCACTAAATCCATCTGTCAGCTCCGTCCAACAACAACAACTGACAGTCCCTGCCCTAGGATCTCTGAGGTACGCACAGCACAGGGCTCATGGGGGGTGTGTATAAAAGACCAAGTAAGCACTGGGGCAAGAGGCTCTGTGAGCGAGAGGGCTTATACATAGCTGCGGCTCCAGCAAAGGCGCTCTCAGCGCATGCTTCCCGGAGCTGCTTCAATTCGGACTAAGCCTGAGAACCTATTGTAGATGGTCTTGAAGTGCACAGAGGAGGGGCCACGCATGACCAGTTGGCACAGCCTGGTATAACGCCCCCTGGGCGGACCCCAAAACTGTTTTTAGTTACTGCAGATCCTGAGCAACCCAGCCAATGCCCGGTAGAGCTGTCCTATATAGCTATAGAGGAGTCTGGCCCCTTGGCCGGCACCTACCCAGCCGGTCATCTGACATTGTTTTTCCTCGTCTCCCCATTTGCGTCTCCTTCGCTTCCCCTTCGATGGAACGATGACTACTCCACTTGGGTGGATACCAAAACTGATTGTACCCTCCGCGGAGACCAAGCAAACTTGACCGATGCCCGGTGGAGCTGTCCTATGCAGCTATAGAGGAGTCTGGCCCCTTGGCCGTCACCTACCCAGCCGGTTATCTGACATTGTTTTTCCTTGTCTCCACTTTTGTGTCTCTTTTCCTCCCCCTTTGATGGAACTATAACGACGCCCCCTCGGCGTACCCCTAAACTGTTTTTACCTACCGCAGAGCCCGAGCAACCTTGGCAAATGCCTGGTAGAGCTGTCCTATACAGCTATAGAGGAGTCTGGCTCCTTGGCCGTCACCGACCCAGCCGGTCATCTGACATTGTTTTTCCTCGTCCCCCTGTTTGTGTCTCCTTCCCTCCCCCTCCTCCTCTTTGTTTCAAATTGATGTAACTATGTAACCTGTAACTCGCTGATTCAACTGATATAACTATGTATCCTGTAACTCGCTGATCCTCATGTAAAGTGCTCTGATACCTCGGGGTCTAGCCAGCGCCATATAAAACTTTGCAAATAAATCATTATTTGGCCAATTCACTCAGTCCAATGTGACATCAAAGCACACTTCTACATTTGTTTCTAAAAGTCATCAAAGTGTAAGATTAATCACCTTGCCTGTTGGTCTTTTAAATCCTAATAAGGTCTAACCATTGTTATTTGATCCACATTTCTTTTTGAAAATTGATTAACAATGCCCCCCTTGTTATTTGTTACCATATGCTCTTAGTGAGAAGTGATCCCACTTTCTCTTTTGATGCATATCAGCAATGTCTACATTTGCTTCTATAGTCTCTGGAAAGGACAACCCATTTACTCAGTAGTTCAGGTTCTCTTAAGGAGGTGCATTGGCTTTTTGGTGTACATTCAAATATGTTAGTCTCGTGCCTGTTTCATAACATGAACTTTGACTTTTATCTGCACCAACAGGAATGCCGAACAATAGTTTTTCAAGGAAACTTTTTCCATTTTGTCTAGAAATGGTAGGTTTCCATCCTTTCTCCATTCACCACTCCAAAAAGTGCATGCTCTTCTAAGTAATGTTAACCACATACTTTAAGATTCTTTTCCGGAAGTCATATGCATGTGATAGAGTAGAGAATGTCTATATTTATGCTGCTGTCTGTTAATTTACGGCTTCTCTGGAGTTGAAAGTAGTGTCTTCAGCAAGGCCACAGTCCTCAAATGGAACCATTTTAGGCTCACGCAATCACCTATTATTTACCATACCTGCCTGTCTTGCTGGTCGATGTCTAATGAAGATCTCCTTTTGTACAACACCTTGCACACAACCTGCCTTTAACAATGAGGGGTATATGTCAAAGTCAGAGACTGCTTCAAGTCCATGCAGTTGTGACTGCTGCTTATGATCAAATATAATTGAACTTTCTATCTTTTGTTGCAACCTTACAGTGAAATTCATTGTTGGACCTTTCCAACATCACTTGTAAAATAACATTTTAATTCCATTCTGTTTTCATCATTGTTGCAGCCATGCCATTTTTAAAACACACTGTTTAAACTAGTTTCCCAAAACCTTCTGGATGGATGTGGTCTAGGCTCTCTGTAAAGTTAGTTTAAATTAGTGACAAGTTAAATTTAAATTTCACCACAGAATTTGGTCAGAATTAGGAAATTCTCCACTTTACAAATCAGATGAAACTTCCTAGATTTACGTGAGGTAAGGTTTATCCTTTTGGGATATCCAAGTGTGATTATTTCATGAGGTAGAAGATCCCTGATAGGACATCCTCCAGCTAAACAATTTTGAGCATGGAGGCTGGACATCTACCACAAGAAAGTTGGAGAGAAGTCTCTGAGCTGAGGACAGCTTATTTGGGTTTTTTTTAAAGCACTTAAGAAGCTTTGTATTGCACAAAGCTTTAAAAGTTTAGATAATAGTAAAGTTGTGAGTCAGCCTACTTTACAACCTTCTACTTTAAATTCCATCTATTTGATTGAATTTAAAGTATATTGTGAATAGTTGATTGAGTGTGCTTTAATACATAACTTACAAACAATCATGCACTCCTTCACACAGAATCACACGGTGTGCACCTGAATATCGAAGGCATAGAATATTGAGGACAACACAACCAATCTCAAAGGCTGACAGGTAATATAGTAGTTTTTCCTACACCTACATCCACACGTATGTACCTATGCAATTCACATATCTTAAAGTATGTAGAGTTAGATGTATTACATTTATACTTCAGAATGAAAGAATGCACCAATAGAGCAAAGTTTTAATGTTTGGTCATAGCTGAGGGCCAAATATACTTCTGACAACTGGCATATTTCTAACACAAAGCAACACCTAAATAGCCCTACATGCATTCACCTATCTACAGTAGAAAAAAACTCAACTTTGAACAATTAGAAACAAAAGTAACATCCAGTACTGATCTAGGCACAATAAATTCCATTTGAAAACTATATGAGTGGCTACAGGAACCTTTTGTTAACCTAATACCACTAAGAACAACAAAATAGAACAAAAGAAAACAGGCACCTTGGAGAAATACAGAGATAAAAGAGATACATTAAAAAGCTGCAACACACCTGGCTCAAGACAAACACAAATCAAGACAAACTTCACCTACAGAAATGTAACCGATTATACAAGTCAGCAATCAAAAAAGCTAAGAACAAATACTATTTGGACAAATTCAAAATGCTAAATGTGCAAATACAGAAGTCTATAAAGTTTTCACTGAATTTCGCAAAGCAAATAGCCTAGAAGGAGCTCATCCCATTTCTCAAGTTTTCATTTGCAAACTGGCAAATCATTGCACAACCAAAGCAGACACGTTGGACTCCTATTTAAAACAAAGAAAATCAACCAGCACCAAACCTTTTCCAAAGATCCCTCCAAGAGTAGGCTAACCCAGTTTCTACATTCATTCCAATAAATAGCATACAATTATTTTATGGACCTGGTCAAAGAAAGAAGGCCTGTCTGTAGCCCTTCTGATACGTGTCCACCACAAAACCTCAAGAAAATCCTTCTAACTACCTCTGCTGCCACACCAGTTAGAAGAATCATCAATAATCCCTCAACTACAGGAATATATCCAGAAGATCTAAAAAAGTCATATACACGCCTGTTACTAAAGAAAACAATTCTACACAAGGGGTGAAGGGAGAATAGGACAGTAGGGCAGCCCCCCACTCAATCGTCTTTCACAAAAGAGCCCTACTACGTCCACTGGCATCAAAAGATTGACTACTTAGGACATCTGGGTTTAATTATAAATAATTAATACCCCTATTATAATTTTAATGATTCAAGTCCTAAGGTCAGGATGCTTAACCCAACACGGAATGCACAGGTCACCTCACATGCAGTACAAAAAGTAAAAAATGTGAGAAAACAGAGAAAACAGAGAGAGTACCTCACGGACATAACACCCGAGGGGGTTCCCAGCTAGTGATTGCCGGTATACCCACTTCTCATCATAGGCAACTCTCTGTGTGTGTGTGAAGAATAGACAAACCACAGTAAAGAATATCAAAGTGGTGTGTGAGAATAAAGTTAGCACAAGACAGACAGTGTACATAGATAAACAAATCCTGATGTGTAAATTTAGGTGTGTGAATTCACCATCAAGCCCCAACAGAAAACCAACATACAAAGATATAAAAGATGAGAAGTCGTGCTGGCTATCTGACTTTATTCCTTGCTGCAGGACTTCCCAATTAAAAATGGTTAGACTTTACCATGTTAATTTCTTTGGACATAGACCGACATGTTTCATTGCTCCTGTGTGAGCAATTTCTTCAGGGTGAAATATGGGGTCATTATTCTCACTCTTCACTTAGTCCAGGAGGATCGTCGGAAGCGCCGGAGGGACGCGGCAGAAATTTGCTCGTGAATAGTAGAGCCAAGCAGACTCGTGATCTGAAGACGCGTAGTCAAGTGGCTTGCTGGTATGCTCAGACTGGGCAAGCTTAAGGTCCTGTACTAAGTGAAGAGTGAGAATAATGACCCCATATTTCACCCTGAAGAAATTGCTCACACAGGAGCAATGAAACATGTCGGTCTATGTCCAAAGAAATTAACATGGTAAAGTCTAACCATTTTTAATTGGGAAGTCCTGCAGCAAGGAATAAAGTCAGATAGCCAGCACAACTTCTCATGTTTTATATCTTTGTATGTTGGTTTTCTGTTGGGGCTTGATGGTGAATTCACACACCTAAATTTACACATCAGGATTTGTTTATCTATGTACACTGTCTGTCTTGTGCTAACTTTATTCTCACACACCACTTTGATATTCTTTACTGTGGTTTGTCTATTCTTCACACACACAGAGAGAGTTGCCTATGATGAGAAGTGGGTATACCGGCAATCACTAGCTGGGAACCCCCTCGGGTGTTATGTCCGTGAGGTACTCTCTCTGTTTTCTCACATTTTTTACTTTTTGTACTGTATGTGAGGTGACCTGTGCATTCCGTGTTGGGTTAAGCATCCTGACCTTAGGACTTGAATCATTAAAATTATAATAGGGGTATTAATTATTTATAATTAAACCCAGATGTCCTAAGTAGTCAATCTTTTGATGGCAGTGGACGTAGTAGGGCTCTTTTGTGAAAGACTAAAGAAAACAAACCTGGACCTGCTTAACCCTGACAATTACAGACCAGCTACAAATAGAACTTCCCTGAGCAAACTGATAGAAATAGCAGCGTTCACCCATGTGTCATAATTCATTGAAGATAATTCCATACTTCCAGATTCCAAACATGATTTCATCCAGGAAGAGGGACAGAATCTGCCCTCATTGCCTTCTGAATTGACCTTAAGAACATGGTTGGCTGGAACGGGGTTGCTGCACTATATCTCTTAGAGATCTCAGCTGCCTTTGATATGGTTGACCATGACATTCTAATGAAAAGACTCTACGAAGCCGGCATAGAGGGAACTGCTCTCGAGTGGATCCTACCTTTAAAACAGAACTAAGGCCATCCACCCTCCCCTTTCTCATCCAAACCGTACTTCACAAAAGCAGGAGTCCCTTAAGGATCCATCATCTCACCTATTCTTTTTAACCTCTACATTAAGTCATTACCAGCACCATTCAATCAATTTCACCTCAAATGCTATAATTATGCAGATGACACACATTGATGTCATGGAGAAGGTCATCAATGCCCATTTCTCTGAGTTCATGGAAGTGAACCACGTCCCGGACATTTCCCAATCCAGCTTCAAAGCAACCACAGCACCAAAACCACACTCCTCATCACCCACTGACAACATCCACTCCCTCCTCAACAAAGGAGAAACCTCAGCCCTCATCCTGCTGGACCACTTGGCCACCTTCGATACCGTCTCCAATAGCACCCTAAACATGAGAATCCACAATGCCGGCATCCACAATAAGGCCCTGGACTGGAGCTATTCCTTCCTTCCCAGCCAAAGACAGTGAGTCAGACTACCTCCATTCCTCTCAAAACCCGGAGATATCAGCTGCAGAGTGCCCAAGGGCTCCTTCCTATATGGCCCTCCCACTACCATCTTCAGAAGCAATGGACTCAATATGTTCTCCTATGCCTACATGACCCAGCCTGACCCAGACCTGATCCTCTCCCTCCCCAACAAACCCACATCAACCAGGATCAACTTCCATAGCGGCATGAAGGCCGTTGCCACCTGGATGAAAGATAGTTGCCTCAAATTCAACCTGGACAAGACCAAAGTACTGATCCTGGGACCCTTCCCTTCAGTTTGACATGACCCCTGGTGGTCTCCCACATTGGGAGGTCCCCCACCCCCACAGACCATGCACATAGCCTCAACATCAAACTGGACTCCTCGCTTACAATGAACACAAATCAATGCTGTATCCTCATCATGCTACCACATACTCTGCCTACTTTGAAAGATATTCAGATGGATCTCCACAGAATCCAGAAAACGGTCACACACGCACTCATCACCAGCAGACTTGACTACTGCAACGTACTCTACTACGGTGTCACCCAGAAACTCCTCAGGAAACTACAGAAAGTTCAAAACCGTGCAGCCAGACTGGTATTTAACATCCCCCACTGCAGGCACATCAACAAACACCTTCTAAAACTCCATTGGCTCCGAGTTAATATTAGAATCACCTTCTAGCTCCTCACAAAAGCCTACAAAGCTCTCCATAATGCAGGACCAGCATATCTGAACCACCAACTCTGATTCTACATACCCCCAAGACACCTTCGCTCCGCTCTACTGGCCCTGCACACCGTTCCATGGATTCCAAAGACCAGAGCCAGAGGAAGATCCTACTCCTACCTCACCACCAAGACCAGGAACACCCTGTTTCTCCACCTCAGGAAATCCCCGTTGCTAATCAAATTCAGGAAGGATCTCAAGACCCGGTTCTTCAACTGAAGCCCTGCACCCAGACAGATCAGCAGCCCCCCTCTTTCCCTCTCAGTGCCCTGAGAACTGTACGGGTGAGTAGCTGCACTATATAAACCCTTTCTTGATTGATTAATTTACTAAAATACTTCTTAACCTAGAAAGCCCTAACAACATTAGAATCTCACATATTTTTAGTTGCCTCAGAGCCATTGATCAGTGGATGACATGGAGCCATCTCAAATTAAATGCTTCTAAAACAGAAATATTCACTTGTGGTGACTAAAAAACGTAAGACCCACTTGCCACCTGGCCTGACGATCTAGGAACACTGACTAACGTATCTAAGGAAGTAGGAAATCTCAGATATTACCATGAACTCCAAGCTATCAATGAATGCCCAAGTGAACAAATTAGCAAGCTCAAGGTTTGTTACCATGAAAACTCTGAGACGCATTTTCCCCCACCTGGAATTTCTGTACGAGGTCCAGGCTACTATCTCTCCTGTTCTGTCAAAACTCGATTACGCCAATAGTGGCTACCATAAATCATATTTACTACGAAAAGTCTACAACTGATTCAGAACTCTTCTGCTAGACTACTCTTACACATAAAACCACAAACTCATATCTCCCCTTGAAGGCTTTGCATTTGTTACTGGTTGCCTGAAGATCTCACAAAGCGATGTATGGAACAGGACCACTCTTCATCAGAAATAAAATCACCATATACAGTCAACAATTGGCATCTCGCCTCAAAATCACACCAGACAAGAACAACAAATGTTTCTTTATTCAAGAAGTCAAATTATGAAACCCGTTACCCCCAAACATAAGATCCATGGATAACTACTTTATCTTCAGAAGGCTGCTCAAGAGTTGGCTCTTCCCTACATAACCACCATACTCACACATAAATATAAAGCATATCCCTGTATATGAAACATTTATTTGAACTATAAATCTGGACTAAATATGTGTATTACTTTGCATAAATGTGTATGAAGATGTTAATAAACATATAGATATTAATTATTTTTGCTTAACAAAGGTACATATTACCTAAGGTAATTTGTTGTCTATGCTTAACATTTATTTAGGTCACTACATAGTACGTTTTTATCCTAACTATTTTATCTACAATTGCTTCAATGTTGAATCACACACACACACACACACACACACACACACACACACACACTCACATACGTTTATATATATATATATATGTGTGTGTGTGTGTGTGTGCGTGTGTGGGTGTGTGTGTGTGTATTACCTACTTACGGTCACCAGTAGGTGGCTATAGTTAAAAACTAGTTTCCATAGGAAAAGCTTTTTTTTGTTTTGCCAATAACTTTGGTGCCATTTGACGAATCCTCGTGAAATTTTCAAAAAAGATGGCCGCTCCGGTCACCTCCTGTCTTGAGAGTATCAAGGTGATTCGTCAAGCGGGGGCCAAGAAAAAAGGGGGGTCCCAAACCGCATTTTCCCCATTTTAATTTCCATAGGAACTTTAGACAAAGCTACAACCTGAACTGCTGAACAGAATTGCACCAAATTTGCCAAAATGGTAGGTCTTGGTTCAGAAAGAGCCCTTTTTTAATGATGTACATCCATTCAGTAGTTCCAGAGAAATTAGAAAAATAAAACTTTCAATATCTGAGCACCGAGGAGAAGTCGCAACTCCTGAGCATGAGCTGACTTCGGATTGTCTGCTAACATTCCAAACCAGGAAGTGCTGGCAGCCATCCAGCCATCTTGTGACTCTGTAAACGATCCACAAGAAAACAGTGAAAAAAACATTAAAAAACTAGAAAAGGGGGGGAGAGGCTTAGCGCCCGACTGGAATGGCGGCGCCCGGGTGAAGCTCTCTGGGGACTTCACGCGGCTGCACCCCTCCCAACCAGGAAGTGGCAACACCCAGGCAGCTGCAAGCAAATAGAGGATTCTGGAGAGGCTGTGAGAGCAGAGCTGAGTCCCTGAGACACAGGAAAACCTTTCTGCTTTTAAATTTGGAAAATGGCAAGCATCAGTGAAAAGGAACCCCCAGAGAAGAAGAGAAAAATAAAATTCAGCACCATGGAGCTTCAGGTCCTTGTGGAGGAGGTGGTGTAAGAACACCATACATTGTTTGGAAAGCAGTCCCTGTCTGTGACTGAATCTGCCAACAGAAAGGTGTGGCTGGAAATACAGTCCAAAGTGAATGCTGTAGGAGTGACTCCAAGGGACATAGATGACCTGAAAAATAGGTGGTACAACCTCAGGAGCATAAACAAGAAGAAAATTGCAGAGCTCCACAATGAGGCCAACAAAACTGGAGGAGGGAAGAACCGTGCACCTCACCTGACTGAGCTGGAGAAGCTGGTGGAGTCCACCATAGAACCCGAGAGCGTCTGTGGACTGGGAGATGCAGACAGCTGAGCCAGAGCTGCCTCCAGAAAAGGTAAGAAGCATGCACAGCAATCACCCCCACCCCATCACCTTCCTTTTCCCCTATGTGGCAGTGTTAACCCCACTCCAGTAGAAGTAGCAGTATACAGGAGCAATGCATTATGGGAGATGTAGTCATTGAAAGACCTACCATGTCAGACAGCACACCAAGCAACAAGTAATGCAACACATATCAGTCACAATCAAGCAGAGGCAATATGTACAGTGTGTCAGTGAGAAGAATTTAATTGTATGAGCATTGAGGCTGGAGCACATAGCTAATGTACGCTTTTATGTCCACAGGCGATACATCTCGCAGGCGTACCAGGGAGAAGGAAGGCACTGCACCTCAGAGGGACAACAGCCAGGAGACAGTCACAAGTGCAGGGAATGTCACAGGGGACACTTGTGATACAACAACACAGCCACCATCCCAAGACCTTGAAATGTCTCCACAGCTGCAGGCCTCCCCAGTGCGTTCACAATCCCCTCTGCTACTGTCCTCACCTGAAATGCCTGTGTCACTTCCGCAAACAACACCTGCAGCTCAAAAAAGCAGAAGGCATACTGCTGCCCTACTAGTGGAAATGGAAACATCAGCAGGTGATATGGAGGGGGATGACACTCCAACCTTGGCTGGGGAAGGAAGCACTGCCACACAGCAGTCCAGCGCAGAGGGTGCCGGCACAGGTACCAGACGCCGCAGGCCCAGATATAGCAGTACTGCACAACATGTGGAGGGTCCCAGTGTCTTTCTTGGGCTGGAGGGTAGCATGGGCAAGATACAAAGAATGCAGGGGAAGGCCATCCAGTTGGTGCAATGCCAGTTAAGGCACCTGAATGCAAACATGGAGAACATAGGGATGGGCATCAGTTCACTGGTGGATGAGAACAAAGAGATGGCATCGGACATGAGGGAGATGGCTGCAGGGATGCGGGACATGTCACAATCCATGCAGCTTCTGTGCACAAAACTGGACCAGGACAGGTCGACAAGGCGGAGGGACAGGCAGCAAGCACAGCAACACACTAAGGCAGCGAACCGCCTGGCCACAGCCACTTCCCTTCTATGCAGACGATGCATCAACATGCAAGAGTCACTAACACACAGCAGCATTGAGGTGTCCGCAAATACTGCTGCTCTGGATGTACCTGAGAGCGAGGAAAGCACCAGTAGGAGCAGCATGACAAACCTCACTGTTGTTGAGACACAGAGGAGCATCAGGCGCCATGGTGCTCCAACACCCCACACACCCAGTGACGACAGCCAGCAAATGACATCTGCCACCGGTAGGCATGGCCGAAAATGACTGATGCTGCCCACACTCCATGACAATTAATTGGGAAGTGAGCCAGGACTACCATTGTTAAATGCATGACATTTGTGTTGCATATTTGTGCCCTTGAGTACTTGCGTAGTGCCAATGATTAAACTATGTTTTGTACATACTCCACCTGTCTGTGTTGCTTTACTTACTCAGAAATAGTTCAGTGTGATCTCTGCCCGTCTCTGTCTGCCATCTGTTGGTGGCGCCACTCCTGCTGTGTGGGGTTCAGGCACTGCATGTTCATCATCGTGGTCCTCATAGTCGCTCAATTCAACCTCTGTGCCCTTCTTTGTAGCAAAGTTGTGCAACATTGCGCAAGTTGCAATCATCTTACAGCAGATAAGTGGTGAGCACTGCGGTGCCCCTCCACTTTTGTGGAGGCAGCGGAACCTGCTTATTAAAAGACCAAAGGTGCGTTCCACAACGTTCCTAGTGGATTTGTGTACCACATTGTATCGTCTGTGGCTCCGGGTTGAAGGGTTGGGGGTAGGTGTCAGGATGAACGAGCGAACAGCATATGCGCTGTCACCTATTTGTAAATGAGAGAGCCATTACTCACATGCACACAAACACATACATCTGCAATATCTTTCAGGGTGTGTCACAGTGTTTTCCCTAGCAGGTATCCTTCTCCGAATTCCCCCGCTGTCAGGCGTGTGTAGATCCCACTGTTCTGAAAGATGTAGGAGTTGTGGGTACTTCCTGGGATCTTGGCCATTATATCTGTGATAATGTTGTTGGCATCACAGATTACCTGTGCATTGATTGAGTGGGTTGACTTCCTGTTTCTGTAAATGTACTCTGTGGCTGCAGGTGGGCATATTGGGATGTGGGTGCCATCAAAACAGCCGATGACGTATGGGAAATTTGCCATTTGATAAAAGTCAATCTTGGTTTTGAGCAGTTCTGCGTGTGTGTCAGTAAAGCAGATGTAATGATGCATTCTCCTCTGCATCATGGCCTCTAGGAACTTCCTGAATGAACGTGACAGGCAGCTCTGGGACACCCCACCTACCGCAGCAATCACACTCTGGTAACTACCAGGTGCAAGTAGGTGTAGGCTACACAGCACCTGCTCATGGGGTTGGATGCCGTGCGCCCTTGGGGTTGGGTGCTCCAAAAGTGCGTGCAGGTCCCTGATCAAGTCCAGGATGGTTTGGGGGTGTAGCCCTTACCTTTGCAAGATCTCTGGCTCAGTGAGTTGAAAGAACGTTATCCTCTGTCTGTAGACATGCTCCTCCCTTCTCCAGACCCTCTCTCTTGCTGCCTGTAGCCATAGCTGCCTTGCTATGATGTAGAATGCCGCCATTATGGTCACACTGTTGCATTTTGGGGGCTTTTTTATAGCCTGCACCTGGTTACCACCTGCTTTCAATCCATGGTAATTACTGACTCTTGAATACTGAATTTCACGAAATTCTGTATTTTAGAAGTTACCTACATATCAAAACAATTTTTTTGCCATTTCTTATTTACCGATTGGTTAAATAAGAATTCGGTAATTTCCGATGCGGTAAATTCCAATTCGGTAAATTCCGAATCGGTAGGTTCCGATTTGGTAAATTCTGATTTGGTAACTTACCGACTCGTACTTACCGAATCGGTCTTTTTTGGGCTCCTACATCTCAAATGCACAATACCGGTCTGTAACGGCCAAAATTCTGTATTTTCGGCTGTTATCGACCGGTATTGGGCTACCTACATCTGGCCCTTAATGGCAAGTGGTGAATCAGATGATGATTATTTGGAGGGTTTGTTATTGAAAAATCCACCACCTTATAATGAGGAACCAAGCACAGTTAATCTAAATGCTCCGTTTGTTAAACCACCTTAAATTCCCCAAGTGGTACATGAGACTTCGTTAGAAAAAGTACTATAAGACAGGGAAAAAGAAGCATTAAATAAACAAAGAAGTGAGTTGATTTAGAAAATTTCCTAATTAAATACCAGTCATGAAGCCCTAACAATTGCGGTAACTATTGGCCCAGTTGTTCCTTTGTACGGAGATAAGCAGGCTAGTCCTAAAACTCCAGTTCTTACTACACCAGTAGTTCAGCCAAGAAAAGAACCCTTAATAATTGATGATCAAGCGATCGAATGTGAGTCAGTGATTTCCCTGATGGATTTGCCCATAAGAGAACCAGTGGGTGACTCGGTCAGAAAAACCACTCCTATAAATTCAAGAGAAGTACGAATGGAGACATCCTCAGGTACGAGAAATGCCACAGTGGTAACCCCAGAAGAAATAGAGGGATGGACATGAGAAGCCAAAGTCACAGCCAAAGGTATTGGATATATTTAAATTAAGAGTCGAATTAGAAGAAATTATGGCTGGAAATGTGGGAATGTACAGATTAAATACATTCAGTGAAGATGAATTGTTATTCCTATGCAAAAGTATTACTAGAAATACAAGAGTGTTTCATGAAAAGTTAATGGATATGGCAGCTAAAATGGAAATTGACATTGGCAAATCTGAAGTGTTACAGACACCATATCGAGCTGAATTTTCTGACAAAAATTTGGAAAATATGAATGTGTGAGGTAGAAAGGTACAGACTAGGGAGCTTATGACATTACAGCAGAAATGGGGTGACATAGAAAAATGGAAAACTAGGTGGGCAAAGAAAACAGAAGAGGCCCGATCAAAACAAACTGCATCCGGATATGTGTTAAAAGAAGCAGACAAGGTGGAAAAGTTATTTCCATGAGAGAGGTACCAGGTGGAGGTTATGTACATGTCCCATGGTCCCAACAGGCTATTTTGTCATTTACAAATGACTTCCCCAAACTTCGCGAAAAACCTGTAGAGTGGTACAGACAAGTTGAGAGCTTTGTGAAGGTTTCAAAATGTCTTTTGAAAGATTTAGATGGACTATTTGACATTGTTGTTCCTGTAGATTTATGGACAGAATATAAAATTGCTATTGATTGGCCTAATGATGAGTATCCTAGAGATCCGAAGACAGGGGCACCTTCTGATGAGGTGATGAAGAAGTACAACCAGGTAATACTCTACCTCAAAGGAAAGGTGCCTGCAAAAGAGACAGATTGGACTAGGATAGATAGAACCACTCAGAATAAAGATGAATCTGTGCATGCATATCTGAACGTCTATTACAAGTATTCAAACAGTATAGTGGTTGAGATAATATCGATATGAAAGACATGACGCATTTCCTCTATCGGATTGTGTCATAATTAAGGCCAGAAATTTCGCAATGGTTTAAAGACCATAAAATGTAATGGCAGGTTAAGCCAATTGATGAAATCCTTAAATATGCAAAATATTGTGAAGATGAACTCGACAATAAACAAAAAGAATTAAAAGAAAAAGTAATGTGGGCACAAGTGAAGTTAGCAGAGCAACAGGAACTTCAGTTAAGCCAAATAAACAATAACCAGACTCAGGGTGATGGAAATGATGGTAAGCCAAGGGGTAAATTGAATGGAGAAGAAGCTAAAAAGAAATTTCCCTGTCACGGGTGTGGCAAGTTGGGGGACTGGTAGAACGAGTGTAAGGCTGTGCAAAATGGTAACATGCAAATTAATGATTTAAATCCACAGATGCAGAATTAGGTGCCACAGAAACAACAGCAGCAGGTAATACAAAACCAGTAACCCCTTGCACCTATGCAAAATTTTAGGAGCAAAGCACATCAGAGTGTGGATACCACAAATTGGGAGGAAAGTGAGAAGAGAGTCACAGTCACATCACAATTTCTATTCAGTAATACATTTTTCAGTGAGGACACATAATGACAGTGCCTCAGAGGGGAGGACGAGGAGTGCGTACTTGGCATCTCTTTGCCGGTAGATCAGTCAGGTCCATACATTGAAGGAAAGGTTGAAGGAAATGATGTCACCTTTCTATTGGACACTGGTGCTACCCGTTCTACTGTGAGAACAGCAGACGTTCCAAACCTACCCCTCTCGGGAGAAGCGATCCAAGTAGTGGGAGTTTCTAATAAACAAATGAGTACCCCAGTTACAGAACCAATGGAAGTTAGAATAGGCAATTTTAATGAAATGCATAGCTTTGTTGTGTGTGATTCAAGTCCAGTAAACCTGTTAGGTAGAGACTTGTTGTGCAAAATGAATTGCACCATTTTTTGAACCCCAAGTGGTGTTGAAATTCAAACCCCAGATGAAGATGGAGTTTATAAAATAATGTTAGCAAAACAAGAAACAGAGAATAAAAGGATAACTATAGAAGACTTACCAGAAGAATTACAACAGACTGTAAATCCTAATGTTTGGGATTTTACCGGAAAAGATGTAGGATTAATGGAAAATGTCGATCCAAAAAAAGTAACAGTAAAAGAAGGTCCAGTTTACCCAAATACTCGACAGTACAAAATGAGCCCAGAAATAAAAGCAAGTGTTGCAGAAGAAATAAAGCGTTTGGTTGAAGCAGGCATTTTACAAGAAATAATGAGCAGTCCATGCAATTCGCCCAAAATTGGCATAAAGAAACCGAAGGGCAAGTATAGGGTCGTACAAGTCCTTCGCAAAATTAATAAGATTGTTGTCCCGTGCTGTCCAGTTGTGCCAAATCCTGCTGTGATTCTGTATCAGATACCGTGAGAAGCTGGATGGTTTACCGTGATCAATTTGAATCACAGATTTTTCTCGATTCCATTGCATCCAGATAGCAAATTTATTTTTTACTTTTGAATTCGACAGTCATGTGTACGTCTGGAACAGCTTTCCTCAGATCCATCGATCTTTAATCAGATATTAAAAATGTGCCTTCAGTCTTTGGTACTGCCTGGACAGTTAGTCCTGGTCCAGTATAAATACGACCTATTGGTGTCTAAAACTTGAAATGACTGTGTTGTTGATACCATTGCTTTAATCATTTAGGTGAAGGAGGGCATTAAGTGTCACCTGAGAAATTACAATTTTGTACCACGTCAGTGAAATATGTGGGGCACCAGATAGAAAGAGGGGTCAGAAGAGTCACCTCAGAAAGGATCAGAACAATCAAAAACATGAATCTACCTCAAACTCAGAAAGAAATCAGAATGTTTCTCGGAGTTGTAGGTTACTGTAGGCAGTGGATTGTGGGATTTGCAGTTCTAGCAAAACCATTGATACAAATGACAAAGAAAAGAGCAAAAGACCCAGTAGAATGGGATGACAAAAGCATGACTGCTTTCTTGAAATTACGAGAATGTCTGTGTGATACACGAGATAATTGTGCACTTTCAGTTCTGACCCAAACTCACGGTCTGATGAGACATCCTGTGGAATATTTTTCTTCAACACTAGACCCAGTGGCATCTCCATTGCCCGGATGTCTAAAAGCAGTAGCTGCAACCTGCATGAGCCTTGAGCAAAGTGAGTCCATTATTATGGGGCATCCAGTAATAGTGTATGTTCCACACGCAGTTGTGATTTTGTGAACAAGGACCATGACTCAGTATCTCACTCCTAGTCGGCTGACTAAGTATGAGCGAATCCTTGTAGGTGCAGGAAATGTAACCATTGCTAGGTGTAATATTCTGAACCCAGCAACACTGCTACCCAATTCACACTTTGCAGAAGTAAAGGGAGAAGTCGAACATGATTGTATCGACTTAACTGAATATAGTACAAAACCACGTCCTGATATAAGAGAAGAGCCATTAATTGATTCTGAATATGAGCTATTTGTAGATGGCTCATGTATGACACATGAGGAAGGAGGTTTGAGTGCTTCCTATGCAGTGTGCACGTTGGGGGGTCCAATTGAAGCATCCTATTTACCTGGAGTCAAGTCTGCACAAGTAGCCGAATTGATTGCATTGACAAAAGCCTGCAAATTTGGGAAAAATTGGAAAGTAACTATATATACTGATAGCCAGTATGGTTAAGGGGTTGTGCATGACTATGGCCAATTATGGATGCAAAGGGAGTTTCTGACTTCTTCAGGTACTCGTATTAAAAATTGGCATTATGTAAAAGATTTACTTGAAGCAATCCAATTGCCAAAAGAAGTTTCTGTGGTCAAGTGTGCTGCTCACAAATCTGGAAATGACAAAGTGGAAGCTGGTAACCGATATGCTGACCAGTTAGTCCAACATTGCACCAAATTTAGAATGACTGTAAACAAGAAAATTGGAGTAGGAGGAAACAGCTACCAACTTATGTTGCTTGAAGGTGTGAGAACATGGGAATAAGTGAGAGACTTGCAAAATGAAGCAGAACCGAAAGAAAAGGTAGAGTGGAGAAAATTAGGTTGTCAGAGAAGGGTTGAAGATGGTGTCATTGTTTACCTTGATGGAAGGCCTGTGTTACCAGACTGTTTGCTTGCTCCTATGGCTAGGATGTTCCACAGAGATTCTCATTTGGGAAGAGATGCCATGATACGTCTGTTCAGACAATCATGATTCAATGCTAAGTTCAGGAACATAGCTGAAGCACTTTGCCAAAGATGTTTAATTTGTCAACAAATTAATCCTGGAAAGAAAACTGTAGTGTTACCAGGAAAGATTGGGAAGGCAGAGGGTCCCTTCATACGATTGCAGATTGATTTCATTCAGTTACCCCCTTGTCGAGGACTAAAATACATTCTTGTCATTGTCTGCCTATTTTCAAAATGGACGGAAGCTTACCCCACACTTAGGAATGATAGCATCACTGTATCCAAACTCCTACTCAGAGAACTCATACCACGTTTCGATTATCCAGTAATGATTAAATCAGACTGAGGCTACCATTTTAATAATGAAATAATTGGCCTAATAAGTGAAGCATTCAATGTTAAACAAAAGCTACACTGTGCATATCGCCCAGAGGCTTCTGGAGTGGTAGAACAACTGAATGGCACAATCAAGTCAAGATTGGGAACAATGTATGAATCTACCTGATTAGAGTGGCCAGATGCTTTACCTCTTGTTCTGATGGGACTCCGAAGTATTCCAGACTGGAACACAGGCTTGAGTCCTCATGAAATACTAATGGGAAGAGCAATGAGGCAAGCAAGGGTGCCAGGACACAAGCTGATTAATATATCCGATGATTTAGTGCTGGAGTACTGCAAAGATCTGTCTGACCAAGTACGTTCTCTCTCTCACCAGGTTGGGGAATACGCTGTCGCCAGACAAGCAACTCCAGCACATGACCTGAACTCAGGTGACTGGGTAGTGCTAAAGAAACATACTCAAAAATGTTGCCTTGCACCGAGGTGGGGAAAACCACGACAAGTAATTCTGGTTACCACCACAGCTGTAAAGTGCGAAGGAGTTCCACACTGGATCCATGCCAGTCAGACAAAAAGAGTGACTGAACCTGATGAAACTGAAGCTGAAGATTGTGCAGCTGAGGGGTCTCAAGATATCGATCCTGAAGTAGCTGAAGAGGAACAACCAAGCACCAGTCAAGATGATTGAATTCCAGTAGTTGAGATACCTGCAGAATACATGAGAACCAGAAGACAGACTTATCTAGACAGTCAGAGTGATAGTGAGGACGAGATAGGTTTAGAAGAACGCACTCAGATTACAGAGATCCAAGCCAGTAGTAATACTGAGGAGGGACAGATAGGTAATAGGGCGAGAGCTCAGGCAGAAGAAAATCAAGGGTTCGAAGAACTTGAGCAGGGCCAGATAGGAGTAGAAAAGTGTGTTCAGGAAGAAGAAGGTGAATCAAATCAAAGTCAAATTCAGCAGATACCTGAACAAGGCCAGATTAGTTACCAGGCAGAAGAAACAGAAACAAGACCTGGACGTAGTCAGATAGAGAGGGATACAGAAGACAGCATTAAAATAGATGTGCCACAACTGAATGAAAATAAAAGAGCACTGGAAAAAGGCCAGAGCACAGTCCCAGCTAAAAGACTCAGAAAAGGAGATACGTGGCCTAGGTTTGTCAAAAGACTGGGATTTCGTCTAAATACAATAAATGAAGAACCATAAGAAGAAAATGAAATAACTAGTCAGACTGAACAGTCTGCGATGCAACCAAGAAGGAGAAGTCCACGACTGAAAAGACTGATTAAAAAATTCAGAGGCCCTGAATGGACTTACATTGTTCTTGAAGATTTTGAAAACCTAAAAATAAGTGATGA
This sequence comes from Lissotriton vulgaris, assembly GCF_964263255.1. Classification (NCBI taxonomy): domain Eukaryota; kingdom Metazoa; phylum Chordata; class Amphibia; order Caudata; family Salamandridae; genus Lissotriton; species Lissotriton vulgaris. Next base: position 783,011,035 of record NC_141691.1, read on the forward strand.
CGAATTGATTGCTGATCAAACTGACGGCGAAGTGAGACCCACATGAAAATTTCACAGGGTAAAAGACTGTGTAAAAGCTACAAAGAGGGTTTAAGTCTCCTTGGTCAGAAATGGCTGATCGTACTGGTAATGGAAGACCGAAAAGAAACTGTTTAAAAACATGCTGTAGAATATGCACATGTAGTATAGCGATAGTACTCATAGTATGGTTAGGACTGACAATAGCTATTCCTTACATAATGAGTAGAGACATGAAGAATGATACAATGAAAGAATGAACAAACGATAGATACACCCAGAAGAAGGGATACACAAGAGAAAGCACATAGCATTAAACAACAGAAAGGTAGATTTAGAAGCATCAGATGAGGAAGGGCTACATTATACTGGAATTAAAAACAGAACTCACTTAAATGTATTTGCAAACCTATTACTACACTATGTAGAAGCTATGGAAATAGAAGATTGCAATGTTTGTATGAAGTTACCTACTTTGGTAGCCAAAGGTTTGACTTACCACCATTTACTGCTAAAATATGGTATTTCATGTAGTATTATAGCTAGTTTAGTCTATAAGAAAGGAACTTTGCAGTACTACTATTCTAATTAAGATGTGATATTTTCTGGAATTCCTGTACGTAGTAACCTGAATCCTGTACATACTAAGAGTGATGTAACACGTTATATGGGTGAATATTTTCTAACAATAGGTACAATAGATATAGCTGAAGCACACAAAAATAATTTAACATGCTTATTACGTGAAACAGAAAAAATATTTTTGAATATGGTTGAGAAAAGCAGAGAGAATTTCCAAAGAAAAGCAAATGATAAGAACCATAAAATCCCTAAGTGGGCTGAAAATATAGGGTTCACCCCAAATGGCAAGAATCATGCTGCTATGATGCTGGATTTCAAAAAGAAAGGGAAACTCTGTCTCCATAGAGAAAGAACAAGTTATTATAACAATATATTCATTAGTTCCAGTGAATGTGAACACAACTATAAGGTAATTGGTGGTTGGGGTTTCAAAGATGGAACTGAACCTGTGTTTCCTGGAATTTAATTTATATGTGGAAACAAGGCTGATTAGCTGTTATTTTGGAATAGTATTCCCAAAGATATATAATGTGAAAAAAATCAATGGAAACAATGAAGAAACTAATGGATTAATACGTAGCAAAAGAGCTTGTTTTTGAGAAATAGTAGGTGATATATTTAGTGAATTAATACCTAAAGTGGGAGTGCCTCTGAATACGCAAAGAATTTGCAAATTGTCAACAGTAGTGGATCGGTTATCGACTGATACTGCTGGAGGGTTTTTAATGGCCAATACCGAATTGGTTGAGATCAGATCAATGGTTTTACAAAATCGACTTACTCTTGATACATTATTAGCAAAAGAGGGCAGAGTTTGTAGAATGTTGAAAGTGCAACATTGTTGCACTTACATACCTGACAAAAGTGTTGAATTAAAAGGTATGTAAGAAATATTACACATTTGGAAAAAGAGCTCAAACCACTGGAGGTTGATAGCGCATGGAAGAGACTTACTGATGCTCTCTCCTCTATAGGTAGTTGGCTTTCTAATGTAGGAAAAAGTTTTGCAGGTAGAATACGGATGCCAATGGTTGTAATAGGCCTACTGATTTTAGGGATAATAATTTGTTGCAAATGTCGGAAGCACAAAAAGACGTATACAGTAAATAAGAGAGGGAAAAAGAGAAATATTGATGAGCTTGAATTAGAAGAGTTGAATGGAAATATATACAAGAAAGTGAAAAACTTTCACACAAACAATGAAAAGAAACAAAATAGAAAGTTTGAAGAAATTGAGTGGGGTGAGATGTGAAAAGTTGGCATCTGTTTCATTAATTGGAGATGATATAATATATCATCAAAGAGGGGATTGATGGAGCAAGGATTCACACATAATGCGACTTGCTTGTATTCATTCCTCTTGACATAACGTTAATACACTAATCAACATGTTTGTCTTAATAATATTGCAGTTCACAAAAACATTGGGTATCTAGAAGAAGCTTGCATATGTGTTTTTACTAATGTTAATCCGCTTGCAAATAAAATGGCCGCTGCTACGCAGGATTTCTTACTGCACATGCGTCTGTCATACTCACGTGACATGACGTACTCTTTGCTTTGGAGGGAATATTTTGCTTCTGCGCATTAAAACTAAGATGGCTGCTCTGTGTTACAGCATGCATGAAGCTTGCACTGCTGCTTTTGCTAAGCTGTTTGATCTGCCTAATTTCTAATGCAATAATTAAAATAAAGTAATGGGAATAGAGTAGAAGTAAGTGGTATACCGTGCATTCATTTATTCTGTGTTCTAAAAACTGTTTCTTCACTATTTTTCATGTGTCGTAATCTTTGGGCATGGGAGGCCTAGTACTCCATCTTGATAAACCACACTGTGCATGTCGACCTCCAGAAGGAGCTTAAGTCATTCGTTATTGAACCAAAGCCAAGATTCCATCACATTAGAAGATGCGCCTGGGAACCTGACTTGATGACCCCAAGCGGAAGACAAATTGATAACAATGTATTTCTATTAGAACATCCATTGCTGGGTGGAATAAAGATGCATGAGAAAAATAAAATTGATGGGCGGGAACGTGAATGGAACATTCAGAAGAAAAGTTTCATTTTGGTATGGTGTGATGACCTCTCCTCATTCTTTTGTTCAATCAAAATTGGGGATCCTTACACTTGCAACAATGCAGGGTGGTACACTGCCCTGGTAAATATTATAACTAGAGTAGGCTTAGTTAGCTGATTTGTCCAAATTGTCCAAATAGCTGACCTGTCACTGACCCAACGCACTCAATAGGTGATCGGGAGCAGAGGTGCTGGCGGAGCCCTCTGTCAGAAGGTTCAAAACCCAGATCAGGGTTTGAAAGCTGAAGTGCTGGCGAAGCACTTTGTCAGAGAAATCAATAACTTTTACCGGGTTCTGGCTGTCAGCTGCAGAGAGGGAGTAACATAAGCTGTGCAACTTTAACTGCGGGTGCTGGTCTTAGCCCTTGGTGGTCCTGTCCTGATCCAACTTGGCTTTACCTGTCCTGATTCCGATCTGCACCTGCCTGCCTTTATGGTGCCTGCATTTTCGGGGTTCTGTCCTTTAAACTGACCCGTGGCCAGGGTTAGTTCTTCACACCATTCTAGGTAAATATTAAATGTGGGTATTGTCATTGTACTGTTTCCTTCTCTCTTCCCACCCTAATGTTAAATGATAAAAGTTTTGCATATTGTCATACATCATTGTTCTGATTCCTTCTCTCTCCCCACCCTCTTGTCAAATGTGTAAAGACTGCTTTATAAGAATTCTGCATATTTTCATTTTAATCATTATTTTCCTAATTGAGAATTTTCTAATATTCAATGCTTGGATCATGAAATTTTAAAGATTTTAGATAAAGAGTTTAAACCTTTCCCGAGTTGTGGTTATTTTATGACTGTAAATGTTCTTATTCTACCTATTATTCTACCACCTCTGATCCCTTAGGACTCTAGGTACCGATGGCGAAGAGTGGTAAGACAATGGTATAGGTCCTAAATGAAATTTATAAATCACTGATTAGAGTAAGTGCACAGGTTACCTGATTAAATCTCATCATATGGTGTTTATGGGCCCAGGTAAATATGTTAATCTAAGTCGGGTGACCTGCGTGCTCTATCACCATCATGCCTTGCCACTTCTCTTGTAAAACCCGGATCGGATTACTAATTTCGTCTTTTAGCAACAAATAAAGGCATCACAATAATCACTTTTTAAAAAGCAGATATCACGCATTTCTGCCCATTTAAATAAAGTCAATGTAAGCACATTCGCCAGACCAGTCTTTTTTCCTTTTGAATACCTTTGTCTCCAAGAACATGCTGCTCAACAACGAGATATATATATATGTATTAGAAATAACATTACAAGTACAGCAACACTTGAATGTCTGAGTTTACTAAATACAACTCAAATCTACATATATTATCTCTTCCTTATACATATATAACGTCCATGTACTTATGTATCTTTATATTTATTAATGTACTTCTAATTCAGCATCTCCAATGCACTACCCTATATCTCACACTATACCTCTCTCAATATATCCTCTACCTTCACTGTCTGCTTATCCCAAACCTCATTATAGTACTCTCTCCAATGAACCACCCTATTTCTCACCCTATACCCCTCTCAATCTAGCCTCTACCCTCTGACTCATCCCAAACCCAATTCTACTAGTATGATCCCCAAAATAACCCATTCTAGACTCTTCTCTCCCCTACCCATCCTTGTATCATCTTAAACCTCTTTTGCTATTCAGATCTCCCATTTAACTACTATGGTCCCCAAAATAACCCTTTCCTGACTCTTCTCTCCCATATCACTCCTTGTATCACCTCAAACCCCTTTTACTTTTCTAGTCGCCCAAACAAGCCTTTCTAAACCCTTCCCTCTGACTCCCCCTTCCACCTCCCCTTAACTCATTCCAAACATCCTCCTACTGCTATGCTCTCTGGACCCTTCCCTCTTCTATCTCTTCACTATACTTTTCAATAAAACTGCCAGGATTACATATCCATCACTCAAATAATTTCATATTTCCCTATACTAATTCCCCACTTACCCTGTTGGGGTTCCATAGTAGAGTGCTACCTGCCGAAAAGCACTTCAACACCTTATCAGGGATTGCAAGCACTATATTAATGCAAACACTTCCCTCTTCTATCCCTCCGCTCTCCTTTTTCAATCCAAATAACAAATTCACATGTTCACCTCTCAAATTAATTTCATATCCCCCTATACTAACTCACCACTAATCCTCTTTCAGTTCTGGAGTAGCATACTACTTGCCGAAAAAGCGCTTTGTCGCCTCATCAGGGGAAGACAGCCTATACAAATGCAATTACAATAACAATATAATGGCTACCAGAAAAGATGATATATGACTCCTATACTTTGTAACCCTTATTGTCTTATGTAACACAACCTGTCTGTTGCTTTGCACACATTTGGTTTATTGTCAATGTATGATGTGTATAATGTGTGCATGTGAAGTAAAGGATCATAGTTGAAGAGAAGGTGGGTCAATGCTCCCTTAAAATCGGCCTTTGTTTTGGGCCCAGCTAAAACTGAAAATAGGAAAAAGTCCCTTGACTGCCTGCCCTGGCTGCTTGGAACAGAAAGCTGAAAACTTGCAGACTCCGCTGAACTAGTCTCATTGGTGGCAAATTACATTGGGACAACTTCAGCATATTTCACGCGGTCTACCCCAGAGAACAGTTTGTGCTAACTGTGTATCCGTCTGTAGCCCTCATTTTCTTCACTACCCTATGTGGACAAGCAGCAGACTAAGTAAGAAACGTGACCCTGTATGGCATTAACACCTTGGCTGCTTGAGATATTTGTTTGTTGCGCTGGATCATAATAGAAATGGGTGCGTTCATGCACAAGGAGTGGCACCAAAGAAATAATTCAACAAGAAAGAAGAGGGTTGTGCCAATAAAAACACTAAAGTGCCCTGACGGAGCACATCCCACTTGAGAAATTACTTGTGGATAAAGAATGCAACCACACTGGAGTCCAACTGCTCCTGAACCTCACAGGAATGTTCTCTTTCTGCTGATTGGTACTCGGAATTTAAACGAGGTTAAACAATTGAAATATGAATTCATAAACAAATTAAAACTGTATTAGATGACAGGCAAATTGTAATTTGCAGTCAAGGCTAAAACAATAGTGAAGTAGCGGAGTCGGCCACTTCTAGAACATTCAAGTAATAAAAGGCACAGTAACTATAGCAGGTATAAATATTATAGACCTTGCTATGTGGAATGCACCCAATCCCACTTGCAACAGCTAAAAAGGATTAATTTTTCTCCTGACCGTATTCCGCTAGCGGGAGGGAGTAAATACCTCGTCCAGAATAAAGGAGGGACCGCCCCTGAAATTAAGAGATGACTAGCAAGCAGGAGGTAATTTCTAACGTATTGACAGGAACCGCCATCACAGTGGTTCCTGTCAATGACTTCAGCTGTTAGGTGCAGGCCCGCATCAGCATGATGGAACCCTGCACCAAACAACAATCTTTTTTATATTTTCAAAAAGAAAATCATTGAATAACAAAATGCTCCTCCTTTAGCAATTGGAGTTATCTTCCATGGCAAGAGGTGCAGTAGTTACTTTTCACTGTGCCTCACTGCCAGGGTTTACCTGGCGCTGGCAGACAGTAAAAGAAGCATTTGCAATGCAATCGGTCTCACCTTTGGGACCTTATATGTATTTAGCTATGCAGTACATTAGCCTGGGTGCTGAAATATCTACTGTTCTTTAACATGGAGGTAAAGTAAGCACCAAACAGCATGACACGCCAGGTAAGGGAACACATGCAGAGAAATATTGTCTTTCAGTGGGAAATGGTATAGTCCAAAGCTCTGTTTTTAATATAAAATCAGGGCCTTCGGTGGTCATATCACTGAAAATACAAGATTTGAAGAAATAATATTATCTACGGTTGCTCAGGGAAGACAATTTCTATCGACTGGAATTTAGAGAATGCTAAAGTGATTCTAGTATTTTACTGACCTCTACTGATCGTTTTCTATCAAGAAAGTTAAATAGAGGCAGTTGCCAGAAAAATAAAAAAAAGAAAGTACCTCAGCAGAAAGCAATTCTGGTATTTTACTGACCTCTGCTGGTCGTTTTCTATCAAGACAGTTAAATAGAGGCAGTTGAACAGAAAAAAATCCCAAAGCGAAAGAAGACAAGTACCTGGAGCTGATCTCCAGAGCCCACTAAGTACATACACATATAAGTATATACTAAAGTATATAAAAGAAGTTCTTGAATGCTCGACCTAAAAATGACTACATATCTGCCCATCCTGATTGGGTGGGCGGACATGTGGTCAATTCTCCAATGGAGTTAGGGCTGTCGAACAGGTTTGACTATGGCAGTGATGCAGTAGTTGCCACAGTAGCCAAACCAAAGGTCCACCCGCATTTAAATTACGTAGGCAGACCTTCATGGTGGCTGTGTGTATACTCCGAAGCCGTTGGGGTAGAGTATGCATACGGCCAAAGTTTAAATGAGGCCCTAAAAACATTTTTCATGCTGCAATAACCAGAAAAAACAACTGCATAATGTGGTTCAATAGCAGGACTTAATTCAATTGGAGCTGTAGTTTCGATTATATCACTTCCTCACATTATATCAAAAAGTATTTTTCGGGGTTGGGCTATTATTATTATGTTTCTTATATAGCACCAGAATCGACCCGAAGGGGTATCTCCGCGCTTGCCTTGGGAACCCGTCCTAGTTTTTCCCTGTGAGATAGCCCCTACAGGGCATCCCCAAGGTGAAAGCCAGGCATCCCGCGGCAGGGGGGGGGGCGTTGTGGAGATTAAGCAAGCTTAATGCCAAGAGTTGCAGTGTGAACCCATGATTAGGTCAGGCACCGAAGCAAGAATTATCGAGTCCGTGGACATTTGAGCTCAACACCCTGCCGCGTCGGGAATCGAACCCTGGTCTCGGGTCCGACCTCTGCTTCAGGGTCTCTCTGCTCTAACCAGTGAGCCACACTTCTCCACTATGTAGTGTCCATCTCGATTGTGGTAAATTACAGTTGCTTCCTGATGCATTAGGCTGTTACTTATTACTCACGAAGTACCACCCTCAGCTTGCTTTATTCATTACGACGGCCTATGAAATGAAGTAAGAGAAAAGCTTCATGAAAAGGCAAGCAGTATTTTATGGAAAATGTTTCTGCTACCAGTCCTGCTTCACCAAATACTCTCAGTGACTACATAATACCTGATTACTTTCACCAGTGCGCTACTAGCCTTGGTTGTTTCGAATAAAAGTGTAGCCTGCGATTTTAAATCAAAGTGTGCATAGGAATCAAATTCATTGATTAATGAAAGTTTAATCCGCAAGACTAATTAATTGGTGATAAGTGAGGAAACTTAAGCAAACTTCAAAGATCGGATTTCTAGCAAAATGAATAAATACGAGTTCTCAGGATGGGATATTAAAGTTAATACAGTCCTCCCATTCAAGGACAGCTTAAAATCCAATTCACACAATATTGCAAAAGCTCATTTCTAGATAAGGACTTTAAAAGGACCCAAGTGGAAACATTTCAGCATATTTCAAGCGATGATGGTAGCAGTGAAGGTTAATACAGCATCCCTATTTATTTATTATAGTCAATTGATATTCCTGGAGCCTCAGCTCATGATTTACGTTTTCAAAAAGATAGGTGTAGATTGAAAACATGCACATGGTATAACTGGAAATACAAATATGTTTAACCCGGTTTAAAAGTTATTAGCAGACTTAAGGGCAAAACATCAGACAGAAGGTTATTTGATTGTTTTCATATATTATCATATTTTGTCAACAGTCTTTAGAATGACAAAAATATGAAGGCACTTATTTACAAGGAGCTTGTGCCACCTGTGCATCAAAAATATTGACTCATTGGTAGCGCAATCACTGCTCCGTATTTACAATGTGATGTGTCTGTGAGGATGTGTCGCTTTTTTAAATCCCTGCGACAATAGGAGCTTGTGTCGAAATTGCATGCATTACGCAAGTATTAATATATGCAAGATAGAAGTTCCATTGTAATTCCTGCATCAAAGTGATGCATTGATTTTAATTTCATTTTTGGAAAGCGACACAGTACTGCAAAAGTGGCGCAGCATTGTGGTAATGTCAAAATTCCTGTGCCAGTGAAACTCACTAGCAGGAAATGATGCATCCACTTGGCTTTATAAAGAGACGCTGGATAAGATAGTTTTGCAACCAGGACTACATCATGAAGGTCGTTTTTTTGCAGCTGGGAGTCACACGGAAATGACAACCACCATCCACCCGACCCCAACTCCCACCCCACTCCCCCCACCACCATGAAGACAATGTAGGCGATGGGAGCACATTTATCGCCAGAGATCCAATCTGATAGGACTCAGGGAGGAGGAGGTGATTACTTTTTACAGTCTGAGGAGTCAGTCCATTGTGGACCTGCTACATCTCATTGCCCCAAGGCTACAGACAACAGCTCAAAGGGTTCCACCATCACTCCAACCGTAAAGCTCATGGCGGTACTACATATGCTGGCATTGGGGACCTTCCAGACAACAGCGGCACCAGAGTGGATGGAATGTCCTAGCCATCTTTCTCATCATTCCTTCCCCCTGTCCTGGATGCCATCATGTTGCTGACACCCTGCTACCTTCTCTTCCCCAAAACCCATTGCTGGGTTCAAACATGTACTGGGTCCCATGGACTGCACACATGTGCAAATGGTACCTCCTGCAGCCACACACATCTCTACAGGAACCGGAAGTACACACACTCCAAAATGTCCGGACCATTGTGGGCCATCGGGGCCTCTTCACCAATGTGCTGTGCAAATTCCCTGGAAGTTGGTTGATATATGGTTGATATATGCTTTATTTTGATACATAAATATCTTAAAAGCAGTACATACATTAAAAAAATACATTCTCAAGGCCGAGAATAAAATACATTGTAATTTAAAAAGAATAAAACAATCGAAACTATTACAATAAATAGTTAAAAAAATAATTAAATTGAAATGGAGAGCCTTTTTGAACGAATCAACCATGCTCATTTTAAAAATTTTGTAACACCACAGACAATAGGGGAGGATGTATCAGTCAGTAGGATACGGAGGGCCACCAAATGCATGTTTGTACCTAAAAGTCTACACAATGGTATGAGCCAGCGCCTCCTTGGTGCACAATAGTCCGGGCATTCAAAAAGAATGTGTGCCACCGTCTCCCTGGAAGTGTGCATGCATGATACCTACTTATTCAGGCACTGCATCATCAATGACCGATTCCGGAACGGACTATATGGGAATGGCCTACTTATGGATAAGCTAAACCCTAATGCCTAACACACCCACCAACAGGTGGAAATGGATGACACCATATCCATGAATGTGTTTGTTGACCCAGATAGGAACAGAAGTAAGAAGGATGTGGCTCATACATGTACCATGTATCATGGTACATGTGTCAAGCAAACACGCAAGCTAACAATGTCAGGGTCGGCTTCAGGGTGTGTGAATGCTGTGGATGCACTGGGCTTTGACCTAAAGGAGGGGCACTTTCCTCAGGGGGGTCACTGTGGCTATCAATTACTTACAATGTAAGCACCTGCTGCACAGTACCTTGTGCATCCAGCTTTCAGGCAGCAGTAAAAATGTCAACATAACTCTCGTGATTAATGTGCCTGCTAGAGAGAGAGATGGGAATTGTGTCTACCTATAGTTTTTAGGGATCACTGACAAAATATCGGAGGTAAAAAAATCGGCCTACAAAAATATCAGAGCAATAATATCGATGTCAAGAATATCAACATCTACAACATGGTAAGTACAAAAATATTGAAAAAAAACATCGGTCAAAAATATCGTTATTAAAAAATATTGTTTTTTTAATTAAAAAAATATGTAAAATAAAAAAAATAATACTTATAAATATAATAAACATAGTTACAAATATTTTCTGTTTACATTTAATAAGTCATATATATAATTTAATTAAAAAAATATCATACATATAATATATATATATACACTTACTTAATATTCCGTTTTAATAATATTTTAATACCTCATAGATAATTAAAAAATATAATCAATTACAAATACATCTATACACATAAAAAATTACACACAATTTAAATGTAATAATTATGTAAAACAAATTTTAAAAAAATAATTTACTTTTAATATTTTTAAAATTAATTATATACTACATTAGCTAAAGTAATACAAAACATATTCAATAGCAGAGTGAATAAAACTACTATTCCAACTCCCCAAAAAATAACAGTAAAGAAAATGTTGGATAGTTTAGGGGTAAAAATTACTATTCCCAATCCGGAGAGTGTAACAGTAGGAAAAGTGTTGTTTGGCGTAGGGGTAAAAATTACTATTCCAACTCCAGAGAGTGCAACAGTAGGGAAAGTGTTGGATAGCATAGGGGTAAAAATGACTTTTCCCACTCCAGAGAGTGCAACAGTAGGAAAAGTGTTGGATAGCCTAGGGGTATAAATTACTCTTCTAACTCCAGAGAGTGCAACAGTAGGGAAAGTGTTGGATAGCGGTGGGGGTAAAAATCACTATTCCCACTCCAGAGAGTGCAAGAGTAGGGAAAATGTTGGATATCGTAGGGGTAAAAATTACTATTCCCACTCCAGAGATTGCAACAGTAGGGAAAGTGTTGGATAGCGTAGAAGTTAAAAATAACATACTTATAAATCAATTAACGTTTTAAAATAATTAATGAATTCATTATTAAATACATCTAAACTATTTGCTAATACCAATAAATATTTATTAAAAACATAATTAAAAATGAATAATAAATTAACAAGAAAATATTAATAAATACCAATTATTAATAATTAACTAATATTAATTACCAATCAATACATATTGAACAATAAAATATTGTTATAACAAAAACATATTATTTAATAAAAAGTAATTACCATTTAACAAATATTGTAAAAGCAAAAACTATTTTAAACCAAAAATGTTAATGATTAAACATTAATTACAATTAATAATTACTTAATAATATAGTGATTGAAAATATCAATACATAATATTTAGCAATATTTAATTACCAATTATTGATTAAACAACACTAAATTAATTTTCATAACCACATAGTTATACTTTTAAATAATTACCAATTAAAAATTAATGTCCAATAAAATAATTATCAATACCCAACAATAAATTTAATAATTACTTAATTAGATATCAATTACTTTACACACTATTCCACTATAAATGCACAACATACTCCAATAATACAACAATTCACTTAACATAATTATCAATTAATCAATTAATACAAAATAATTGCAGAATAATAAAAAAGTATTACCAATTAATAAATAATTAACAATAATATAATAATCAATACCAATTAATGAAAATTCATTATTACTTAATTACATTTAAATTGTTTCTCACCCTTTTCCCCTATAAATCCACAACCCGCTATAGAACTTACACACAAAAATTAATTAAAATGATTTATAATTCCTAAAAATTCATAAATAATTTATTATATTTAAATTACTTCCCACCCTATTCCCCTATAAACCCACAACCAGCTATGGAACTAAAATACATAATTAACGTAAAATAATATTATTAAAATATAAAAACTGTATACATATATTTGAAAACCAGTAGAACACTTATTAAAAAAAATAACACATACATAATAAACACATAATTAATTACATTACAATGATATAAATATCTTTATTAGTAACATCAATATTAGTAACATTGATATATTTGATATTGATATTAGTAACTTCGATATTACTTACATCGATATTGAAAAAAATCAATATTACTTACATTAGGGTCGATATTCTGTCCATCGATATTTTTAACATTGATATTCTGTCCCTTCGATATTATCACCTCGATATTATTGTAGGTCGATATTTTATTTTCGATATTTTGACTACTCACCTAGTTTTGAGTAGCCACAGAGTGTTTACATGACTGCTGGAAGGAACAGATCTGTATAATTTGTGGATAGATGCAAGGGTAAGGAACGCTAGTCTTTTCCAGTGCTTTAAAACAAAATAAATGTACTTGAGAGAGGGGCTGGGTGATAGTGATGGAATTTGAGGAGGATGTCGGGGTCGGGGTACCATAAAGATTATCGCAACAAGTGCCACCAGTCTGAAAGCTGGACCAGACTATTGGCAAGTCCACGCATGGTGTGTCAGCACCTAACATTGATTGGTCAAAAGCTACTCCAAATAGACATCCCAGAATATGGCAGGATCTGCATTCCAGTCATGGTATAGAAGTGTATGATCTATCAGGCGCTGCTCAGCATCTTCTATAACACAGAGTATTTGAAGAGAAAAGTGTCGACCTATCATCAACTAAGGGACTTATTTATAAGCCCCTTGTGCAGCCAGTATGTCACTTTTTCTCCATACTAAAATTGACGCACCAGCAGTGCAAGGTGCTGGTAAGTAAGCCCTTGATTGTTTAATACATATCATGAAAACAATGTTAGCAATATGCATGACAATGTAACAGGACATATTGCACATGACCTGCCATGTATCTGTAACATTTTTCTAAAATATGGAAACCTGACCTTTTGCTTTACTTTCAGATATGACATCCAGCCGTGGGTCATGCATGACACCCCATGCACACCCCCAGAGAGAGCAGGAGAAGGCCTCTAACCAGGCTCTCAGCAGGCCCCGGAACATCATAGAAAGAAGCTTTGGACTGCTGAATGCCAGGTATCAGTGTCCTGATATTTTATGGTGTTGATTGCTCTACTCCCCACCAATGGACTGCAAGATTATATTGGTCTGTGCAATACTACACAACATTTGACAGCAGACTAATGGCCTCTGGGACCATGAGCTAAAACTTCCAGACCCAAAGGAGCATGACAAAGAGGAGGTTGGTGAGGCTTAGGACATCCACAATACAGCTGCCAGCATTAGAAGACATGCATACATAGTGCAAATTGTGTTTTTATGAAACTTGAATGAAATATTTAACATGATAACAGATGATTTGAACTCTTACTTATCCTGGGGATAATGTCACATTTCCTGGAAATATCAACATCCACACATTCTGTCAAATAGGACTAGACCTCAAAAATGCACAATCAGGTTGGATGCCAGTCATCAACATCAACCCCTTGAAAACAATGCACTTACATTGTCAATCGCTGTGTACCACATGCACCTTGATCAATTTCATAGCCAATAAATGAACATGTTCCTGTTGGGAAGGTGACACTCTAGTAGGCAAGGTTACACTATACTACCAATAATGGCACTATCATATGAAAGGTGAATTATCTTTAGGAAATGTGACTACTTGTCATATGGCCGGGATGCCTGTCACCCCCTCCCAACACAATCCCCAAGGATGGGAAGACGGACGCAGTTCTGAACTTTTGGAACGCGGGAGGGAGTTACCCTCCCGGCCGTATTTATTAAAATATGAAACAAAATTAAAACATTAAATAACAGTTTCATATCATGTACAATTTTTCATTGATGACATTACGATGCAGACATGTTTATTGGCTAACCTTAACAAATCTCTAATACAAAGGTTCTCCTAGCCGAGTCTAAGCATCCTGCAAATGCATACTTTCTAAATAAAAATTGTACATCCTAACATTACGGGCCAACGGCAAGGTCGTAACCGGTGTCAGATCCCTACTACCAGAACTCCCCCCTCACGGTGTGAGGGGCGGGCGCACAGAGGACTGTACCTCTGTGCCAACTTCCAATTTCCCTTGTCTTAGCGGGGGCCCCTTATTTAACTCGACGCCATCTTAATGGTCGTCCGAGGACTCGTGTGAGGTGTCTAGAAGGTAGCGTGGACCCCCCTCCCACCCCACACTGTTTATCACATCCGCCGTCGCGGATATCCTGGCCCCTGGAAATTCGTAGGAGGGGCATCTAGCCGCCTCCTCCCATGGGAGGGGCCTATGACCGCCTTCCCTTAGGCGACCCCATACTTAGTTGGTGCCGCCTCCCCGTGTGAGGGGCCAATGGCCGCCTCCCCCCGGGCGCTCCCATCCATAATTGGTGGCGCCCCCCCCTCTAGGGACCTTGAAATTACTGCTCACCGATCATGACCTTACCGCCCGACCAAAAATAAATACAACGTTTTATATACCTATTGAAGAAAAAATACTTTACATTGCAATATTTATCCTCCTAACTAAACATTCAACACATCTTTCAATTAGACTGTGATACTCCGCTCCACTGGGGAAGAAAATGTTATGAAGCAAATAATTTTATTACAGTACAAACATTGACATCTTTATTAACCACTAAACCAGGAGAGAAAAGATATTATCAAAGCAAATCAATTTTATTGCAGTACTAACGTTGCCCTAAGGGGCTGGTGGGTGGGTCAAAAATTGCTCCTTGTTCCGTCGAGGGCTCACGTTCAACGAGAGGGTGCAGCTTCCAAGCACAGGAACAAGAGGATGCTTCTTTGGATTGTTGCTCCTTTTATTCCTCTTCGGGAGGGCGTGTACCCTCCTCCGGTACGCCCACGGGGCGTGGCCAACGGTGTAGGTGTCTAGGACAACCCTTCTTGGGCGGGAAAAGGCGCGCACCGGCTACGCCGCTTCGGGCATACCAGCCGAGACACGCCCCCCGCCCAAAATGGTTTCCCGGGGGGATCCGGGCCCCCTACCATACGTTCGGGGGGACCGAGTGGTCGCCCCTTTCCATATGGCCGGGATGCCTGTCACCCCCTCCCAACACAATCCCCAAGGATGGGAAGACGGACGCAGTTCTGAACTTTTGATAGGCGGGAGGGAGTTACCCTCCCGGCCGTATTTATTAAAATATGAAACAAAATTAAAACATTAAATTAACAGTTTCATATCATGTACAATTTTTCATTGATGACATTATGATGCAGACATGTTTATTGGCTAACCTTAACAAATCTCTAATACAAAGGTTCTCCTAGCCGAGTCTAAGCATCCTGCAAATGCATACTTTCTAAAGAAAAATTGTACATCCTAACATTACGGGCCAACGGCAAGGTCGTAACAGGTGTCAGATCCCTACTACCAGAACTCCCCCCTCATGGTGTGAGGGGCGGGCGCACAGAGGACTGTACCTCTGTGCCAACTTCCAATTTCCCTTGTCTTAGCGGGGGCCCCTTATTTAACTCGACGCCATCTTAATGGTCGTCCGAGGACTCGTGTGAGGTGTCTAGAAGGTAGCGTGGACCCCCCTCCCACCCCACACTGTTTATCACATCCTCCGTCGCAGATATCCTGGCCCCCGGAAATTCGTAGGAGGGGCATCTAGCCGCCTCCTCCCCTGGGAGGGGCCTATGACCGCCTTCCCTTAGGCGACCCCATACTTAGTGGGTGCCGCCTCCCCGTGTGAGGGGCCAATGGCCGCCTCCCCCCGGGCGCTCCCATCCATAATGGGTGGCGCCCCCCCTCTAAGGACCTTGAAATTACTGCTCACCGATCATGACCTTACCGCCACAGGCCGGATAGTTGACCGGCTATCTGGCCCCCCCACACTCCTACTAAAGGTCATGCTTTTACAAACCCCTTAACCATGCTATGAAGTCTCCTATGAGTAAGACATTCCCCTCCCGGGACAAATGGACCCCATCTTCGAGATACATGTGATTCCCCGAATACATCCATGCGGAATACAATGCAACTGTCCCAAGCGAAATAACCTACCAAGTTTGTTATTGACTTTCTTTACTGAATGATTCAAAGCTGATACAGAGAGGGCCCCCCGCCACACCTTCCTGGGAATCATGTGTGACCATGCTATCGTGCACCCCGGAATCCTTCTCGCCAACCAGCTAACAGTAGATAGAATTCGCTCGAGTAGTACTCGCCTACCGAGTGTCACCAGATCATTGCCTCCCAGGTGTACTATGATTACAGACAGCAGTGACCTTGTCCGCTCTAACAGTCCCTCAACAAAACATTGAAATTGGTCAATACAGAGCCCGCCCCTTCCATGGAAGGTCACCCTGCACCCGTATTCCCCAGCCGCGTGAATCATGTCACCTGCTTTGAATACGTCCCCGGCACGCCTCACGTATGAGTGGCCCACGACCCACACCACTTTCTCCGCAGTCGGTGATCTTTGACCGCTGGTCCCCAGGTGTCGGGTCGACTGCACAGTCCGCCCCGCATAGCATGCTCGCGAAACTGTAAACCAAACAGAAGACAAGGAGCGTGAGTGCAGGACATTGGCTTCACAACATGTGCAACCGCACATACCTTTTATAACAGTTCGAGGACCATCGTCCCAATTGTTTCACCTTTTCCACACTCAGACCCCTGGCTGTAGCCTCTGTAGCAGCCCCTATCCTAAAGGAATGAGTCCCAAAATCGCCGGGTCCAAGCCCGCTGCCGCGATTGCCATTGTTAGCACCCGCTGAAACTGAAACCTAGTCAGTGGGGTGGCGTCGGTGTGTCTCAGCAAGCTTCCCCCCCATGCTACCGCCCTTTGCGTTAAATATTCCTCAACGCATTTCACCGGGCACATGGTAGACCCTCGCAAGCGCTGGACAACAATACTGTCTCCCATAGCACCCTGATCGGTCTTGGACCTGGCTATTGTGACTACCATTGAATCACCCTTGATCAGAATGTGCTCCCGACACAGACCTCCCCCCATATCCTGCTTATTTTTCGCCACCAGCTCGCTCACCCGCATAGCCCCATGGAATGCTAATGCGAAAGCAGCCCGGAACAGCACTGCCTCGGACTGGGAGGAACATGTCGCGGGGAGTACCGACATCAGTAGGGACAACCTTTCTAACCCAATCGGGCGCCTCTCGTCTACTCTATGACCCTCGAGGCGTTGCCACCCACGCAGTGCCTTCTTTACTAGAAAGGACGATGTGGGGTCCTTGATGCCATGCGCCTGTGCCATGAATGCAATGGCGGCCCGGTGCCTATTGGCCGTTGCCGCTGATCGGCCTGCCTTGTGGAGTGCTACTAAAAACTTTAGGACATACTCCTCCTGCCCCCAATTATCCCCTCCTGCTGGACCCAAAAATGCACAATAGGAACGAAACGCTCCTTCGTATGCCTTACTTGTTCTGGGGGCTAGGCTTGCTCCCACGAGGTCCTGTAATCCGGGGCACCGAGTAACCAGACAGCTTCGGGAAATGGTGCCGCCACTAGGTCCGCGGAAGGTAGATAACCCCTGAAGGCCTGCATGTGGGAACGAGAGAGTGCATCAGCCGCCTGGTTCAGCACACCCGGCACGTGCCTCGCCCTAAACTGCACGTTCAGTCTCATGCAAAGTAGTACAATTTCCTTCAGTAATCTCAATATCCACTTGCAGCGTGCTGCCTGATTATTTATACATTCGACTACGGTCATGTTGTCGGACCAAAACACCACTGTGCGATCACGAAACTCATCCGGCCACGCCTTCAGAGCCACAAAAATGGGGAACAACTCAAGAAACCCAATGTTACCTGTGAGCCCACTGGTGTGCCACCACGTCGGCCATGTCTGTGCCGACCATCGATTACCGAAGATGGCGCCAAATCCCACGCTCCCTGCCGAGTCGGTCCACAAACCCAGCTGGTCGGAGGATGCTGGTGACTTGCTCCACACCACTCGACCGTTGAAATCCGCCAGAAATGCCAACCATATGCGCATGTCCTGGCGAACCTCTGCAGACAGTCTCGTGCGATGGTGTCCTTCCTTGAGACCAACCTTGGCTTGTGCAATAGAGCGGGAAAAGGGGCGGGCCATTGGTATCACTCGTAGGGCAAAGTTAAGCTGGCCCACTGCTTGTTGCAACTGATGGAGAATAACTTTCTCTTTGCTAATGCACAGGGAAGCCCTGAACTTCGCTACCTTCCCCACCGGCAAACGGAAACATCCTTCCACCGAATCAAGCTCAATTCCAAGAAACTCGAGTGAAGTGGATGGTCCAACCGTTTTACCTGGTGCCAATGGCACCCCGAACCCCTTCATGAGAGTGCAAAATTCCTGTAACGCCAGCGCACATTGAGTGTCGCTGGCTGCCCCCAAGAACAAAAAATCATCTAGGTAATGCATAACCTGGGTATGGCCAGTGGCTTTGGTGAACGCCCATTGCAGAAAACAACTGAATTTCTCAAAATAAGCACAAGAGATGGAGCAACCCATTGGCATACATCTATCCATGTAGTAGCGTCCCTGAAACACAAAACCTAACAGACGCTGATCCTGTGGGTGTACCGGGAGCAACCGGAACGCTGACTCAATATCCGATTTAGCCATCAGCGCTCCGGGCCCCAGGCGATTCAACATGGTGACGGCCTCATCGAAGGATGCGTACCGCACCGAACAAATTCCTGGATCAATCGCATCGTTCACCGAAAGACCCCTCGGAGCCGACAAGTTATGAATTAACCTAAACTCACCTGGGTCCTTCTTGGGGACTACTCCCAACGGTGAACAAACGAAATTAGGGACTGGCGGGTGCCTATATGGGCCAGCAACCCGGCCACGGGCAACCTCGTTTGCAATCTTACTTTCCACCACCGCCGTATTCTGCTGCACCGACAGTTGGTTTTTACACAGTGATTCCCCCCGAAAATCCCCCGCCGGGATGTGGAAACCATACGAGAAGCCGTCCCGCAACACCCCAGCGGAGACATGATCAGGGTATTCATTTAGCCAGGGGATCATTGCCAGGATATCTACGGGGGTAGGTAGCGGTACCCCATGGTCGACATTAGACCTGTTTGGCCCCTCCTCTACCCCCTGTATCACCATTCTTGGCTCTGCACGAACTCTCAGGGTGTGAAGAGTGTCCGCACCATGCACACTCATGCCTGAACTTACATGTCCCTTGTGGCCTCGTGCACTTGCCTCTGTTAAAGTTCCAACAAACCCCTTTTTTACCTCCGTTCCCACCACTCCTTGGTTGGTGGTCACCAGCGGCGCCTGCTCGAAAGGGCGCCACCGAATGATGGCGGGAGGGCGCCGACCCATTCCCGCCAATCGAAGACGACTTCGTCGCGCCCGGCAGGAGCTGCTTCTGCCAAGAGATGGAGTCGAGACAATCCCACGTCAGAGATGAATCGTGCTCCTTGGCCTTACGAAACTTACTATCGTAACCCAACCATTCATTGCCTTCATACGATTCATAGAAATCCATTATACGCATCTGATAGCAGGCCAATTCGGTCAACACCTCGGGCTTACGTTCCCCCATGATCGCAGTAAACATCGCAAATGCCCTGGCCCAATTAGAGATCGTCTCATCCACCCTGAATCCCGCCATTTTTGCACGCCACACATTCGGGTGCCACAAATCTTTCTGACTTTTAACATACTCCACCTCGTGGTGGTCAGTCAACAGAGAAAACATATTCACATACTTATCAGCCCAAATCAACTCTTTCGTGGCCAGCGGAATATGTTGGACCACCTTTTCCCTTCTTGAGGGTAACGCTCCCTCCCTCGCCATTGGCGATGGCTGCTTACCCGAATCCGTAGCTGGTCCCGCTGTTTTTCCAACGCCAGACGCTGGTCGTTCTGAGGAAACCTGTGGGGGGACAAGAGGGAGATTCGCCTTCGCGGCATCTCTCGATTGCCGCAACTGCTTCATTAGTAATCTGGCCTATTCGGCCGTGTCTCCTGGTGCCGTAGCACCCTCAGTATTTTTGCCGAGCCATGCGGCTAACTGGGCGGCCAGCTCCGGAGGCATATCCTCCTCGTTAGTGGGCGTAACTACAACCGGAATCGGTTGGCCTGCGTCCGGGATCGGAACCGGGGTCTCCACTGGACTAACCGGGCTTGCCGGGGGTGACTCGGGAACTGGGGCCTCCCCCCCTGCCGCCCTATTCCTGCCCTTTTACCTCTCCCAGCGGGGACTACTCCCGGCAATGCTGGGCCGATTACCTTCTTCGGTCTGCCCGTATTGTTCATTGCCGCCATCTGTTTTTTCATGCTCGCCATATCCTTCATTAACATGCGAAGCATCTGGTCAGTCCCTGCCTTCTTTCCGGCCTTCTTGCCAGGCATCGTTGTCGGATATTCGATCCTTGTTGCTTACAAGGTCCTGAATCTGAGGGTACGGAGTCGCTGAAAGAGAAACACAAGAATTGCAAGTTCTCAAAAATTGCTCCTTGTTCCGTCGAGGGCTCACATGCAACGAGAGGGCGCAGCTTCCAAGCACAGGAACAAGAGGATGCTTCTTTGGATTGTTGCTCCTTTTATTCCTCTTCAGGAGGGCGTGTACCCTCCTCCGGTACGCCCACAGGGCGTGGTCAATGGTGTAGGTGTCTAGGACAACCCTTCTTGGGCGGGAAAAGGCGCGCCCCGGCTACGCCGCTTCGGGCATACCAGCCGAGACACTCCCCCGCCCAAAATGGTTTCCCGGGGGGATCCGGGCCCCCTACCATACGTTCGGGGGGACCGAGTGGTCGCCCCTTTCCATGCAAGGTCATGCATGACCAACAAAAGGGACATTGGCATGTGTAAAATGACTCAATGGCATGAAATGTGACTTTACAGTAAGAAACACCACTTTTGTGTCATGCAAACTCAATTATGATCATTAAAATTGGCGTAGGAATCAGAAAAGTGATTCAAGGAAAAGAAAAGTGACTTTCACATATATAGAATGTGATGCATTTGTTGGTAAACATGCGCTTTACCACTAAACTTGACACATGAGTGAAAGGAGCGCCAGTCGGAAACCACGCTTCAAGGGCACTGTGTCAAAAACAAGGCTTAGCCCTTAGTCTAACTAGTGACTTTGACATTGGTATAGCGATGTGTCAAACTATTCATGCAACAGTTAGGAAAATTATGCAGACAACAGAAACATGTCGCAACCACACAGAAAATGAAGTCATGGCTTCCAGGCTAAGCCAGAAAGTGTGAACTTGTTTTCGCTTTTGCTTAGTATATTTTAATCTGTGCTATGTCGTGGAGGTGATTGTTTTTTACATTTGTACAGTTTTTGTAACTTACTGTTGTTTTGTATAGTGTATTGTGAGGTGTCTGTCTATATTAGGGATGATTTGTCATAGTTGTGAGGGGAAGGGTTAGTGGTATAAAGTTAGTTTGGCTTAGGGATACATTTTTGGGTGTCAGGATATATTGGGCAGGGCCAGGAACCTGACCGAAGAGCAGTTTGGGGGCTTGCTGTGGCTCATCGTTAAGTACCTCCCAAACATGATAGGGAGTATAGGCAGGATACTGCTGAGGTGCCCAGCACAGGAAGGCAGTGCTGGTTGGAAAAGGTGCAATACTGGATGTTGCAACTGTTTGGCATGGACCGGAGCCTCTGCCAATTTAAACACCAGAGGTCGGACATTGTGAACAAGGAGCAGAATCTCCTGGATCACCTGGGCCTGGAAGTTGGAGGGAAAGTTGGTATGTTCCCATATACTTTGAGCTTATTGCAGCTGTTTTCCTTTATCTAAATGCTAACTAAGTAGGTGACTATGGTATGATACATGCTTACTAAAATGCAGAAACTGAGGGGTTTCATTACAAGGCCAATGTGCAACCGGTGCGTAATTAATTGTTGGATGCTACTGCGGCGCATTGTCCCTGACCAAATCTACAAGACTCTGTTAAGCCGCCCTGCATAGCTTAAATTGGCCTTTCATTTATGGTCCCCCTACAAGCATTACTCTGCATGCAAGTGTTGCAGTGGATGTTCCCATGCTACATCCATGGAACCTGGGAATGTGTCAGATTACTAGGCCTTCCCAGGGTAAGCATAAGGGAGACCCAAAGAAGGAAAAACCTAATGTGTGCTTGCTTTTCATTTTACTGTGTGTGCTGCATACTGCAACACACATGGACAGAGGAAAACACCTCTTGTTTCTGTGTCTGTACAGCAAGGTGTTCCATCCTATACCAAAGCATTCACCTTTACAACGCAAATATCCTTGCACCATGGCGCAAGGATGTCTGCATTGGTTCGTGGATGCACATGGTGCACCCCTACAGGGGAAATGGACAGGAATACACTCTATGTTTTGCAGAGACAGCGCATCTCTGCCCTTTCAAAGTTATACAAGGCAGGTCTGAAGGAAGACTTTTTGCACTGCCATGCTTCAAAATATTGTAAATGAGGCCATTAATATTGCACAGTGGCCTGGTTATAAGGGCTTCATATTGGGCAAACGAGGCCATGCAGTGCAGGAGAGGCCCATAGGTGATATAGGACTCAGCCTCCACTGTAAAGGGAGCAGTATCACCCTGTCTGCTAGATCATAACTGACTCTGAACTGTGTGGCCCACCACATATTTCTGATGCATGGTTGCATACTCACATGCCATCAGGCCACAGATTGGACAGGGTGTGTGTTTCAACCCAACACAGTTATACACATGTCTTGTTTGCATACCTACGTCTCCCTTCCTTTATGAGCCTGTATAAGCCTTGAATGAACACTGTTCATTTAAAGTGCACTGTTCACATGTAAGGAGCTAAGTGAAGAAGACAACCGGGCATGGCCACAGTGTTATGCGTGTAGGCTAGCAAAGTTTACATATGAACTTGAGGAGGCCCTAGCACTGTCATAGTATGCAGATTGTGGCAAATCAATTTGGACTGTTCAAATAGCCGTCAAAGACAAGCTGCCTAACACCATCCGACCATCTAGGCTGATTTCATACCTTCTTGGCATCCTGTGCACCGCTTACTCACTACAACATGGCATACATATGTCCATTATGAGACCATTCCAAATATCTCTTGTTGTACAAATCCAACATTTAGGCTATGAAGGTGCGTCATATGTACACAGTGTTAATTTACTGATTTCACAGAGCTATGTGCTTTGTTGTTGTCTTGAGGTGGACCAAGGCCATTAGAGCCTTCAAGATAGTGCCAATTAGAGATGCAAATACTACAGGTGAGTGCCACCTCATTTGTACTGTGAATGCTAACAATTGTGTGTGTCTTGTGAAATGAATTGCTGAAAGATGTGCAAGGGATTTAGTCAGTCTGCAAAGATGAGCTGTACCATACATGTAGATTCATGACAGGAGTATGAAGTTCCATGTACCAAAGTCAGGCCCAAATGTTCCTCTAGAATGATTAGCAATATCTGCATGGATACATGATGTATGCCTCTATATATGTTGTCCTACTGTAGTGTCAGCTATAATGCAGAGACTTATGTCACATGTACCGTCACCTGCCCCAAACCCAATAATAGCAAATGATTATTCTGTCTATCACCAGAATATGGTCCACAATACCCAAGAAGTTAGCCCAAGTATGTGAAAAAATATTGCATTGTCTAGGCTGTGAACTCCCTGCCCAGAGCATATCATTGGTAAGCATAGGCGGAAGATCCGTTCCGCTCGCGGATTTTGTGGATTTTTGGTAATTTCGCAATCCGCGAGATTCGCGAATTTCCCGCAAAATCTGCGAGCGGAACGGATTGGGTCAAAAGTTCAAGCTGACTTTTGTAACTCTTTTAGCATGGCGCCGGCAAGCTGCCAGAGCCATTCTAAAATAGTTACAAAAGTCAGCTTCAACAGGAAGCTCTAATAGATAAAGTAAAGCAGGTGATCGAGTTGAAGCTCAAATTCAGTAACACAATCAATAATCACCCCTAACTTGGGGTGATTATTGATTGTGTAACTTAATTTGACCTTCAACTCGAGCACCTGCTTTACTTTATCTATTAGAGATTCCTGTTGAAGCTCTTTGTAGCTATTTTAGAATGGCGCTGGCAGCTTGCCGGCGCCATTCTAAGAGGGGCTGAGGACAGAAGGGCACAAAAGTGGGACAGAGGGCAGAAGGGGATAAAAAATGAGTAGGGAACAGGGCAGAAGGGCACAGAAACGAGTGGTACAGTAGGCAGAAGGGCATAAAAAACGAGAGTAAGTAAGTACATTTTATTATGTATAGTTAATTAAAACCGGTACATTCACTGCATTTAAAACAATTTCTTAAAATATGATAAAAATATAGTCTGTGTAATCGTCTTTGTCAAAAGGCATGCGGAGGGAGACCGAGGGTGGTTGTCGGGCAGTATTCTTTGTGCCAGAGCAGGCTAGATTTTTGTGGCCCAAGGTTCATCCATTAGGTCCCAGAGCCAGGAGTTGCTGCCAGTTGTAGATTTTGCAGGCTTTGCTCTATTGTAGTCAGAAATTTGACATATCTACAGTCCAGTTTTGTTTTTGCAGGGTTCAAGCATGCAAGCACAGCCTGCCTTCACGTGCTGGTCCCTATCTGCTTGAGCTGGTCCCTTAATAGCTGTCGACGTACTTGTTGGAGCTCTTCACACAGACAGGTCATGTGTAGTATGTCTCTGGTTGCTAGATTGCAGAGCGGACAGACTTCGTGGCCATTGCTCCTGAGCCATGGTGGTTGATGCTCTCTACTGGGCAGGATCCCTAATCTATATTTCAAAAACTTCAGTTTTGAAATTTTTGGGTAGCCCTGGCTGAAGTAAGGTTGTGGGGTCAGAGATTTGTACGTGTTTAATGTCATCCACGCATGGTTTCTTTTTGCAAAAGCGACCTTGTCCTCTATTAAGGAAATAGTTTTTACGTTTTTCCAAACCACTTTTTTAAAGGGGTTGTGCCCCAGTTGCATGTCCCAGAGTGCAGTTGCCTTGACAGCCCCCAAAGCTGCCTTCAAGTAGGAGCATGCCTGAGATTCATCCCTGCTTTGTATGTCTTGCCACAAAAACGTGAGGATGGCAGTGATTAACCAGGCAAAAAAAAAAAACCAGCGAACACGCAAAGCGCCCCACGAACACCCGCGAACACGCAAAGTGCCCCGCTAACACCCGCGAACACGCAAAAATAAAAAAATCTGTGAATTTGCACGAATATGCAAATTTTGCGGATTGCAAATTCGCAAATCTGCAAATTCGCGGATCGCAAATTCGCAAAATTCACCCATGCTTAATCATTGGCAGTACAAAGGGGGGGGTTTTACCCATGCAGTCGCGGGAACCTGGGCGGTAGTAGGTACATAAGAAAGGGATCCCCGCTGTGACAGAAGTTGTGTTTGACAAACCAACAAAGATAAATTAGAAACATTTTCATAAAGAATGATTCTGGAAGGAGATCAATCTAGGAACCGTAATTTATTAACAGTGCCTGTATGGTAACATAATCCAAAACAATTGTTATAAAGCGTCCCAAAGTGGAAGAGGGAAGGGGAGGGGAAGTGATTGGGAAGGTGTAAAGGAAGAGTAGGCACAGTTGAATAGGCAAGTGACAAGTACAATGGTTGCGAAAATTCGAATTGCATACAAATATATAAGCCCAAGAGTCAGGGCACACAATAACAACTAAGTGACCAAAGCAAAACTTTCAACGGACACACAGTCAATCTGAAGCTGTGAAGGGCTCGTGCCGGAAGTATCAGGAAAAAACCGTCGACGTTTCGACCCCTGTAGTTTCGACCCCTTGAGTTTTTAGTCATGTATGGATAAGCTTATAATTTTTAGAGGCATCGATTTCTTTTATACTTTAGCAACCTATTTATTGATCATAGATTGTCCATTTTATTTACAATCTAAAACTTGTGATATTGTCTCTTATAATTGTAAAAAAATGTATTAGCATTTAGTTTTACTATTCTTTTGTCACTTACATTTTTACCATGCTGTACTTTTATGGATACAATGTTTATCCAAATTAAGTTTATGAACTGAGCTGAATGATGCTGGTAAAAAATGCTCCCAGTCTGACAAATACGCTTTGTCTTATTTACATGTCCTTTTTCTCCAACAGCCAACATGACCCCAGAGGAGTTAAAGGAATTGTGGATCAGGCTGGAGAGATTTTGCCATATATGGAAGGTAGGAAATGCCTCCAGAAAAATGAGGAGACCTACCAGAGAACCAACACAGCAGGGATATGGATGTTGGCAGCACAGGGAAGTGACATCTTGAAGAGGACATGAAGCAGCTGTCCAGCTGGAAATGGACATGGTGGCCTGTCTAGACATGTAGTAGGACCCTCTTCTGCCCTACTTACCTGACCTTCGCATCCACATTTGCCAGACACTCCTCTGTCCCACTCACCACACCCTCCTGTGTTCACTTGCCAGACCCTCCTCTAACCCACTGCCTGGGCCCTCCTCAGGGCCCACTCTCCAGAAGCTTCTCTGCCCCACCAACAGTGGTAGCACCCCAGTTGGTACTCTTGTACCCCAACAAATTATGGACATGGTGCAGCAATTGGTGAAGGGCCAGCAGGACAACACATTTCAATTATCAAGCGTCAAGTTGCAGATTGCTACACTGCTGTAGAAGATTAATTGCCTGGAGCAGGCCGTGGACCAGATTGAGCAGCAGATATAGGCCCTCCCTCACAGTTCCATCTTCTCCCAGTTACATTTCAGCATATTCATTGTGACTCATTGTAGGTTGTTTAGGTTTAGTGTTTTATTATAGTATTACTAGTGTTGTGTTAGTTGAGGATATGGGTGTGTAGGTTGATAAGTTGGTGGGGGTTGATGTTTAGTGTGTTCATAGAAAATAAAACAAAAATAAATATAAAAAACATTTGGAAAAACATAAAAAATATATATTTGTTTAGCTCTTTAAGTTTATATAGTTTCTGTATAGCTGTAGTTGTTGTTAGTCTCATGAGCAATTATTTCATAAGGGGAGTGAGGGGTTGATGTTTAATGCGTCTGTTGAGATTTGATATAATTCCTAGGACAGGGAAAAACAGTTTGTATATAACAATCCTAGGCAATCACAACAACAGCATAGGACTCAAGGTTGCAAAAAAGGGACATAAAAGAATACACTCTATTATAAACCTATATTGTATTTTAAATAAGCATTCATATTACAATCATAAGTCATATACAACATAATACATACTAATAAATATACAGTAAAATTAAAACCATTATTATATGAAACAACAAAATAACAAGTAATCAATTAAAAAACACTTAATTAATACCAAAAGTGGTAATTGATTTAATCGACGCTCGTTTCGGCGTTAAAAGAAGGCCTTCTTCAGGAGCCACAACAATTCTGAAATACATAATAAAAATAAAAGACAAATAAGACTTAATTATTTCAATTATACAAAATCCATTGCAGAAAATATACAATTCATAAAATTCATTTAATTTACATGTGTAATAACTGGAGTCCACCTTAAAAGCAAACCTTTCCCTACACTGTTAAGATAATAAATATATAATAAACATTTAGCTCGACATTAGAATAAAATATCAGAGCAGTCGCATTCCAAATTAATTGAAATGAAAGAAAGGAGTTGATAAGTGTACTGGTAGTCATAAACTTATTTAAAAATGGGAGACCCCAAAATTATGATGCACGATCTCACAATGTAGAGAACATCAGACCAAATAGTACTTTTTTTGAGGTAGGTATAATGAAATCTAAATATCCCTCGAGTAGTCACCTAACTGTGGAGTAAAGATATATAAAAAAACACATGCAAGATTGCACCTGCATTATGCAAAACTTATTATACAACTAGAAAACGACAGGTTAACATTAGCAGAATAATTTATTCTGCTCACCTTTTTGGAGACTAGAGTATTCAAACACGCGATTGTAAAATGACCATTCATATGTATCCCAATGAAACATGCTTTAAGATGCTGCACACGTAGTATCTATGAAAGGAATACAACACAGAACGTATGTCTTTGTTTCATTTGCCATAGAAAAGCGGAGGGCATACTCTATCCGACTAACCTATGAATCAACAATGGATTAAGTGTCACTTACCAAAATGGGGCTAGAGACAATTTCCCATAAGGAAAATAATGACTATTCGACGTGCTCGAGATAAAATGCAACGCTGCGCACATTGGAAGTGGTGCGGTCACGATTACTGCCGTAGTGTTCGCAAATATCCCAAGTTAAAGGACTCAATATACACCGGTCTAGAAAAATAAATAAACATACCAGATACTATCGCCAAAAATTGGATACTAAGATAATGAAGTATTCATTTAGTTCTTTCTAAAAAAACGCTGTAAAGTTGGCTACTTATTAAACAACCGATCCTTTTGATCGACAGCGCTTATCAAAGTAAAGCCGTATGGGTAGCGGAGCTTGCGCGGTAAAGATCTATGTCGTATTTTTCGGTAAGCTACCAAGATAGCTGATTCAGGGTACACGGATCTAAAAATATAATATAATCAAAGATTAGTATTGTAGGGAGTAAGGCACACATTTAGTTATTTAAAACCTATATAGTGCCCTGAAGTCAGTTTCTGATAAACTGCCCGTCCCTGCAACGGGAGACACTCACCTAGCTACGGCCGCTTGTCCAATGCATCGACGTCTGAACAGAAGATAACTGTTGGCGTCTAACGGCTTATTCAATGATGGGTCAAATGATCTAAATATAATGAAATCAAAAATTAAATATTAAAGGGATAAGGCAAGCACTTGGTAAAAACCGACAACTTGCTAAGAAGTCGGTTTCTGACAAACTGACCGTCCCTGCAGCGTAAAGCAATCACCTAACTACGGCGGCTTTTAGAAAACAGAGATGCCCGAACAGAAGATGGCTGTTGGCATCTCACGGCTTCTTTGAAGATTTGTCAAACGGGCTCACGCCCAGCGGGAATTTTAAATACACAGTGGACAAGGGTCACGTGAATGAACACCTGTAAATCTTTAAAGGCCAAGCGACACTATACCACAACGTTGCTCAATGTGTCTATTCAAGCCCGTAGAGCCCTTAAAGGGCCAGTCTGTGTAGTGGGGATGTTTCAGATGCAAGACACGGGGCAATATCGTAATAAGTACAAAAGGATCAGCTACGTCTGAAACCCGACAATGATAATTTTAAAATAAAATGAAAAACAAACGGTAATGGATACGGACGGAACAAGGCAGAGGGAGATGAGGGTAGGGAACCCGAACAAAAGTTAACAAGGGATATTAGTACATCCTGATGAAACCTATGTCATGAAAGCGTATATTCACAGACCGCAATATCAATGAACAAGATGGAATAGTTCATATGGTAAAAAGATCATGGGCACGAAGGCGGATTTAACTAACAACAGTGTATCAGGAATATCAAATAAAGAAGTATATGGCATAAAGGAGACTAGCATTACTGAGCGATTAAAATATCACATTCTCCCAGGGGATTTCGCTATTTAATCCCTGTTTAAAAGTATTAAGAACAAAAATCCAATACACTTCCCTCATCTTACGAATGGCACAGCCACCCTTACTGTCAGGTGTCCTGATCTTTTCTAAAATGTGCCATTGAAAATCTTCTGTCTTATGGTTCTTTTCCAAGAAGTGTTTGACCAAAGGTGCTGTGAGCTTACCTGTTCTCACAGCAGATCTGTGTTCAGTCAAGCGAACCTGGATAGATCTATAAGTCTCGCCAACATATCCAAGGCAGCAAGAGCATCGGATGAAATATACAATGTTGGCTGTCTTACAATTCCAAATCTCACATGCACTGGTGGAAAAGCCATTGTGAGAAAAGTGTTCACCTTCTAAAATGTTCACACATGATTTACACGATGAACATTTAACTGTCCCACGCACTGGAAGATTATTCAGTAAGGATCTCTGACTAGATCCAATGGGGGCAGATTTCTTTTCGAATCTTGAGTGCACAATAAGGTCCTTAATGTTTCTTTTTCTCTTATGTGCGAATAAAGGTTTCGCAAGATTGTTTTTAGAAGTAGGATTACAATTAAGGATATGCCAATTGGCATTAATGATCTGTTTGATACGATCATTAAGGGTAGAATGTCTCGGTATGCAGATAAGTTGGTCATTAACATTTGGTTCCTTTGGTCTTAATAGAGCATCACGGTCGTAAAATCGTGCTCTTTTGTAGGAATTTCTGACTAGTCTATGTGGGTAGCCTCTGTCCATAAATTTTTTCCTCATAACAGAGGCTTGTTTGTCATAGTCACTAAGGCTTGTGCAATTCCTACGGACCCTTAGGTACTGCGAAAAGGGGATGCTTTGCCGCTGACTCCTAGGATGAAAACTGCTAAAGTGGAGCAACGTATTACGTGCCGTAGGTTTCACGTAAAGGTCAACCTGTAATTTGTTGTTCTGATTTTTTATCAAAAGATCAAGGAATTCAACCTGATCTGTGCTATATTGTGCAGTAATTTTTAAGTTTACATCAGTCAAATTGATTCCATTCAAGAAACTCAAGTAAGGAGTCTTTCCCATTGGTCCAGATAAAGAAAATGTCATCTATGTATCTGGACCAATGGGAAATGGATTAAAAAAATGGGGCAATCTCATTATCAATAAATTTACTTTCAAAAGCCGACATATAGATATTTGCTATTGATGGTGCAACTGAAGCACCCATACTCACTCCTCTAATTTGACAATAAAGTAGATCTCCAAATTCAAAAATATTTTCTGTTAAGACAATAAATAGACAATCTATAAGGAATCTTTTAGGGCCAATTATGTTGTGTTCATCAATAAACCAATCAGTCGCTAAAATTGCTTCATTTAAAGGGATATTACTACATAGGGACACAATGTCCAAAGTAACAAGAATATCCCTGTTGGACACAAAATTCAGATTCTCAACTATGTTGATCATATGACCTGTATCTTCAATGTAAGATTTAATCTTAGGTATGTGGGGTCTTAGATGAAAATCAACGAATTTAGATAAAGGTTCTGTTATGGTTACTATTGTGGACACAATTGGTCTATAAGGAGGATTGTTTACATGTTTGTGTATCTTGGGTAAGCCATAAATACACGCTGATTTACCCTTTTTGAATTCAGAAAATCATGTTCCTTAGAGCTAATTTCTCCATTACAAAATGATATATGTTTAAAACAGGATATGTTAAGATTAGGTAGGTTTGATTAGTGTTAAGTTAGGATAGGGTAATTGAGTTAGATTAGGATAGGTTAGGCATATTTTATATATGTTAGACTAGTGTAGGGGATATTTAATTAGATTTTACATATATAGTGTTTAAAATAAATCCTGTTCAACTGTTTCACAACTACTCACTCATTTTATGCTTGTCAGTTGTGACATCTGCCTAGGTTCTGTTAAGCACATGGTGTATGTGTTGCTGCCAGTATTCGTACACCTGTCTTTGTAGATGACGCATTAGGTGCCTTAGCATGTATTTGTCGTAGCATCACTGATGTGTCCTGGCTAGTGTGCATGGTTGTATCAGCCACCTGGCCAAATGCAACAAGTAGCCTTAACATTGACTGATCAACTATTGTTGCACTTCACACATTTGTCCTTAAATTACTACTTGATCATTTTGTAGTAGTTATAGATCCCATGTACTATTTAGAATGCATTGCACTTATTTATGTCAGTATCTCACACTCACAACATACTTTAGATGTCAGATAGTGACTTCAGAGTCAGTATGCTGATAGGTGAAACTATGTTTATTTACATATCAACCAAGAAGCAAGGTGCGACTGACAGACCTTGGGCAACAACCCCATCATACTTAGTGAGCCATTAGATGTCCAGACCTAGTCCGAGGGGAATACATGTCATAGGACATGTTGAGGATAGGAATGTTCCAGTGAGGAGGAAGATCAAATAGCCATTATGAAATAAATTCCACATAGAAAGTCCACACAGGGATGAGCTTAACAGGTAAGCAAGCAAATGGAGAACAGTACCTATTGAGAGGTACACTGGCATGGGTATTAGAACAGGGCATAGGGAAATCATCCATGTGACACAGAGATATGCTACAAAGGATACATGGACATTATAGTTAGGCTCATATTTCAATCATGCAAAACCATAGAGATTCAGAAGTTATAGTTAAATGAGCTAAGTATAACTTACCCTTCTGCAATGCACTGTTTATCACCTCACATATTACTTCACATCTGACATGGTCAATGATATCACTTTCTGTACTACTAATGAGTCATACTATTTGTAACATATGTCATCTGAGTGGCTTTGTGACTGTCTCTAGCAGTGTGTGAGTGCCTGTCTGGCTGTGTGAGTGACTGTATAGGTTAATAGGTAGGGATGTAAGTAGCTGTATTGGTGAATAAATGGGTGTGTGAGTAGCTGTATTGGTGAGTAAGTGGATGTGTGAGTGGCTGTATTGGTGAGTGACTGAATGTGCTCTGTGCACTATCCATGCAGACTTCTATCCAGCTACATACTACTGATACACTCCTCCTATTACCCAGTTACTACCCATTCAGTCCAGCAATCCCCCTGTCACTCCCCACACACTCCTCCAATCACTCATCCAGCATCATGTACTTAGCCAATCACTCTGCGAATACCCAAACACTTATACATCTAGTATGCACTCTCTTTGCACTACTGTAATTATCCAGTCAGTATCCATGTACTCATGCAATGATATAGGCACCAACTCATGCAGTGCTATAATCCCATGAGGACTACCCTTTCACTTCAGCTATTGCCCTGTCAGTATCCACGCACTCCTCCAATCACCCATCCAGCACCATGTACTTATCAAATTGTACAACATATGCTTGTTATTTTAAAATTGAATGTATTTTAATATATATATGTGTGAATGATTGTATAAAATTATTTTAATTATATTAAATTGTTTAAAATAAAATCTTTTTCTACAGATATTTTGCATAAATATTAAGACATAATTACAATGGCAAAAAAGAGCAAAGAAAAGAGAAGCAAAAACAAGCATATCTAAGAAAAGAGAAAAAGAGGAATTAGATCAATTACAACATGGACCGTTAAAGAAAAATCCTTCAAGTAAGAGAGCTAAACAATTTTAAAAAACTGTTTTAAAGAGTTTAACAATTCTAAAAACAAAGAAGAGAGAGACAAAAAGGTACAGTCAAACAAAAGGAAAACAAAAATGTACTAAAAAGTGCAAAATTGGACTACCAAAAAAAAATTGGAAAAAACAATTTTTTGAGATTCTGTAAAGATTGTATAAAAATAGAGTACTATGAAATTTGTTTAAAAAATTTAAAAAATACAAAAAGAGATCAGCAATTTACGAACAAAAAAAGGAGAGTCTAAGGTGGTCATTAGTCCGCCCACCATACCCCCATTACACGGGACTGCCTGCTGAGGGTGCGGCGGTCCTGCACTCCCAATTAGGTTGTGCCCGCCACACTGGTGGAGGCACCACCCGCCGCAATGCCACAAAGGCAGGTTGTGCCTTTCAATGCACAACGTGACAGGCACTACACAGTGCCTGCCATGTTGTTCATTGAAACGCAAAGGGGTACCATAGGTACCACCCATGTGCAACCCCCCATACACCAGACTCCCTGGGGCCCACAACGGGCCCTCGCAAGCAGACTCTGCATGCCTTCACCACAGAAAGGTATGTTCCCGCCCACATTGTAACCTGGCTGGCAGTGTTTAACAGACAACGCCACCATATTGAACCCTTTTCCGCCTGGGCGGAAAAGCGGCGGACGGTCTTTCCGTCCACCGCAGACCCCCCAGCCATTGTAATGTGGCGGGGGGTCTTTGCTGCAAGGATGGCAGGCGGATCACCCCCGCTGGGCCGGCGGTGACTACCCCTGTCCTGTCGGGGCGCCCCGCCCGCCATCCTAATGGGGCCCTAATTGTCATTGAAAAAGCATTTGAATTGAAAGAAAATTCATCTTAATTTTAAACAGATTGAAAACTTAAATACAATAATGCAGTCTATAAAGGGCAAATATAAAAGAAAAGAATTGTAAATAGACTAACTTTTGTAAAATATTTTCTGGGGAATGGAAGCATACTTCTAGTACGGAACCTTTTATTAATGAAGAAAGCTATTTTCAACAAAATACATTGGTTCATGCAGTTGATACCTGTGGTCATTGTTACCAACTTAAAAATGGCTGTCCAATTGAAAAAGAAAAGATTATTGAAATGTGGAAGAAGTAATAGCTGAGGAAGTTCAAGGGAGACGTACACAGGCTCCAGTGTTCACATGGGATTGTAGTAGTATTTGTAATATACTACAGGAATCCATTGACATATTACATCCATTGACATATTACTTAATTTCTTAAGAGAATATGGGAAAACATCTGTGAAACTGAAGATTAAGATATTACACGGACTGAATCCTAGCAAAGTGAAAAAAAAAACAGGGCTGCAAGGTCATTCTCTGGCTTGTCTTT
Organism: Lissotriton vulgaris; assembly: GCF_964263255.1. Classification (NCBI taxonomy): domain Eukaryota; kingdom Metazoa; phylum Chordata; class Amphibia; order Caudata; family Salamandridae; genus Lissotriton; species Lissotriton vulgaris. The sequence continues at coordinate 783,045,726 of NC_141691.1, forward strand.
CTAGGAAAGTGTGTCAAAGTCATTTTCATCATTTAAGAATGTTAGCAGTATATCATTCCGAAATGCGGAAGTTAGTTAGAAGATTATAGTACGTGAAAAGTCCTGCATTATGTCTAAATTAAATTAATACAGCTCTTTTGCATGGTTCAGTGTTGGATGTAAAAATAGTTTGTGATGATATAGAGTTACTTTTCTTTGCTGGTCAAGAGGAGTGTACAGAAAGTGAGAGTTTGATAAGTGTAGGTATTGAAGAAGAGGTGGAAGATAGTACTGATGTGAAGTTTGAAAAAGAAAGAACAAAGTTTAATGTAAGAGAATTCCTTATGGGGTAACCCAGTATCCCTCAGAACCTGGGCAATACAGTAACAGTTTCAACAATGGCTCCTCGGGTACAACCAAAATTGCTTTAAATCATATAGTTATCTTTAACTCCCATGTAGGCATAACATTTCTACTTATTATGCCGCCTCTATTAGGCCATGAAGTGCAAAAACCAAACACTGAAAAAGGGTCAGTACAGCATTTTAATCATTAAATCATTTCTCATTCATGGTTTTCTCTTTTTTCTTTTTTCTTATCGACTGACAATTTTCAATATGCAATAAAATTTACAAAAAACGGCGCAACAATTCAGTTTGGTGAGCAAAGTGACATAATGTGAGATAAATGTGACACAGTGACATCAAGTGATCTATATACATGTGAGTGAAAAGGTCTATAGTAGGGGAAGAATAAATTAGAGAGGCCAATTCTCTTTAAGCTGATACTCAAGACCAACAAATTATATTCAATGGATGTATTATGTTGGACATGGTTGACTGGTCCTTTTTGTGAGTATGTCGACGTTTCGACCCTGGGACACCTTAGTTATGGGTCTCTAGCGGGTCTTCTTCAGGACGGGGGCAGATAGGAGTGGTTGCGCCTGTTGATTAAATTAAAAAATTATATTAAAAACCCTCAGGTTTGGATTTCTGCACTATATTAGAGTGTTAATGGGGAAAAAAGGTTTTTACCAGTTCTTCAAGAGTTAGACATCCTGATGTCCTATTCCATCAGTCGGTCTTCTTATATATTGGCTGAATATCTGTGACCAAACACAGTTGTTAGAATCAGTCTAGAAGAGGGGCTCCCTGTCAACCCTCCTATCATATAACACTCACCTATTTAGGAAGGCTTTAGTCCTTGTATAATCCTATTCACTGGCAGTTTGTTATTTATTGTTAGGATCCATTTATGTTAGTTTCCAATATCCTGCAATTTAAGCAATATATATGTATTATCGGTAAGTTCTATTTAGATTGTGTGGGTTCTTATTAATAATAATACACAGCCAGCTCATACATTTCTTACTCACCAATAATAGCTCTGGTGATGTCTCCGTTATAATAGTTTAAGCCACGATAAGTTGTGAATTCCTACGTGACTGCTCGTGTAACATCCGGTGATTTATTTAATCTAAAAGCAAGTAAAATGCGGGGATAATTAATGCCAGCCCCGTGGGTTAGTAAAAACGCGTTTGAGATCGAGAAAGTAGGCCTGCGTGACCTCATTTAAACTCACCATCACGAAGGATTTACACTGTGCAGAGCCGGTTTCTAACGCGCGTCTGTTCTACCGGGCGGCTTCTGTCTCTGAAAACGAGCACGGCCCGGCGGTAGATTTTACTTCCGCATATCGTCTCGAGGACGTCGCGGTTGCTAGGTAACCACACGTTGAAGCGCGATGACTTCACAGCGTGTGTGTGTTGCTAGGTGAGGCGGTATTGACCCTCTTCACGTCATCGCTGGATATATCTTAATGTTTAGGCAGTATGACAATGCTCCTTCTTAACTTACAGTATATATTAGTGTATCTTTTAATAAAGGGAGCACGAGTATTCCAATATCGGAATAAATGGCCCGTGTACCGAGGCAACATCGATATTCATTGACCTGGGGTAATTGCATTCGATGGAATATGCTTACTCTACATACTAGATTGGATATGCAGTGAACAGAGAAGTAAACAGTTTGTAGAAAAGTGGCATTATAGAAGTATATAATTCTCTACAGTAGATGCTATCTAGCCCCAATGTCATAAGGCAATTCCGCTTTCATATGGCCACACATTTACTAAACAAAATGTCTACATTAGTGTTGTATCAACATAAACACCTAATTCCTAAACAAGACGTCTGTACCTGTAAAGTACTTGTAACCATAAGTACACATATCAGACAGGGTAACTGCTATTCTCATTTATGATTAGGGCATTACTGCAGCATTAGACAATCTGTATATATCAAAACCATGCTATATGGGAAGAGACTCCTTATACACAGGTATATGAACAATGTCGTATTGACCCCCCAAGTAAAATCAAAGCTGTCCCATTTGTCTAGCTGTTTCCTCTCGTTCGTTCAGGCCCTGTTGTACACTATTCAGAGAGTGTATCCACCTGCATTCTTTGTAGTTCAATGTTTTAACTAAGGAGCCACCCCTTGGTCCAATATTCACTTTCTCTAGGACTCTCCACCTCATCTCTTCTGGTTTATGTTTGTGGGTACCGTAGTGCTCAACTAACGGGGCCCCGATAGTGTTGCACCTAAGTCTGCTCATGTGTTGCAGGATTCTTGTTTTGACTCTTTGTGTTGTTTGCCCCACATATAATAGACCACATGTACAACTGATGGTATATATCACATGGGTACTATTGCAGTTAGTGAAATGTGTCAATTTGTATGTTCTGGAGTTATGTGTGAAGCTTGATCCTTCTTGGCACAGGTCACAAGCCTTGCAGTTCCCGCACTTATGATGACCAGTCATAGGGGGCAGACTTAACATACTCCGTAGGTCCTGTTGTTTTGGAGGGTCCAGAAATGCTTTAGTCACTACGTCCTTGATATTTCGTCCTCGCTTGAATGCAAATAGTGGTGGTTCGTTGGTCTGCAGATCGGTTGCAACTAAGTTCCAGTACTTTTTTATAGTTTTTTTAATGTCCGCACTCTTAGTGTTGAATGTAGTTACACAAACTAAGTTCCTAGTGTCATCAGTTTTGCTTTTCGGTTCAAGAAGCTGCTCCCTTGGTTGATACCAGGCACGCTTTTTCGCTTTCCTGAGTAGACTCGAAGGATATCCCCGTTTCCTTAGTCTTGACGTCAAGTCTTCAGATGCACGGAAAAAGTCATTTCTCCTGTAACAATTTTTTCTTATCCTTAAATATTGCCCATAGGGCAAATTGTCCCTTAGATTCCTGGGATGGTGAGATCCATACATCAACAGGGTATTTCTTTCCATCGGCTTACGGAATAGATCGGTGTACAATTGTCCATCTTCCACCTTGAATGTCAGATCCAGGAAGTCAATGGATTCCGAGTTATGAACCATGGTGAATTGGATGTCATTATCACGGGCATTTAACCAGGAGAAGAATTCATTCAATTCAACTTCTGTCCCTGACCAAATCATGAGCACATCATCGATGTATCTTTTCCATACATCGATGTTGTGTAGGTAGGGGTTATTTGGGTCATATAGATGTTGTTCTTCGTATTGGTCCATAAAGATATTAGCCAGACTTGGGGCATAGGTAGCACCCATAGCCACCCCTTTACACTGATAATAGAATTGATTTCTGAATAGGAAGAAATTTTTCTTCATCGCTATTTCCAAGATGTCAATTAGGAAATCGGTCGGTATCCAGTGTGGTCTTTCTCTTCTATCCAACGTAGTTCTGATGACTTCAATCGCAGTCTCCTGTGGGATTGACGTGTACAAAGATGACACGTCCAGTGTCACCAGCATCTGTTTCTTGTCATCAAAAGGTTGTCCCTCTAGGAGTTGTATGATATGCATGCTGTCACGTACATATGATTTGGTATGCGAGATCCATGGTTGTAGGAAGTGGTCAATGAATTTATTGAGGGGCTCCAAAATTGAGCCACAGCCCGATACTATGGGCCTACCAGGAGGTTTCTCTAGTCTCTTATGCACCTTGGGCAATGCATATATTGTCGGGATTCTGGGTTCCCGTTGGTTCAAAAAGTCATGTTCGTGTTGACTTAAGAAACCTTTATCCAATCCATTTTTGGTAGTGATTTCAATCAGTGTTCTTATTTCGGGGGTTGGGTCTCCTCTTATCTTGATGTAACTATCCTGTACTTGGAGTTGATTGTTGATTTCGCAGACATAGTCTTGTGTATTTTGTACCACAATGGCTCCCCCTTTGTCCGCTGCTTTTATCACTATAGCATCATTACTTGACAATCCATATAGTGCATCCTTCTCCTCCTTGCTCGTGTTATATTTTATATATCTGCGTTCTTCCATTGTTTTCATGACTTCTTCTAACACCACTTTCTCAAAAGCCAATATCCTCTCACTCATCATGAATGAGGCAGGTGTAAATGTTGAGATTGGTCTGAACATCGTTGCAGATCTTGTAGGGGAAGAATCGTTTTGTGTAAAGAAATATTTCAGTCTAATCTTTCTGAAAAACCTTTGTAGTTCTAGCCTTATTTGGAATGAGTCAGGTATAACCGTGGGGACAAATGACAACCCCTTAGATAGAATACTCCTTTCTACATCTGTTAGGGTATAGTCAGATAGATTGACCACCGGATCCTGGTTGTCAATTACAGCAGGATCATGACTCGGTGCAATGATGTTATTTTGATGATTGTGGATCATTAAAGGTAGTTCTAGACAGTTCGTGGCAAGAGGGACTTCAGTGGGTTGTAAGGGGTTCAGCTGTTCTAAAGGTGTGGTTTGAATTGTTACACCTCCCATTTCTGATATCTGTTGTAACGGTTCTATGTTTGTAACATACTCTCCACTGTTACTTGATTTGTCTAAGATGGGGTTTCTACATGGTGTCACCAACGATAGGTTTGTCTCCTTGTTGATATCTCCCCATGTGTATCCGGTTGGTAGAACCTGACTCGGCCTTGTGTTGGTCTCCCCCGCCCCCATCTCCTGGGGCGATCCCAATTCTGCTGTCTCCCTCCGCCCCTGTTCCCTCTCGTGGGACCTTCCCCTAAAAAAGGGTTCTGTAATTGATGGTCTGAACTACTTGTAGATGGTTGATTGGTGTCTGGTTCTGAACCACTTCCCACTGATGAATTTGAGAAAGTGTAGAACCTGCGTGGCCCCTGTCTTCCCTTGTTCGTAAAAAAGCCTTGACTATCCTGGTGATAATAGTCGTCAGCCAGATAGGGATATGTTACCTTTTTGTCGTAATTCCTAACGTCCTTCGCTAACTTGTCAAGTTTTCTACCAAGTGTGATTGTATTGAATTCAGTCAATGCTTTCTCAGCACGTTCCAATGCTTCCTTTGCATTGGTGAGTGCTGAGTCACCTGATATCTCGGCCTTTAGATCTGCTATTTCTTGTATCAGCTTTTTCACATACTCAATAGCTGTTTCAACTCCAAGCACCATCCAGTGCCTGGAGCAGTTATTGGCCACGTGACTGAAGCCTTCACGGAACTTAGGGACGTCTATAAATATTCCCGGCTCATTACGAACCTGTAGGCCCTGGGGAATTATATTGGCTTCTAGATATTTGGTCAGAACATGACCATGTAGTCGTGATCTGATCAGTTTTTTCTCAAGCCGCTCTAGTCTTATAAGTTTTTCATTCAGGCCAGCATCTGCTGGCAATCTATCACTCCCCAATAAAAGACTGGAAGTGCCTTGATCCTTGATCAGTTTTGCAATATATTCTTCGGTGTATGATAATATTTCTTTATCAGACATATTAGGTTTACGAAATGTTCAGTGACACAATTTACATAAATACAGTACAAAACAATACAACATTCAATGAGAGTAAAAAGACCCTCGCAGGTACACACCTGCACTTAGATAAGAGATTTCCTTATGGGGTAACCCAGTATCCCTCAGAACCTGGGCAATACAGTAACAGTTTCAACAATGGCTCCTCGGGTACAACCAAAATTGCTTTAAATCATATAGTTATCTTTAACTCCCATGTAGGCATAACATTTCTACTTATTATGCCGCCTCTATTAGGCCATGAAGTGCAAAAACCAAACACTGAAAAAGGGTCAGTACAGCATTTTAATCATTAAATCATTTCTCATTCATGGTTTTCTCTTTTTTCTTTTTTCTTATCGACTGACAATTTTCAATATGCAATAAAATTTACAAAAAACGGCGCAACAATTCAGTTTGGTGAGCAAAGTGACATAATGTGAGATAAATGTGACACAGTGACATCAAGTGATCTATATACATGTGAGTGAAAAGGTCTATAGTAGGGGAAGAATAAATTAGAGAGGCCAATTCTCTTTAAGCTGATACTCAAGACCAACAAATTATATTCAATGGATGTATTATGTTGGACATGGTTGACTGGTCCTTTTTGTGAGTATGTCGACGTTTCGACCCTGGGACACCTTAGTTATGGGTCTCTAGCGGGTCTTCTTCAGGACGGGGGCAGATAGGAGTGGTTGCGCCTGTTGATTAAATTAAAAAATTATATTAAAAACCCTCAGGTTTGGATTTCTGCACTATATTAGAGTGTTAATGGGGAAAAAAGGTTTTTACCAGTTCTTCAAGAGTTAGACATCCTGATGTCCTATTCCATCAGTCGGTCTTCTTATATATTGGCTGAATATCTGTGACCAAACACAGTTGTTAGAATCAGTCTAGAAGAGGGGCTCCCTGTCAACCCTCCTATCATATAACACTCACCTATTTAGGAAGGCTTTAGTCCTTGTATAATCCTATTCACTGGCAGTTTGTTATTTATTGTTAGGATCCATTTATGTTAGTTTCCAATATCCTGCAATTTAAGCAATATATATCTATTATCGGTAAGTTCTATTTAGATTGTGTGGGTTCTTATTAATAATAATACACAGCCAGCTCATACATTTCTTACTCACCAATAATAGCTCTGGTGATGTCTCCGTTATAATAGTTTAAGCCACGATAAGTTGTGAATTCCTACGTGACTGCTCGTGTAACATCCGGTGATTTATTTAATCTAAAAGCAAGTAAAATGCGGGGGTAATTAATGCCAGCCCCGTGGGTTAGTAAAAACGCGTTTGAGATCGAGAAAGTAGGCCTGCGTGACCTCATTTAAACTCACCATCACGAAGGATTTACACTGTGCAGAGCCGGTTTCTAACACGCGTCTGCTCTACCGGGCGGCTTCTGTCTCTGAAAACGAGCACGGCCCGGCGGTAGATTTTACTTCCGCATATCGTCTCGAGGACGTCGCGGTTGCTAGGTAACCACACGTTGAAGCGCGATGACTTCACAGCGTGTGTGTGTTGCTAGGTGAGGCGGTATTGACCCTCTTCACGTCATCGCTGGATATATCTTAATGTTTAGGCAGTATGACAATGCTCCTTCTTAACTTACAGTATATATTAGTGTATCTTTTAATAAAGGGAGCACGAGTATTCCAATATCGGAATAAATGGCCCGTGTACCGAGGCAACATCGATATTCATTGACCTGGGGTAATTGCATTCGATGGAATATGCTTACTCTACATACTAGATTGGATATGCAGTGAACAGAGAAGTAAACAGTTTGTAGAAAAGTGGCATTATAGAAGTATATAATTCTCTACAGTAGATGCTATCTAGCCCCAATGTCATAAGGCAATTCCGCTTTCATATGGCCACACATTTACTAAACAAAATGTCTACATTAGTGTTGTATCAACATAAACACCTAATTCCTAAACAAGACGTCTGTACCTGTAAAGTACTTGTAACCATAAGTACACATATCAGACAGGGTAACTGCTATTCTCATTTATGATTAGGGCATTACTGCAGCATTAGACAATCTGTATATATCAAAACCATGCTATATGGGAAGAGACTCCTTATACACAGGTATATGAACAATGTCGTATTGACCCCCCAAGTAAAATCAAAGCTGTCCCATTTGTCTAGCTGTTTCCTCTCGTTCGTTCAGGCCCTGTTGTACACTATTCAGAGAGTGTATCCACCTGCATTCTTTGTAGTTCAATGTTTTAACTAAGGAGCCACCCCTTGGTCCAATATTCACTTTCTCTAGGACTCTCCACCTCATCTCTTCTGGTTTATGTTTGTGGGTACCGTAGTGCTCAACTAACGGGGCCCCGATAGTGTTGCACCTAAGTCTGCTCATGTGTTGCAGGATTCTTGTTTTGACTCTTTGTGTTGTTTGCCCCACATATAATAGACCACATGGACAACTGATGGTATATATCACATGGGTACTATTGCAGTTAGTGAAATGTGTCAATTTGTATGTTCTGGAGTTATGTGTGAAGCTTGATCCTTCTTGGCACAGGTCACAAGCCTTGCAGTTCCCGCACTTATGATGACCAGTCATAGGGGGCAGACTTAACATACTCCGTAGGTCCTGTTGTTTTGGAGGGTCCAGAAATGCTTTAGTCACTACGTCCTTGATATTTCGTCCTCGCTTGAATGCAAATAGTGGTGGTTCGTTGGTCTGCAGATCGGTTGCAACTAAGTTCCAGTACTTTTTTATAGTTTTTTTAATGTCCGCACTCTTAGTGTTGAATGTAGTTACACAAACTAAGTTCCTAGTGTCATCAGTTTTGCTTTTCGGTTCAAGAAGCTGCTCCCTTGGTTGATACCAGGCACGCTTTTTCGCTTTCCTGAGTAGACTCGAAGGATATCCCCGTTTCCTTAGTCTTGACGTCAAGTCTTCAGATGCACGGAAAAAGTCATTTCTCCTGTAACAATTTTTTCTTATCCTTAAATATTGCCCATAGGGCAAATTGTCCCTTAGATTCCTGGGATGGTGAGATCCATACATCAACAGGGTATTTCTTTCCATCGGCTTACGGAATAGATCGGTGTACAATTGTCCATCTTCCACCTTGAATGTCAGATCCAGGAAGTCAATGGATTCCGAGTTATGAACCATGGTGAATTGGATGTCATTATCACGGGCATTTAACCAGGAGAAGAATTCATTCAATTCAACTTCTGTCCCTGACCAAATCATGAGCACATCATCGATGTATCTTTTCCATACATCGATGTTGTGTAGGTAGGGGTTATTTGGGTCATATAGATGTTGTTCTTCGTATTGGTCCATAAAGATATTAGCCAGACTTGGGGCATAGGTAGCACCCATAGCCACCCCTTTACACTGATAATAGAATTGATTTCTGAATAGGAAGAAATTTTTCTTCATCGCTATTTCCAAGATGTCAATTAGGAAATCGGTCGGTATCCAGTGTGGTCTTTCTCTTCTATCCAACGTAGTTCTGATGACTTCAATCGCAGTCTCCTGTGGGATTGACGTGTACAAAGATGACACGTCCAGTGTCACCAGCATCTGTTTCTTGTCATCAAAAGGTTGTCCCTCTAGGAGTTGTATGATATGCATGCTGTCACGTACATATGATTTGGTATGCGAGATCCATGGTTGTAGGAAGTGGTCAATGAATTTATTGAGGGGCTCCAAAATTGAGCCACAGCCCGATACTATGGGCCTACCAGGAGGTTTCTCTAGTCTCTTATGCACCTTGGGCAATGCATATATTGTCGGGATTCTGGGTTCCCGTTGGTTCAAAAAGTCATGTTCGTGTTGACTTAAGAAACCTTTATCCAATCCATTTTTGGTAGTGATTTCAATCAGTGTTCTTATTTCGGGGGTTGGGTCTCCTCTTATCTTGATGTAACTATCCTGTACTTGGAGTTGATTGTTGATTTCGCAGACATAGTCTTGTGTATTTTGTACCACAATGGCTCCCCCTTTGTCCGCTGCTTTTATCACTATAGCATCATTACTTGACAATCCATATAGTGCATCCTTCTCCTCCTTGCTCGTGTTATATTTTATATATCTGCGTTCTTCCATTGTTTTCATGACTTCTTCTAACACCACTTTCTCAAAAGCCAATATCCTCTCACTCATCATGAATGAGGCAGGTGTAAATGTTGAGATTGGTCTGAACATCGTTGCAGATCTTGTAGGGGAAGAATCGTTTTGTGTAAAGAAATATTTCAGTCTAATCTTTCTGAAAAACCTTTGTAGTTCTAGCCTTATTTGGAATGAGTCAGGTATAACCGTGGGGACAAATGACAACCCCTTAGATAGAATACTCCTTTCTACATCTGTTAGGGTATAGTCAGATAGATTGACCACCGGATCCTGGTTGTCAATTACAGCAGGATCATGACTCGGTGCAATGATGTTATTTTGATGATTGTGGATCATTAAAGGTAGTTCTAGACAGTTCGTGGCAAGAGGGACTTCAGTGGGTTGTAAGGGGTTCAGCTGTTCTAAAGGTGTGGTTTGAATTGTTACACCTCCCATTTCTGATATCTGTTGTAACGGTTCTATGTTTGTAACATACTCTCCACTGTTACTTGATTTGTCTAAGATGGGGTTTCTACATGGTGTCACCAACGATAGGTTTGTCTCCTTGTTGATATCTCCCCATGTGTATCCGGTTGGTAGAACCTGACTCGGCCTTGTGTTGGTCTCCCCCGCCCCCATCTCCTGGGGCGATCCCAATTCTGCTGTCTCCCTCCGCCCCTGTTCCCTCTCGTGGGACCTTCCCCTAAAAAAGGGTTCTGTAATTGATGGTCTGAACTACTTGTAGATGGTTGATTGGTGTCTGGTTCTGAACCACTTCCCACTGATGAATTTGAGAAAGTGTAGAACCTGCGTGGCCCCTGTCTTCCCTTGTTCGTAAAAAAGCCTTGACTATCCTGGTGATAATAGTCGTCAGCCAGATAGGGATATGTTACCTTTTTGTCGTAATTCCTAACGTCCTTCGCTAACTTGTCAAGTTTTCTACCAAGTGTGATTGTATTGAATTCAGTCAATGCTTTCTCAGCACGTTCCAATGCTTCCTTTGCATTGGTGAGTGCTGAGTCACCTGATATCTCGGCCTTTAGATCTGCTATTTCTTGTATCAGCTTTTTCACATACTCAATAGCTGTTTCAACTCCAAGCACCATCCAGTGCCTGGAGCAGTTATTGGCCACGTGACTGAAGCCTTCACGGAACTTAGGGACGTCTATAAATATTCCCGGCTCATTACGAACCTGTAGGCCCTGGGGAATTATATTGGCTTCTAGATATTTGGTCAGAACATGACCATGTAGTCGTGATCTGATCAGTTTTTTCTCAAGCCGCTCTAGTCTTATAAGTTTTTCATTCAGGCCAGCATCTGCTGGCAATCTATCACTCCCCAATAAAAGACTGGAAGTGCCTTGATCCTTGATCAGTTTTGCAATATATTCTTCGGTGTATGATAATATTTCTTTATCAGACATATTAGGTTTACGAAATGTTCAGTGACACAATTTACATAAATACAGTACAAAACAATACAACATTCAATGAGAGTAAAAAGACCCTCGCAGGTACACACCTGCACTTAGATAAGAGAATTCCTTATGGGGTAACCCAGTATCCCTCAGAACCTGGGCAATACAGTAACAGTTTCAACAATGGCTCCTCGGGTACAACCAAAATTGCTTTAAATCATATAGTTATCTTTAACTCCCATGTAGGCATAACATTTCTACTTATTATGCCGCCTCTATTAGGCCATGAAGTGCAAAAACCAAACACTGAAAAAGGGTCAGTACAGCATTTTAATCATTAAATCATTTCTCATTCATGGTTTTCTCTTTTTTCTTTTTTCTTATCGACTGACAATTTTCAATATGCAATAAAATTTACAAAAAACGGCGCAACAATTCAGTTTGGTGAGCAAAGTGACATAATGTGAGATAAATGTGACACAGTGACATCAAGTGATCTATATACATGTGAGTGAAAAGGTCTATAGTAGGGGAAGAATAAATTAGAGAGGCCAATTCTCTTTAAGCTGATACTCAAGACCAACAAATTATATTCAATGGATGTATTATGTTGGACATGGTTGACTGGTCCTTTTTGTGAGTATGTCGACGTTTCGACCCTGGGACACCTTAGTTATGGGTCTCTAGCGGGTCTTCTTCAGGACGGGGGCAGATAGGAGTGGTTGCGCCTGTTGATTAAATTAAAAAATTATATTAAAAACCCTCAGGTTTGGATTTCTGCACTATATTAGAGTGTTAATGGGGAAAAAAGGTTTTTACCAGTTCTTCAAGAGTTAGACATCCTGATGTCCTATTCCATCAGTCGGTCTTCTTATATATTGGCTGAATATCTGTGACCAAACACAGTTGTTAGAATCAGTCTAGAAGAGGGGCTCCCTGTCAACCCTCCTATCATATAACACTCACCTATTTAGGAAGGCTTTAGTCCTTGTATAATCCTATTCACTGGCAGTTTGTTATTTATTGTTAGGATCCATTTATGTTAGTTTCCAATATCCTGCAATTTAAGCAATATATATCTATTATCGGTAAGTTCTATTTAGATTGTGTGGGTTCTTATTAATAATAATACACAGCCAGCTCATACATTTCTTACTCACCAATAATAGCTCTGGTGATGTCTCCGTTATAATAGTTTAAGCCACGATAAGTTGTGAATTCCTACGTGACTGCTCGTGTAACATCCGGTGATTTATTTAATCTAAAAGCAAGTAAAATGCGGGGGTAATTAATGCCAGCCCCGTGGGTTAGTAAAAACGCGTTTGAGATCGAGAAAGTAGGCCTGCGTGACCTCATTTAAACTCACCATCACGAAGGATTTACACTGTGCAGAGCCGGTTTCTAACGCGCGTCTGCTCTACCGGGCGGCTTCTGTCTCTGAAAACGAGCACGGCCCGGCGGTAGATTTTACTTCCGCATATCGTCTCGAGGACGTCGCGGTTGCTAGGTAACCACACGTTGAAGCGCGATGACTTCACAACGTGTGTGTGTTGCTAGGTGAGGCGGTATTGACCCTCTTCACGTCATCGCTGGATATATCTTAATGTTTAGGCAGTATGACAATGCTCCTTCTTAACTTACAGTATATATTAGTGTATCTTTTAATAAAGGGAGCACGAGTATTCCAATATCGGAATAAATGGCCCGTGTACCGAGGCAACATCGATATTCATTGACCTGGGGTAATTGCATTCGATGGAATATGCTTACTCTACATACTAGATTGGATATGCAGTGAACAGAGAAGTAAACAGTTTGTAGAAAAGTGGCATTATAGAAGTATATAATTCTCTACAGTAGATGCTATCTAGCCCCAATGTCATAAGGCAATTCCGCTTTCATATGGCCACACATTTACTAAACAAAATGTCTACATTAGTGTTGTATCAACATAAACACCTAATTCCTAAACAAGACGTCTGTACCTGTAAAGTACTTGTAACCATAAGTACACATATCAGACAGGGTAACTGCTATTCTCATTTATGATTAGGGCATTACTGCAGCATTAGACAATCTGTATATATCAAAACCATGCTATATGGGAAGAGACTCCTTATACACAGGTATATGAACAATGTCGTATTGACCCCCCAAGTAAAATCAAAGCTGTCCCATTTGTCTAGCTGTTTCCTCTCGTTCGTTCAGGCCCTGTTGTACACTATTCAGAGAGTGTATCCACCTGCATTCTTTGTAGTTCAATGTTTTAACTAAGGAGCCACCCCTTGGTCCAATATTCACTTTCTCTAGGACTCTCCACCTCATCTCTTCTGGTTTATGTTTGTGGGTACCGTAGTGCTCAACTAACGGGGCCCCGATAGTGTTGCACCTAAGTCTGCTCATGTGTTGCAGGATTCTTGTTTTGACTCTTTGTGTTGTTTGCCCCACATATAATAGACCACATGGACAACTGATGGTATATATCACATGGGTACTATTGCAGTTAGTGAAATGTGTCAATTTGTATGTTCTGGAGTTATGTGTGAAGCTTGATCCTTCTTGGCACAGGTCACAAGCCTTGCAGTTCCCGCACTTATGATGACCAGTCATAGGGGGCAGACTTAACATACTCCGTAGGTCCTGTTGTTTTGGAGGGTCCAGAAATGCTTTAGTCACTACGTCCTTGATATTTCGTCCTCGCTTGAATGCAAATAGTGGTGGTTCGTTGGTCTGCAGATCGGTTGCAACTAAGTTCCAGTACTTTTTTATAGTTTTTTTAATGTCCGCACTCTTAGTGTTGAATGTAGTTACACAAACTAAGTTCCTAGTGTCATCAGTTTTGCTTTTCGGTTCAAGAAGCTGCTCCCTTGGTTGATACCAGGCACGCTTTTTCGCTTTCCTGAGTAGACTCGAAGGATATCCCCGTTTCCTTAGTCTTGACGTCAAGTCTTCAGATGCACGGAAAAAGTCATTTCTCCTGTAACAATTTTTTCTTATCCTTAAATATTGCCCATAGGGCAAATTGTCCCTTAGATTCCTGGGATGGTGAGATCCATACATCAACAGGGTATTTCTTTCCATCGGCTTACGGAATAGATCGGTGTACAATTGTCCATCTTCCACCTTGAATGTCAGATCCAGGAAGTCAATGGATTCCGAGTTATGAACCATGGTGAATTGGATGTCATTATCACGGGCATTTAACCAGGAGAAGAATTCATTCAATTCAACTTCTGTCCCTGACCAAATCATGAGCACATAACGGAGACATCACCAGAGCTATTATTGGTGAGTAAGAAATGTATGAGCTGGCTGTGTATTATTATTAATAAGAACCCACACAATCTAAATAGAACTTACCGATAATACATATATATTGCTTAAATTGCAGGATATTGGAAACTAACATAAATGGATCCTAACAATAAATAACAAACTGCCAGTGAATAGGATTATACAAGGACTAAAGCCTTCCTAAATAGGTGAGTGTTATATGATAGGAGGGTTGACAGGGAGCCCCTCTTCTAGACTGATTCTAACAACTGTGTTTGGTCACAGATATTCAGCCAATATATAAGAAGACCGACTGATGGAATAGGACATCAGGATGTCTAACTCTTGAAGAACTGGTAAAAACCTTTTTTCCCCATTAACACTCTAATATAGTGCAGAAATCCAAACCTGAGGGTTTTTAATATAATTTTTTAATTTAATCAACAGGCGCAACCACTCCTATCTGCCCCCGTCCTGAAGAAGACCCGCTAGAGACCCATAACTAAGGTGTCCCAGGGTCGAAACGTCGACATACTCACAAAAAGGACCAGTCAACCATGTCCAACATAATACATCCATTGAATATAATTTGTTGGTCTTGAGTATCAGCTTAAAGAGAATTGGCCTCTCTAATTTATTCTTCCCCTACTATAGACCTTTTCACTCACATGTATATAGATCACTTGATGTCACTGTGTCACATTTATCTCACATTATGTCACTTTGCTTACCAAACTGAATTGTTGCGCTGTTTTTTGTAAATTTTATTGCATATTGAAAATTGTCAGTCGATAAGAAAAAAGAAAAAAGAGAAAACCATGAATGAGAAATGATTTAATGATTAAAATGCTGTACTGACCCTTTTTCAGTGTTTGGTTTTTGCACTTCATGGCCTAATAGAGGCGGCATAATAAGTAGAAATGTTATGCCTACATGGGAGTTAAAGATAACTATATGATTTAAAGCAATTTTGGTTGTACCCGAGGAGCCATTGTTGAAACTGTTACTGTATTGCCCAGGTTCTGAGGGATACTGGGTTACCCCATAAGGAATTCTCTTATCTAAGTGCAGGTGTGTACCTGCGAGGGTCTTTTTACTCTCATTGAATGTTGTATTGTTTTGTACTGTATTTATGTAAATTGTGTCACTGAACATTTCGTAAACCTAATATGTCTGATAAAGAAATATTATCATACACCGAAGAATATATTGCAAAACTGATCAAGGATCAAGGCACTTCCAGTCTTTTATTGGGGAGTGATAGATTGCCAGCAGATGCTGGCCTGAATGAAAAACTTATAAGACTAGAGCGGCTTGAGAAAAAACTGATCAGATCACGACTACATGGTCATGTTCTGACCAAATATCTAGAAGCCAATATAATTCCCCAGGGCCTACAGGTTCGTAATGAGCCGGGAATATTTATAGACGTCCCTAAGTTCCGTGAAGGCTTCAGTCACGTGGCCAATAACTGCTCCAGGCACTGGATGGTGCTTGGAGTTGAAACAGCTATTGAGTATGTGAAAAAGCTGATACAAGAAATAGCAGATCTAAAGGCCGAGATATCAGGTGACTCAGCACTCACCAATGCAAAGGAAGCATTGGAACGTGCTGAGAAAGCATTGACTGAATTCAATACAATCACACTTGGTAGAAAACTTGACAAGTTAGCGAAGGACGTTAGGAATTACGACAAAAAGGTAACATATCCCTATCTGGCTGACGACTATTATCACCAGGATAGTCAAGGCTTTTTTACGAACAAGGGAAGACAGGGGCCACGCAGGTTCTACACTTTCTCAAATTCATCAGTGGGAAGTGGTTCAGAACCAGACACCAATCAACCATCTACAAGTAGTTCAGACCATCAATTACAGAACCCTTTTTTAGGGGAAGGTCCCACGAGAGGGAACAGGGGCGGAGGGAGACAGCAGAATTGGGATCGCCCCAGGAGATGGGGGCGGGGGAGACCAACACAAGGCCGAGTCAGGTTCTACCAACCGGATACACATGGGGAGATATCAACAAGGAGACAAACCTATCGTTGGTGACACCATGTAGAAACCCCATCTTAGACAAATCAAGTAACAGTGGAGAGTATGTTACAAACATAGAACCGTTACAACAGATATCAGAAATGGGAGGTGTAACAATTCAAACCATACCTTTAGAACAGCTGAACCCCTTACAACCCACTGAAGTCCCTCTTGCCACGAACTGTCTAGAACTACCTTTAATGATCCACAATCATCAAAATAACATCATTGCACCGAGTCATGATCCTGCTGTAATTGACAACCAGGATCCGGTGGTCAATCTATCTGACTATACCCTAACAGATGTAGAAAGGAGTATTCTATCTAAGGGGTTGTCATTTGTCCCCACGGTTATACCTGACTCATTCCAAATAAGGCTAGAACTACAAAGGTTTTTCAGAAAGATTAGACTGAAATATTTCTTTACACAAAACGATTCTTCCCCTACAAGATCTGCAACGATGTTCAGACCAATCTCAACATTTACACCTGCCTCATTCATGATGAGTGAGAGGATATTGGCTTTTGAGAAAGTGGTGTTAGAAGAAGTCATGAAAACAATGGAAGAACGCAGATATATAAAATATAACACGAGCAAGGAGGAGAAGGATGCACTATATGGATTGTCAAGTAATGATGCTATAGTGATAAAAGCAGCGGACAAAGGGGGAGCCATTGTGGTACAAAATACACAAGACTATGTCTGCGAAATCAACAATCAACTCCAAGTACAGGATAGTTACATCAAGATAAGAGGAGACCCAACCCCCGAAATAAGAACACTGATTGAAATCACTACCAAAAATGGATTGGATAAAGGTTTCTTAAGTCAACACGAACATGACTTTTTGAACCAACGGGAACCCAGAATCCCGACAATATATGCATTGCCCAAGGTGCATAAGAGACTAGAGAAACCTCCTGGTAGGCCCATAGTATCGGGCTGTGGCTCAATTTTGGAGCCCCTCAATAAATTCATTGACCACTTCCTACAACCATGGATCTCGCATACCAAATCATATGTACGTGACAGCATGCATATCATACAACTCCTAGAGGGACAACCTTTTGATGACAAGAAACAGATGCTGGTGACACTGGACGTGTCATCTTTGTACACGTCAATCCCACAGGAGACTGCGATTGAAGTCATCAGAACTACGTTGGATAGAAGAGAAAGACCACACTGGATACCGACCGATTTCCTAATTGACATCTTGGAAATAGCGATGAAGAAAAATTTCTTCCTATTCAGAAATCAATTCTATTATCAGTGTAAAGGGGTGGCTATGGGTGCTACCTATGCCCCAAGTCTGGCTAATATCTTTATGGACCAATACGAAGAACAACATCTATATGACCCAAATAACCCCTACCTACACAACATCGATGTATGGAAAAGATACATCGATGATGTGCTCATGATTTGGTCAGGGACAGAAGTTGAATTGAATGAATTCTTCTCCTGGTTAAATGCCCGTGATAATGACATCCAATTCACCATGGTTCATAACTCGGAATCCATTGACTTCCTGGATCTGACATTCAAGGTGGAAGATGGACAATTGTACACCGATCTATTCCGTAAGCCGATGGAAAGAAATACCCTGTTGATGTATGGATCTCACCATCCCAGGAATCTAAGGGACAATTTGCCCTATGGGCAATATTTAAGGATAAGAAAAAATTGTTACAGGAGAAATGACTTTTTCCGTGCATCTGAAGACTTGACGTCAAGACTAAGGAAACGGGGATATCCTTCGAGTCTACTCAGGAAAGCGAAAAAGCGTGCCTGGTATCAACCAAGGGAGCAGCTTCTTGAACCGAAAAGCAAAACTGATGACACTAGGAACTTAGTTTGTGTAACTACATTCAACACTAAGAGTGCGGACATTAAAAAAACTATAAAAAAGTACTGGAACTTAGTTGCAACCGATCTGCAGACCAACGAACCACCACTATTTGCATTCAAGCGAGGACGAAATATCAAGGACGTAGTGACTAAAGCATTTCTGGACCCTCCAAAACAACAGGACCTACGGAGTATGTTAAGTCTGCCCCCTATGACTGGTCATCATAAGTGCGGGAACTGCAAGGCTTGTGACCTGTGCCAAGAAGGATCAAGCTTCACACATAACTCCAGAACATACAAATTGACACATTTCACTAACTGCAATAGTACCCATGTGATATATACCATCAGTTGTCCATGTGGTCTATTATATGTGGGGCAAACAACACAAAGAGTCAAAACAAGAATCCTGCAACACATGAGCAGACTTAGGTGCAACACTATCGGGGCCCCGTTAGTTGAGCACTACGGTACCCACAAACATAAACCAGAAGAGATGAGGTGGAGAGTCCTAGAGAAAGTGAATATTGGACCAAGGGGTGGCTCCTTAGTTAAAACATTGAACTACAAAGAATGCAGGTGGATACACTCTCTGAATAGTGTACAACAGGGCCTGAACGAACGAGAGGAAACAGCTAGACAAATGGGACAGCTTTGATTTTACTTGGGGGGTCAATACGACATTGTTCATATACCTGTGTATAAGGAGTCTCTTCCCATATAGCATGGTTTTGATATATACAGATTGTCTAATGCTGCAGTAATGCCCTAATCATAAATGAGAATAGCAGTTACCCTGTCTGATATGTGTACTTATGGTTACAAGTACTTTACAGGTACAGACGTCTTGTTTAGGAATTAGGTGTTTATGTTGATACAACACTAATGTAGACATTTTGTTTAGTAAATGTGTGGCCATATGAAAGCGGAATTGCCTTATGACATTGGGGCTAGATAGCATCTACTGTAGAGAATTATATACTTCTATAATGCCACTTTTCTACAAACTGTTTACTTCTCTGTTCACTGCATATCCAATCTAGTATGTAGAGTAAGCATATTCCATCGAATGCAATTACCCCAGGTCAATGAATATCGATGTTGCCTCGGTACACGGGCCATTTATTCCGATATTGGAATACTCGTGCTCCCTTTATTAAAAGATACACTAATATATACTGTAAGTTAAGAAGGAGCATTGTCATACTGCCTAAACATTAAGATATATCCAGCGATGACGTGAAGAGGGTCAATACCGCCTCACCTAGCAACACACACACGCTGTGAAGTCATCGCGCTTCAACGTGTGGTTACCTAGCAACCGCGACGTCCTCGAGACGATATGCGGAAGTAAAATCTACCGCCGGGCCGTGCTCGTTTTCAGAGACAGAAGCCGCCCGGTAGAGCAGACGCGCGTTAGAAACCGGCTCTGCACAGTGTAAATCCTTCGTGATGGTGAGTTTAAATGAGGTCACGCAGGCCTACTTTCTCGATCTCAAACGCGTTTTTACTAACCCACGGGGCTGGCATTAATTACCCCCGCATTTTACTTGCTTTTAGATTAAATAAATCACCGGATGTTACACGAGCAGTCACGTAGGAATTCACAACTTATCGTGGCTTAAACTATTATAACGGAGACATCACCAGAGCTATTATTGGTGAGTAAGAAATGTATGAGCTGGCTGTGTATTATTATTAATAAGAACCCACACAATCTAAATAGAACTTACCGATAATACATATATATTGCTTAAATTGCAGGATATTGGAAACTAACATAAATGGATCCTAACAATAAATAACAAACTGCCAGTGAATAGGATTATACAAGGACTAAAGCCTTCCTAAATAGGTGAGTGTTATATGATAGGAGGGTTGACAGGGAGCCCCTCTTCTAGACTGATTCTAACAACTGTGTTTGGTCACAGATATTCAGCCAATATATAAGAAGACCGACTGATGGAATAGGACATCAGGATGTCTAACTCTTGAAGAACTGGTAAAAACCTTTTTTCCCCATTAACACTCTAATATAGTGCAGAAATCCAAACCTGAGGGTTTTTAATATAATTTTTTTATTTAATCAACAGGCGCAACCACTCCTATCTGCCCCCGTCCTGAAGAAGACCCGCTAGAGACCCATAACTAAGGTGTCCCAGGGTCGAAACGTCGACATACTCACAAAAAGGACCAGTCAACCATGTCCAACATAATACATCCATTGAATATAATTTGTTGGTCTTGAGTATCAGCTTAAAGAGAATTGGCCTCTCTAATTTATTCTTCCCCTACTATAGACCTTTTCACTCACATGTATATAGATCACTTGATGTCACTGTGTCACATTTATCTCACATTATGTCACTTTGCTCACCAAACTGAATTGTTGCGCCGTTTTTTGTAAATTTTATTGCATATTGAAAATTGTCAGTCGATAAGAAAAAAGAAAAAAGAGAAAACCATGAATGAGAAATGATTTAATGATTAAAATGCTGTACTGACCCTTTTTCAGTGTTTGGTTTTTGCACTTCATGGCCTAATAGAGGCGGCATAATAAGTAGAAATGTTATGCCTACATGGGAGTTAAAGATAACTATATGATTTAAAGCAATTTTGGTTGTACCCGAGGAGCCATTGTTGAAACTGTTACTGTATTGCCCAGGTTCTGAGGGATACTGGGTTACCCCATAAGGAATTCTCTTATCTAAGTGCAGGTGTGTACCTGCGAGGGTCTTTTTACTCTCATTGAATGTTGTATTGTTTTGTACTGTATTTATGTAAATTGTGTCACTGAACATTTCGTAAACCTAATATGTCTGATAAAGAAATATTATCATACACCGAAGAATATATTGCAAAACTGATCAAGGATCAAGGCACTTCCAGTCTTTTATTGGGGAGTGATAGATTGCCAGCGGATGCTGGCCTGAATGAAAAACTTATAAGACTAGAGCGGCTTGAGAAAAAACTGATCAGATCACGACTACATGGTCATGTTCTGACCAAATATCTAGAAGCCAATATAATTCCCCAGGGCCTACAGGTTCGTAATGAGCTGGGAATATTTATAGACGTCCCTAAGTTCCGTGAAGGCTTCAGTCACGTGGCCAATAACTGCTCCAGGCACTGGATGGTGCTTGGAGTTGAAACAGCTATTGAGTATGTGAAAAAGCTGATACAAGAAATAGCAGATCTAAAGGCCGAGATATCAGGTGACTCAGCACTCACCAATGCAAAGGAAGCATTGGAACGTGCTGAGAAAGCATTGACTGAATTCAATACAATCACACTTGGTAGAAAACTTGACAAGTTAGCGAAGGACGTTAGGAATTACGACAAAAAGGTAACATATCCCTATCTGGCTGACGACTATTATCACCAGGATAGTCAAGGCTTTTTTACGAACAAGGGAAGACAGGGGCCACGCAGGTTCTACACTTTCTCAAATTCATCAGTGGGAAGTGGTTCAGAACCAGACACCAATCAACCATCTACAAGTAGTTCAGACCATCAATTACAGAACCCTTTTTTAGGGGAAGGTCCCACGAGAGGGAACAGGGGCGGAGGGAGACAGCAGAATTGGGATCGCCCCAGGAGATGGGGGCGGGGGAGACCAACACAAGGCCGAGTCAGGTTCTACCAACCGGATACACATGGGGAGATATCAACAAGGAGACAAACCTATCGTTGGTGACACCATGTAGAAACCCCATCTTAGACAAATCAAGTAACAGTGGAGAGTATGTTACAAACATAGAACCGTTACAACAGATATCAGAAATGGGAGGTGTAACAATTCAAACCACACCTTTAGAACAGCTGAACCCCTTACAACCCACTGAAGTCCCTCTTGCCACGAACTGTCTAGAACTACCTTTAATGATCCACAATCATCAAAATAACATCATTGCACCGAGTCATGATCCTGCTGTAATTGACAACCAGGATCCGGTGGTCAATCTATCTGACTATACCCTAACAGATGTAGAAAGGAGTATTCTATCTAAGGGGTTGTCATTTGTCCCCACGGTTATACCTGACTCATTCCAAATAAGGCTAGAACTACAAAGGTTTTTCAGAAAGATTAGACTGAAATATTTCTTTACACAAAACGATTCTTCCCCTACAAGATCTGCAACGATGTTCAGACCAATCTCAACATTTACACCTGCCTCATTCATGATGAGTGAGAGGATATTGGCTTTTGAGAAAGTGGTGTTAGAAGAAGTCATGAAAACAATGGAAGAACGCAGATATATAAAATATAACACGAGCAAGGAGGAGAAGGATGCACTATATGGATTGTCAAGTAATGATGCTATAGTGATAAAAGCAGCGGACAAAGGGGGAGCCATTGTGGTACAAAATACACAAGACTATGTCTGCGAAATCAACAATCAACTCCAAGTACAGGATAGTTACATCAAGATAAGAGGAGACCCAACCCCCGAAATAAGAACACTGATTGAAATCACTACCAAAAATGGATTGGATAAAGGTTTCTTAAGTCAACACGAACATGACTTTTTGAACCAACGGGAACCCAGAATCCCGACAATATATGCATTGCCCAAGGTGCATAAGAGACTAGAGAAACCTCCTGGTAGGCCCATAGTATCGGGCTGTGGCTCAATTTTGGAGCCCCTCAATAAATTCATTGACCACTTCCTACAACCATGGATCTCGCATACCAAATCATATGTACGTGACAGCATGCATATCATACAACTCCTAGAGGGACAACCTTTTGATGACAAGAAACAGATGCTGGTGACACTGGACGTGTCATCTTTGTACACGTCAATCCCACAGGAGACTGCGATTGAAGTCATCAGAACTACGTTGGATAGAAGAGAAAGACCACACTGGATACCGACCGATTTCCTAATTGACATCTTGGAAATAGCGATGAAGAAAAATTTCTTCCTATTCAGAAATCAATTCTATTATCAGTGTAAAGGGGTGGCTATGGGTGCTACCTATGCCCCAAGTCTGGCTAATATCTTTATGGACCAATACGAAGAACAACATCTATATGACCCAAATAACCCCTACCTACACAACATCGATGTATGGAAAAGATACATCGATGATGTGCTCATGATTTGGTCAGGGACAGAAGTTGAATTGAATGAATTCTTCTCCTGGTTAAATGCCCGTGATAATGACATCCAATTCACCATGGTTCATAACTCGGAATCCATTGACTTCCTGGATCTGACATTCAAGGTGGAAGATGGACAATTGTACACCGATCTATTCCGTAAGCCGATGGAAAGAAATACCCTGTTGATGTATGGATCTCACCATCCCAGGAATCTAAGGGACAATTTGCCCTATGGGCAATATTTAAGGATAAGAAAAAATTGTTACAGGAGAAATGACTTTTTCCGTGCATCTGAAGACTTGACGTCAAGACTAAGGAAACGGGGATATCCTTCGAGTCTACTCAGGAAAGCGAAAAAGCGTGCCTGGTATCAACCAAGGGAGCAGCTTCTTGAACCGAAAAGCAAAACTGATGACACTAGGAACTTAGTTTGTGTAACTACATTCAACACTAAGAGTGCAGACATTAAAAAAACTA
The DNA here is from genome assembly GCF_964263255.1 of Lissotriton vulgaris. Taxonomy (NCBI): domain Eukaryota; kingdom Metazoa; phylum Chordata; class Amphibia; order Caudata; family Salamandridae; genus Lissotriton; species Lissotriton vulgaris. The sequence goes on from NC_141691.1 coordinate 783,069,736, forward strand.
TAAAAAAGTACTGGAACTTAGTTGCAACCGATCTGCAGACCAACGAACCACCACTATTTGCATTCAAGCGAGGACGAAATATCAAGGACGTAGTGACTAAAGCATTTCTGGACCCTCCAAAACAACAGGACCTACGGAGTATGTTAAGTCTGCCCCCTATGACTGGTCATCATAAGTGCGGGAACTGCAAGGCTTGTGACCTGTGCCAAGAAGGATCAAGCTTCACACATAACTCCAGAACATACAAATTGACACATTTCACTAACTGCAATAGTACCCATGTGATATATACCATCAGTTGTCCATGTGGTCTATTATATGTGGGGCAAACAACACAAAGAGTCAAAACAAGAATCCTGCAACACATGAGCAGACTTAGGTGCAACACTATCGGGGCCCCGTTAGTTGAGCACTACGGTACCCACAAACATAAACCAGAAGAGATGAGGTGGAGAGTCCTAGAGAAAGTGAATATTGGACCAAGGGGTGGCTCCTTAGTTAAAACATTGAACTACAAAGAATGCAGGTGGATACACTCTCTGAATAGTGTACAACAGGGCCTGAACGAACGAGAGGAAACAGCTAGACAAATGGGACAGCTTTGATTTTACTTGGGGGGTCAATACGACATTGTTCATATACCTGTGTATAAGGAGTCTCTTCCCATATAGCATGGTTTTGATATATACAGATTGTCTAATGCTGCAGTAATGCCCTAATCATAAATGAGAATAGCAGTTACCCTGTCTGATATGTGTACTTATGGTTACAAGTACTTTACAGGTACAGACGTCTTGTTTAGGAATTAGGTGTTTATGTTGATACAACACTAATGTAGACATTTTGTTTAGTAAATGTGTGGCCATATGAAAGCGGAATTGCCTTATGACATTGGGGCTAGATAGCATCTACTGTAGAGAATTATATACTTCTATAATGCCACTTTTCTACAAACTGTTTACTTCTCTGTTCACTGCATATCCAATCTAGTATGTAGAGTAAGCATATTCTATCGAATGCAATTACCCCAGGTCAATGAATATCGATGTTGCCTCGGTACACGGGCCATTTATTCCGATATTGGAATACTCGTGCTCCCTTTATTAAAAGATACACTAATATATACTGTAAGTTAAGAAGGAGCATTGTCATACTGCCTAAACATTAAGATATATCCAGCGATGACGTGAAGAGGGTCAATACCGCCTCACCTAGCAACACACACACGCTGTGAAGTCATCGCGCTTCAACGTGTGGTTACCTAGCAACCGCGACGTCCTCGAGACGATATGCGGAAGTAAAATCTACCGCCGGGCCGTGCTCGTTTTCAGAGACAGAAGCCGCCCGGTAGAGCAGACGCGCGTTAGAAACCGGCTCTGCACAGTGTAAATCCTTCGTGATGGTGAGTTTAAATGAGGTCACGCAGGCCTACTTTCTCGATCTCAAACGCGTTTTTACTAACCCACGGGGCTGGCATTAATTACCCCCGCATTTTACTTGCTTTTAGATTAAATAAATCACCGGATGTTACACGAGCAGTCACGTAGGAATTCACAACTTATCGTGGCTTAAACTATTATAACGGAGACATCACCAGAGCTATTATTGGTGAGTAAGAAATGTATGAGCTGGCTGTGTATTATTATTAATAAGAACCCACACAATCTAAATAGAACTTACCGATAATACATATATATTGCTTAAATTGCAGGATATTGGAAACTAACATAAATGGATCCTAACAATAAATAACAAACTGCCAGTGAATAGGATTATACAAGGACTAAAGCCTTCCTAAATAGGTGAGTGTTATATGATAGGAGGGTTGACAGGGAGCCCCTCTTCTAGACTGATTCTAACAACTGTGTTTGGTCACAGATATTCAGCCAATATATAAGAAGACCGACTGATGGAATAGGACATCAGGATGTCTAACTCTTGAAGAACTGGTAAAAACCTTTTTTCCCCATTAACACTCTAATATAGTGCAGAAATCCAAACCTGAGGGTTTTTAATATAATTTTTTAATTTAATCAACAGGCGCAACCACTCCTATCTGCCCCCGTCCTGAAGAAGACCCGCTAGAGACCCATAACTAAGGTGTCCCAGGGTCGAAACGTCGACATACTCACAAAAAGGACCAGTCAACCATGTCCAACATAATACATCCATTGAATATAATTTGTTGGTCTTGAGTATCAGCTTAAAGAGAATTGGCCTCTCTAATTTATTCTTCCCCTACTATAGACCTTTTCACTCACATGTATATAGATCACTTGATGTCACTGTGTCACATTTATCTCACATTATGTCACTTTGCTCACCAAACTGAATTGTTGCGCCGTTTTTTGTAAATTTTATTGCATATTGAAAATTGTCAGTCGATAAGAAAAAAGAAAAAAGAGAAAACCATGAATGAGAAATGATTTAATGATTAAAATGCTGTACTGACCCTTTTTCAGTGTTTGGTTTTTGCACTTCATGGCCTAATAGAGGCGGCATAATAAGTAGAAATGTTATGCCTACATGGGAGTTAAAGATAACTATATGATTTAAAGCAATTTTGGTTGTACCCGAGGAGCCATTGTTGAAACTGTTACTGTATTGCCCAGGTTCTGAGGGATACTGGGTTACCCCATAAGGAATTCTCTTATCTAAGTGCAGGTGTGTACCTGCGAGGGTCTTTTTACTCTCATTGAATGTTGTATTGTTTTGTACTGTATTTATGTAAATTGTGTCACTGAACATTTCGTAAACCTAATATGTCTGATAAAGAAATATTATCATACACCGAAGAATATATTGCAAAACTGATCAAGGATCAAGGCACTTCCAGTCTTTTATTGGGGAGTGATAGATTGCCAGCAGATGCTGGCCTGAATGAAAAACTTATAAGACTAGAGCGGCTTGAGAAAAAACTGATCAGATCACGACTACATGGTCATGTTCTGACCAAATATCTAGAAGCCAATATAATTCCCCAGGGCCTACAGGTTCGTAATGAGCCGGGAATATTTATAGACGTCCCTAAGTTCCGTGAAGGCTTCAGTCACGTGGCCAATAACTGCTCCAGGCACTGGATGGTGCTTGGAGTTGAAACAGCTATTGAGTATGTGAAAAAGCTGATACAAGAAATAGCAGATCTAAAGGCCGAGATATCAGGTGACTCAGCACTCACCAATGCAAAGGAAGCATTGGAACGTGCTGAGAAAGCATTGACTGAATTCAATACAATCACACTTGGTAGAAAACTTGACAAGTTAGCGAAGGACGTTAGGAATTACGACAAAAAGGTAACATATCCCTATCTGGCTGACGACTATTATCACCAGGATAGTCAAGGCTTTTTTACGAACAAGGGAAGACAGGGGCCACGCAGGTTCTACACTTTCTCAAATTCATCAGTGGGAAGTGGTTCAGAACCAGACACCAATCAACCATCTACAAGTAGTTCAGACCATCAATTACAGAACCCTTTTTTAGGGGAAGGTCCCACGAGAGGGAACAGGGGCGGAGGGAGACAGCAGAATTGGGATCGCCCCAGGAGATGGGGGCGGGGGAGACCAACACAAGGCCGAGTCAGGTTCTACCAACCGGATACACATGGGGAGATATCAACAAGGAGACAAACCTATCGTTGGTGACACCATGTAGAAACCCCATCTTAGACAAATCAAGTAACAGTGGAGAGTATGTTACAAACATAGAACCGTTACAACAGATATCAGAAATGGGAGGTGTAACAATTCAAACCACACCTTTAGAACAGCTGAACCCCTTACAACCCACTGAAGTCCCTCTTGCCACGAACTGTCTAGAACTACCTTTAATGATCCACAATCATCAAAATAACATCATTGCACCGAGTCATGATCCTGCTGTAATTGACAACCAGGATCCGGTGGTCAATCTATCTGACTATACCCTAACAGATGTAGAAAGGAGTATTCTATCTAAGGGGTTGTCATTTGTCCCCACGGTTATACCTGACTCATTCCAAATAAGGCTAGAACTACAAAGGTTTTTCAGAAAGATTAGACTGAAATATTTCTTTACACAAAACGATTCTTCCCCTACAAGATCTGCAACGATGTTCAGACCAATCTCAACATTTACACCTGCCTCATTCATGATGAGTGAGAGGATATTGGCTTTTGAGAAAGTGGTGTTAGAAGAAGTCATGAAAACAATGGAAGAACGCAGATATATAAAATATAACACGAGCAAGGAGGAGAAGGATGCACTATATGGATTGTCAAGTAATGATGCTATAGTGATAAAAGCAGCGGACAAAGGGGGAGCCATTGTGGTACAAAATACACAAGACTATGTCTGCGAAATCAACAATCAACTCCAAGTACAGGATAGTTACATCAAGATAAGAGGAGACCCAACCCCCGAAATAAGAACACTGATTGAAATCACTACCAAAAATGGATTGGATAAAGGTTTCTTAAGTCAACACGAACATGACTTTTTGAACCAACGGGAACCCAGAATCCCGACAATATATGCATTGCCCAAGGTGCATAAGAGACTAGAGAAACCTCCTGGTAGGCCCATAGTATCGGGCTGTGGCTCAATTTTGGAGCCCCTCAATAAATTCATTGACCACTTCCTACAACCATGGATCTCGCATACCAAATCATATGTACGTGACAGCATGCATATCATACAACTCCTAGAGGGACAACCTTTTGATGACAAGAAACAGATGCTGGTGACACTGGACGTGTCATCTTTGTACACGTCAATCCCACAGGAGACTGCGATTGAAGTCATCAGAACTACGTTGGATAGAAGAGAAAGACCACACTGGATACCGACCGATTTCCTAATTGACATCTTGGAAATAGCGATGAAGAAAAATTTCTTCCTATTCAGAAATCAATTCTATTATCAGTGTAAAGGGGTGGCTATGGGTGCTACCTATGCCCCAAGTCTGGCTAATATCTTTATGGACCAATACGAAGAACAACATCTATATGACCCAAATAACCCCTACCTACACAACATCGATGTATGGAAAAGATACATCGATGATGTGCTCATGATTTGGTCAGGGACAGAAGTTGAATTGAATGAATTCTTCTCCTGGTTAAATGCCCGTGATAATGACATCCAATTCACCATGGTTCATAACTCGGAATCCATTGACTTCCTGGATCTGACATTCAAGGTGGAAGATGGACAATTGTACACCGATCTATTCCGTAAGCCGATGGAAAGAAATACCCTGTTGATGTATGGATCTCACCATCCCAGGAATCTAAGGGACAATTTGCCCTATGGGCAATATTTAAGGATAAGAAAAAATTGTTACAGGAGAAATGACTTTTTCCGTGCATCTGAAGACTTGACGTCAAGACTAAGGAAACGGGGATATCCTTCGAGTCTACTCAGGAAAGCGAAAAAGCGTGCCTGGTATCAACCAAGGGAGCAGCTTCTTGAACCGAAAAGCAAAACTGATGACACTAGGAACTTAGTTTGTGTAACTACATTCAACACTAAGAGTGCGGACATTAAAAAAACTATAAAAAAGTACTGGAACTTAGTTGCAACCGATCTGCAGACCAACGAACCACCACTATTTGCATTCAAGCGAGGACGAAATATCAAGGACGTAGTGACTAAAGCATTTCTGGACCCTCCAAAACAACAGGACCTACGGAGTATGTTAAGTCTGCCCCCTATGACTGGTCATCATAAGTGCGGGAACTGCAAGGCTTGTGACCTGTGCCAAGAAGGATCAAGCTTCACACATAACTCCAGAACATACAAATTGACACATTTCACTAACTGCAATAGTACCCATGTGATATATACCATCAGTTGTCCATGTGGTCTATTATATGTGGGGCAAACAACACAAAGAGTCAAAACAAGAATCCTGCAACACATGAGCAGACTTAGGTGCAACACTATCGGGGCCCCGTTAGTTGAGCACTACGGTACCCACAAACATAAACCAGAAGAGATGAGGTGGAGAGTCCTAGAGAAAGTGAATATTGGACCAAGGGGTGGCTCCTTAGTTAAAACATTGAACTACAAAGAATGCAGGTGGATACACTCTCTGAATAGTGTACAACAGGGCCTGAACGAACGAGAGGAAACAGCTAGACAAATGGGACAGCTTTGATTTTACTTGGGGGGTCAATACGACATTGTTCATATACCTGTGTATAAGGAGTCTCTTCCCATATAGCATGGTTTTGATATATACAGATTGTCTAATGCTGCAGTAATGCCCTAATCATAAATGAGAATAGCAGTTACCCTGTCTGATATGTGTACTTATGGTTACAAGTACTTTACAGGTACAGACGTCTTGTTTAGGAATTAGGTGTTTATGTTGATACAACACTAATGTAGACATTTTGTTTAGTAAATGTGTGGCCATATGAAAGCGGAATTGCCTTATGACATTGGGGCTAGATAGCATCTACTGTAGAGAATTATATACTTCTATAATGCCACTTTTCTACAAACTGTTTACTTCTCTGTTCACTGCATATCCAATCTAGTATGTAGAGTAAGCATATTCCATCGAATGCAATTACCCCAGGTCAATGAATATCGATGTTGCCTCGGTACACGGGCCATTTATTCCGATATTGGAATACTCGTGCTCCCTTTATTAAAAGATACACTAATATATACTGTAAGTTAAGAAGGAGCATTGTCATACTGCCTAAACATTAAGATATATCCAGCGATGACGTGAAGAGGGTCAATACCGCCTCACCTAGCAACACACACACGCTGTGAAGTCATCGCGCTTCAACGTGTGGTTACCTAGCAACCGCGACGTCCTCGAGACGATATGCGGAAGTAAAATCTACCGCCGGGCCGTGCTCGTTTTCAGAGACAGAAGCCGCCCGGTAGAGCAGACGCGCGTTAGAAACCGGCTCTGCACAGTGTAAATCCTTCGTGATGGTGAGTTTAAATGAGGTCACGCAGGCCTACTTTCTCGATCTCAAACGCGTTTTTACTAACCCACGGGGCTGGCATTAATTACCCCCGCATTTTACTTGCTTTTAGATTAAATAAATCACCGGATGTTACACGAGCAGTCACGTAGGAATTCACAACTTATCGTGGCTTAAACTATTATAACGGAGACATCACCAGAGCTATTATTGGTGAGTAAGAAATGTATGAGCTGGCTGTGTATTATTATTAATAAGAACCCACACAATCTAAATAGAACTTACCGATAATACATATATATTGCTTAAATTGCAGGATATTGGAAACTAACATAAATGGATCCTAACAATAAATAACAAACTGCCAGTGAATAGGATTATACAAGGACTAAAGCCTTCCTAAATAGGTGAGTGTTATATGATAGGAGGGTTGACAGGGAGCCCCTCTTCTAGACTGATTCTAACAACTGTGTTTGGTCACAGATATTCAGCCAATATATAAGAAGACCGACTGATGGAATAGGACATCAGGATGTCTAACTCTTGAAGAACTGGTAAAAACCTTTTTTCCCCATTAACACTCTAATATAGTGCAGAAATCCAAACCTGAGGGTTTTTAATATAATTTTTTAATTTAATCAACAGGCGCAACCACTCCTATCTGCCCCCGTCCTGAAGAAGACCCGCTAGAGACCCATAACTAAGGTGTCCCAGGGTCGAAACGTCGACATACTCACAAAAAGGACCAGTCAACCATGTCCAACATAATACATCCATTGAATATAATTTGTTGGTCTTGAGTATCAGCTTAAAGAGAATTGGCCTCTCTAATTTATTCTTCCCCTACTATAGACCTTTTCACTCACATGTATATAGATCACTTGATGTCACTGTGTCACATTTATCTCACATTATGTCACTTTGCTCACCAAACTGAATTGTTGCGCCGTTTTTTGTAAATTTTATTGCATATTGAAAATTGTCAGTCGATAAGAAAAAAGAAAAAAGAGAAAACCATGAATGAGAAATGATTTAATGATTAAAATGCTGTACTGACCCTTTTTCAGTGTTTGGTTTTTGCACTTCATGGCCTAATAGAGGCGGCATAATAAGTAGAAATGTTATGCCTACATGGGAGTTAAAGATAACTATATGATTTAAAGCAATTTTGGTTGTACCCGAGGAGCCATTGTTGAAACTGTTACTGTATTGCCCAGGTTCTGAGGGATACTGGGTTACCCCATAAGGAATTCTCTTATCTAAGTGCAGGTGTGTACCTGCGAGGGTCTTTTTACTCTCATTGAATGTTGTATTGTTTTGTACTGTATTTATGTAAATTGTGTCACTGAACATTTCGTAAACCTAATATGTCTGATAAAGAAATATTATCATACACCGAAGAATATATTGCAAAACTGATCAAGGATCAAGGCACTTCCAGTCTTTTATTGGGGAGTGATAGATTGCCAGCAGATGCTGGCCTGAATGAAAAACTTATAAGACTAGAGCGGCTTGAGAAAAAACTGATCAGATCACGACTACATGGTCATGTTCTGACCAAATATCTAGAAGCCAATATAATTCCCCAGGGCCTACAGGTTCGTAATGAGCCGGGAATATTTATAGACGTCCCTAAGTTCCGTGAAGGCTTCAGTCACGTGGCCAATAACTGCTCCAGGCACTGGATGGTGCTTGGAGTTGAAACAGCTATTGAGTATGTGAAAAAGCTGATACAAGAAATAGCAGATCTAAAGGCCGAGATATCAGGTGACTCAGCACTCACCAATGCAAAGGAAGCATTGGAACGTGCTGAGAAAGCATTGACTGAATTCAATACAATCACACTTGGTAGAAAACTTGACAAGTTAGCGAAGGACGTTAGGAATTACGACAAAAAGGTAACATATCCCTATCTGGCTGACGACTATTATCACCAGGATAGTCAAGGCTTTTTTACGAACAAGGGAAGACAGGGGCCACGCAGGTTCTACACTTTCTCAAATTCATCAGTGGGAAGTGGTTCAGAACCAGACACCAATCAACCATCTACAAGTAGTTCAGACCATCAATTACAGAACCCTTTTTTAGGGGAAGGTCCCACGAGAGGGAACAGGGGCGGAGGGAGACAGCAGAATTGGGATCGCCCCAGGAGATGGGGGCGGGGGAGACCAACACAAGGCCGAGTCAGGTTCTACCAACCGGATACACATGGGGAGATATCAACAAGGAGACAAACCTATCGTTGGTGACACCATGTAGAAACCCCATCTTAGACAAATCAAGTAACAGTGGAGAGTATGTTACAAACATAGAACCGTTACAACAGATATCAGAAATGGGAGGTGTAACAATTCAAACCACACCTTTAGAACAGCTGAACCCCTTACAACCCACTGAAGTCCCTCTTGCCACGAACTGTCTAGAACTACCTTTAATGATCCACAATCATCAAAATAACATCATTGCACCGAGTCATGATCCTGCTGTAATTGACAACCAGGATCCGGTGGTCAATCTATCTGACTATACCCTAACAGATGTAGAAAGGAGTATTCTATCTAAGGGGTTGTCATTTGTCCCCACGGTTATACCTGACTCATTCCAAATAAGGCTAGAACTACAAAGGTTTTTCAGAAAGATTAGACTGAAATATTTCTTTACACAAAACGATTCTTCCCCTACAAGATCTGCAACGATGTTCAGACCAATCTCAACATTTACACCTGCCTCATTCATGATGAGTGAGAGGATATTGGCTTTTGAGAAAGTGGTGTTAGAAGAAGTCATGAAAACAATGGAAGAACGCAGATATATAAAATATAACACGAGCAAGGAGGAGAAGGATGCACTATATGGATTGTCAAGTAATGATGCTATAGTGATAAAAGCAGCGGACAAAGGGGGAGCCATTGTGGTACAAAATACACAAGACTATGTCTGCGAAATCAACAATCAACTCCAAGTACAGGATAGTTACATCAAGATAAGAGGAGACCCAACCCCCGAAATAAGAACACTGATTGAAATCACTACCAAAAATGGATTGGATAAAGGTTTCTTAAGTCAACACGAACATGACTTTTTGAACCAACGGGAACCCAGAATCCCGACAATATATGCATTGCCCAAGGTGCATAAGAGACTAGAGAAACCTCCTGGTAGGCCCATAGTATCGGGCTGTGGCTCAATTTTGGAGCCCCTCAATAAATTCATTGACCACTTCCTACAACCATGGATCTCGCATACCAAATCATATGTACGTGACAGCATGCATATCATACAACTCCTAGAGGGACAACCTTTTGATGACAAGAAACAGATGCTGGTGACACTGGACGTGTCATCTTTGTACACGTCAATCCCACAGGAGACTGCGATTGAAGTCATCAGAACTACGTTGGATAGAAGAGAAAGACCACACTGGATACCGACCGATTTCCTAATTGACATCTTGGAAATAGCGATGAAGAAAAATTTCTTCCTATTCAGAAATCAATTCTATTATCAGTGTAAAGGGGTGGCTATGGGTGCTACCTATGCCCCAAGTCTGGCTAATATCTTTATGGACCAATACGAAGAACAACATCTATATGACCCAAATAACCCCTACCTACACAACATCGATGTATGGAAAAGATACATCGATGATGTGCTCATGATTTGGTCAGGGACAGAAGTTGAATTGAATGAATTCTTCTCCTGGTTAAATGCCCGTGATAATGACATCCAATTCACCATGGTTCATAACTCGGAATCCATTGACTTCCTGGATCTGACATTCAAGGTGGAAGATGGACAATTGTACACCGATCTATTCCGTAAGCCGATGGAAAGAAATACCCTGTTGATGTATGGATCTCACCATCCCAGGAATCTAAGGGACAATTTGCCCTATGGGCAATATTTAAGGATAAGAAAAAATTGTTACAGGAGAAATGACTTTTTCCGTGCATCTGAAGACTTGACGTCAAGACTAAGGAAACGGGGATATCCTTCGAGTCTACTCAGGAAAGCGAAAAAGCGTGCCTGGTATCAACCAAGGGAGCAGCTTCTTGAACCGAAAAGCAAAACTGATGACACTAGGAACTTAGTTTGTGTAACTACATTCAACACTAAGAGTGCGGACATTAAAAAAACTATAAAAAAGTACTGGAACTTAGTTGCAACCGATCTGCAGACCAACGAACCACCACTATTTGCATTCAAGCGAGGACGAAATATCAAGGACGTAGTGACTAAAGCATTTCTGGACCCTCCAAAACAACAGGACCTACGGAGTATGTTAAGTCTGCCCCCTATGACTGGTCATCATAAGTGCGGGAACTGCAAGGCTTGTGACCTGTGCCAAGAAGGATCAAGCTTCACACATAACTCCAGAACATACAAATTGACACATTTCACTAACTGCAATAGTACCCATGTGATATATACCATCAGTTGTCCATGTGGTCTATTATATGTGGGGCAAACAACACAAAGAGTCAAAACAAGAATCCTGCAACACATGAGCAGACTTAGGTGCAACACTATCGGGGCCCCGTTAGTTGAGCACTACGGTACCCACAAACATAAACCAGAAGAGATGAGGTGGAGAGTCCTAGAGAAAGTGAATATTGGACCAAGGGGTGGCTCCTTAGTTAAAACATTGAACTACAAAGAATGCAGGTGGATACACTCTCTGAATAGTGTACAACAGGGCCTGAACGAACGAGAGGAAACAGCTAGACAAATGGGACAGCTTTGATTTTACTTGGGGGGTCAATACGACATTGTTCATATACCTGTGTATAAGGAGTCTCTTCCCATATAGCATGGTTTTGATATATACAGATTGTCTAATGCTGCAGTAATGCCCTAATCATAAATGAGAATAGCAGTTACCCTGTCTGATATGTGTACTTATGGTTACAAGTACTTTACAGGTACAGACGTCTTGTTTAGGAATTAGGTGTTTATGTTGATACAACACTAATGTAGACATTTTGTTTAGTAAATGTGTGGCCATATGAAAGCGGAATTGCCTTATGACATTGGGGCTAGATAGCATCTACTGTAGAGAATTATATACTTCTATAATGCCACTTTTCTACAAACTGTTTACTTCTCTGTTCACTGCATATCCAATCTAGTATGTAGAGTAAGCATATTCCATCGAATGCAATTACCCCAGGTCAATGAATATCGATGTTGCCTCGGTACACGGGCCATTTATTCCGATATTGGAATACTCGTGCTCCCTTTATTAAAAGATACACTAATATATACTGTAAGTTAAGAAGGAGCATTGTCATACTGCCTAAACATTAAGATATATCCAGCGATGACGTGAAGAGGGTCAATACCGCCTCACCTAGCAACACACACACGCTGTGAAGTCATCGCGCTTCAACGTGTGGTTACCTAGCAACCGCGACGTCCTCGAGACGATATGCGGAAGTAAAATCTACCGCCGGGCCGTGCTCGTTTTCAGAGACAGAAGCCGCCCGGTAGAGCAGACGCGCGTTAGAAACCGGCTCTGCACAGTGTAAATCCTTCGTGATGGTGAGTTTAAATGAGGTCACGCAGGCCTACTTTCTCGATCTCAAACGCGTTTTTACTAACCCACGGGGCTGGCATTAATTACCCCCGCATTTTACTTGCTTTTAGATTAAATAAATCACCGGATGTTACACGAGCAGTCACGTAGGAATTCACAACTTATCGTGGCTTAAACTATTATAACGGAGACATCACCAGAGCTATTATTGGTGAGTAAGAAATGTATGAGCTGGCTGTGTATTATTATTAATAAGAACCCACACAATCTAAATAGAACTTACCGATAATACATATATATTGCTTAAATTGCAGGATATTGGAAACTAACATAAATGGATCCTAACAATAAATAACAAACTGCCAGTGAATAGGATTATACAAGGACTAAAGCCTTCCTAAATAGGTGAGTGTTATATGATAGGAGGGTTGACAGGGAGCCCCTCTTCTAGACTGATTCTAACAACTGTGTTTGGTCACAGATATTCAGCCAATATATAAGAAGACCGACTGATGGAATAGGACATCAGGATGTCTAACTCTTGAAGAACTGGTAAAAACCTTTTTTCCCCATTAACACTCTAATATAGTGCAGAAATCCAAACCTGAGGGTTTTTAATATAATTTTTTAATTTAATCAACAGGCGCAACCACTCCTATCTGCCCCCGTCCTGAAGAAGACCCGCTAGAGACCCATAACTAAGGTGTCCCAGGGTCGAAACGTCGACATACTCACAAAAAGGACCAGTCAACCATGTCCAACATAATACATCCATTGAATATAATTTGTTGGTCTTGAGTATCAGCTTAAAGAGAATTGGCCTCTCTAATTTATTCTTCCCCTACTATAGACCTTTTCACTCACATGTATATAGATCACTTGATGTCACTGTGTCACATTTATCTCACATTATGTCACTTTGCTCACCAAACTGAATTGTTGCGCCGTTTTTTGTAAATTTTATTGCATATTGAAAATTGTCAGTCGATAAGAAAAAAGAAAAAAGAGAAAACCATGAATGAGAAATGATTTAATGATTAAAATGCTGTACTGACCCTTTTTCAGTGTTTGGTTTTTGCACTTCATGGCCTAATAGAGGCGGCATAATAAGTAGAAATGTTATGCCTACATGGGAGTTAAAGATAACTATATGATTTAAAGCAATTTTGGTTGTACCCGAGGAGCCATTGTTGAAACTGTTACTGTATTGCCCAGGTTCTGAGGGATACTGGGTTACCCCATAAGGAATTCTCTTATCTAAGTGCAGGTGTGTACCTGCGAGGGTCTTTTTACTCTCATTGAATGTTGTATTGTTTTGTACTGTATTTATGTAAATTGTGTCACTGAACATTTCGTAAACCTAATATGTCTGATAAAGAAATATTATCATACACCGAAGAATATATTGCAAAACTGATCAAGGATCAAGGCACTTCCAGTCTTTTATTGGGGAGTGATAGATTGCCAGCAGATGCTGGCCTGAATGAAAAACTTATAAGACTAGAGCGGCTTGAGAAAAAACTGATCAGATCACGACTACATGGTCATGTTCTGACCAAATATCTAGAAGCCAATATAATTCCCCAGGGCCTACAGGTTCGTAATGAGCCGGGAATATTTATAGACGTCCCTAAGTTCCGTGAAGGCTTCAGTCACGTGGCCAATAACTGCTCCAGGCACTGGATGGTGCTTGGAGTTGAAACAGCTATTGAGTATGTGAAAAAGCTGATACAAGAAATAGCAGATCTAAAGGCCGAGATATCAGGTGACTCAGCACTCACCAATGCAAAGGAAGCATTGGAACGTGCTGAGAAAGCATTGACTGAATTCAATACAATCACACTTGGTAGAAAACTTGACAAGTTAGCGAAGGACGTTAGGAATTACGACAAAAAGGTAACATATCCCTATCTGGCTGACGACTATTATCACCAGGATAGTCAAGGCTTTTTTACGAACAAGGGAAGACAGGGGCCACGCAGGTTCTACACTTTCTCAAATTCATCAGTGGGAAGTGGTTCAGAACCAGACACCAATCAACCATCTACAAGTAGTTCAGACCATCAATTACAGAACCCTTTTTTAGGGGAAGGTCCCACGAGAGGGAACAGGGGCGGAGGGAGACAGCAGAATTGGGATCGCCCCAGGAGATGGGGGCGGGGGAGACCAACACAAGGCCGAGTCAGGTTCTACCAACCGGATACACATGGGGAGATATCAACAAGGAGACAAACCTATCGTTGGTGACACCATGTAGAAACCCCATCTTAGACAAATCAAGTAACAGTGGAGAGTATGTTACAAACATAGAACCGTTACAACAGATATCAGAAATGGGAGGTGTAACAATTCAAACCACACCTTTAGAACAGCTGAACCCCTTACAACCCACTGAAGTCCCTCTTGCCACGAACTGTCTAGAACTACCTTTAATGATCCACAGTCATCAAAATAACATCATTGCACCGAGTCATGATCCTGCTGTAATTGACAACCAGGATCCGGTGGTCAATCTATCTGACTATACCCTAACAGATGTAGAAAGGAGTATTCTATCTAAGGGGTTGTCATTTGTCCCCACGGTTATACCTGACTCATTCCAAATAAGGCTAGAACTACAAAGGTTTTTCAGAAAGATTAGACTGAAATATTTCTTTACACAAAACGATTCTTCCCCTACAAGATCTGCAACGATGTTCAGACCAATCTCAACATTTACACCTGCCTCATTCATGATGAGTGAGAGGATATTGGCTTTTGAGAAAGTGGTGTTAGAAGAAGTCATGAAAACAATGGAAGAACGCAGATATATAAAATATAACACGAGCAAGGAGGAGAAGGATGCACTATATGGATTGTCAAGTAATGATGCTATAGTGATAAAAGCAGCGGACAAAGGGGGAGCCATTGTGGTACAAAATACACAAGACTATGTCTGCGAAATCAACAATCAACTCCAAGTACAGGATAGTTACATCAAGATAAGAGGAGACCCAACCCCCGAAATAAGAACACTGATTGAAATCACTACCAAAAATGGATTGGATAAAGGTTTCTTAAGTCAACACGAACATGACTTTTTGAACCAACGGGAACCCAGAATCCCGACAATATATGCATTGCCCAAGGTGCATAAGAGACTAGAGAAACCTCCTGGTAGGCCCATAGTATCGGGCTGTGGCTCAATTTTGGAGCCCCTCAATAAATTCATTGACCACTTCCTACAACCATGGATCTCGCATACCAAATCATATGTACGTGACAGCATGCATATCATACAACTCCTAGAGGGACAACCTTTTGATGACAAGAAACAGATGCTGGTGACACTGGACGTGTCATCTTTGTACACGTCAATCCCACAGGAGACTGCGATTGAAGTCATCAGAACTACGTTGGATAGAAGAGAAAGACCACACTGGATACCGACCGATTTCCTAATTGACATCTTGGAAATAGCGATGAAGAAAAATTTCTTCCTATTCAGAAATCAATTCTATTATCAGTGTAAAGGGGTGGCTATGGGTGCTACCTATGCCCCAAGTCTGGCTAATATCTTTATGGACCAATACGAAGAACAACATCTATATGACCCAAATAACCCCTACCTACACAACATCGATGTATGGAAAAGATACATCGATGATGTGCTCATGATTTGGTCAGGGACAGAAGTTGAATTGAATGAATTCTTCTCCTGGTTAAATGCCCGTGATAATGACATCCAATTCACCATGGTTCATAACTCGGAATCCATTGACTTCCTGGATCTGACATTCAAGGTGGAAGATGGACAATTGTACACCGATCTATTCCGTAAGCCGATGGAAAGAAATACCCTGTTGATGTATGGATCTCACCATCCCAGGAATCTAAGGGACAATTTGCCCTATGGGCAATATTTAAGGATAAGAAAAAATTGTTACAGGAGAAATGACTTTTTCCGTGCATCTGAAGACTTGACGTCAAGACTAAGGAAACGGGGATATCCTTCGAGTCTACTCAGGAAAGCGAAAAAGCGTGCCTGGTATCAACCAAGGGAGCAGCTTCTTGAACCGAAAAGCAAAACTGATGACACTAGGAACTTAGTTTGTGTAACTACATTCAACACTAAGAGTGCGGACATTAAAAAAACTATAAAAAAGTACTGGAACTTAGTTGCAACCGATCTGCAGACCAACGAACCACCACTATTTGCATTCAAGCGAGGACGAAATATCAAGGACGTAGTGACTAAAGCATTTCTGGACCCTCCAAAACAACAGGACCTACGGAGTATGTTAAGTCTGCCCCCTATGACTGGTCATCATAAGTGCGGGAACTGCAAGGCTTGTGACCTGTGCCAAGAAGGATCAAGCTTCACACATAACTCCAGAACATACAAATTGACACATTTCACTAACTGCAATAGTACCCATGTGATATATACCATCAGTTGTCCATGTGGTCTATTATATGTGGGGCAAACAACACAAAGAGTCAAAACAAGAATCCTGCAACACATGAGCAGACTTAGGTGCAACACTATCGGGCCCCGTTAGTTGAGCACTACGGTACCCACAAACATAAACCAGAAGAGATGAGGTGGAGAGTCCTAGAGAAAGTGAATATTGGACCAAGGGGTGGCTCCTTAGTTAAAACATTGAACTACAAAGAATGCAGGTGGATACACTCTCTGAATAGTGTAAAACAGGGCCTGAACGAACGAGAGGAAACAGCTAGACAAATGGGACAGCTTTGATTTTACTTGGGGGGTCAATACGACATTGTTCATATACCTGTGTATAAGGAGTCTCTTCCCATATAGCATGGTTTTGATATATACAGATTGTCTAATGCTGCAGTAATGCCCTAATCATAAATGAGAATAGCAGTTACCCTGTCTGATATGTGTACTTATGGTTACAAGTACTTTACAGGTACAGACGTCTTGTTTAGGAATTAGGTGTTTATGTTGATACAACACTAATGTAGACATTTTGTTTAGTAAATGTGTGGCCATATGAAAGCGGAATTGCCTTATGACATTGGGGCTAGATAGCATCTACTGTAGAGAATTATATACTTCTATAATGCCACTTTTCTACAAACTGTTTACTTCTCTGTTCACTGCATATCCAATCTAGTATGTAGAGTAAGCATATTCCATCGAATGCAATTACCCCAGGTCAATGAATATCGATGTTGCCTCGGTACACGGGCCATTTATTCCGATATTGGAATACTCGTGCTCCCTTTATTAAAAGATACACTAATATATACTGTAAGTTAAGAAGGAGCATTGTCATACTGCCTAAACATTAAGATATATCCAGCGATGACGTGAAGAGGGTCAATACCGCCTCACCTAGCAACACACACACGCTGTGAAGTCATCGCGCTTCAACGTGTGGTTACCTAGCAACCGCGACGTCCTCGAGACGATATGCGGAAGTAAAATCTACCGCCGGGCCGTGCTCGTTTTCAGAGACAGAAGCCGCCCGGTAGAGCAGACGCGCGTTAGAAACCGGCTCTGCACAGTGTAAATCCTTCGTGATGGTGAGTTTAAATGAGGTCACGCAGGCCTACTTTCTCGATCTCAAACGCGTTTTTACTAACCCACGGGGCTGGCATTAATTACCCCCGCATTTTACTTGCTTTTAGATTAAATAAATCACCGGATGTTACACGAGCAGTCACGTAGGAATTCACAACTTATCGTGGCTTAAACTATTATAACGGAGACATCACCAGAGCTATTATTGGTGAGTAAGAAATGTATGAGCTGGCTGTGTATTATTATTAATAAGAACCCACACAATCTAAATAGAACTTACCGATAATACATATATATTGCTTAAATTGCAGGATATTGGAAACTAACATAAATGGATCCTAACAATAAATAACAAACTGCCAGTGAATAGGATTATACAAGGACTAAAGCCTTCCTAAATAGGTGAGTGTTATATGATAGGAGGGTTGACAGGGAGCCCCTCTTCTAGACTGATTCTAACAACTGTGTTTGGTCACAGATATTCAGCCAATATATAAGAAGACCGACTGATGGAATAGGACATCAGGATGTCTAACTCTTGAAGAACTGGTAAAAACCTTTTTTCCCCATTAACACTCTAATATAGTGCAGAAATCCAAACCTGAGGGTTTTTAATATAATTTTTTTATTTAATCAACAGGCGCAACCACTCCTATCTGCCCCCGTCCTGAAGAAGACCCGCTAGAGACCCATAACTAAGGTGTCCCAGGGTCGAAACGTCGACATACTCACAAAAAGGACCAGTCAACCATGTCCAACATAATACATCCATTGAATATAATTTGTTGGTCTTGAGTATCAGCTTAAAGAGAATTGGCCTCTCTAATTTATTCTTCCCCTACTATAGACCTTTTCACTCACATGTATATAGATCACTTGATGTCACTGTGTCACATTTATCTCACATTATGTCACTTTGCTCACCAAACTGAATTGTTGCGCCGTTTTTTGTAAATTTTATTGCATATTGAAAATTGTCAGTCGATAAGAAAAAAGAAAAAAGAGAAAACCATGAATGAGAAATGATTTAATGATTAAAATGCTGTACTGACCCTTTTTCAGTGTTTGGTTTTTGCACTTCATGGCCTAATAGAGGCGGCATAATAAGTAGAAATGTTATGCCTACATGGGAGTTAAAGATAACTATATGATTTAAAGCAATTTTGGTTGTACCCGAGGAGCCATTGTTGAAACTGTTACTGTATTGCCCAGGTTCTGAGGGATACTGGGTTACCCCATAAGGAATTCTCTTATCTAAGTGCAGGTGTGTACCTGCGAGGGTCTTTTTACTCTCATTGAATGTTGTATTGTTTTGTACTGTATTTATGTAAATTGTGTCACTGAACATTTCGTAAACCTAATATGTCTGATAAAGAAATATTATCATACACCGAAGAATATATTGCAAAACTGATCAAGGATCAAGGCACTTCCAGTCTTTTATTGGGGAGTGATAGATTGCCAGCAGATGCTGGCCTGAATGAAAAACTTATAAGACTAGAGCGGCTTGAGAAAAAACTGATCAGATCACGACTACATGGTCATGTTCTGACCAAATATCTAGAAGCCAATATAATTCCCCAGGGCCTACAGGTTCGTAATGAGCCGGGAATATTTATAGACGTCCCTAAGTTCCGTGAAGGCTTCAGTCACGTGGCCAATAACTGCTCCAGGCACTGGATGGTGCTTGGAGTTGAAACAGCTATTGAGTATGTGAAAAAGCTGATACAAGAAATAGCAGATCTAAAGGCCGAGATATCAGGTGACTCAGCACTCACCAATGCAAAGGAAGCATTGGAACGTGCTGAGAAAGCATTGACTGAATTCAATACAATCACACTTGGTAGAAAACTTGACAAGTTAGCGAAGGACGTTAGGAATTACGACAAAAAGGTAACATATCCCTATCTGGCTGACGACTATTATCACCAGGATAGTCAAGGCTTTTTTACGAACAAGGGAAGACAGGGGCCACGCAGGTTCTACACTTTCTCAAATTCATCAGTGGGAAGTGGTTCAGAACCAGACACCAATCAACCATCTACAAGTAGTTCAGACCATCAATTACAGAACCCTTTTTTAGGGGAAGGTCCCACGAGAGGGAACAGGGGCGGAGGGAGACAGCAGAATTGGGATCGCCCCAGGAGATGGGGGCGGGGGAGACCAACACAAGGCCGAGTCAGGTTCTACCAACCGGATACACATGGGGAGATATCAACAAGGAGACAAACCTATCGTTGGTGACACCATGTAGAAACCCCATCTTAGACAAATCAAGTAACAGTGGAGAGTATGTTACAAACATAGAACCGTTACAACAGATATCAGAAATGGGAGGTGTAACAATTCAAACCACACCTTTAGAACAGCTGAACCCCTTACAACCCACTGAAGTCCCTCTTGCCACGAACTGTCTAGAACTACCTTTAATGATCCACAGTCATCAAAATAACATCATTGCACCGAGTCATGATCCTGCTGTAATTGACAACCAGGATCCGGTGGTCAATCTATCTGACTATACCCTAACAGATGTAGAAAGGAGTATTCTATCTAAGGGGTTGTCATTTGTCCCCACGGTTATACCTGACTCATTCCAAATAAGGCTAGAACTACAAAGGTTTTTCAGAAAGATTAGACTGAAATATTTCTTTACACAAAACGATTCTTCCCCTACAAGATCTGCAACGATGTTCAGACCAATCTCAACATTTACACCTGCCTCATTCATGATGAGTGAGAGGATATTGGCTTTTGAGAAAGTGGTGTTAGAAGAAGTCATGAAAACAATGGAAGAACGCAGATATATAAAATATAACACGAGCAAGGAGGAGAAGGATGCACTATATGGATTGTCAAGTAATGATGCTATAGTGATAAAAGCAGCGGACAAAGGGGGAGCCATTGTGGTACAAAATACACAAGACTATGTCTGCGAAATCAACAATCAACTCCAAGTACAGGATAGTTACATCAAGATAAGAGGAGACCCAACCCCCGAAATAAGAACACTGATTGAAATCACTACCAAAAATGGATTGGATAAAGGTTTCTTAAGTCAACACGAACATGACTTTTTGAACCAACGGGAACCCAGAATCCCGACAATATATGCATTGCCCAAGGTGCATAAGAGACTAGAGAAACCTCCTGGTAGGCCCATAGTATCGGGCTGTGGCTCAATTTTGGAGCCCCTCAATAAATTCATTGACCACTTCCTACAACCATGGATCTCGCATACCAAATCATATGTACGTGACAGCATGCATATCATACAACTCCTAGAGGGACAACCTTTTGATGACAAGAAACAGATGCTGGTGACACTGGACGTGTCATCTTTGTACACGTCAATCCCACAGGAGACTGCGATTGAAGTCATCAGAACTACGTTGGATAGAAGAGAAAGACCACACTGGATACCGACCGATTTCCTAATTGACATCTTGGAAATAGCGATGAAGAAAAATTTCTTCCTATTCAGAAATCAATTCTATTATCAGTGTAAAGGGGTGGCTATGGGTGCTACCTATGCCCCAAGTCTGGCTAATATCTTTATGGACCAATACGAAGAACAACATCTATATGACCCAAATAACCCCTACCTACACAACATCGATGTATGGAAAAGATACATCGATGATGTGCTCATGATTTGGTCAGGGACAGAAGTTGAATTGAATGAATTCTTCTCCTGGTTAAATGCCCGTGATAATGACATCCAATTCACCATGGTTCATAACTCGGAATCCATTGACTTCCTGGATCTGACATTCAAGGTGGAAGATGGACAATTGTACACCGATCTATTCCGTAAGCCGATGGAAAGAAATACCCTGTTGATGTATGGATCTCACCATCCCAGGAATCTAAGGGACAATTTGCCCTATGGGCAATATTTAAGGATAAGAAAAAATTGTTACAGGAGAAATGACTTTTTCCGTGCATCTGAAGACTTGACGTCAAGACTAAGGAAACGGGGATATCCTTCGAGTCTACTCAGGAAAGCGAAAAAGCGTGCCTGGTATCAACCAAGGGAGCAGCTTCTTGAACCGAAAAGCAAAACTGATGACACTAGGAACTTAGTTTGTGTAACTACATTCAACACTAAGAGTGCGGACATTAAAAAAACTATAAAAAAGTACTGGAACTTAGTTGCAACCGATCTGCAGACCAACGAACCACCACTATTTGCATTCAAGCGAGGACGAAATATCAAGGACGTAGTGACTAAAGCATTTCTGGACCCTCCAAAACAACAGGACCTACGGAGTATGTTAAGTCTGCCCCCTATGACTGGTCATCATAAGTGCGGGAACTGCAAGGCTTGTGACCTGTGCCAAGAAGGATCAAGCTTCACACATAACTCCAGAACATACAAATTGACACATTTCACTAACTGCAATAGTACCCATGTGATATATACCATCAGTTGTCCATGTGGTCTATTATATGTGGGGCAAACAACACAAAGAGTCAAAACAAGAATCCTGCAACACATGAGCAGACTTAGGTGCAACACTATCGGGGCCCCGTTAGTTGAGCACTACGGTACCCACAAACATAAACCAGAAGAGATGAGGTGGAGAGTCCTAGAGAAAGTGAATATTGGACCAAGGGGTGGCTCCTTAGTTAAAACATTGAACTACAAAGAATGCAGGTGGATACACTCTCTGAATAGTGTACAACAGGGCCTGAACGAACGAGAGGAAACAGCTAGACAAATGGGACAGCTTTGATTTTACTTGGGGGGTCAATACGACATTGTTCATATACCTGTGTATAAGGAGTCTCTTCCCATATAGCATGGTTTTGATATATACAGATTGTCTAATGCTGCAGTAATGCCCTAATCATAAATGAGAATAGCAGTTACCCTGTCTGATATGTGTACTTATGGTTACAAGTACTTTACAGGTACAGACGTCTTGTTTAGGAATTAGGTGTTTATGTTGATACAACACTAATGTAGACATTTTGTTTAGTAAATGTGTGGCCATATGAAAGCGGAATTGCCTTATGACATTGGGGCTAGATAGCATCTACTGTAGAGAATTATATACTTCTATAATGCCACTTTTCTACAAACTGTTTACTTCTCTGTTCACTGCATATCCAATCTAGTATGTAGAGTAAGCATATTCCATCGAATGCAATTACCCCAGGTCAATGAATATCGATGTTGCCTCGGTACACGGGCCATTTATTCCGATATTGGAATACTCGTGCTCCCTTTATTAAAAGATACACTAATATATACTGTAAGTTAAGAAGGAGCATTGTCATACTGCCTAAACATTAAGATATATCCAGCGATGACGTGAAGAGGGTCAATACCGCCTCACCTAGCAACACACACACGCTGTGAAGTCATCGCGCTTCAACGTGTGGTTACCTAGCAACCGCGACGTCCTCGAGACGATATGCGGAAGTAAAATCTACCGCCGGGCCGTGCTCGTTTTCAGAGACAGAAGCCGCCCGGTAGAGCAGACGCGCGTTAGAAACCGGCTCTGCACAGTGTAAATCCTTCGTGATGGTGAGTTTAAATGAGGTCACGCAGGCCTACTTTCTCGATCTCAAACGCGTTTTTACTAACCCACGGGGCTGGCATTAATTACCCCCGCATTTTACTTGCTTTTAGATTAAATAAATCACCGGATGTTACACGAGCAGTCACGTAGGAATTCACAACTTATCGTGGCTTAAACTATTATAACGGAGACATCACCAGAGCTATTATTGGTGAGTAAGAAATGTATGAGCTGGCTGTGTATTATTATTAATAAGAACCCACACAATCTAAATAGAACTTACCGATAATACATATATATTGCTTAAATTGCAGGATATTGGAAACTAACATAAATGGATCCTAACAATAAATAACAAACTGCCAGTGAATAGGATTATACAAGGACTAAAGCCTTCCTAAATAGGTGAGTGTTATATGATAGGAGGGTTGACAGGGAGCCCCTCTTCTAGACTGATTCTAACAACTGTGTTTGGTCACAGATATTCAGCCAATATATAAGAAGACCGACTGATGGAATAGGACATCAGGATGTCTAACTCTTGAAGAACTGGTAAAAACCTTTTTTCCCCATTAACACTCTAATATAGTGCAGAAATCCAAACCTGAGGGTTTTTAATATAATTTTTTTATTTAATCAACAGGCGCAACCACTCCTATCTGCCCCCGTCCTGAAGAAGACCCGCTAGAGACCCATAACTAAGGTGTCCCAGGGTCGAAACGTCGACATACTCACAAAAAGGACCAGTCAACCATGTCCAACATAATACATCCATTGAATATAATTTGTTGGTCTTGAGTATCAGCTTAAAGAGAATTGGCCTCTCTAATTTATTCTTCCCCTACTATAGACCTTTTCACTCACATGTATATAGATCACTTGATGTCACTGTGTCACATTTATCTCACATTATGTCACTTTGCTCACCAAACTGAATTGTTGCGCCGTTTTTTGTAAATTTTATTGCATATTGAAAATTGTCAGTCGATAAGAAAAAAGAAAAAAGAGAAAACCATGAATGAGAAATGATTTAATGATTAAAATGCTGTACTGACCCTTTTTCAGTGTTTGGTTTTTGCACTTCATGGCCTAATAGAGGCGGCATAATAAGTAGAAATGTTATGCCTACATGGGAGTTAAAGATAACTATATGATTTAAAGCAATTTTGGCTGTACCCGAGGAGCCATTGTTGAAACTGTTAAAGTTTAATGTAGTTTCTGGTGAAAATCCCAACTATGGGGCCGATTAGGATGGCGGACGGAAAGCGTCCTGACCGCCAGTGTCGCGTGAAATGACCGTCTGACTGCACCGTGGGGAAACCGACGGTGCAATTAGGATTCCCCTCCAGCAAAACCCGTCCGCGGAGGACGGATGCCACCAAAGACTGCTGACTGCGGAGGGAACCATAGAAAACCCGTTCGCGGTAGAGGGATGTCACCAAAGACCGCCGACCGCGGACGGAACCATAGAAGAAACATACCGCCGCGGACGGAGTGGCCGCGGTAACAGGCCCAACCGCCGACAGTGCAGTGGAGTCACCGGCCGCACAATTAGGATAACACCGCCAGGGCAACGTAAAGAATCACCCTCCACGACTGTTGTGGAAAATAACATCGACAAATGTATGTATCAGCGGATGGGCCAAAGCTAATCCCCGCGGCGGTCAGACTGCCAAAAATATCGCGGCTGCAAGGTACCATGCAATCCAGCAAATCAGGACCCAAACCTACCATGAACACACCCCTGCCCCAATAACCCATGGTGGAACACCTGACAGGCAAGGCTCCACACCCACAACATACCTGACTGCAAGATACCATTGGGACACAGCCACAAAGTAGAAAATAAAAGGAGCCCCTCCCATCCCCACAATCCTTTGCATCACAGCAGAATTGAGAGGAAGAGACACACAGCAGAGCACAGCACCACATAAACCAATAGCCACACAACAACCTGCACATCAACACACACACCTCACCATCCACCATGCCCATTCAGTCTAGGAGCCCGCCATGCAGATAGCGGTACCCACCGCCGTTCCCCGGCGGTGACTGGGCATGGGCAGTGACTCACCACTGGGGAACGGCGGTGGGTACAGCAATCTGCATGGCGGACCCCTAGACTGAATGGGCATGGGCAGTGACTCATCGCCGGGGAACGGCGGTGGGTACCGCTATCTGCATGGCATGCCCCTAGACAGATGCACCCTAGCAGCAGCGCACGCATGACCGTGCCGGTGTGTCCCCGCCATGGCACCCTATTCAACAGCCAATGGGAACCGCCATCGCGGTTGCGAAAATGCAAGTTTGAAAATTGCGGAAGGCATGCACTGGCGCCGCGGGCCAGTTATTGGAGAGTTTTAAATAAGGCAGACCTGGGACACCAATTGCAGCTGCCCTGTACCGATGAAATTACCTCTGGGCCCTATGTATGTGTGGGAGTGTGCACCACGTCTCAAGTCAAGTCAAGTCAAGTCAAATAAATTTGTATAGCGCGCTACATACCCAGAGGGTCTCAAGGCGCTTGAGGAAGGGTGGGGAATTACTTGTCAAATATCCACATTTTAAGTTGCTTTCTGAATGCTAGGTGGTTCTGAATAAGGCGAAGATGAGTGGGAAGTGAGTTCCAGGTTTTAGCTGCCAGGTAGGAGAAGGATCTACCTCCCATGGTGGTTTTGTTGATGCGAGGTACAGTGGCAACGGCTTGGTTGGAGGATCGTAGCTGGCGGGAGGGGGTGTAGAAGGACAGTCGTGTGTTGAGGCATTCGGGTCCGATTTCGTAGAGTGCTTTGTGTGCGTGGGTTAGGAGCCGGAAAGTAATCCTCTTATTGACGGGGAGCCAGTGGAGGTTTTTCAAGTGGCCAGAGATGTGTTCTTTACGTGGTATGTCTAATATGAGCCTGGCTGAAGCGTTCTGGATGCGCTGGAGTTTTTTCTGTTTTTTTGCGGTGGTACCGGCGTAGAGGGTGTTTCCGTATTCCAGTCGGCTCGTGACCAGAACGTGAGTGACTGTTTTTCTAGTTTTGGTGGGGATCCAGCTAAATGTTTTTTTGAGCATGCGAAGAATGTTGAAGCAAGTTGAAGAAACGGCGTTGACTTGTCTGTTCATCGAGAGTGAGGAATCCAGGATGACGCCCAGGTTTGCGTGCGTGGTCCGTCGGGATAGGTGCTTTTCCAAGGGCCTCTGGCCACCAAGAGTCATCCCAGGCGGAGGGGGAGGTGCCTAGGATGAGGACTTCTGTTTTGTCTGAATTCAGTTTCAGACGGCTGTGCTTCATCCATTCGGCTACTTCTTTCAATCTTTCATGCAGGTTGGTTTTGGCCCTGTACGGGTCTTTGGTGAGTGATAGGATCAGTTGAGTGTCGTCGGCGTAGGAGATGATGTTGAGGTTGTGTTGGCGTGCGATGGCCGCGAGGGGGCTCATGTATACGTTGAAGAGGGTGGGGCTGAGTGAGGACCCTTGGGGTACGCCGCAGATGACTTCAGTGGCCTCTGACTTGAATGGTGGGAGGCGGACTCTCTGGGTTCTTCCGATGAGGAACGAGGTGATCCATTCCAGTGCTTTTCCATGGATTCCGACGTTTCTGAGGCGTTGTAAAAGGGTGCTATGACAGACCGTGTCGAAGGCTGCGGAGAGGTCGAGGAGGATGAGGGCGACTATGTCTCCCTTGTCCAGTAGAGTTCGAATGCCGTCTGTTGCTGCGATGAGGGCGGTTTCAGTGCTGTGCTTGGCTCGGAAGCCGGATTGTGAGGAGTCGAGGGATTTGTTGGTTTCGAGGAATGCGGGGAGCTGGTTGTTGACAGCTTTCTCGATGACTTTGGCCGGGAATGGAAGGAGCGAGATGGGGCGGTAGTTTTTGAGTTCGGTGGGGTCAGCTGTGGGTTTCTTCAGGAGGGCGCTGAGTTTGGCATGTTTCCAGCTCCCACTGCTTCCAGCCACTGCTGCCTGCACCCATCACCTCTACCTGCTGCTGCCTGCTCCCTACAACAGCCACTGCTGTTTCTGCAGATCCAGTCTCCAGCCAGTGCTGCCAGCACCCATCACCTCTACCTGCTGCTGCCTGCTCCCTACAGAATCAGGTGCTGCTGTGCCACTGTCCTGGACACTGTGATGTCGAGGGTTGTGCAGATCCGGTCCCATCCCTTCACCACTGAGGAGCTAGATGTCCTCGTGGACGGGGTGCTCAACATGTATTGGAGGCTTTACACTGCTCCTGGAGTGCTGGTAAGTGCAGTGTGATGTGAATGACGGGCATGGTGTGCACCACTTACTCTGTGCATCTGCTGTCTGGGCATGCTGGGGGCTGTGTGAGACACAGTTGAGCATGCTGTTTGCATGGTGATGTGATGTGTACCCAGTTCCTCATGATTCGCAGTCCGCACTTTCAGATGGGTGTGGCACATAGTGTCGCAGAGCATATGCCATATGAAGGCTAGTAATTAGTGGGCTGACTCAGGACTGTTGTGTGCATGTGACCATCCGTGGGGGTGGTGTGGGAATTGCACGTCCATGTCCCTCCATGTTGGGGCCATGGCACAGATCCCTTTCCACCAGGGCCATGTCGGTTGGTGGAGTGCATTTTAGGGCAATGTGGGTGTGCTCTAGGGGTGGGCATAGTTCGCAAAGTAGTGCTACGCGAAGTGCACTTCGCACTACGCGAACTTCACGTAGCGCTACGCGAGCTGCGTAGTAGCATGTTCACACTGTGCAAGACGCGTTTTCAATGATTGCACAGTGCGGACAAGCATCTAGCACTGTTCAATCATTGAAAACAGCAACTTGCACAGTGCAAGCTGTAGTTTTCTGCTGCTCGAGTAGATTATTACTCGAGCAGCAGCTTTCTCAATGCGAACTGGTAGTTTCTCATTGAGAGCGGCCGCGAGCATGCGCCACCACTCACAATGAGAAACCTGACCTCCCCGCGTTGAGAATCTCGCCGGGATGTCATTTTGCTTGCTCGCGGTCACGAACATGACGTTGAGGACCGCGAAAAAGCAAAAAATGACCACTGCACTACGCTACGCTGCACTACACGTGTTCGCACAGTGCTACGTGCAGCTCGCATAGTGCGAAGTTGCACAAACTTCGCAAACTCTGCGAGCGCAGCGTAGTGCTTCGCCCATGGTTAGTGTGCTCCAGCCCTGCCTGGACATTGTAGGGTTTGTCTGGTTCACTCACAGGCTGATTTGCTACTATGATATGACATCTGATTCACCCATGGGCACCAAGATAATATGTGTATGCAGATACATGTGCTGTTCCAAACCCCATACTTTCATGGAGCGGAAGCATGGGGATGTGGCTGGTATACACAGGACTGTCCAGTCCTTGTCCTCGAAAGTGACGGCAGCCATTCAGCTGTCACATGCCCAAAGTTCAGCTTCTGTCCCTGCATCCACACCACAGGCTGTAACAGAGGAGAGTGACCTCTCCGATTATGCCTCACACTCTGGATATGGCACACAAAGCCAACACAAGCAGCAGGAAGAGCTGCTGCTTGTGTTGGTTTGTCTCCTATGTTTGTGTGTGTCTCCTATGTAAGTCTCATGGCATATGTACCTACCAGCCATATCCGCTGTTCCCCTGCTATGTTTATGTGATTCACATGTACAGTGTGCCTGTGTTGACTGACTAATGTACACTGACATGTCTTCCTCTTACCTCCCAAATCCGTAGCTCAAACTTCACCAGCATAAGGCCATATGGAGGGCCATAGCACGTAATGTGCATGCCGTGGGGGTGTGCAACAGGTGACATACGCACTGCCACAAGTGGTGGGACGACATCTCCAGGCTCAGCAGGAACATGGCGAAGATGACACTGGGGTGATTCCATGTGCTGGAAGTTTGGCACACAATACCATGACCCCACTGTTGGCATGCCTCCTTGCAGTGACACATCCTGATCTGGCTGCACGTTTGAGTGAGGAACAGCAGGAATCTGGGGGTGAGTCTTCAGTGTGGGCTCATTCTCTTAATGTGTGCCCACATAGGTTGCATGTCAGAGCTAGTACTTGCCTCTGTGATGTTGGCAGTGTGCTTCAATTGCTTGTGAGTGGACGCTGTTTTGTAGGCAGTTGTCATGGTTTTCCTGCGCATGACATAGATGGTGCATTCCTGTGTCTGGCCCTGTACTTGACAATCAAATCTGTGACCTTATTGCATCACCTGCACATTTGTCCCCATTGACGTGCCATGGATGTTTGATGCACATGTTTCACATGTACAGGCAATTTGTGCTAATGGGGATAGGTGAAGGAGGTTGTGGATGCACAGGCTGGGTACGACATGTTGTTTTGACTTCCAGGTCTGTCCGCCACTTGCCTATGAAGATTGTGACTATGGCACTTACATGTACCCACATCTCTCTCTCTTTCAGCATTGGACGAGGGCAGTGTCAGACAGACAACAGAGGCAGTTGGTGACAATGCATCGTGCTTTGATGTAACACAGGATACGACCGAGACAGATGTGAGCAGCATCGTTGAGGGTGGCAGTGGTGACCATGGGGACCATGAGGACTCACGTGTTGTGACACCAACATCCTCGTCATCCGACAGCGGGGTGAGTCTTCATTGTTAGATGACACAGGGAGTGGGAAATCAACCCCCTCATCCGGGCACACAGCCTACAGGGCCCACACTCCTGCAAACTGTAACAACACGTGCTCGCCAGAGTCGGAGACACAGAGTGTCCTTTGGTCCACGCACCGCTGCACCTGTCCCTGTGTGCCAAACTGCCCTCAGTGCTGAGGCAGTTGACCTGCTGCACCAGCTGTTTGTGGGTCAGACTAACATGCTAAATGCATTCCTGGAACACGACAGGAAGTTGGGCCAGGTGGTAGCTTTCATGGAGGGGATGCATGGGGATGTGGCTGGTATACACAGGACTGTCCAGTCCTTGTCCTCGAAAGTGACGGCAGCCATTCAGCTGTCACATGCCCAAAGTTCAGCTTCTGTCCCTGCATCCACACCACAGGCTGTAACAGAGGAGAGTGACCTCTCCGATCCTGCCTCACACTCTGGATATGGCACACGAAGCCAACACAAGCAGCAGGAAAAGCAACACAGGCCACATACACCATTCCCTGGAAAAGCTAGAGGCAACTCAGGGCACGGCATCAGCTGCCGCTCAGATGAGACACAGGGCACTCAGGTGTCCCCATCCATGTCCACTCCCAGGGACAAGGCATCTCCCAAGGACAAGGCACATACCATGGACAAGGCATCTCCTAGGGAAAAGGCAACTCCCAAGGAGAAGGCATCTGCCAGGGAAAAGGCAACTCCCTGGGAAAAGGCATCTCCCAGGCAAAAGGCATCTCACAGGGAAAAGGCATCCCCAAAGGAAAAGGCATCTCCCAGGGAAAAGGCATCTCCCAGGAAAAAGGCATCTCCTAGGGAAAAGGCAACTCCCAAGGAGAAGGCATCTCCCAGGGAAAAGGCAACTCCCTGGAAAAAGGCATCTCCCAGGGAAAAGGCATCTCACAGGGAAAAGGCATCCCCAAAGGAAAAGGCATCTCCCAGGGAAAAGGCATCTCCCAGGGAAAAGGCATCTCCCAGGGAAAACGCACCTCCCAAGGACAAGGCACCTCCCAAGAAAAAGGCATCTCCCAGGGACAAGGCACCTCCCAAGGACAAGGCACATACCAAGGACACGGCATCTCCCAAGGAAGAGGTACATAGCAAGGACAAGGCAATTCCCAGGGACAAGGCACCTCCCATGGACAAGACATCCCCCGAGGACATACAGCCATCAGCCATGCCTCCCCTGATGCTGGTGTTGGTGATGGATCGTGAGGTACATGTCTCAGAGGTCGATTCTCCCCATACCTCGACTCCCAATACCACCCCTGTAAAGCAGAGGAAGGAGTACAGTGTTGTGGGGTCTCCTGTTACACAGGTGTTTGAGGGCAGAAGGCAGGGCCAGAGCAAGCATTCAGCAGGGTCCAGCACGTCCCCAGAGAGCAGACCACCACCAGCACATGATCCACCTTTGATGGGAAATGTGTCTGTGGAGCCACCACCACTTCCCAATCCTAGCAAGTCCACACCGACCTCACAGATTCCCAAAAAGCATAGACATACACTGCAAACAACTGAGCCTCATACTGTCTCTCCTGGACAGCTCTCTCCAGCTCCCAGAGCCACCCAGCCTCCTGGACCATACAGCCTAGTGGATCATCAGTACAGTGATGTCACAACCTCAGCTGCTGTTCACTCTCATGTGTCAGATACTGGCACTGTGTCTGTTGTCCACTCTCAGGTGTCAGATACTAGCACTGTGTCTGTGGTTCACGCTCATATACAAGATACTAGCATGGTGTCTGTAGTTTACTCTCCTGTATCAGGTACTGCCACTGTGTGTGTATGGAGCTATCTCTCATGTATCAGATGCTAGCGCTGTGTCTGTTGTTCACTCTCCTGTATCAGGTACTGCCAAAGAGTATGGAGCTACCTCTCATCTATCAGATGCTAGCAATGTGTCTGTTGTTCAGTCTCCAAGGTCAGGTGCTGCCAGTGTGTCTGCACCTCCGATGCTACACAGTCCACCTGATTCTTTGATGTGAGTTTCAGTCCCCCTCACACACATCTCTTTTACATTGCTGGCTGGATTGCTCATTGTTGGCACCCTGGCGTTGTTGTTGTCCATGGCAGTGTCTATGCACCACATATCCCTGTGCTGCCTCAGATGTACCTGCTCTGTTCTGGCCACTGGCCCTGTTTGAGTTATGATGCAATGTGCCACTGACTTGTGCTGCCTCAGATTTAACTGCACTGTTCTGGCCACTGGCCCTGTTTGAGTTATGATGCAATGTGCAGCTGGCTTGTGCTGCCTCAGATGTACCTACTCTGTTCTGACCACTGGCACTGTTTGAGTTATGATGCAATGTCTCCCTCACTTGTGCTGCCTCAGATGTACCTACTCTGTTCTGGCCACTGGCCCTGTTTGAGTTATGATGCAATGTGCCACTGACTTGTGCTGCCTCAGATGTACCTTCTCTGCTCTGGTCACTGGCCCTGTTTGAGTTATGATGCAATGTGCCCCTCACTTGTGCTGCCTCAGATGTACATGCTCTGCTTTGGCCACTGGCCCTGTTTGAGTTATGATGCAATGTGCGTCTGATTTGTGCTGCCTCAGATGTACCTGCTCTGTTCTGGCCACTGGCCCTGTTTGAGTTATGATGCAATGTGCCCCTCACTTGTGCAGCCTCAGATGTACCTGCTCTGTTCTGGCCACTGGCTCTGTGGTAACTGTGCTGCTTCTTGCCCCTTGGTTGTGCAGCGTCTCATGGACATGCTCTGCACTCTCTCATTGCCCTGCCTGGAACAGTGCTGCTACTTGCCCCTTGGTTGTGCTGCTTCTTATAGACATGCTCTGCACTCTATCATTGCCCTGCCTGGAGCTGTGCTGCTTCTTGCCCCTTGGTTGTGCAGCTTCTCATGGACATGCTCTGCACTCTCTCATTGCCATGCCTGGAACTGTGCTGCTTCTTACCCCTTGGTTGTGCATGCAGCTTTTCATGGACATGCTCTGCACTCTCTCATTGCCCTGCCTGGAACTGTGCTGCTTTTTGCCCCTTGGTTGTGCAGCTTCTCATGGACATGTTCTGCAATGTGTACTAGCCACTGGGCTGGCTCCTGGGTGCATCAGAGTGCTATCTTTGTGATGTTTAATAAAGGCAGTTACTCATGTTGTGTACTTTGTCAGTGTCCATCCTTGTTGTGTACTTGCATTGTGGATTTCTTGTGATTTACAACATGCCCTGTCTACCACAGATTAGTTCACACTGGTGACGCACCTGACAACAAGTGAGGCGAGTTTTGATCATGCTCCCTGCACCGCTCAATATACATATATTATTGGGCCGGCCCAGCAAGAGTAAGGGAGGACACCAAATTGGTCCACCACGGCTGGCCAAAGAAGCAGCACTCAGCTGGGACTGGACACCGGCCCCTCAGGCATGGCCCTAGTGCCCTCGTTGCCAATCCGACCCTGCTGGTGTGAACAGGTAACAGTGTTCATGCAAGCTGTGGCGTAGTATGTGTGTATTGCATGCTTGCGTACCTGCGGCGGCACCCACGATGGTGCATGACTTGCTGGTAGTGAAGTACGAACAGGGCCGGGAAGGTGTGTAGGGCTTGATCCATGGCGGTCAGGTCAGTGCGGTGTATCTCGTGGCACTGTTTTCCCTCTCCATTGTGGTGCTTCTGCCGTCTATGAGATGGAGGTGTTTCTGCTGCGGTGTTCTGGTTTGTTTCCGACTACGTAATATTGCGGACGGTCGAGACGTCATTCTGCACGGCGGTGAGCCTGGATTGGCTCTGTCCGCCATGGTGTCTGGTGTTGTTGTAACCTATCCTGGGCTCTAGTGTAATTTTCCCGATTCTTGTCCTTATATAGATATAACTTATCATATCCTTATATAGGCATACGAATCATAACCATATTTAGACACAGCCAATGCAGTACAAATACGGCATGGCTACTTCAACTAAGCTCCCAGAGTACAAC
Organism: Lissotriton vulgaris; assembly: GCF_964263255.1. Lineage (NCBI taxonomy): Eukaryota > Metazoa > Chordata > Amphibia > Caudata > Salamandridae > Lissotriton > Lissotriton vulgaris. The sequence continues at coordinate 783,103,781 of NC_141691.1, forward strand.
GAGTTCTTGAAGACAACCAGCCTTTAGCAGCACAGGAATTCCCCCTGCTTCAGTATTGATTTGTCCCAGAACTCCTGGAGTATGTAAAGAACTTTGAGTTCTTAGTGATGATATTATGTCCACCCTTACGTCAAACTTGGCACCTTCCAGGTATAAATATGCCCGCATCTGCCCTAACAAAGACACAGTGGTTTTGGAGCAGATCGACTAACTACTTGCCCGACGCCCTGCTGTATGCAAGTGCCGAAGGAAGCCGACCCTCCCTGCTGACGCACTGAGAGAGACGCTGTCTTTTCTCCTGCCGAGAAATCCAGCATAATGACTTAGAATTAGTAGCTATACCTCCAGAACTTAAAGATTTAGACACATATGAGGATATCTTTATGCAATCTGTGCACCCTTTCAGGCTATAATTCGTATGGAGCTGCCTCCAACAGATCTACAAAGACGTTTAAAAGGAAGAGTTGTGTATTTAACTCTAGATTTTCGGAAAAATGTTGACACTATTGGTGTAGAAAGAGAGTATACTGAACCTGTAGTCATTCTTGTTAATGTTGTACCAACAAAGAGTCTGAAAATATGGCAAGAGTTAGAAGAGGTAAGATAAGTCCAAAAGGCTACATTACATCTGGTGCAAAACAATATTTACTATAAAAATGTAAATGTAGAAGAAGAAAAAATGACTTTAGAAGATGAAACACAGATTTCAAGTGGACAAATAGAAAAAGTGGAGACCTCCAGAAAAGAAGAAATTTACGAACATTCCACTATACACCCTCTACTTTCAAAAGAAGTGATAGAAGACAGTATTGAATTGTTGTAGATGAGAAAAGCAAAAGCTACTCCCATTAATGTGTGGGGAAAAGGTTGGAAGCACATTGTTTTCCACAGCTGTTCCCTACTTCGTACTTTATGACTATACTCAGAAGACCCAAGATTTTGACAGTGTATTCCATATTTGTTTCATCTTTTATTTGAAAGTAACCTCTCTGCACTTTCATATGCAATGAATCATATATTAAAAACAGGAATTCATTTTTCGGATGTTTCTGCAAAGCAATGCATGGACAAAGTTGAAGAAAGAGACGAACAATTAGAAACAGTTAATTAATTTGATGGCATGTCAATGTGGCACTAATGAATATTGATATCAACGTCATGGGGAACTGAAATGTATGTTAAGGAACATATGAACCCGTACGTGTTTGTTACACTTAGCTCGCCGCAGCCTGAGCACAGTTGCGCGCACCCAAGCTCTTTTATCCGGCAACTCTCTTTGACTCCCACTACGTTCCCACCCTGAGGCAGTCGCCCACGACCACACAATAGACTATTAGAACTACGGACACTGGCGTCACCCCCAGACGGGGACTCACCCTTACTTCTTCCTTAAATTTTATACCTTCATCACAAACAAACTGTATGTAATTTTAACCAGAAAATTGGTCGATTTTAATGCATATCCATCACGTTGTTTTTTTAAGACAATATGAAATGATGTCACATATATGTATCCTTTTATACATTTTTTACTGATGTGTTTACTGCTAAGATTTTAATTAATCAAGCAACAAACTTACTACTACTAGCTGTGCTGAGTATGCATGGGACAATTTACTTGATATTCTACGACAAGAAAATTCAAATAAAGAAAATATTGAATTGAAGACAGCTGGAGAACTGTGTTCCCTGGATCCTGTAAATGTATGCTGTCTTTCATCTGAAATAAAAAGAATCCACCAATTGGTGAAGTTATTGATTTTTTTTGGAGAAAGGAATATCAAAGTAGAGGTGCACCTCATATTCATACGATGTTATGGATCAAGAATGCACCAACATTTTTTAACTTACCGTGATGAGACTGTTCTGTCTTTTATTGAACAACATGTTACCTGTACCATACCAAAAGAAAAAGCGGGAAACAACTTGAGACAGCAAGTTTTACGGTTTTAAAATCATCGATGTGGAAAATGTTGTCAACAGAAATACAAGTCGAAGGAAAAATTTTACACAAAATATCGATTTGGTTTTCCACGTCCAGTAATTTCCAAAGAAAGAGTGAACAGTTTTATGTCAGCAGTGATGCAACTATCACTCAAAAATCACCAAAAAGTACTTATAATATAAAATGAACAGAAGAATCAAAATACATTAATTATTACAATCCAGTGATTTTGACGATGTGTAATGCAAATATAGACATACAATATGTTGCAGATAACTCAATTGCTGTTGCTCGTTATGTCACATCATATATTATCAAATCTGAGAAGACAGAATTGAAAGAAACGTGGTAAGAAATTTCACAGGAGAAGACACTTAGCAAAAAATTGTACAGCTTCAACTTGAAGATGCTTTCACATCGAGACGTTGGATCCTACGAATGTTCGGATCGATTGACAGCTGCAAGTTTATATTCAAAGTCAAGAGGAATCATCTGGATAAGTCTAGGTCTTGCTGCGAGATGAAATTGAGTTTTGAAATCTGTATGAGAAATCGAATACTTGGCACTGAATGAACTGGAAAGTACAGATATTCTTAAAACAAATATGTTGGATACGTACTATCCAAATAGAAGTCCACACCTTGAAAAGATGTGTCTATACGAAGTACTGAAACATTACAGCTTAAAGAAAAATGTTAAGGAAAATATAAATAAAGGAAAATATGCTGTAAGTGGATTTGAAGGATGTTTGGTAAAATATGCCAAAGGAAATCTGATAAATCAACTGAAACTAAGTTGCGATACTCCTGATAAAAGGGAGTTTTTCTATTTAGCTCTTCTGCAACTCTTCAAACCTTGGCGGAGTGAAATGGAATTACTTGGAGATTTTGACTGCTATGAAGGTTCTTTCAATGCTTGTAAAAATAGCATTGAATGTACAGTGTCTCCAAATTATCTTCAAAAGTTGAACTAAGAGATTAATCAAGAAAGTACTACTGCAGCTAAAATAGCTAGAGATAGTCTCAAGTTAGTCAGAGTTCTGCTGCACAAAAACAAGATCAACTAGGAGAAGCCCTACTTGAAAATGAAGCAGCAATAGCAATAAGTGAAGTGGAAACGGTGATGCAACAAGCACAACAGGACAATATTGATTTGAAAAACTTAGAAGAACAACTGAATACTGAACAGAGAGAAATATATCACCAAGTTACACAAAAAATAGAACACAGACTACTGCATGAAAATAGTGTTTGCCAATGTACATCATATAAACCTATTCTTATGTACATCAGTGGGCAAGCTGGAATGGGGAAAAGTTTCTTGATTGAATGTTTGACAATTTATAAGCAGAAAAAAAAGGATTCACATTGATCATGTGTTGTAACTGCTCCAACTGGATTAGCAGCACACAATATCAAAGGGATTACATTACGTTGTTTATTTATGTTACCAGTAGAACATGAAAATATGTTGGAAAATAACAAGCTATCTGGAGAAGCTTATTTCAAAGTTTCAAGAGTACTGAAGAAAATGAACGTTCTGATAATTGATGAGGTAAGCATGGTTTCAAACTCAGGGGCATATTAGCAAGAACCTTGTTAAAATTATTGCTGTTTTAGCGGCAGGAAACTGCACATCTAACCTGGGCTTCTATTGGAATTCTATAACGCATATTAGCAAGCCCATTATCACCGTTTTAGCAGCAGTTTCCTGCCACTAAAACTGCGATAATATTATCGAGGTTCTTGCTAATATGCCCTATACATTTGAGAATGCAGCAGATTTAAAAACATATTTTATTTGGAGGAAAACATGTAATTGCATTCGGTGATCTACTACAACTCATACCTGTGAAAGTCCAACCGGTTTTTAAGACCCTTCTTCATGAAGACACTAGAAAATCATTGGGAAGTGTTGGAAATGTGAACATTTGGTTATTTTGAATATAAAGAACCTATTAAGAACATGCGACAAGCAAATGGCAAAGATTATGGAAACATTCTTCAAAATATTAGAATTGGTGTCTTAACAAAGGATAGCAAAGAAGCTTTAGAAAGTCGGCTACTAACAAACTTCATTCTAAAAGAAAATATTGCACCTGAAACAATCTACCCAAAAATTGCAAAAAAGACGTAAAAGAATATTTTGCCTAATGCCAACACTGAAAGAATGCTCTACATTCAATGACAAACTATTGAAACTGAAGAAACAACTGATAATGAAAATGGTAACCACTGATATAACAGAACATGAAGGAGTAACTATTCTTCTGCCAGAGAAATTACCTTTAAAATTAGACTCTTTGGAAAAATTAACATCTAAGACTGCTGGTTTGACTTGCTCCAGCAATAGGGAAGAGAAAATTAAGTTGAAAACCTTGGAAGACAAAATCTTTTCCTTAGAGAACCTAAGACTGAATACCCATGCAGATAATTTATCACAGGTTCTAGCAGATTTAGAACGTCTCTGTTTAGAAAATCGAGGTCTGCTGGATCTGAAAGTTACGGCACAGTGGGCCGCGTATTCTATGGAGAACTAAGAGTATGGTGAAAGAGCTGGGGTAATACTGGCCAGTAAGATCAGAGCAGACCGGGTGAGGAACAACATAATTAGACTAATCATTGATGACCAGGGCCCTATATCATGCAAACAGGAGGACATAGAAAAATGTCTTCTCTCCTTGTTCTCTGTATTATACGATGAAGAGCCGTCCCCAAGCTCCGTGAATACCCTACGGTGGCTGGAGAGTAAGCCTCTACCCAGGTTGACTGATGAAGGCTGTGATATCCTCAATAACCCCTTCACAGAGGAAGAAGTCAGACTCCACATAAAAAAATATAAAAAATAATAAAGCGGCCGGGCCCGATGCCCTCGCCGGGGAAGTCTATAAAGTGCTTGAGGATGTCTTTCTGCCAAGGCAATGTGAATTATTCAACTATGTTTATAGCCCAGTAGGTAGGGCCCCGCATCATGGAAGGAGTCCACAATTGTCCTTATATTAAAACCAGGGAAAGATCCCCTTAAGGCAGACTCCTTTAGGCCAATCTCCCTGCTAAATGCGGATTATAAGATCTTCACTAGCGTTCTGGCAGGGAGATTGGCTAAGTTGGCTTCACAACTTATCAACTCTGATCAGAAGGGTTTTATACCTGGTAGATACATTCATGAGCTGACTTTACAGCTGATTGGCAGTATTGATTTGGCAGTGGCACGGTCGGAGCCCTTGGCAGTAGATGCAAATGATGCTGCGAAGGCCTTTGACTGTGTCAATTGGGGATTCCTGTGCAACGCTCTGAGTACTATGGGGTTTGGGACCATTTTCATTCAATCATTGAGAAGCTGCTATGAGGGTGCCTTAGCCGCGATTGTATTGAATGGATCACTGACATCACGCTTCAGCATAAAGAGGGGTACTAGGCAGGGGTGCCCCATCTCGCCCCTCCTGTTCAACCTCTATATTGAGCCCTTGGCACAGGCGCTGAGGATCGATCACAGGATAACACCCTTCAAAGTAAATGATTACAGTTGTAAGTTGGCGTTATACGCTGATGACTTGCTGGTTTATACCAGCAATCCGGCCGAGGCCTTTCCGAGAGTGAAGGAGATAATGATTGACTTTGGTCATTATTCGAGCTTCCAGATCAACAACTCAAAAACCGAAATAATGAGTTGGGGAATCGGCAATTGGGAGAGAGCTCAAAGTAGTCAGTTTAGATACTTGGGCATAATAATAACTTCCTCTCAATAGTATAGTCCATATTAATATAAAGAGGGTGGCCAAGGATATCGACCAACTTTTCCTGAGATGGCAAAATCTCCCTCTAACAATATATGGCCACGTCAACTTGGTCAAGATGGTAATTCTGCCCAAATTACCATATTTATTTAATACGATACCCCTGATATTTTCAGAAAAAATGTTGGGAAAAATTCAGGGAAAAATTGGCAGCTTTATCTGGGCAAATAAAAATTCGAGGTTATTATGGAAAAAATTGAAAAGAAAATTGCTAAAGGGGGGACTCGCGCTTCCGGACGTCCTCTGGAATGCCTTTGCCTTCCAGCTAAAAAATATTCGAAGCCTTCTCTCTAATCCAGATGATTCCAAATGGGGGCAGATCTTGGGGATAATGGTTGACCAGGAGGGGGGCGGGCCTGGTTTTCTATATAAGTTGGGTGCGCCAAGGTTCTACAAGAAGGTGCGCCTCAAGATATTAAAACTTGCTCTCTCAGTTTGGAGTAGAGTAAAGGAAAGATGGGGCATAAAATACTACTCTGAGCTTGCTCCAATCAGTCTCCTGATCTGCCATTATGCCTCAAGGACAGTTTATCTGCTCCCATTAGGAGAGCAGGAATAACAGTCTGGTCAGACCTGGTAACATCTGAAGTGGTTCTCCCATGGGAGGTTCTGCGGCTAAGGATTGGGGACTCCTTTTCTAGATTTAAATACATCCAACTTTGTTCCTGGTTTTCCGCTGAGAAGGAGAACATCAGCGGTAACTGGGACATTGAGTTTGCCCTCCAATCTCCTGGCTATATGAAGAGGGAAGTGGGACATTGGTACAAAAAAATGCTTGAGGTAAAGTCCCAAAAAAGGGTCCTATGATTACACCATGCCCTGAAAAAGGGGGCAGGCCGGGCCGGCTCCAGGTAAAAGCGACAACTTTAGCCCTGGGCGCCCAGAATAGAATGAGGGCTGTAAGTGTCTATTTTCATTTGCCAACGGTAAAATGAGGACTAAAAAAAAAACAAATAGACTGCTGGTTTTGAAAATACCTTATCTGTATCTGTAAACTGTTGAGTAATATTACGGCGTAATTTAGATGTTGTGAAAGGTTTAGTAAATGGAGCAATAGGTAAAGTTGTTGACATTATTAGTTATCCAAAAAGGGATGGAATTGAATTTTTGAAGATTACATTTGACCAGATTGAAGAGGTGAAACAGATTGCACGTTGTGGTGTTCGTTTCTTGCTTGTAAAAGATTTGTATGTTCGTAGAAAACAGTTTCCTGTTTGTTTAGCATATGCTGTGACCTTTCATAAATCTCAAGGTTTAAGGGATGACAGTGCTTTGGTAAATATTGGAAGTTCTGTGATTAAAGAGGGTATGGTATATGTTGCATTGTCTCGAGTAAGGACATTATCTGGATTGTATTTGATCGATTTTGATGAGGAAAAAGTTAGTGCAGATGTAAATTGTGTAAAAGAGTACAATAGGTTAGGAAGACTCTATGCTCCTATCTTAGGTGAATATCCTATTTATGAAAAACGTTTGATACGTCCAAAATGAAAATATGAGAAACATTTTAGTGACAATACAAAGAAGAAAATAATTGAAAAGAATGATGAGGCTGGAAAGGAAATGGATAAGGTTGAGAATACTGTAGGATATCAGTTAGAAGATAGTTCAGGTATCTACTGCTGTGCTAATATAATCGTGAACCCTGTGTTTTTTTATAGAAAATCTACAGCATGCAATTAAGTAAAACCAAGAAAAAAGATTCTGTTCTTTGATACATTATGTTTTTGAAAAGTTAAAAACTGATAAAACAAAAATCCATAGTGTTTCTGGCATTCTGAATCTTCTGGATATATGTTCTGGTTCTTCGCAATTTAAACAGAATGTACAGCAAGATGCTCAGGAATTTCTTATGTTTATGTTTGGGGTATTGGAAGATGAAGGAATACAAATTGAAAATCTATTTGCACTACGTTACATATGGGATCATACATGTGACAGCTGTTCATCTACCACTAAAATAGACACTGAACGATTCATATATTTGACAATACCAGATTGCAAAACAGTTACTTGTAACAAATTAGTGAAATTAGCTAATCAAGATATGGAATGTACTCAGTGCAAATCGGAAATGTTAACATAACTTATAGAAAGATTTGGAGAATATATCATTTTAATCCTGTAATGTTGTAGAGCAGATAGAACAAAATTGGAAACCAAAATAAAAAATGTTGATGGTAGGTCAAGTGTCAATTTCAGGAAGAACTTTTTAAACAGTGGCTACTGTTTTCCACGATGGACCTACTTCAACTTCTGGACACTATACTATGTATTTAAAATGCAATAAAGGATGGACACTTTGCAATGATGCACATTTAGGGTTAAAATATTGGTTGCCTTACGAACTACCAAATTCATATCTAATATTTCTAATGCCAAAATTCTGAGAAAATGTCAACATGAATTAATCAGTATATTTTGAATACAGATGATTTCACAAACACCATTCGGCCTATTGGGAAGGTGTCAATATGAATTCAGAAGTTTATTTTGGATATCCTTAAGGCAAATCTTTTCAGAAACACCATTCAGCCAATTGGGAAGCTGTCGAGAATTACGGTTTGAATTATTGATTCTGTTCTTTGATATTGCATTTTGAACATTGTGTTCGAAACAAGGTGCATATATATTTGATCTTTGTATTATATACAACGTAATGAGGGTGTTCATTTGTGATAATGTAAATAGATATTTCATTTTCGTGTAGATATTTTGAACAGTTATGTTTTTTTTGTAATCTTATTGATTGTATTTTTTTACCCGCTGTCATAGGATGATCAACATTTTTTTTTTTGATTTTTCAAAAACCTTTATTGAGAGATTCAGTACTACCAGGATACAATTTTCCAGTAAATCAGAGCATCCTTCATGGTGGATCATTTACAAAGCACATCACAAATAAAAATAGACCAATCAAGCAAAGGCATTATCTAGCACAATGTGGCAAATGCATTGTTAAGCCATAAATAACTGAATAGTGTAACGTCAGCACCTTAGAGGAGGGAGCAGGTCCGGTTCGAGAGCGTTGGGGATAGGAAAGGAAGTGACTACTGACCAGCACCGACGGCCGCCACGGGTGGAGTGCCGGCGGGGAATGCGGGAGAGGCAGTGCAGCTACGGTGTGAACGGGTATGAAGGTACATCACCAGGGGCCAGAATTCCGATAGTAGGGTCTGATATCTAGAGGCATCTTCAAGCCATGGGGCACACTTAGATGCCGGTCTGCGCCCCCAACACCTGGCAACCCTATGCCGTGCGAGATCGAGCAACATTGTGACCAATCGGCGAGAATCTTCCGGAAAGAATTTAACAAAGCCCAGCAGGCACAATGGTGGGTCAGGCCGAACTGGCGGAGAGGTAATCTCACAGATATCTGCACAAACCTGCCACCAGAAATCAGACACTCTAGAGCACAGCCAAGCCAAATGAGCTAAATCTACGGAAGGGGCAGGGCAGCCAAGCACGTGTCGTCAATGATGTGTCCCAGTTTAGCTGAGCGGGGTGTGATATACCCTATGTAAATATTTAAAGTGTATAAGACGGAGACGATAATTGGGAGATCATTTTTTAGTCTGATTACAGCAATATAGCCAGTCGGCTTGGGAAATGTCCTCACCAAGATCCTCACCCCATACCACTCGGGCACGCTCAGTGGAAATGGAGGCGGTCAACAGGGTGATTGCATATAGTTTGGTCACCAGCTTCTGTGGGGGGTGGGGGAGAAATAAATGAAGCCGAGAGAGGGCAGCAACAGGGGAGGCTGGGGAAACGTGGAATGCAAGTCCCTGCAGAACGCTTGCAACGGATAAAAGAGCAAAGTGTCCATAGGACCAGAAGAAGCTGGAAGAAAATAGAAAGTATTTCAAGGACATAGATCCACCAGTGTCGCCAGTGCCAGACTGGCGGCGTGTTTGGACATGCCAGATGGTTGGAGAAGAGTGAAGGTATGGCACAGCATTAGCTGATAGCATAGGGAAATTGGAGAGGTAACGCAGTCCCAGCCAAGCCCAGTACAATGTCTCAACCGTGTCCACCTCAGCTTGTGAGCGAACGGTCGGGGCGCACATCGCGGTGTTCAATGGCCAAGAGGCCGCAAGGTCAGCCTCGACTGCGACATGTGGCTGATAAGGGGAGGGGTGAATCCAAAAGTGCAAGAATCTGGCCTGGGCGCATAAGGCATAAAGTTTGAAATGGGAGCACCCAAGCAGCCGATCGACATGGGGAGAGTAAGGATGTCGTAGGCAATCCTGGGTTACTTGCCGGCCCAGACGAGATATATAATCAAGGAGCGGAGTTTATGAAAAAAATGAGCAGTTAATGCTATGGTGATATTCAAAAAGAGGTAAAGGAATTTCGGGTAGACCACCATCTTGGCGATTGCAATGCGACCAGCCAGAGACAGGGGGAGCCGATTCTATTGAGGTAGTTTAGACTCGAGCCAATCCACTGCGCGTCCGAAGTTGGCCTGCCATAAGTCATCCAAGTCTCTGCTCTGCCAAATACCTAGATAGCGAGTGGGGTGAAAATTGCAAAAAACACAGTTGATGGACAGAATGTAGAACAATGTCATACATTCACCCCAGTACAAGGATCTGGGCCTAAATCCATCATTTTTTGCACTCCACACCACCCTGGGTTAGACACTGGCTATATGCAAATCAGCTCTGACCCTGTGCCCCATGGGAACAGTCCAGTCCGAACTACCAAGCCAAGTCTTTCCCAGACCGGAATCAAACATCCAAGGACCGGTTTCTGGCTATCAGCCTTCATTCAGCCTGGATAGCTTGACTCCAGTGGTGTGGATAGCCTGGGACTCACGTCTGAGTATACCCAGCACACTCGGGGTGAAAATTGCAAAAAACACAGTTGATGGACAGAATGTAGAACAATGTCATACATTCACCCCAGTACAAGGATCTAGCGAGTGGGGCCAGAGGCTCATACGAAAGGAAAGTCTGGACTAAATGGCTTGGTGGCATCCGTGAGCGGGAACAGAACTGACTTGCTCAAGTTCACCTGTATGCCAGAAAGACCTCCAAACCGTAATATCTTGCACACTAGAGTGCTGAGGTTTTCTTCGGGATGGAGGACATACATTGTAATATTGTCCGCTTACATAGGGACCAAGAGGGCACCAGCCAAGAAGATGATGCCCCTCTGAGTATGGTGTTGCTGGAGCCGGGCGGCAAGGGGCTTCATCGCAATAGCAAAGAGCATGGCGGAAAGCGGGCACCCCTGCCGAGTACCGCACCCAATCAAAATAGGATCAGAAATCTGACCGTTGATCCAAAGGTGGGTGGAAGGGCTGGTATAGAGGAGTGATATCTTGCGAATAAAGATGTTGCTGAAGCCGAGGCGCGGTAGAAGAAAAAATAAAAAAGGCCACTCAAGAGTGTTGAATGCCTTGTGGCATTGAGTAAAGCAGCAACTGCTAGAAGGCTAGGATTGATCTGGTGAAGGACCGAGAAAATTGTCTGGAGATTGTTGGATGTGGCGCAGCCCAGGATGAAACCGGACAGGTCCGGAAGAGTGATGATGGGCATGAGGAGGAGAAGTCGGGAGGCCAGTAACTTCGCAAATATTTTGTTGTCAATATTAATTAAAGAGAGAGGGCGATATGAATCGAGGCAATCAGATGGTTTGTCCAGCTTAAGTAAAAGCATTATCATTGCCTCATGGAGTGATTGCGGGAAAAGGCCATTGTCAAAGGAGTCATTATACATGGCGGCCAGATACGGCTCAAGAATCGATGCAAAGGTCTGATAGAACGAGGCGGGGAGACCATCTGAACCAGGGGCCTTGTCACTGGGTAAACTATTTATGGCAGCGAGTATTTCTTCTTTAGAGAAGGGCTCATCTAAAAATTTACGATGGTAGTCCTCGAGCCAGACCAATGCGATTGTATTGAAGTATTGGGTAAAATCCTCACGGGAGAGGATGGAGCTCGCGGTATAGAGTTGCGAGTAGTAGTCTGTGAATGAAGTCTTAATTTCCTATGGGGAGATGGTTCTGATGGGGCCACCACCCCGGAGGGCCATGGTGTACGATGCGGTATGAGGGGGACGAAGGAGGGTAGCTAGGGTCCTGCCAGGCTGATCGCCCACCCCAAAACTGCGATCCAGGGCTTCCCTGCCAAGGAAGGAGAGTTCCTGGTTAGCCTCCTCAGTGAATTTTGTATGTTTTTCGCGCAGACGAGCGAGAGTCTTAGGGCTTGAGCAGGTTGCATGAGCGGAGTCCAAAGCCTCAATCTCAGATTGAAGCTTAAGTGGAGTGGATGAAGTGCAGGACACCAGATTGCCTCGGATCACAGTCTTGAAGACTTCCCACAAAGTGGATGCGGAATCCACAGAGCTGACTTTCAAGTCAAAGTAGTTAGAGATTGCTGTTTGGATCTCATCACAGAAGACGGAGTCACGGAGAGAGTTTAGAGAAAGCCGCCAGGTGAAAGCACGCTGAGGAAAGTGAGGAAGGTGGAGGCAAAGCTGAACTGGCGCATGATAAGAAAGAGTATGTGCCATGTTGTTAGCAGAGGTTAGCCAAGTGATAATGTCAGGGGAGGCGATACAAAGATCGATATGAGACCAGCATCCGCGGGCACCGGTGAAAAAGTGCCCTCTCTAACCTCGGGCCACATGTGACGCCATGCATCATATAAAGAGTTGGTGGTGGGTATTGACTGAAGGAGAGCGGAGGAGCAAGGGTGGAACAAGTAGGGACCAGAGCGGTCCAATACTACTGAAAGTGTGACGTTAAAATCTCCCCCCCCAAGAAGTGCAGCGGGACCCAGGGATGAAATAGGTGTGATATGTGAGTAAAAAAGTCAGGGTCGCCTGAGTTAGGGCCGTACACAGCAGTGATCGTCAAAGGTTGAGACAGCAGGGAACCATGCAAAATGATGTAGCGTCCTTCAGGATCAGTAAGTTGTATTCCATCGGAGCCCCCTCCTTACCAAGGTGGAGACACCCGGGAATACGAGTAATGAAAAGAGGAGTGCGATTCCCCCCAGTAACGCGATTGAAGTCTAGTAGAAGTCGCTGGTAGCAGATGGGTTTTCCTGTAATAAGCATATGTCAACTTTGTGCCGGAGTAGGTGAGAGTGATTGAGCCTGGCCTTGCGATGGTCATTAAAACCGCGGATGTTCCAGGTCCAACATATGGTGTCAGTCATACTATGCTAGACCAGGGTGAAATGCGGTGCAGGGCAGCAAGTTCAGTCCGTGGCCGTAGATTGGTGCGTGTAACAAGGGAAAACATACCCGGAGGAACAATGGACGGGACAGTCGCAGAAAACGTGCTATGGAGCCAACCAGTACCTGCGAGTGTGTGTGGCTAGACTATGAGGAAAGTCACTAATAGGGAAAAAAAGGAGAGGCAGTCGGCACCGATCCAAACAGTGCAAACCTATAAAAGGGTGAAGTGCATTGTACAAACACAATACAGTGATTAAGCATAACAATGTAGTAATGCATATTGAGGAGCTACAACAAGTAAGGACAAAAATAGGTCTGACGGTGAGGTGATGCATACTGAAAGGAAGTGGAAGATGGGAAAGAATAGGCAAAAACATCACCATGATAGGACAGAACAACCCAAACATACCCCCACCCCAACCCAACCCACCCCACTGCACAAAAAGCAATATGAAAACTTGTTTCTGGCAAAACAGTAGCAGAAAGAATGCAGTCAACCACATTCCCCAAACACCCCCCCAACCCAACCACCCCACCCCTGCATTCCCAAAAACATTTCCAAAAGACCCACCACCCCCACACTCGCTCCAACCCCCCAATCAGGCTGAGATACTCCCCCTTCCCCCCCTAGGAACCCACAATTTGAAAGAGGGAAAACCATGTTGGGAATGGGAATTATATCTTGAGGGCATGGGAGGGCTTGACGTACTCCCCCGCAGAGAAGCAGGGGGGCCAAGCTATAATAAAAGCAGTCAGCATTCAGGTAATAGTTAGCCAATAAGTCACAACTTATCAATCATTGTCACTGAGGTGGAAAGACCCAGGGGTCCGCATGAACCCAGAAGACTTAATAAGAGTCACAGGCCTGGGAAACAAACAGTGCAAGAAAAGTGAAGAAAAGACTCGGAGAACAAATCAGTAATTGTCGCTGAGATTATCCACAGCAGCTGCTTGGGAGTCGGTCGGTGAACAGCGGTGGGATCTGTCAAGTTTTTTTGCAAAAGCCAGTGTCTCTCTCGGGTTCCGGGAATGTGTGAGTCTTTGTGCCTTGCTTAACACGCAGTTGGGCCGGGTATGCCAGCGAGTAGGAGATATTGTGCTTCTGGAGGATCCTTTTGGCCGGCAGAAACTCATGACGAGCCGCCTGGACCATGACAGTGTAGTCAGGGTAGAAAGAGAGAGAGTTACCCTGGTGGCGGATATCGCCCTTTTCACTGGCCGCCTAGAGGATGGCATCACGGTCCTTGAAATTCAAGATCTTGGCTATAATAGGGTAGGCAGGTAGGCCAGGGCTAGGACGAGGACCAAGGGACCAGTGAGCCCGTTCGACAATGAAAACAGATGAGAGGACGTCGCTAAAGAGTTCACGTGCCAATTGCTCCACAAAGTCCTCCATATGAGACTCAGGCACACCTGTGATACAAAGGTTACTCCTACGCGAGCGTGCCTCCAAATCTTCATTCTTGTCGAGAATAACAGCTAGTACCTTGTATATCTGTAGCAGTTTTTGGCGGTCTTGGGTAGCGGCGTCCTCTGTGTCAGACACCCTGGTCTCGACATCAAGGATATTAGAATTGGGGGTCTCTGGTTGGCACAGGTATGCACTTGTAACAAACGGGGACCCTCTCCTCTAGTCAGGGCAAGGGAACCACTCCTTAAAAATGACTCCTGTTCATCCTTTAGGTTGCTTGGAGCGAGCAGACAAGGCTCATCCTTAGGGCGCTAAGTCAGTTAGGCATTTATGATCACATACAGTAATATCAAAGACCCACCACAAATAGACACCAGGCTGTATTTAGGAAAATACCTGTACTTTATATAAAAATAAGTTGCTATGCAGTTTTATCACAAGACCATAATAACGATGTAAAAATGAGGCCACAGTATTCTGAAATAACAAGCCTTTTGTGGAGGTTCTTAAGAATGTTCGGTTAGGGGTCCTGTGTGCTTCGCACGAGTTGGGCGACCCTTTTTTATTCAATTCGTACTTTTTGCAAGTGTCACACCGTACCTGGAAAGGGGTGCAGATGCAGCCCCAATGAAGGCGGGCCGGGGGACGAGGTCTGCGGTACTCTCAGGCAGTCCAGCTTGAAGGGGGACTCGAGGGGCGAGGTGACTGAGCGGGGCTGCGGAGAAGGGGGGCAGGCGATCCGGGGCGTAGGAGTTCATGGAGCGAGGCGTCTGGACGATGCGTACTTTTACAATACGCGCTGAGGGGGACTGTGCCACGGATGTGGGTGTGGGCGGCCCAATGTGCATTTCAGGTACGCACCGTACCGGACGGGTTGAGGCCACAGGGAGGTCCGGTGCGAAGTTGCAAGAACGAGGCGGCACCTGGCGGCGGGTACGGAAAGTACCCACGGCCTCTCTCTTGGTGCGGTGCTTTGCTTTGAAGGTACGGACCGTACCTTTTGCTCGGATTAGGTCAGGGCAGATGCGGGTGATCTCCTCAGCAGGCCAGAGCGGGCGGGAGACGGCCAGTACACTTCAGGCGTGCAGGCGTTTCTCGCCTCCCAAAGGGGGCTCCGGGCTTTTCCAGCGGCTGGGGTGACCCAAAGGTGTGCGGCTCAGAGGAAAGTGGGGGGCAGGGTGCGGGTGGCCCAGCGAAGCGGACTCAGCTCGGGGGAGAGCGGCGCGGCTCGAGGCGGGGGCGGCCAGACACAGGCTGCAAAGGGGGGCGAGCGAGGCACACTTCAGGCGGGGCTCCAGCGGCACAAGGAGTTCAGACAAGTCCCAGCAACTTGACAGGGAAGGCAGATAGAGTCCACTGGTCATGGGACTGTTCAGGGGCAAGGTCAATTCCAAGCCCTTGGAGATTGTTTTAGACACAAATGTCGCAAAGTTCTTTCTGGGCTTTTCCTCTCCTTTCTCAGCAAGGCACCAACTGCAGGCCAGTCTCCTAGATCAGAGACATTCTTCCTCCTTCAGCTTCTCCTGGTCCTTCTAGTTGGGCAGAGGTTCTTCGTGGTCAAAACAGGATCTGATTTGTTAGGAGCAGAGCTCCTTTTTTTATACACAGTTTCTTTTGTTCTCTCAGGCCAGGGGGGCCTTTGCATAGTCCATCTCAGCTCTGGAGCACTTTGTTTGGCAAACTCTAGTTTCTCTTTTCAGTGAGCAGGGCAGGCACATCAGACGCTCCACAGGAGGCGGAGACAGCATTGTGGTGACAAGAACAGTCCAGGAGTACTCTGTTGACAGTCTTCCCCTCTCTCCTTACAAGGTGCAGGGTAGAGTCATCAGTCGCTCCCCAGGGGGCGGGGGCGGCATTGAGGTGGCAGAGCACAGCCCCATTCAGAGTCAAGGGGCACTCCCCCCACCCATCCTGGTGTAATCCTTCTATTCACCACCTGTCATCCCCAGCCCTGTCACTCACAGAAACCAGACAGCAGATACAAATAAGAGCAGAGGAGGTCTGAAATCGTTAGGCAAGCAAATACTAACTTTCCAAAAGTAGTATTTGCAAACACAGGATATTAACATAAACTTTACTAAAAGACGTATTTTATTATTCTGATTTCAGGCATACTAAACTTGACCTTTTACCTTGCTCTCTGAGTCTGTTAGGATTATAGAGTGTAATAATTCCAGAAGCCCTTTCTGGTCTATGGAGAGCTGGTAGCCTTACAACAGTGAAAAACAAAAATGGCTGTAATTCACTATTAGGACATGCCACACACATCAGGGCTTGTCCTACCTTATGCTTACAATGCACCCTGCCCTTGGGCCTACCATAGGGGTGACTCACATGAAGTAAAGGGAAGATTTAGAGGCTGGCAAGTGTGTACACTTGCCCAGCCAGCATGACAGTACCAGACTGCATGCAGGTTCTGCAATGGCAGACCTTAGACATATTTTAAAAGGCTGCTTCTGTGGGTGGCGCAACCCGCGCTGAAGGCCCACTAGCAGCATTGGTAATTACAAGCCCTGGAACTCCTGATGCACTTTACTGGGGACTGATATTAAACCAAATAAGCCAATCATGGAAATCAATTGCATGTACACTTTTCATATGGAGCGCTTGCACTGTGGCACTGATTGGCAGTGGCACAGTGCCCTGAGCAGCTAACACCAGCAAAACATCTGAGGCCCATCAGCTAAAAGTGGAAGGGAGACGCACGCCAAGGTGCCAGGTCTAACACGGAAGCCTGGCATCATGGGCCTTAACCATATCCAGACGGGCAGATAGCTGGTCTAGTTGAGCCGCAATGTTGGGACAGTTGATTTCACATCAAGCATGCTGGCCTTCAGGTCATCCTATCGGAGTTGTGCCATTTCAGAGGGAGCCAGGGGGTCACCTCCGTCCGCACCGGCACTCTCCTGGCGCTTTTGGTGGCGCTGATAAAAGGTGACCTTTGACTGCTTTGGGTCGATACGTCCCATGACTGGAGGACATCAGCGAGATGAGAAGCCAAGCAAAGGAGGGAAGGAGACCAGAGTTCCTGAGGGCTAGCAGTACCAGGAGCCAGAACACAGGGAGGCCAGTTGCGGGGGCGCTGGAGTTTCGACCGTCCGCCAAACCAAAGGAGGATCAACAGGGGCCCATTCGGGGAGCGCCAGCCAGAGCAGCTCGCTTAAGACAGCCTCGAGCAGGGGCACCAGGCAATGTGCACCACGGCACAGTGGAGGCAGGAGACACTGATCTGGGCACAAGCGGGAAGCAGATCAGTTGAGGCGGGTATAAAGCCAAAATCTAAACAGGGGACTGCTCTACGTGACCTCCCAAAGCAATGAACAGAGGCAGCCAAATGACCAGCAGGAGGCAGCAGAGAGTTCATGGTGTCAGGCAGCATTGAAAATTATCATCGGCACCAGGCCAGGGCGAGCTGCAGCACTGTGGAGATGGGAGGTACTGGTTGAGGCATGGGCAGCAGCACCGCAGGGCGAAAGCAGACCAAAGAAGGCGGACAGGGTACCGCAACCAAGACAGGGGGGAGCTCAGTGTTCAAAGCCTCAGCTGCATGGAGGCACAAGGGCCAGGACCCAGCAGGGGGTGACAAAAGGGTGCAGTGTGGCGGGCCGCTCTCGGGCCGGAACCATAGGCTGGGCGGCCTAGAGCAGCAGGGGGGAAATTTTGATCAACGTTGGCACTGGAGGGAAGGCAGACAAGTGGTGATGTCCGTCAGTCCTGGCAGCAGTGGGACGGCAGCGAGCGAGTACACAACGATCGAGATTCAGCTGCAGATAGCATCGCGTCTGGAGTGTGGGGGTCATCGTAGATGTGAGGCCCACAGGGACGATCCGGCAGCAGCAGAATATCTAGGCTAGGAAACCGGGACCGAAGCGTGAGGGGGTTAGAGCACAACGGGAGAGTCAGGGGGAGCATGCCACCTGCCCCTCCGGGTCTGATGGGGGAAGGCCTAGACAGTGGGTGCCAATAGGTAGAAGATAGCGCCCAGGCCGGAGGCCGGGCCGTGCGATGAGTAAAGCACACTCCCAGTGAAGACGCTGCACCGGGCAGATGATCGCCCCCATTCCTGGATTTCACAGCTGGTTCCAGGAAGGCAGAGATAGCCTCAAGTGCCGCCAAGGCCAGGGCACACTCAGCGGCAGAACACAGCCCAGCAGCGGTCCCAGAAGGCAGAATTGGGCCCAGGACGTGCCGCGAGGACAAGTAAGTGACAATGGGGCGGATTCCGTCCTGCAATGTGAGCGTTGCCTACAGGATGATGAGGGATATTAGGCTTGGCCGTCAGAGCCCACTCAAGGCGTGGCCATTTTGCAGCCAGCCAAGCCACGCCCCCATAGGATGATCAACATTGAAATCAGCTTGTATGGTGAAATTCAATAGAATCTAAAGACAGCAAAAAAGGCAAACTGAATATGTTATGTAATTGTGAAATAAGGTTGTGTTCTCAAAACTATAAAATGATATGAAATAACATTACTTTTTTCTTCTCTTTTACAGACCAAACTACTAAACTTGAAAATATTTTAAATTTACATTACAAAAAAAGTGAAAAAATGTTTCAATCAGTTTCATATCTACTTCAAAACAGGTAAGATGAAGTCACCTAAGCATTACCCATGCACTGCTACGCTACAATCACCCATCCAGCACCATGTACTTATCCAATCATTCTGCCAATACCCAAGCACTTATAAATTCACCATACACTTTACTTGCGGTACTCTAATTATCCAGTCACTACCCATGTACTCATGAAATGACTCAGGCACTAACTCATGCACTGCTAAAATCCATTCAGACCTCTAAACAACTACACACTACTGATGCACTCCAGCAATCCCCCGGTCATTTCATATGCACTTCTCCAATCACTCATCCAGCACCATGTACTTATTTAATCACTCTTCCAATGCCCAAGCACTCATAAATCCACCATGCAATCTCTTTGCAAAACTCTAATCATCCAGCCACTACCCATGTACTCATGCAATGACCCAGGCCCTAACATATGCACTGCTACAATGCTCTGTGTACTATCCATGCAGCCGTCGAGCCACCTACACCCTACTGATTTACTCCTCCAATTACTCAGTTAGTACCCATGCACTCCAGCAATCCCCCTGTCACTCCCCACGTACTCCTCCAATCACCTGTCCAGCACCATGTACTTATCCAATTACTCCGCCAATACTCAAGCACTTATACATTCACCATGCACTCTCTTTGCAGTACTCTAATCATTGAGTCACTACCCATGTACCCATGCAATGACCCAGGCACTAACATATGCACTGCTACAATCCTCCATGCACTACATATGCAGACCTCTAACCACCTGCACACTAATGATTTACTCCTTTAATTACCCAGGTAGTACCCATGCACTCCAGCAATCCCCCTCTGACTTCCCATGCACTCCTCCAATTGTTCATTCAGCACCACGTAGGTATCCAATCACTCTGCCAATACCCAAGTACTTATACATTCACCAAGCACTCTCTTTGCAGTACTCTAATCATCCAGTCACAACCCATGTACTCATGAAATGACCCAGACACTAACACATGCAGTGCTATAATCACATGTGCACTACCCATGCAATCCCCTAACCACCTACACACTGCTCATTCACACCTTCATTTTCCCACGTAGTACCCATGCAGTCTAGCAATCAAACTGTCACACCCTGTGCATGCCTCCAGTCACCCAGCCAGTACCATATACTAATCCAATCACTCCTCCAATGTCCAAGCACTTATAAATTCACCATACACTCTCCTTGCAGTACTCTAATCATCCAGTCACTACCCATGTACTAATGCAATGACCCAGACACTAACACATGCAGTGCTACATTCACATGTGCACTACCCATGCAGTCCTCTAACCACCTATACACTGATCATTCACACTTTGATTTTCCCGTGTTGTTGCCCATGCAGTCCAGCAATCACACTGTTACCCCCCATTTAATACCGTTTTCTGATATCAGAGTCTGCCGCAGGCGCCATGAGACTTCCTGGAAGTGATTTGTGCGCCATATAAATATCCATGACTTGACTTGACTTTACATGCATTCCTTCAATCACCCAGCAAGTACCACGTACTTATTTAATCACTCCGTCAATACACAAGCACTTGCAAATTCATCATGCATTCTCCTTGCAGTACTATAATTATCCAGTTAAATAGGCACTACTCATGCAGTCATACATTCACCCATGCACAACCTATTCACTGTTTGAATCAATCAACATCTACACATATACTCATGCAATAACCCACACATTAGCATGCAGTTAATTCTCCAGATAAGGTAGTTCTGGAAAGAACTCGTTTTCTTCTTCTCTTTTTGGTTTTATAATTGTTTGTGTTTTTTTAACCTTTTTGTACAATTTGTGGATTTTTTTTAAAAAAACAGGAAAAACAAGAGAACTAAGTTTCAACTTTGGCAATTAAGCAGTCATTGTAACGATAAAAAAAATAAACGTGGTGATTTCTTGCTGTAGAAAACACAGCATCTATTGACTGCTCCCTGCAGCAAAGCACAGTCTTGCACTTTATACAAACTTGCTGCAGATTGGCAAATTCAGGACGAATGTCCAGACCTCGAGATGAGGAGCTTGAGGCTCCTGACGTGTTTGGATCAGCTCCCTGGTTATCCTGCTGCATCTGTTCCTGGGCAAGTGGTAGTTGTTCACGTGCAAGTGGTTGATGATGAATTGTCTTCAGATGCTTCATCATGCTAGATGTTCCGCAAGAATATTTCTTGTCACTCTCCCTCAACAGTACTCTTAGACACAGAGTACAGATCACCTTGACTTTTTTTTCTCCAGGTGAAATAGGAAAAAATTTCCACATGATAGATTCTTTCTTTTTCTTTAAAGGCACGTCCAATTCATCTTCTTCAGATGGAACATCCACCACAGGAGTAGAAGAAGCAATTTGTATTCCAAAAGGAAAACACCAAAATATATACAATGGAGTTAAAAAAAGCACAGCAGGTGTGTCTCCTGGGATGTTGTACAAAGAATGAGAAAAATGGGTATGGCCCTTCAACTTCTGGAATGGAAAATCTTATGAACCAATTAAATGCTTTCTTTTAGAAGACACATGGGAGTCGCGCACCCAGCACGCACCTGACGCGACTTCGTGAAAATATATTTAAGAGTAATATAACTTTATTGCAATTACAAATATATCATTTTCATAATTAGTTTATATAATCTCTTGGCCTAATATACATATTCAACTAGTATACATATAGTTTTAGACATAAAATAATGTTTGCGTGAGTCACGCATCCAGAGCGACCGCGTACGTACATAATGTTACACAGGGCGGGGACCTGCTTATCTATCACATACCAAACGCGCACATGAGGTGATCCTATACATATATGACATTACGCAGGGCCAGGCAGCACACACCTGTCGCATATCCTATACATGTATGATGTTACACAGCAGCAGGCAATAAGCACCCATAGCTAACCCAATGCGCTTTGTTCACGACTTTTGCAATATGGCGGCTCGAATCCGCGCACCCACCAAGATAGCTACATGATGGGTACGCAGTTCCACTATTAAATTATTTTTTTTAATATATTTATATTTAACAAAACACAAGACATTACATTATTTTAATTAAAAAAAAAAATAGAAAAAGGATTTTTAGGATAATATATTGACTAAATATCACTAAAACAAGTTTGAAGATTATTGGACCAACCATAGGTTTAATGAGTAATAATTATAGTTAAAAATTATCATTTAAAAAACCATTGAAATTCTCTAAAAAAAAACATAGGTTTCAGGCACAATATAGTTAGAAAATATAATTTAAAAAACCTTAGAAATGCACTGAAAAAACCATAGGTTTCAGGAACGTTATAGTTAGTTGGACATTTCAAATGTACAAAATCATAGAAATTCCCGCGTTATAGATAGTTCAGCTAACTATAAATCTCTCCCCCTCAATGCACTGCTGATGACCTCACATATTACATCATTCATGACATGGTCCGTGACATCACTGATGACATTTCAATCACATGGTATGATTTTGTACGTGTGAAATGTCCAACTAGCTATAACATATATGTATGAAAAAGTTCACAGTCAGGTGAACGAAACGCGTCAGGATGTCAATAACTGCCCACCATGGTCAAATAAAATTGCTTCCAGCAATGTGTTGCATGTTCGGCTCACTTCCTTACCTTCAGGAGGAGTTTTTCTGGTGATATTAAGCGGCGTAGTCCGGCCGCAGAGCCACGCACTACCTGCAAGAGCACCGAAAATCACCCGACTTGGGACCAAAACCTTTGACTCGGAAACAAACTCAGGGTGATCGGCTGCCACCAAACACTGGACTTTCGGTTAGATTCCAAGTTGCCTTAAAACTACGGACTGCTACTGAAGCAACACCAGGGATATTCAGAGTCTCCCACCGTCACAGTTTAAACAGAGGCACTACGAGAAAACAATCACGGACAGAAGCTGCGGGACTACAACATCCATCATGCCATGCGATCATCATTAGGGGTGTCCACTAGAGGGCCGGCAATGATATAAAATACCCTGATGTATACCGCAACCATGTTCGTGTCTGCCTGGGCCAACCTTTGAAAAAGTTCACAGTGAGGTAAATGAAACGCGTCAGGATGTCAATAAATGCCCACACTGGTCGAATAAAATTGCTTTAAGCAACGTGTTGCATGTGCGGCTCACTTCCTTACCTTCAGGAGGAGTTTTTCTGCTGATATTATTAAGCAGCCTGGTCCGGGCGCAGAGCCAGGCACTACATGCAAGACCGCCGAAAATCACCCGACTTGGGACCAAAACTTTTGACTCGGAAACAAACTCAGGGGGATCGGCTGCCACCAAACACTGGAGTTTTGGTTAGGTTCCCAGCAGCTCTAAAACTACGGATTGCTACTGGAACAACACCAGGGATATTCAGAGTCTCCCACCGTCACAGTTTAAACAGAGGCACCGCGAGAAAACAATCACGGACAGAAGCTGCGGGACTACAACATCCATCATGCCAGGCGATCATCATTAGGGCTGTCCACTAGAGGGCCGGCAATGATATAAAATACCCTGATGTATCCAGCAACCATGTTTGTGTCTGCCTGGGCCAACCTTTAAAAAGTTCACAGTGAGGTGAACGAAACGCGTCAGGATGTCAATAACTGCCCCCACTGGTCGAATAAAATTGCTTCATGCAATGTGTTGCATGTGCGGCTCACTTCCTTACCTTCAGGAGGAGTTTTTCTGCTGATATTAAGCGGCGTGGTCCGGCCGCAGAGCCAGGCACTACCTGCAAGAGCGCCGAAAATCACCCGACTTGGGACCAAAACCTTTGACTCGGAAACTAACTAAGGGTGATCGGCTGCCACCAAACACTGGAGTTTCCGTTAAGTTCCCAGCAGCCCTAAAACTACGGACTGCTACTGGAGCAACACCAGGGATATTCAGAGTCTCCCACCGTCACAGTTTAAACAGAGGCACCGCAAGAAAACAATCATGGACAGAAGCTGCAGGACTACAGCATCCATCATGCCAGGCGATCCTCATTAGGGGTGTCCACTAGAGGGCCGGCAATGATATAAAATACCCTGATGTATCCCGCAACCATGTTCGTGTCTGCCTGGGCCAACCTTTGGAAAAGTTCACAGTGAGGTGAATGAAACGCGTCAGGATGTCAATAACTACCCACACTGGTCGAATAAAATTGCTTCAAGCAACGTGTTGCATGTGCGGCTCACTTCCTTACCTTCAGGAGGAGTTTTTCTGCTGATATTAAGGGGTATGGTCCGGGCGCAGAGCCACGCACTACCTGCAAGAGCGCAGAAAATCACCCGACTTGGGACCAAAACTTTTGACTAGGAAACCAACTCAGGGCGATTGGCTGCCACCAAACACTGGAGTTTCGGTTAGGTTCCCAGCAGCCCAAAAACTACGGACTGCTACTGGAGCAACACCAGGGATATTCAGAGTCTCCCACCGTCACAGTTTATACAGAGGCACCACGAGAAAACAATCACGGACAGAAGCTGCGGGACTACAACATCCTTCATGCCAGGCGATCATCATTAGGGGTGTCTACAAGAGGGCCAGCAAGGATATAAAATACCCTGATGATATATATATATATATAAATATATATAATCTCCTGGGGGTTGCCAGTAGATAGTTATAGATAGGCCCTATTATCCATAGGAAATCCGCAAATTCTATTGGCAATAACTTTGGCGTCGATTGATGAATCTTCTTGAAATTTTCCAAACTTTTGGCCAGCTCAGTTCCGCTTCTTCCCTTGAGGCTGATTGGTGAAGCGGGGGCCAAGAAAAAAGGGGGGTCCCAAAATGTATTTTCCCAATGCCAATTTCCCATAGGACCTTTAGCCACGGCTACAGCGTGAATGGCTGAACGGAATCAAACAAAATTTGGCAGAGAGGTAGTCCTCAGTTCCGACTAGTGTCTTTGGCATATCTGGTGTCAATCTGTTCAGTAGTTTCTTTGAAAATTATGGTTAAAGTAATTTATATATCTATGGGTGCAGAGGATCCGCAGATTATGCGAGGATTGGCCTCGTAGAATAAGCACACCGTCCCGATCACTCGCTCAGTTCTAATTGGCTGTCAAGCGGTTGTAAACATTTGAAATCAGGATCTGTTGGCAGCCATTTTGTGCCTGGTAGAAGCGAGGCTGAGGAATTCATTGAAATATGTGTGGAACGTGTGAAAAGGGGGCAGGGTAGACACACCCTGACCCCCTAGGCCTGCGCAGGGGGTCCCACAAGGACCCCCAGGCCCCCCCCAATTTTTTTTTCAAAAGACACAATTGTCCCTAGGCCCCACCCCCTCCTGGCACTACTCTGCAAAGGCGCCATTGGCACGTTTGCAGGGGGGAGCAAACTCCCCTTGAATTCTGGGGGTCCCTGGCTGCCAACTATCCCACCAGGAACCTCCAGTATGCGCCAGGGGGCTGTGTTGCAGAGAGGCCCCTTTTTACACCTCTCTGCAACACCTCTCTGTGGTGCTTACTGGAGGAACCTGGTGGGCTAGTTGGCCCCCAGGGTAACTCTGGATTGAAGGGGACTTAATCCCCCAACTTAAAACACGCCATGGGGTGCGTTTGCACAGTGGTGAAGGTAATGTGTGGGG
Organism: Lissotriton vulgaris; assembly: GCF_964263255.1. Lineage (NCBI taxonomy): Eukaryota > Metazoa > Chordata > Amphibia > Caudata > Salamandridae > Lissotriton > Lissotriton vulgaris. Next base: position 783,129,293 of record NC_141691.1, read on the forward strand.
TCTGAGGAGATATGTGTGCAAACACACCCTGTGGTGTGTTTTAAGTTGGGGAATTAATTCTTCTTCAATCCAGAGGTCCCCTGGGGGCCAACTAGCATGTGCAGTCCTGGCAAGGAATGCACATGTGCAGGTTCCCGTGCATGCACAGTTTCCAAGATGAAGCCGCGATGAGGAAGTTTGCGGCTTAATCAGGTACTTTTTTTCAAGTTTCATTTTAGCCTTTAAATATAATTTAATTTGGCGGACTGGAGGTGGGCGGGAGGCGGGCAGGAAGCGGGTGGGAAGCGGGTGGCGGGGGGTTGGCAGGGGCGGGCTCGCGTAACGGAAATATCACAGAGAGGCACTTATATTGGTTCAATCTCCGTGCCTCTCCGCGATAGTCCCTTCACCGACTTCCGCCCACCCCTATTAATTTCCCATGGAAATTTTGAGACAGGCTACAGCCCGAACTGCTGAACGGAATAACCCCAAATTTGGCAAAAAGGTAGTAGTTGGTTCAGAAAGAGACCTTTTTTTAAATGGTGTAAATCCATTCAGTAGTTGATGAGAAATTCAAAAAATAAGAGTCAAAAAATCAATTTCCCATTGGAAACTTTAAGCAAGGCTACAGCCCAAACTGCTGAATGGAATTACCCCAAATTTGGCAAAAAGGTAGTGCTTGGTTCAGAAAGTGACCTTTTTTCTTAAATGGCGTAAATATGTTCAATAGTTGCTGAGAAAATAAAAAAAATAAAGTTTTGATATCTATGGCCAAGGAGGGTTCACGAACCCTCCTGACCACCAGCTTTATTCTAATTGGCTGTCAACACTCCAATCCAGGAAGTGTTGGCAGCCATCTTGTGTCTCAGTAGTAACAAGTCACAAGAAAAAAGTAAAACAAAAGTGAAAAAAAGAAAAAGGGGCAGTGCAGAAACCCCCTGACCTCCTAGCCCTGTTCAGGGGGTCCCACAAGGACTACCAGGGCCAAAAAAAGCATTTTTTAAAAAGAAATTGGTGAAGTCCGCGTTGGGGTTGCAAATTCCGGCAATTTCTTTTTTGTTTAAATGAAAAGCTTGAGCTCCTTTTCTTCATTTTAATGAGGACCCAGGTTTGGGCAGGTTCCGGGGCATTGCCAACAAATATATACAGTGGCCCGCTGGGACTCCTGCAGCCCCGGGGACCGCCTCCTCCGCGGGGACTTGCTTAAAATTATGTGCGGGAAGGCACTCTAACCTCCTGAAGCCCCGGGGACCGCCACTTCCAGGGCTTGCTTGAACTGATGTGCAGGAGGGCACTCAACCCTCCCGCAACCCCGGGTAATGCCAGCCCCGGGAGTTCTTTTTTAATGTCTGGCTGGCCTTGGAGGCCCCCCCCCCCACATTAAAAAAGAAGCCTCAGAGACCGCCACCCCTTGGGGCTTTTTTTCATTATACGATGTGCGGGTCCCGCCCTGCAGGAGGGCACGCAGCTCTTCTGCAGCCCCGGGGACCGCCATTCCCCAGGGCTTGCTTAAAATTATTTGAGGGAGGGCACTCTGTCCTCCTGCAGCCCTGGGCACCACCACCTCAGTGGCTTGCTTAAGATAATGTGCAGGAGGGCACTCGGCCCTCCCGCAACCCCGGGGACTGCCACCCCAGGGGGCTTGCATACAATTATGTGCAGGAGGGCACTCAGCCCTCCCACAGTCCCAGGGCCCGCCACCCCCGAGGCTTCTTTTTTAATGTCTGGGGGGTCTTGGAGCCCCCCACACATTAAAAAAGAAGCCCCAGGGACTGCCACCCCTGGGGCTCTTTAAATTATTCGCTGTGCCGCTCCAGCCCTGTCATAGCAAACTTGATTTAGATTTTGGAAGCGAGAGCAGGGAAATCTGCTCTTGCTTCCAAAATCCAAAGCAGTATTGCTTTTCCACATGGGAGCTGCATGTCAGCAGCTCCCCACGTGGAAAAGTAATGCCGGTTCCTGCAGGAGGCGGGGAGCTGGCGGGACCGTGGGGGCATTAGGGCTCCCCCCCACAGACCCCAACGGATAGGTCCTGCCCCAGGGGATGGGATCCCTGGGGCTAGAAGTGGCCCGGGCCGGGCCCACATGGCTCCCTTCCTAAATAAAATTAAAAATACCACCAGCTACTCCCAGTAAGCACCAGGGAGCAGCATTGCAGAGTGGTGGTCTAATGCCACAACCCCATTTTATACCACTCTGCAAGGCAGGTCTGGGGTGCTTACTGGAGGTAGCTGGTGGGCTAGTTGGCCACCAGGGACCCTTAGGATTGAAGGGGACTTAATCTTCCAACTTAAAACGTGCCACAGGGTACGTTTGCACACTTGTCACATCAGGCCCCACTCCCTCCCTGCACCACAGTGCAAATGCACAATGTGGCACGTTTTAAGTAGGGGGATTAATTCTCTTTCAATCCTGAGGGTCCCTGGGAGCCAACTAGCCCACCAGGTACCTCTTGTAAACGCCACAGGGCTGAGTTGCAGAGAGGTGCTCCGACGTCACGCCCCTTTTTTCACCACTCTGCAAACACAGAGTCTGGTGCACTGCTGGTGGGGCAATGAGGTCCTCTTGTGTCCTGAGGACCTCAAGGCACAATTGGACTTCTTCCCTGAGCAGCAGTGTGCCAGAAGCCATGTTTGCAGCGTGGTGTAAAAAGGGGCATGGCCTCAGAACACCTCTCTGAAACACAGGTCTGTGGCTCTTACTGGATGTACCTGGGGGCTACTTGGCCACCAGGGACCTTCAGGATTCAAGGGGACTTAATAGGGATGTCATAGTTAGAAATTAGCATTTAAAAAAACCTTAGAAATTCACTGAAAAAAAACATAGGTTTCAGGGACGTTATAGTTAGCTGGACATGTCACTCTTACAAAACCATGGAAATTCCACTGTTATGGTTGGTTCAGCTAACTATAACTCACAAACCCGCAATGTACTGCTCATGACATCACATATTACATAATTCATGACATAGTCAGTGACATCGCTTATGACATCACTAATGACATCTCAAATGGTATGCTGTGTTACCCTTCACATAAGTTCCATTGCCAAAGGACACAGAAAGGCAGCACTCCACACAGCAAAATCACATCAGGTAGTAGCTTGAGAAAGTCTTTTTATTTTCTTATTTTTCTGCATTGTCTTCATATACAAAAAGTGCAAACTGCAATCAGTGCATTCAGAGACAAAACAATATATATAGTCACCTTGCTGCACTGCATGACAGTGAGAGGACAGGAGTGCACCATATTTAAAAGAATATAGTGCATTCCTTGCACCAAGGTGCAAGGGTGCCTGTGTTGCATGCAGGATTGCTTTTGTGCAGACAGGGGGACCTTCCGGCACAAAAACAATGCTGACATGCATATTCCTCTTTTTTTGGGGTGGCAAATCTGTCACCAATTGTTTCTGTCAGCAGTGTTTGTACCTCTTCATTCCAGTGTTATAAGAGCTTATGCTTGCTCACATTTGTTGTGATGCAGTTGTTGAGGATAACCTTGATCCTTTTTTCAAAATCTCTAAGGGAACTGCAGCTTTTATGTATTCTGAATTCAAGTTTATCTCAAAACACAGACAGAGAGATTGGGCCAAAGGTTGACGGGAAAATAATACTGAACGCAGGACCTAAGGGTTAGGTTGGATGGGTCTGAAATACCCATTAGAACCCACAGTTTACACAAATATGCCCATAGGTGATTGACAGATACTTTCACCAGTAAAATATCAAGTCAACTCAGTCATATGACACATTGTCTGCCGTTCAGGATTATCAAAGTTTACGCACTGTCCCAGGCTTACAGCATGCATGCATACCTGTTACAGATGACATCACTGGCTCACCCATACTAAAGAGCTGGCAAGCATTGGGTCAAGTCAACAACGTCATATACAGTGTGATGCTTTAAGAACCCCTTGCATTAACCATGGGGGCATATTATCAAGCAGGGGGTTAAAATTATCACTGTTTTACCATCAGAAAACTGCAGCTAAAGCAGCGATAATTTTAAATCCCTGCTTGATAATATGCCCCCTAGTTTTACAAGCTCATGGGGCATATTATTAAGAACGGCAATAAAATTATTGCAGCTTTAGCGGCAGGAAATTGCAACTAAAGCGACGATAATGGGCTTGATAATATGTCCTTGTGAATTCCCATAGCAGCCCAGGTTCTGGTGTTAACCTGGGCTTCTATGGGAATTCACAAGGGCATATTATCTAGCCCATTATCGCCGCTTTAACTGCAATTTCCTACCGCTAAAGCGGCGATAATTTTATCACCGTTCTTGATAATATGCCCCCATGTCCTTTGACAGTTTATTCAAACTCCTTTATGCAGGGGAAGACAAGGAAACAAACCATAGAGCAGAAAGCTTAATGGCTCAAAATGCACCCACCCCAAAAAAAATATATATATATATATATATCTCCCAAGACAAATTGATATTCGTGCGCTCTCAGGAACCACACAACAATCCAGAAAGTATTAGTTCTTCGGTTTATTCACACACCACGTTTCGGCGACTTGCCTTGATCACGTGTAATAAATAAGTGTGAGAAAACGTGCTTTTTTAATATAAATAAAGTTACACGTACATCAAAATAAATGTAGGACATACAAATGCAACAGAATTCATGTCGGCCATCTTGTAACGTCTTATTGAAAAATAAGCATTCTACATGATGAACACTTGTCCGCAAGGTTATAATTGGCCACCAATGTGGATAGTGTGACATCGTTACGTATTAGGGAACTGGCCATACAACATAATATATGTAAATATCACATTTAACCGCCAACGCGTCGGCCATCTTGTAACAGTTATTGTATCCACATAATGGGACAAAAGCTTAGCTTATTATTGACAAGTGTCTTAACTGGCTGACCAGATTAAATCGTCAGCCAAAAGAAAGGGGGGGTGAAAAAGGGGAATTAATCAATAGCAGCACAAAATAAATAATAAACATGCAGCTGAACAGTTATATATATAGTGCATTATTCCTTCACAGCATTATTATACATAGTCTCGACTAAGTTGCGAGTGAGACACATGGATTGGGTGGAATTTGGAAACATATTGACAACTGTCAGAATAGAACATTAATTCTGCATTCCATTCCACTTTCGTATATACAATAGATGATATATAACAAAAGAACCCCAGATATAAGTATAAACTAACTGTAATCTAACCCCCTAGAATGCTTCAAATAGACACAAGGGTTTCCGACACATTTATAAAATAATACATTATGTATACGTGTAACTTCTTTTGTGTTTAACTGTGAAAATAAATGGTGGCTGACCGTAACCCTAAGTGTCTACGAATAGATGAACAGGAAGAGGAGCCCGTGATGGTGAATAATTCAAGGTGGGAACCCTCCCTGTCCTCCTGTAAAGAAACATACACAAAAGACCAAATTAAAATGTTAAAATTCTAGCACAGTTATAAGCATATTCATGAAGGCATCATTATTGAATTATTAAACCACTAAGACTAAAGCATCTTCTGTATTAAACTACGGATCTCCTTAGTGCTGGTATAGGGTGGTTTATTAGACGGGGAAACCAGATCTAGAAGGGGCTCACTGTGTGTGTTATCTCATTATGTGCCCTCTTTTAGGTCTACTGCTAATTCTTCATCCCAATTGAGACCACCCGGATGTTTACTTTGAAAATTGATTATATGTCTCGATTCCTGCTGTCTGAGGGATAATAATCTGTCTCCTCCTCTCGGACTGGCATGGATTTGTTCAATCAGCATATAACTAAGTAAATTAGCATCCGAGTAGTGTTTGTCTTTGAAGTGTCGTGCCACTGGGTACTTCGGGTCCTGGTTCGTAATCGCCCTTCGGTGTTCTAGTATCCTTTTCTTGGCACTGCACTTAGTACTGCCTATATACCATAGATGACAGGTACATTCTATGATGTATATGACATAGCTGGTACTGCATGTGAGGAATTGTGTAATCTTCCTCTTGATTCCATTATACGTCAGTTCATTTTTGTAAGTACTGTTACTACAGGCTTTGCAGTGATTGCACGGGTAAAAACCCTGTAGACCATGTTCAGTGTTATCTGGATACTGTGTGATGTCGTTTCTAGCAACCAAGTCTCCGATATTGCGGTTGCGTCTGTACGTAATACTGGGTCTATTCTGTATTTGACTGCCTATGATGTTGTCTTGTTTAAAGATGTCCCAATGTTTTGCAATCACCCGTTTGACAATCCCAGATTTTGCATTATATGTAAGTATCATTCTGGTGGTCTCATCAGTCTCATCTGTTAGTATCTCTTGATTTTCTAGAGTTTGTTTTCTGTCCACCTTTTCAGCTCTTTCTATTGCTCATGTGATAACCCACTGAGGATATCCCTTTTCTTTTAATATTTCAGCAATAGTATCCCTCTCTTTGTTTTACAGGTCATTAGTGTTGCAATTTCTTTTTGCCCTCAGCATCTCTCCATAAGGTATACTCCATTTGAGTACCTCTGGATGGCTGCTGAGGGCATGCAACACACTGTTTCCCGCTGTTTCCTTCCGAAACAGGGAAGTGCAGATTTGGTTATTTCTGATTTCAAGGTTAACATCTAAGTACTCAACTTTCTCATTACTGATGGTACCAGACAGTTTAATATTGTATTTGTTGGCATTCAGATTATTTACAAACATTTCGACCTGCTCTTTGTTACCCCTATAGACAATAAATAAGTCATCTATATAGCGGAGCCAGACCACCACCCTCTTGAAATCTTCTGTGAAAGTGACACTGCCATGGATCTCCTGCTCCCAGTATCCCATAAATAAATTAGCGAAGAGGAAGACATTATGTTGAAACGCGTCATGCCAATGCTTTATTGAATTAAAGTCCTCACCTGGAATTCCCGCTGTGTCTCTCCAGTTCTACTAATTTTTGGAACTTTCGTGGCATAAAGTGCGTGCTGTGTCCTGGGCGCGCTAGGAAGAGACCCGCCTCGCAAAGTGGAAGGAGTCACAGGGACAGCTTCGGCATTTGGTTCACATCCAAGGTATTGGAACCTCCAACCCACCGTATCCCTTTCGAGTAGTAGCTGCTGTGCATCACAGTCCGTGACTGCACGGAGGAGTTTCAGGACACTGTTCTTGTTAAATCCAGGCTCGAAGGGAAAAGGACTGTTACAGGTGAGGCGTACTGGGGGCCAGAGGTGAGAAACTTTTCTTCAGGGATTGCGCTTTCCAGAGCACAAGAACCCCGTTTTTCTAATTGAATCCAGGAACCCAATGAAGGACACTTGCACCGGGTCTAGGTCACGTTCCCAGTTTGCTGTTTGCTGTGAGAGGAGCATTCTGGGTACTGTAGTTTGCCGACGCAGCTACAGGGGGCTTTACTAACCTAAACCGGTGCACCTGGATTGTCCACTGATGACGAAACGAGGGGAGGTATTTAAAATGCCCTGGCGTGAAAAGCTACATCGAAGCAGGCATCTGAGGAAGACATTATGTTGAAACGCGTCATGCCAATGCTTTATTGAATTAAAGTCTTCACCTGGAATCCCCGCTGTGTCTCTCCAGTTCTACTAATTTTTGGAACTTTCGTGGCATAAAGTGCGTGCTGTGTCTTGGGCGCGCTAGGAAGAGACCCGCCTCGCAAAGTGGAAGGAGTCACAGGGACAGCTTCGGCATTTGGTTCACATCCAAGGTATTGGAACCTCCAACCCACCGTATCCCTTTCCAGTAGTAGCTGCTGTGCATCACAGTCCGTGACTGCACGGAGGAGTTTCAGGACACTGTTCTTGTTAAATCCAGGCTCGAAGGGAAAAGGACTGTTACGAGTGAGGCGTACTGGGGGCCAGAGGGGAGAAACTTTTCTTCAGGGATTGCGCTTTCCAGAGCACAAGAACCCCGTTTTTCTAATTGAATCCAGGAACCCAATGAAGGACACTTGCACCGGGTCTAGGTCACGTTCCCAATTTGCTGTGAGAGGAGCATTCTGGGTACTGTAGTTTGCCGACGCAGCTACAGGGGGCTTTACTAACCTAAACCGGTGCACCTGGATTGTGCACTGATGACGAAACGAGGGGAGGTATTTAAAGTGCCCTGGCGTGAAAAGCTACATCGAAGCAGGCATCTGAGGAAGATATTATCTTGAAACGCGTCATGCCAATGCTTTATTGAATTAAAGTCCTCACCTGGAATCCCCGCTGTGTCTCTCCAGTTCTACTAATTTTTGGAACTTTCGTGGCATGTATATATATATATATATATATATATATATATATATATATATATATATATATATATATATATATATATATATATATATATATATATATATATATATATATATATATATTATATATATGTTATTTCACTCCCTTCTAATAAATAGATGTCGTAATGAAATTGCTACATATGTGTGGTGAGTGATAAACATGTTCATAGCAGTAAGGGTAGGAAAATGAAATGAATTGAAAATGAAAATGAAAATGCATTCCATTGATTCAATTTGTTGCACTTGGTCTTGTAGAAAGGAATGGGCCTTCATTTGTCAGGCACGTTTGTCCTTTTTCGGATATAATCAAATAGAAATGAGCATGTGGCACTGTAATAATCATCTGTACGAGGCATATGTCGGAACTTAAAATGCAATTATTCAATGAATTATTCAATTAAACAATTGAATGGTAAGTTTCCAGACCAGTTAATCCAAAAGTGCTGTGAATTAGCTATGAAAATTCATTGGATACTCCCGGGGCCACAAAGCAGACATCCTTGCCCTGCTGTTTCATGCATAGCGTTTGCTCTGCGTGGAATGAATAACATTTCTGCCAATGAGGTACAGAGGGCTGTTTGACAAATAGTATTACAATTCTTGTACTCACCTCCCTTTCTTCACTACAATGCGCGCACTACTCCAGAAAAGATTGACATCCGTGAAGTGATATCTTCTCTCTTAATCCTGATTCCAAATCGTGAACAAAAGTGTTTCCCAAGGCTGAGATATTAACCCCTGTAATCTTTTGATTTCGAAGCAGGGCAGCTTTCCCATGGAGGTGGTATCAGAATCCACCTTTCCCATCGTCCTTTTTGCTCTATTATATATGGTATTTTCCAGCAGCTCAGCTTTTGACTCGTCCCCCCATACAATTAAAGTAGCGTAAAAGCAAATGTATGTGTGTACACTTGTGTGTGTGCTCAAGCACATGCATGAGGGATGCGCGTATGTGTACCTGGGTGTGATGGAGAGAAAAGATTTCGAAAGGGGATGGTTTGCATGCATGTTATTCTGCAACATGTCAGGTGTGACTTTTTTTTACTCCTGTTATTTCAATTGGCATTACAAAGTCTAAGGTTTGCAGGAGTTCAACTGTGAAGTTTTTTTTTTAATTCTAGGTATTGCATAATAGTACTTGGTGTTCAGTTGTGCAGGGTAAACCAACTCACGTGTATATTTGCCATTTTATTCTATACAAGGAAAACATTTCCTTCATAGCTAACCCCATTTCATAAATGCACACCGATTTTGAGTGTGCTCCCCTCTCAATTTCAGACATAGATGTACCTTTCGTCCTTTGTCAGTAGGCTTCCACAACTATTTCTATGGTGTTTAGAGGTCATGTAGAACATTTTAAATTATACGTTTGTGGGTCTTTCTAAAATGTTCACAGCTTCCCTCCTTTGAAGTGCCCACCCCAGTTCTATATCGCGGCAAGTACTACTGGCCAACAATTATATTGCATCCTGTTTATCCCTTTGGACTAAATCATTATGAAAGTATATTATTATTACCTATTCCTTTAAGTTGTTTACTTAAACGCATTAACTATTGTGCCCATCTATTATACTTACCGTGGGAGGTAGTAGTATGACGATAAGTTATATATCAAGCAATATAGTCTGTGTGTGCTTCCACTCCCCGCCACAAGTGAGGATTTACTCATGCATAATATGTATTACATCATCTTTTGGTAATACTACATATGAGACATTAATTATTGAGTGCAATTTGGATATTTGTGAATTGGGAAAGTGAATTTATCCATGTGGATCAAGCAATTTTCACATATAAATTGAACTAACAAATGCAAAGGACTGTATAAATGTGATCCTACCCTTGGTTATTGATGTTTACTGAAAACTAGAACAGGAGCAAGAACACCCTTGTCAAATGGTGGAGTTTTACAGCCATGAGGATGTCATTTGTTAGGGTGTAATACAACTGGGCAATATACTGAGCTAGCAGATAGCTCTTTGTGTAGGTGCACATTATATAGCAAAATCTGAGTGCAGTTAATGTTAGAATCTTGAATACTGGCTGCATGAACCTACCTTTCCTTTATTCTAATGTAATTTGGTTGAGTGCTTATCTTGCTCTGGGTATTTGTAGCTCTGTTAAATAACAATGTTGAGCCCCCAGGAATCTCTGAAAGTAGATCTGTGAACTATATCAGAATAGATTTCCTTCTCCCTCTGGTCGTTGTTGTTGTTCTTCTTCTTGTTCTTGTTCTTGTTCTTCTTGTTCTTCTTCTTCTTCTTCTTCTTCTTCTTATTATTATTATTATTATTATTATTATTATTATTATTATTATTATTATTATTATTAGTAGTATTAGTATTATTATCATCATCATCAGCATGGAATGGAAATGGAACAATGAAGCAAAGCATAAATGAGTGAAAAAGCTTTGCTTTGTGGCTGATGTGTGATTCCTTAAAGTAATATCAATCCAGAATCTAACATTATAAAGGTGCTAGAAAGCAAGACACTTCCTTTAACCTTTAACAATTTATAGACATGAAACAGTAGCATATGTGAAAATGACTCCTTTCCCTGCTTCTTGATGAAATTGCAATCCTAACGCTGCATAGATATGTCCCCTGACCTGAACTGACTATTTCCCAGTGGAACAGTACTGAATTATTATACGTATTTTCTTTTTGTTTAATATTCGATCAATGAAGAGGGCACAGGACACACATAAATTGGCCAAACATAAGTAACATTGTTGAGGGCACAAGGTTATAGTGCCATGGGTCAGGGGCACAATACAGGGAATCATTGCCATGACTTGCATAAGGGCAGAGCTGCGGTAATCCCGACTAAGCCATAAAACGTGTTTTTGACTCAGATGGAAATTAGAGTTGTGCGAGAACAACGCACTTCTATTTTCCTCACATTTTTTGCCAGGGAAAATTGCCAAAATGCTGGTAGGGAAAACGAGCCGTAATGAGTGAAGCGCATATTACCAAGCAATAGCGATAATTATCGCTATTGCTGGGTTAGAGACAAAAATTTACTGCTGAGCTTAGGTGATTTTTATCGCAAATAAACCTTGGTATTACCAAGGTTTTTCGCAAAGGCGATAAAAATCGGCCGCAATGCATGAATATCGCTGAAAAGTCCGCGATATTCATCCATTACCGAGCTAATGCTCTTAGCCATGTTGGTAATAGGAGATAGCGATGTTAGCGACTGTTTCCAGTCGCTAACATCTTGGCACGCCCACTGTGCATGTCATTAGTGATAAATATCACTGACAAGCAAAGTGGGGCCCAAGATGGTCGCTATCTCATACTAGCTGTCGCTAATTGGTGTTAGCGACAGCTAGGTAATAGGGAGATAATTTTATCTCCGCTTTCTTGGCTTTTAAAGCCAAAAAAGCGGAGATAAACCCTCTTGATAATATGCTCCACAATTTTCTCTGGCTACTGAACGTTTTTTTTATAAATAAATGTTCCACCCAAGAACTTCACTCTTTCTTTTAAAAATGTTGTGAACTTTGGGTCATTTCAAAGCACAAGTGTCCCTCTATGGCCCTGATTACGCATATAGGTGGCATTTATTGCACATGATAAACAACGGTACCTCGGGATATGTTATTTATCGAGTGGAATAAATACTACCTATGACCAGTTGCTGGGGAATAATATGCGGATTCTGGTGTTTAAAGCATCAAAATCCGCATGATATGGTAAATTCAATATTGTTCTCCTGTTCAATTTCTGCAGGTTTGTCTTGCCAAAATTTTACAAAGGTTGAGTCATTAAACTCATCCGAGAAATATTGGATGCGATTAATAACTAATAACGCATAATTGTAACCTGTGCTTAAACATGAGTTTACACACGGGATGGATATTAACGAGCACTTCATATTCAGGCTCTAAGTGTGAATATATATGAGGTACAACAGACATAAAAAATTCTGGTCTTTTCACATTTCGAGCGCTATTGTTACGGGTGTAGGCACTATTTATTGAACCTGATAGATAAAGATAACATTGGTACATTATTTATCTGGTGCAATAAATAGACATCTATTTGAGCTGGTAGAGCAACATGTGACAAGATGGCCGCTGGGAGGTCGTGCCTGTGAGAGGCTCCTGAGCTTGGGATCACTCTAGGTGGAAATTCCTGTATTAGCCAGCCCATGGTGAGCAGCGCAGTGAGAAAGATTCTAGTTACCCCTCTGACATCCAGGTTCCGGTTGATCAGCATTCTACAATATTTTGCAGCCCCTGGGAGGAGATGATGTGTCCATAACTGCAAGGCACAAGAGCCAGATCTAATGGTGGCGCAGCATACTCCCGATTGGAGGTTAGGAGTAGGGGGCCGAGACATTAGATTACAACTGCTGTTCTTGAGCCCTCCTGGGTAGGTTGACCAAATTCTCAAAACAAAAAAACAGGTCAGGTCATAGACATAGAAGTGGGACTGCATTTTGTAGTAAATGATATGAAAGTAGTACTATTTGACAGCTGTCATAGACATAGAAATAGGACTGCAATGACAGCTGTCTCCACAGACACAGATGAAGAATTACAGATGACCAATCCGATGTGTGACACAGACAGCTATGGATTTTTAAGCAAACAGCATGGGCATTATAGAATTTAGGATTTTCACTTTCCCAATGCTAAGAACGGCCTCCGAACTAGTAACTTGAAAAAATGGCTAAAAAGATTGCTCCAGACCAGAAGTTGAGAAGGGGAAGAGGAAGAAGGAAGAGAAAGGGAGACAAAAGGTACTATGATGCAGGAAGGGCTGAGGAGATAGGCCTGTCTATGTCTATGAGATGAGGGGGGGGAGGGATGAGATAAGGCCTGTCTGTGTCCCTGAGATGAGGGGAGGGCTGAGAGAAGACCTTTCTGTGCCTCTGAGGTGTGGGATGGGCTGTGTCTATATGCCTGTCTGTTCCTCTTAGATGTGACGGGTGGAACTGTGGCATTTCTCAGGTACGAGGCTAACTCTAAAATAGATGCAGTATGTTACTGGTGATGACCGCTCTGTGGATTCTGCTGTCATACGTAAGTGTCTCCTGTTGAGCAGGTTTAAAAACACCTCTAAGCAATGTGTATGCATCCATTCTTTGATGTGATAAAACCCAGTTCATCATGGTGCTTAAACATTTCCCCAAGTGCATTTTGGGGAGTGTCTTTCTTCAGGGGACAGTTACTGTCCAATTACAAGACAGCATTTCTGGTCAGCTGCTCGAACCATCCAGGGCCCAGCTATCTCCCAGGTAGGCGGTCTGAGTAGAGCGGGGAAGGGTACTATCGCACAGACGTGCTGTAGGACACAGCAAGCAGAGCTCGACTCCGACCCTGTGTATCTCTCCCAACCATGTCCCTTGTGACAACTGCACCTGCAGACGTCTTACCGCTTCTATGTCACACAGAGCCTTCAGATGTAGTAGAAATACTATTTGAGCAGGCTTGGAGGCTGCAGTAACTTGACCACATCACCACTCGTGCACTACATCTGATGTTTCCCCCAACCACTCATGCACCCTGTGCCCTCCCAGCGCTCCCAAACAAGGCAGTGCACTGAAGTCCCATACAACGCTCTACAAATACCAGGTGACACAACAAAAGCACCCAGGCTTTCAGTGGGGTGAAAAAGCTGGGGGGATCTCCCAAAGGTGCATGGCCAATGTAATTAAGGGTGTGGTTTTAAAACAAATAAGCAAAATATATCTGTGCTTAGCATAGTGTCCCGCCTGAAAAATTTGCTGCTTCTGTCATTGTATCTAGATAAATAATATACCAAGCAACAATACACCTACAACAAGCCAGGACTATTGGTTTTGTCAATTGTTGTTAGCTGCATAAGCTAAACAAGCAATAACTTTGGCTTAGTTGTAAATACCATTGAAAATGCTTCAGTTCTAGAATGATGAGACTGTGAAAGAACTATAACAGGTCTCTTTGAAAGCAGTGAAGGGTGCTACTGCTACAGCAGTAAGATTTTTTTTTCACCCTGAGACCAAAAATGGAGAGACTGATAGTGACCTGTCTTTGCACCTGTGCGAAGTAAGCAGAGAAATGTACCGGTTTTAAAAATGGAGTCTTGGTGCGAGACACTATTTAATAAACAGGACATTTCTCTGTTTAACCTGGGCACTACACAAAAACCAGGACATTTCTGTAATGTGTAATGTGGAGAAAAGTGCCGGTACACTTCTCCTAAAACGAGAAACGCCCAGACAATGGGACGGTTGGTCACCCTACTCCTATGGAGTCCAAATCCTACTCGACATAGCCCAACATCTCACTTGGATCTCTCCATACCTGTGTCATTTGTTTTTTTTCTTTACCAAAATGCTGCATTAACCTTCCTGCGGTTGCCAGGAAGCTTCAACCCCCTACTTGCCCCCATTTCCAGCTGGCATTATGACTATGGGAAAATGCGCTGGGGACTCTGTTGCCACTGAGGAAGCCCAAATCTACAAAAGGAGCCCAGCACCCAATTCTAATGCTCCTTCCTGCCTCTGCCAGCTACTGATTACCTTTTGGCTTCTGCCTGCCTCTGATGTATATACATGCAGGAGCATTGTTGCATTTGGGGCATTGAGGGAACTTTTCTTGAGAGACCAGGAGGAATGCCTACCATTCTTGCCCTACTGATTTACTGTCTGAACACTTCTTAATGAATATACTGTATTTAACTCATCTGCCCACAGCCAGATCGTACTGTCCTACTCACCGCAATCTCCCTGTTAGTTGGAGTTCCTGAACTGACAAGACAGCCAGCTGCCCGGTGGTAAACTGTTGGGCCAATGAGCTCTTGGACTGCTCCCAGCCCTCCTCTGGTGAAGACTCGTGGACTGCCTTAGCCAGGGTCAGCCTTGCAAGGTCGACCTTGCTGTTTACCTACTGAATTACAAAGGACTGCTCACTGAATGGGTATCGCCCATGCTACCTGAGCTCAGAATCTAATGTTGGTTCTCCCTCTTCCTGATGCCCAGCAACTCAGCAGCCATCCCTCACTGTGCCCCAAAGTAGGAATTATCAGTTGAACCACTACTGCAGCCTATCAAAGTTTGCCTTCCTGGCCTCACCGATCCCCTTCTCTCACCAGTATGGCAGGTTTCTGCCTGAATGCAACAGGGGGCAACTCCTACACCATCATATACCCTCCTAACCTCTTCAGGACTGCTGCTGAAACCTTCAAGCATACCCTCCTGAGAAGACATCCTGAGACTCTGACCTGTACTTTAATACCAACAAGGGAACAATTATTAATGACCTTATTTTCTACTCAAGAAAAACAGCAATATGGCGCGCAGCAATATCTAACCTACTTAACATACCTGAATCCAAGAACATTCCATACAGCACAAAACTCATGATCATGCCCTCCCATAATCTAAGAGCTGACCTTACTATTACCCTAAACAAAAGCAGCACTGTTTTTATCCAAGCACAAAACACATATGTCAACAAATTTGCTGAAACTTTGCCATCCTTAAAAAATATGTGCATGACTCCTATCCCTCTATGCTTCCCCAGCGCCTGCAGTCGCCATCTGACTCTTCTTATAGCTCCGGTCAATGCAGCTCTGAGGACAAGGCTAAGGGGTTCCCATTAATGTCCACTGAAGCTACAGCCACTCCCACTTGCAGCCCCCTCCTAAGGTACAGATTGCCCCAAAATGGTGTTCACCATACAAGACGACACTCTGGGCAGCATCTTCCCTACATCTACTAGTGAACCTCTCTCCACTCCCTCCCAACCTTCATCATCTCTCAATAAGACAATGACGCCGCCGCCCACTTCCTACCCTCGCTCCTTTCCATCACTAATAGTGTCCAGCTGGTGGATAGTGGCTTATTGGTTGGGCATATGTAGGTTTGCCACTGGAAATAAGGCCACTAACACATGGTAGGACTCAGCATAGGTCTTAGAAAATGATTCCTATGCTCAACCCTTGGTAGCTTGGCTGTGAGCAGGCAGGCTTAACTTCAAAGACAGGTCTGTAAAGCATTTAAAAACACCAATTCAGTAAATGATTAAGAGACCACACATAATAAAAAATCCAACACCAATTTATGGAAATATTTCATATTTCATATTTAATATTTTCATATTTAAAATGACACCAACACAATAAAAATCCAATGTAGTGAACTAGAAATATGAATTTTCAAAGATTTAATAAAATATAGCACTTAGAAGCTTACAGCACCATATTGTGATACCTGCTTGCGATAGACCGGGAAAAATTCAAAGTTTCAGGTTGGGCACGATGGAGCCCTGAGTGGCTACAGCTCACAGAAGGTCCCGGTCTCAGTTTCTACCTTCACACTTAGAAACTTTTCCGGAGCTTTTCCCCTCGAGGCCCCTTGAAGCTCACAGCCAGTCAGGATTCGGTGAGGGTTGGCCGGCTTGACTTGGGATGAGGTCCCGGTCATCTTCCCTGGAAGGGACTTTAAACATTTCTTAAGATCGCTTCAGTGGGGCAACCCAGGAATCCAGGCCAGCACACGACGGAAGGCAGGCGGCTTTTCTTTCGCGGTTGCTCCAGGCCATCTTTTCTATGAGCGGACTAAGAAACTTTTCTGGAGCTTTTTTCTTGCGGGGTCTCTCAATGCTCCTCATGTAGCCGGATCCTGTGAGGGTTCGCCGGCTACAGTTTTTTGTTCTAGTCCCAGTCAATCTCTGGAAGTTGGGGAGATGGAGCTTTTAGCAGGACGAACCTGGTTGGCTTGGCCGGCTCGCGGTTGAAGGCAGGCGGCCTGGCTAGCCAGGTAGAGTTGGTCCCTCTACAGAGCTTTTTTTCAAAGTTGCTTCAAAGTTCTCCAAACTTCTTGAACTTCTTCCTGAAGTTCCTCAAGGGGTCCTAAAGTGTCTCAACCTCACTCCAAGAGTCTGGAAGCTCAAAGAGGGTCTTTTGAAGCTGAGGACTTCAGTTACCACAATCCACTGGTACAAAACCCCTAAACATCCATTGATGGTTCTCCAAGGTGTAGATTTAGTTGATGATGTTCCAGATGAACTCTTTTAACCTGTAGCTTTCAGGGAGTGCACTCTTTAGTTGTCTTCCAGCAAGATAATCCAGAGGACTGCAGTTTCAGATGGTGCAGTCTTCAAAGGTCAGGCCTTAGAAACACACAGCAAAACTTCACTACAGGGCACTTCTTGCTTCAGTAAGTTTCAAGCAGCTAATCTGGAGGGTTCTTCCCCTCTCAGATATTTATTACAAGTTCTCTGGGTCAAGCAGGAGGTCACTTCTGACCAATGAGAGCAGGGTAACTCCTCCAATATATGACCACATCCTGTACAGTGTGACATTATTTTGAGCTGGTAAAACACACCCCTAGGATGGCTAATTTACTTAGACTCTCCCCCCTGCATTTGCTCATACCTTCCTTGATCCTACCATCTGCCTAAGGTGGGAAGTTCAGAGCTGTGAATGACACTGGTCTCAGCTTTCCTCTTTGAAGAACATAGTTTACGACTCGCCCCTGGCCTGGTATTCCTATGGAACAGCAAACTGCCCTGCCAACAGATCTGGTTAACCCAAGGGGCTCTGTATCACCTCCACAAGGCAGCCTGGCTAATCCACTTAAGTCTGACCAATCAGGGCAGACCACTGGAAGGTTGAATTTGGACTTACTAACAAGAAAGACTTACAACTTCTTGTATGTACACTTCAGGAGAAATTCAACAATATGATATTGTTGGATTTATTAATACCATTCTGGGAAGTCTTTACACTCTCCTATCAAGAATTATTAATCAATAATTTCCTACCATGTTAACCTATGTAACAGGGGATTTGCAATGGAAAAATGACATATTTTATAAGTGCTTGTCCGATATCTACAGTAACCCCACCCCATGTGCAACTAGGGGAGACTTAAGGGGTTCTGAATCTGTAGAAATATTGCATATCCTCCCTCCACAGTGCTTCTAGCATCAAAGTTGATCTTGAGCAGCACGTTACCACAATGTGGGAAGTGAAATGTGAAATGTCACTTTACCCAGGCATATAAAAACTCATTTTATAAGGGTGTACCTCTTAAATACCTGGGGCCTCATTAATGAAAAGTGACGCATCGCTGCGTGAAAACAGCGATGCATCACTTTTCACTGCGCCCTCCTTGCGAGACCAATGATACGTCATATTTACAGTATGACGCATCATGGCGCAAGGAGTTACAGATACGTCAGTATTTCTGACGTATCTGTATGGCGCAAACGTGACGCATTGCTGGAGTGTGTCACAAAAGTGACGCAACTCCAGCAATGTGTCCTTTAACATGGGGCAAGCCCCATGTGAAAGGGCCTGCGTCAGTCTTACGCCTGCTGTGAGGCAGGCGTAAGAAATTGACGCATTTGTGTCCTAGAAGTGGCGCAGTGAAATCTTATATATTTCTCTGCGTCACTTCTATGATCCTGTCTTGCGTCAGAACGCCCACCCCCCCTGCATACATTATACCTGGTGCAGGTATAATGTGGCACAGGGGTTTACAAAGTGACACATCTACTGAGATGCGTCACTTTGTAAATATGGTGCAACAAGGCACATTTTTTACGCTGCTGGTGCGTCACAAAAAGTGACGCACCGGCGGCGTAAAAGTGACGCACGGCCTCATAAATGAGGCCCACGACCCCCCCACTCCTGAGGTCCCTAATATGCCAAAACATGGTAGGGTATCAATTTGTAAGTGCCCCAAACACCAAAGTCGAGTTTGGGTACAATTTAACTTTTAAGAGCAGTCCTGGCACCCAGGGCTGTTTTTAAACTGACCTCAGGCGTCAGCAGTTGACACATGCAAGTGAAGAAAAAGGCTGCTGGCCTCTAAACAGCCATGCCCCAGGGTACTGGGTACTTCTAGGTAGTTTCGATCCCCCTGCCCTATTATATAATAGGGGCCTATAGGGTAGGTCATGCCAATCACAGGGGTACCCCACCATATCATTGTGTACCCTAGTGTATGTAGATGTTTTAACTGTATTCTAATGTGTCTCTTTCAGCATAGCACTGGCTATGGGCCTGGTTAGGCAGAGCCCAGGGTCAGTCAGAGTCAGTTACCACCAATATCAGTCAGCAAAAAAGGTGGGGGGTGCCCAGGGCACAGGATGACTTTCCAACACAATAGTAACTCACAGCACAGCGGACACCCACCCCAATAGCCCTATTTCCACCCTGCTGAGCGTGCCTAGCCCTTCGCATACCACTCCTCTCAGAAACCTAGATGCAGGGTGGTCGAGCTTCACTACCAGGCTACCCAACCATGCCAGCAGAACAAGTCCTGACCCACTGGTCGCCTTTCCCCAAGTTCAACCTTCACTTATGGACCTTGAAGCTCTGAACCTCAGAGCAACCAACATTGTTCAGAGCATCCATACCTCTGTTCCTGAACTGAAAAGCATTCATCCTTAACCTCACAGAACAATTTATCTCGAATATCAAGCTCTCACAGAACTCAATTCTTCCCCTACTCACTGAGCCCTTCCTTCCACCCTTGTCACTAGTCTTTAAACACCTTCACCCTCACAAGCATCCCAACTATCTCTTGGAGGACAACATTTAAGCCCTTCTCTTATCCTGTAAGTCCTCTCCTGATGCCCCAAGTGCTCCAGACTAGAAAGATGATTGCTTAATTCACACGGTTGCAATCAACTCTAATAGTTTGATTTGATTTGATTTATATATTTGTAGAGTGCGCAATTGCCTGGAGGCGTCTTGGCGCTGGGGTTCGATGAGCAGTGGATTACCGAAAAGGTGATGAGCTGACTTAACTGGTAAAGAGACAAGTTTTTACAGCTTTTCTGAAAGACAAAAGTGAAGCTGCTTTTTATCATGATTGGGAGAAGGTTCCAGGTTTTGGCTGTCTGTAACAGAAAGCTTCTCATAGAACATCAACTCTCCGTAACAGAGGAGTAAACAGCAACAACTTAGCGCAAGTTCCCTTATACTCCCTAACTCACAAGACATGCACCACCCTCCTCTCTCAGGCCTCCTAATTAACTGTCAATCAGCAGCAAAGCATGCCTCCGACATCACCGCTCTCATCATGAGCCAAAAATCTGACAGAGCAATCCTTATCAAATCATGGCTCAATGAATCATCGTCACCTTACCTAGATTTATTGTTACCTCTAAATTATAGCATTGTAAGGCCTGGCAGGCAATTAAAAAAAGGGAAGGCATTGCTTGCATTTACCGCTCAGACCTTCTTGTCACTGAACTTCACGATGACCGCACCGACTCCTGTGAATATCTTGCTTTTTCCGTATGTAATGACACTATACAGTTGTGCAAACTGCACATCCTTTACCACCCCAAGACAAGAACAGCACCTTCATCACACACCTCATGTAAATTATTACAGGTAATGTTTCCTCCACTCCAATTACATTCTCCTCAAAGATGTTAAACTGCACCGGAATTACCTCAATGACCCTCATGTTAACGCCATCAAAGACTTCCTTGCTGACCAATCACTTACTCAAGCCTCCACATTACCAACTCACACAAAAGGTGCCACACTGGATTGGATCATTGCTAAGGCAACAGCGGTCAGGCTTAACTCAATAGATCCATGCGACTGGTCTGAACACCACGCTATTGCCTTCCTATTGCCTGCCACCCACAAGACAAGGCCAGCACAACCTGTGAAACGGAAACTCTGGCTCAGGGACACAAAGGGGCCGATTCACAGAACTAATCAGAAATAAAATCCTAAATGTACTACTTTTGGTAATCCCAGAAGGCATTTAGTAGTCGTAAAGTTAGTACTCCTAACTTTACTATTACTAAACTGAAATAAAATCTTAAATTTACTACTTTTGGTATTCACAGAATGCATTTAGAAGTAGTAAAGTTAGTACTCCTAACTTTACTACTACTAAATGCCTTTTGTGAATACCCAAAGTCGTAAAGTTAGGACTTTGTTTCAGTTTAGTAGTAGTAAAGTTAGGAGTCCTAACTTTACTACTACTAAATGCCTTCTGTGAATTCCAAAAGTAGTACGTTTAGGATTTTATCTCAGATTAGTTCTGTGAATCGGCCCCAAAGAGCCTAGATTTCTAGAAGCTGGCTGCACGCTGCTAGATTGACCCCCTCCCTCCTCAAATCTCTCAAAGGTCAATGACCTTACAGAACACTACAACTCAACAATGTCTGACGTAATTGATGATCTTGCCCCACTAAAGCTAAAAAGATCCAGAGTTAAAGACAAAAACCCTGGTTCAACAGATCCCTCAACAATGAAAGGAGAACCCTCGGGTAACAGAAAAAACCTGGAGATAGCACCCCTCAGCCCCCCAACTAAAACTTCTCCGACAGACCAGAAATGCTCACAACAGGAACATCCTCAAATCAAAAAAATAGTTCTTTCGATCGGAACTAATCAAAGCTAAGAACAGACCTTGTAAGCTCTTTGACATGGTCAAACACCGATCTAGCGACTCTTTTGAAACCTCAAAATTCCTAATAACCTGTGAGGAGTTTTCCTCCTTCTTTACAGCCAAAATTACCTCTCCAGGAAAATAACTTAATTCCATCACCAACCTCTTCCTTCCGTGTCCCATGTCTCCTCTCTTTCCCCCAGACAACACCGAAGAACCAAGCGCACTGGTTAAATATTAAGTTATATGATGATCATTCCATCTCGAAAATTCTATCCTCCTTAAATCCGAATAACCACTCCCCTCCAGCTGCTTGACCGCAACCTCCCAATTTATTATTCCCATTTGGACTACAATAATCATCGCTTCCCTACTACATAGGTCAATACCTGACTCTCTAAAAGCCTGTCAAGTTGTCCCCATCCCAAAACAAATCACTTGAATCCTGCTACTCCGGACAATTTGAGACCAATATCCAATATCCCACTTCTAGCGAAAGCTGTGGAGAAATGTGTGCAATTTCAACTGAGCCAACATATGACCAACTTTAATCTTCTAGACAAATTCTAATCCGGGTTCAGGCCTGTGCACAGCACGGAAGCCACTATTCTCCATATTGTGGATGATGTACTCCAAGCCCTTGACCAAAGCAAAACATGGCTCTTAATTTTACTGGATTTATCCTCGGCATTCAACACAGTCAATCATGAGAAGATACTTGAATCCCTCGAATTCAGAATGGGAGTAAGAAGAACTGTTCAAGAATGGTTTAGATCTTTCCTCCAGAACCGTACCCAGAAATTCTTAGTCAACAGTAATCTATCTGTTCCTTGCCTGATAACGATTGGAGTTCCCCAAGGATTAACTCTTTCCCCAACCTTTTTTAATCTCTATCTTGAACCTTTATCTGAATTACTACGTATCGCCAAAATCTCCTTCCACATATATAGCGATGATACCCAGATCTACATCAAAATCTCATCTCTAGAGGAGATCTACGCTTTAAATGAGGCACAAAAGCTGACTGTTCAATGGCTAGCCTGTAACCAGCTCAAACTAAATGCACTAAAAATGGAGTTCCTTCTAATCTCCCCACCTAAACGTAAAACTGATATCCAGGGAAGAATCAAGTCGATCACAGCACTAAACTGCACACCAACCATAGTGAAATCTGCCAAATCTCTCAGCAATAACCCTGGACAGCAACCTGAATATGCGAGACCGCATCAACGTGATGACTAAAACTGCCATGTTTCACCTGAGCTACCTGAGGAAACTAAAACCCTTCCTTGATGCCTCAGACCTAAAAATGTCAGTCTATGCATTAGTTATCTTCAGAATCGAATATGGATGCTCAACCCTTTCAGGCCTGCCCAAGATCTCCACGGCCCCCTAAAAGCTTGTCTCAACACCACCGCCAGACTCTTAACAGACTCAAAACAATTTGACCACATCACACTGCATCTGAAGGCACTGAAGTGGCTTCCTCTTGAAGCCAGAATCCAACTGAAACTGGCATGTATCACCCACAAATCACTACACACTAAATACCCAGCATATCTCACCCATAAAATCATGGTTTCTGGAGTAGTCAGAACTTCCAGGCCTGCCAGAAACTTTGTGCTCCAGCCACCCCACTTTCTAAAGAAAAAAACGTACAATTGTGCTGTCGCTGGGGCAGCACCAAGAATCTGGAACTCGCTGACATCTGTCATCTGTCATTAGTTTCTCCCATAAATCATGCATTGTACACATCGCTCAGTGGCTTTGCTTATTTTTGTTGCCGATAGACTTTTGAGAGGCTACTATCCATCTTGTACTGACCTTGTACTCCCACAAATGTATTTGCTGGATTTCTCTTTTTTTTCCCTTTGACTATTTCCCACTTGTATAGAATGGGTTATCCCTGTAAAGCGCTCTGATACCCTAACAGGTCATGGTTGTGCTCCATAAAACACAAAATAAAATAAAATAAAATCAATGTGGATTTTTGTGATTAACACACCATATGTAGAAGATACGATAATTACTGTATGCTTTTCTCCTGTTAAATTTCGTCAGGTTTGTCCTGCCAAAATTCAATGAGTTATTTAATGCATCTGATAACTATTGGATGCATTAAATGCTTACGAACTTGTAATTTCAACCCTTGCGTAAACAGCATGGATCGTAATACACCTGCCAACTCGTACTCAAAGCCTTAATATGATAATTATTTTACTTGTTGCCATTTCACTCATCGAGTTAAGAAGCACATTCAAAGCACTAACTAAACAAAATAGGACTTCAAGGATCATCTCTGATATTAATCTAATGCATTTTAAATACAAAGCACAACAGCATAAGCAAAGGATAGAAACAGGACAATAGTGCAGAACGTATTAAAGCAATCTCCCACATCACACACAGTAAACATGGCCGCTCGAGTGGAGAACTCTGTCCTGCTGTCTTGCTCGCCATTTCTACTGGCTGGGAGCCAACGCTCACGTTCACCTGGGGAAACATCTTTTTGGTAGTCCGGCCGCAGCGGAGGTGAGAGGCGCAGGCGAGCGGGACTGCGAGGACCAGCATTCTAGTGGACATCGCCAGCTGGTTCCTCTTCCTGCCGCGCCGCGCCCCCTCCCAGTGCCGCGCCCCCCCGCCTGGAATTGCTCTTAACTCCTCGCGGCCCCCGCTTCGCGGGTGCCGCTCGAGTGGAGAACTCTGTCCTGCTGTCTTGCTCGCCATTTCTACTGGCTGGGAGCCAACGCTCACGTTCACCTGGGGAAACATCTTTTTGGTAGTCCGGCCGCAGCGGAGGTGAGAGGCGCAGGCGAGCGGGACTGCGAGGACCAGCATTCTAGTGGACATCGCCAGCTGGTTCCTCTTCCCGCCGCGCCGCGCCCCCTCCCAGTGCCGCGCCCCCCCGCCTGGAATTGCTCTTAACTCCTCGCGGCCCCCGCTTCGCGGGTGCCGCTCGAGTGGAGAACTCTGTCCTGCTGTCTTGCTCGCCATTTCTACTGGCTGGGAGCCAACGCTCACGTTCACCTGGGGAAACATCTTTTTGGTAGTCCGGCCGCAGCGGAGGTGAGAGGCGCAGGCGAGCGGGACTGCGAGGACCAGCATTCTAGTGGACATCGCCAGCTGGTTCCTCTTCCCGCCGCGCCGCGCCCCCTCCCAGTGCCGCGCCCCCCCGCCTGGAATTGCTCTTAACTCCTCGCGGCCCCCGCTTCGCGGGAGCCGCTCGAGTGGAGAACTCTGTCCTGCTGTCTTGCTCGCTATTTCTGACTGGCTGGGAGCCAACGCTCACGTTCACCTGGGGAAACATCTTTTTGGTAGTCCGGCCGCAGCGGAGGTGAGAGGCGCAGGCGAGCGGGACTGCGAGGACCAGCATTCCAGTGGACATCGCTAGCTGGTTCCTCTTCCCGCCGCGCCGCGCCCCCTCCCAGTGCCACGCCCCCTTGTCATACTTAGGTGAACCTGCTCACGCGCATCGCGGGACGCGCGCGGGGCGGCCACCGGGGCGAAGACCGGGCAAAGAGCGGGCCGTTCTAGGCCGTTAGAGGCCGGCAGAGACCGGACCGGGCCACCCCTCTGACGCTCCCGGCCCTGTAGCTTCCCCCACATACTCCATAATGGCGACCAGAACTTCACGAAGCAAGTCCGCCCAACAAGGTACAAGCACTCTGGAAAACTTTTTCCCTAAGGCGAGTAACTTAGCTAGTAAATGCTCGTCAATCCCAGAGGCGCACCTTGACATGGGTCCGGAAAGTGTGTTTTTGGATCAGGGGGATACTTTTTCCACAGACGCTAGTACACCGATCCCACTGGATGTTACCCATATGTCACTAATGGACAGTATTGATCAGACGATCGAGTCGGTCCTCCAGCAGTTAAGAACTCCCTTGACGCAGAGGGACAGGAACTCCTCCCGGCTATCTGGGATCTCTGACCATCCTGCCATTCCGGAAAGTAGGGGATCAGTCTTGCAAGATGCAGGCCAGGTCGACCTGCTTACAGATTCTGTAGGCAGCAGAGTGGAACAGCCTCCTAAAAGGAAAAGGTCTAGGAAAGCAAAGAAGGCAAAGAGGGCCAAAGTCGATACAATAGAGCCAAACCAGACTGACAGCATAGACATTTCTGCCTCTCCTGATCTCAATTTATCAAGGTCCAGGTCGAATCACATGGGCTCTCCAGCTCCCGCCTCCCTATCCCTGCACCCGGGCCCTTTTGTTTTCGGTGGGGCAACTTCCACTAGCACTGACTCATTAGTTAAATCATTCACAGACATCATGAAGAATTTGCTAAACCCCATTGCAGCTAAACTGGACGCTATAGAGTCCAGACTGAAGGCTCTGGAAAGTAGTCACCTAAGGAAAAGCCCTGGGTTAGCCACAAATGTGACAAATGCCCCATCAGCCCCCCGGGCTTCCTCGGGGAATAGTCTGGTGCCCGCTGCACCGTCTCAGGGCGCCAATAGGGTGCCGCCAGGTACAGACGGTGCGCTTGTTCCCCAGACGCACCCTCTGTTACCTTCGGCACCTAGGCCCCCTGTCCCGGCCCCAAGGAGATCAAAGCAAATTCCTGCGCCACAGGTAGGGGGAGTAGCGAACCCTAATAATGGCCCCACTGATGGTCCCGCTCCCCATTTTGACAGGCGCAGGATGGTGAATCTGCCCCCAGAAGCAGTCCCATACACGGTAATCATGGTGGGAGTACCTGAGTTAACTGGTGACATGAGGGAGCCCCAAGACTCGTTACGTAATAAGGTGATAAGCTGGCTTAGTATCAACAGGCCGCTGCCTCCTAACCTGAAAGGCGAGGTCCTGATGGTCAGGAGGATCCCTTGGATTGGTCACACCCCAAAGAATAGGGCAGGGGATTGCATTATCATAAGCTTTAAAAGCCCCCATGTAGCTAACTACATCTCCAACTGGCTTGCAAGGCCTGACAAGTCCAATATTGAACTTGTCCCCCTCTCATACTTTTACCCCAATGTAAGCAGAAGTGAGGCAGGGGGGGAGAAGGGGTGGACTAGAGTAGGTTTTGCTGTGGATGGCTCACGCTATAGACCAAGGCACCACCCACCACATGCCCAGGCAAACTTCATACATCATAATAGATTTTCCTGCCTAGACCAGGTCGACTGACCACCAACCAGGGAGACCTCTTCCAGCCCTGGGAAGAGGCTGGATGACGCTCAAAGTCGGGTGGGAGAGAGTATAGCCCCTGTATCTGAACCTGGCCTGCAGGATAATGCTAAAGTTGAGGTGCAAAATCGGGTGGGAATGGCTGCAGCCCCTGCGACTGAACACGGCCAGCAGGATAACGCCAAAGATCGACCACTTAGCAGTGGTGACAGTCTGGGCTTACAGGGGTCTTATCACAACATCGGGACTGACCATATCCTGCAACTCGGGGGGCGGAGTTGGCTGGTCCATCCGCCATCACGGAGTGCACTACTGCTTTGCTAGGAATTCATCCACCCACAGCCCCTGGACAACCCCCTACTGTAGGTCAAGGCCCTTTACCAATAGATCAGGGCTTGAGAATTGTTTCATGGAATGTAGCGGGCATTGCAAATAAGGAAGGCACACCGGAGTGGGACCATTTAGTGGGCAGTAGCGACATCCTCCTTCTCCAGGAAACGTGGGCGAGGGACACCGCAACTAGGAGCGGGTTTGAAGTATTTGAAATCCCTGCCAAATGGGGTGGGAGGGGGAGGCCGTCAGGTGGTCTGGCAATCTGGATCGCGAGCCACGCTGGGTGCCAGGCGGAACAGGTGCACACGTTCTCGCAGGACATCCAGTGTGTTCGGCTCACATGGCCTGGTAAACCATCATGGGCTATTGTGAACGTCTACTCGCGACCGGTTGCCGCACCAAACGAATCTCCAACCCTAAACGACCTCTCCTCCTTCCTGGGGCAACTCCTGGGAGATCTCAGGGTGGTGCTTGGAGGAGACTTCAACTGCCACTTTGAACCTTTGGAGGGCATGTCGGAGGGTGCCCTCACGGCCGAGGATGATTATTGGGGGGTCCCACCCTCGTCTTCCCCCCATCCCAAAGCCTGGTCCCCCCTTGCAATACAACTTATGTCCCTTACCCTGAACTACGCACTGAGGGCTTGTAATGGTCGCACCCCTTCCGACACTCCCTCAGTGTGTACCTTCAATAGGAGGGGTCACGAGTCGAGGCTAGATTACATCATGTTAGACATTACACTCTGGCCCAAAGTCCTCGACTTTAGGGTAATAAACAGGTCAGATAGCGACCATAATGCCCTTTGTTTAAATATCCAGTGGCCCATCCATTTAGCGGGCAAAGTGGTAGAAAACCCAGGGGGAGATACGGGGGAATTGGTCCTTACAACCAACAAGCGCAGGGTCAAGTGGGGAAAGCTTGTGAGCTCAGAAGAGACCATTAGCAAGCTATACGAGTTGGCACTCCCAAGGTTTATGGAGGTGGATGCACTTCTAAACGCACCAAGAACCCCGGAATGCAATGAGAAACTGGGTGATATCCATCAGGATCTTGTAAGAGACTTGGCTGAGGTATTCTACCCGGTGGTGCCCAATAGAAAGAAAAAGACCCATGTTCCCACCTGGTATACCTCCTCTTGTAGGGCAGCAAAGACTGAGCTCATTGCTGCAATAAAAGAGGGGACAAACAAGGCCAAGGTACGTGACCTTAGGAAATACTATAAAGCTGTGTTAGCGACTGCCAGGACCGAGTGGGACTGGAATCACTGGCATGATCTTCATGATGCCCTAAAAGTCAGGGATTCCCGCAAATTCTGGGCCCTTGTTAATAATGGCATAGGGGAACTCAAAAAAGCAGTGGAACCCAATATTGCCCCCGAGGTTTGGGAGGCCCATTTTGGGGAGCTCTACCAAGACACCAACCCCAGCCCTGACACAGCCCTGCTTGCGCCCTGTGGCGCACAGGATTGTGAAATGGAACTATCCCTGGGGGAAGTGGAGGCAGCCCTGAAGCACTTATCATCGGGGAAGGCGCCAGGTCTGGATAGGCTACCTGGGGATCTGTTTAGGCATCACATGGACATCTGGGGCCCATACCTTCTTATTCTTTTCAATGCCATCCTAGGAGGTATGTCAATCCCTGGGTCGTGGCTGGGGGCAGAGATTGTTCCGATCCACAAGAAGGGATCTACTCTGCTCCCCGCCAACTACAGGCCTATTAGCCTAATAGATGTACCCCAAAAGCTCTTTGCGCGCCTCATCCTTAATCACCTCCTGGACTGGGTGGAGGACAATGACATCATGAGCCCCCTTCAGGCTGGCTTCAGAAAGAACACGTCGACCATGGACCAGATCTTCCGCCTTCTTCTCCTATATTGGAAGACTGTAACTATAGAGGGAGGAAGACTGTACATGGTCTTCGTGGATCTGAGGTCAGCCTTTGACCTAGTTTCCAGAGGGAAACTTTGGGAGGTTCTGCAGAAGCTAGGAGTGCCCCCCCACCTCCTTAGCATTATCATCAGGCTGCACGAGAACAACTATGCACAAGTGAGGTGTGGGAGGGATGGTAAGCTCTCGGGCAAATTTCCGGTCCGCCGAGGAGTCAGACAGGGCTGTGTCTTGGCGCCGACCCTGTTCTGCCTTTTCATCAACAGTGTCATTCAACATCTTGACACTGTTGAGGACAATGATGCCCCGGTTTTGGCAGGCAGGAGGGTTCCGGCAATCATGTTTGCTGACGATACCCTCCTGCTTTCCAAATCCCCCATGGGGATCCAGAGGGTTGTGAATGGTTTTGGCCTTTTCTGTCGTCAACATGGGTTGGAGGTCAACACAGATAAAACCAAGTTTATGATCTTCAATCCCCCTGCCAGAACCAGACCCAACCCAAAACTGGGGGAAGTTAGTCTTGAGAGGGTCTCGACCTTTATATATCTGGGGGTAACGCTACAAGAAAACTTAGCTTGGGACTGCCAGATTGCGAGATCAAGGCTGAAACTATCCCAGCTAGCAGGCGCACTCCTGAAGGTGGTAAATAAGTCCACCTTTAAGCCTGTAAGCCCGGCCCTTGAAACATACAGATCCCAAGCGAAGGCAGCAGCCATGTATGGCAGCGAGTTGTGGGGTCACAAAGCAGGGAAGGCACTGGCAGCGGTGGAAAATAGTTTTCTGAGACGCCTACTTGCTCTCCCGCAAGGTACGCCACTCCTCCCCCTAAGATTGGATTTGGGGATACACTCCATTGCTGAAGATCTCCTATCGAAACCCGTGAAGTTTTGGCACCGGATATGGTCTACCGAGGAACTGTATCATTACAGGCAGGACCTTACCCATGTACTGAGGCTGAATGGTAGCAACAATATCCCCTGGCTGGCTTATATTATATTAAATCAGAATTGCTCAGTTTGAACTTGCCAGACCTTTGGGATGATCCAGCTCAGGGTTGCCAAAGGATCACGCGTAAAACTCTTGCCCAGCTTTACAGAAACAAAAATCTGGCTGACATGGATAATGCCCATATCAGCGGCACCTTGACGGGACGTTTTATCGAATCCAAAAATTCTTACCTTTTTGAACCTTTTATGGATTTTATCTTTCCTCTTTTGGCGAGGAAACTGTTTCTGCAATGGAGGTTTGGCACACTCCCCACTAAAGTATTCACCCATAAATGGACCATAGGGGGTGACAAACTCTGTCCTTGCTGTAAAAACAAGGATGAAGATGATTTGCACATAATGTTTGTTTGCCACGCGTACCAGAGTCCCAGGAAGCGCTGGATAGCACCGATGTGCCGAAACCTGGGTTTTCGGGAGTATCAACAAGCCTACAGGGTCATGAAAACTAATACCCTGGGACATATTGTCTTTGCTGTTTCAAAATTCCTGATGGCAGCTTGGATAATAAGGAAGAAAATGTCCCCCTGAACTGGTACAACTGTGCACTCCTTACCCCATGCAGTCCCCTCAGACTTTTTATATATAAATATTGTGTATTATTTATACTGCATTTTATTGGGTAATATATGTATTGTATTTTATTGCATCTTTTATGGCCTATGTGGCCGAAATAAAGAATTTTTGGAATTGGAATTGGTAAACATGGCCACCAATGTTGATTTTCCAGCACCCAGACCACATACAAAGTGATCACCATACCAGGTCAAGACAAGGATAAAGAGAAACCCTTCCATTGGCAGTCACATCTTGGCCACAAAAGGAAGGATTTTGGGGGTCAGGTTTTGTGACTGCTGGCCATGGACGGGACTCTGTAGGGCATGGACTAGGTGGCTGAGACTCTGCAGACTAGACTGTGAACTATGAGACTCCAGCAGCAGACAAGAGTTAGGGACAATGGGGCATTTTTTCTTTCTTTATTTATCAAGATTTACATAGACCAAACTAGACCCGAGGGCTCAAGAATGCATACAAAGCTTGAAATGATAGCATTTACAGGAAATACAAAAGAAAAATAGGATGCAAAAATACAGCAATACATATATATCAGGGGTTGGTGAAGTAAATGAGCACTTGTTTTGGAGGTAGAGATGTACTTGCTCTTCCATGGATGGGGGAGGTGCAACTGAGCAAATCAATATTTTTAGGAGAGTGAGTTCAGGTATTTGTTGAGAATAAAAAGTTAGAAGTTTTCCTGGAGTACAGGTATGATTGAGTGTCATGTAGTTCTTGTGGCACAGCATTTAAAATCCTGGGCACATTCCTTGAGAAGAAACAGGAGAGTGATTTTTTTTGTCTTATATTTGGGCGGAATCAGGAGTGTAGTGTTTAAACTGCACAAATGCCTCTTTTGTCCAGATTTTGAAAAATTGTTAGCAAGGTAATTTACATTTCCAATGTAGAGAGTTTTGTGGGTGATGCAAGCAGTCTAAAATATGCTTGCCAGTGGCAAAAAATTATGGGATAAGGCCTCAGTTTTTGTAACAATGGGATCAAGCCTGGGGACAGTGGGGTTAGCCATCAACCATTTTGTAACATATTTTATGCGTTTTGTTATCAGGAACAGGGCTAAATTTATTTTCACCACATTTGGGCATCCAGAAATGTGAGTGGTTGAGTGGATAGTATTTTTACACTGTTTTGACATCTCTGCTGCAGCAGAAAGGTCCAAAGTGTGACAGTAATGAATGTGCTCCAGGTATTTAATCCTTAACACCCAATCCATCTGAGCCAATAGGATTTTCAAGCAGTGTTTGTGGACAGGCAGGTAGCAACAGTACTGGAGTAATTTACATGCACACACAGGGAAGATGGATCCAGCAACTGGAATGAGGCACTTGGTCCACCAATATTAAATGTATGCATGAGTCATATCCTATCTGCCTATATATGACCCATCCTTGCTATATCAAGACCACAACCCCAGTAGAGTGCAAACTGGAGTACATATTCCCCCACAAAAATGGCCCATACTGACCTGTCAGCCTGTTTTGTTATTGATACAGGCATTAGTATTGACAGTCAACTTCTATGTGGTAGCATCACTGGAGCAGCTCCAAAGTCTATGAACAGCTGAAGGGAGATTCACAAGTTAATTAATGACACACGTCATTCCAACTAAACAATAGTTAGCACACTTTCTAAAGACAAATCACATTTGATTTAATCTATTTAGTTACAAATAGGTATTGGTACTTTATTGTGATCCTTTTGAAGGTCTGTTACAAGTCCCCTGTGTTGTAGAAGATGTGCAACTTCCTAAGAAGTCAGGCATCTGGTGGCAGACAGTCCAAAGTTTGTATACTCACAAAGCACAGCGTGTGCTAAAGTGCAGGCTTGACAAATGCAAATGTCCCAATCTCAATGCACTAGCTACTGTGTCACTAGTTTATATCTACCAATTTCCTTTGCATTATTGGCACTTTGGAGCTATCTTTCTTTTAACAGAATGATTTGAAATAGATTCCTCTTTTCAGCTTTTTTTGTAGGGATATTTGGTTACCTGATAGGGATTAAAAATGCCCATATATACTTG
The DNA here is from genome assembly GCF_964263255.1 of Lissotriton vulgaris. NCBI lineage: Eukaryota > Metazoa > Chordata > Amphibia > Caudata > Salamandridae > Lissotriton > Lissotriton vulgaris. Next base: position 783,161,835 of record NC_141691.1, read on the forward strand.
TAAGGAAATGCCTTTTTTTTGCATGCCCAACCACAAGTTTTTGGACTGATGCTGGTGGTTCTTCTACTCTGGGCCTGCACTCTGACCCATAAAAAGGAATAGGTCTAATTGGCTCACTTATAGTTGAGATACGTTACCTTAGTTATAAGTCCCTAGTATATGGTACCAAGGTGCACAAGGCCTGTAAGTTAAAATGTCTCTTGTGAACTGCAGCACTTATTGTCCAACCACAAGTGTGTCAAAGGAAAGCATGACTCCTAGCCCACCATTGGTGGTTGTCAATGCAGTCTTTACACTGCCAAATTGACTTTGCCATCTAAAGTAATGGCAATGCACAAAACTTCCATTTTAATATTTGAAATTCACCCAAGACAGGCCTACTGAGCCCTAAAGGCAGGGTGCTTTATAGTAAAAAGATGGACATGTGATTTAGTAATGTTACATATCCTGGCAGTAAGAAACATGGGGCATATTATCAAGGGGGTTTATCTCCGCTTTTTTGGCTTTAAAAGCCAAGAAAGCGGAGATAAAATTATCTCCCAATTACCTAGCTGTCGCTAACACCAGTTAGCGACAGCTAGTAGGAGATAGTGACCATCTTGGGCCCCACTTTGCATGTCAGTGATATTTATCACTAATGACATGCAAAGTGGGCGTGCCAAGATGTTAGCGGCTGGAAACAGTCGCTAACATCGCTATCTCCTATTACCAACTTTTGGAGATATTCGCGCTAAGCGCGAATATCTCCAAAAGCTAACACCTGCCCTGAGCAGTTCTTAGCCATGTTATCCAATGGGAGGTGGATAACATGGCTAAGAGCATTCGCTTGGTAATGCATGAATATCGCTGACTTTTCAGCGATATTCATGCATTGCAGCTGTTTTTTATCACATTTTGCGATAAAAATCGCCGCAGCTCAGCGGTAAATTTTTGTCTCTAACCAAGCAATAGCGATAATTAGCGCTATTGCTTGGTAATATGCCCCCTGCATTGCTGCCTATACTGTGGAAAGGCTGGTAGCTCCATCGGTAAGTACAGAGTTACATGCTGACAACTTAGTAGTGCTAACTTCTGAATGGGACTAATAAATATGATACTTCAAGGTATCAAAAGAATCACTGCATTAAATTCAACCTGATGCCCAAGTTGAAGTTAATGTAACTTTTGCACAAAAGGCTGCTTTAGGAAGCTGCAAATTTTTTGCCCAAAGTTTCCAGTGACTGGTTTAGGGTATCACTCAAGTTGTTGTCCTCAAGACAGCCTACTATCCTCCTGAAGAAAGATGTGAATGATTCTCAGGAAGGAAGACCAAGGGCCCCCATAAGCCATAGGACAAGATTTGTATTCCTTCTGGCAGGATAGCCAAATTTGGTGTGAGCCCAAAAGGAGAGCTTCGAAGGTGAAGCTGAGTTAGATCTTTTGTTCCTGCTGTTGATGCAGTGCGTGTGTGGGCTTGCTGGTGTGATGATCCAGCAGGGCACGCTCAACTCAGTTAGACTTGTTTCATGCTAATTGTTCACAAGGATACAGTGCAATTCATCAGGACCTATCAGAAATCGCTATCTACACACTGACGTGGGTGGAGATCCTACCTACCACAAAGGAGAGTGCAGGGCAAACAAATTATGCTTGCTACTTCTTATTGTGACTCTACTAGGGAATGGAGTAGGCTTCAATAGTCTTCTCCCGTGTTGAGTGCCTCAGAAGTAGGCACCCTGTCCGCGGTACGGACATCACCTCAACACCTACCTGCACAGTCAGGGATTTGCTGGGAAGCTGGGCTAAGGAGCTTCACACACCAAGGGACAGGTTCTACAATGTAGGGAGTTTACCAAAATTAGCGTTCAGTGCTATCTAGATGCCACACTTTACAGGAAGGAGCAACTAGTTGGGTGGGGACCTGATAGCCCACTGGTTAATAGTTGCTACATCCGTGAGGGCCAGAAACAGGCTTAGAAATGACACCTCCAGGCACCCAGATCTCAGAACACATCTGAAGTGGAGAGAGGACCAAAGATGGAATGATATGCTGTCCCCTGGTGCCAGGAAAAAGAGGCTACACCAAAGACTGGACTACTGAAACTGCCTTGTGAACTAGCAAAGAAATCACTGTGCCTATGGTGTTCAGCTTGAGGTAAAGTTATCCTCAAAATCCTTTCAGAGAATGTGTCTGCCATGGGTCAAAACAGTTTAGAAGCCAACTCCTCTGAGAGCCCAGCGCCAAGAAGTCTCATTGCTGCTGAATGCCAAGTCCAGACCCTCTAAAGTCACACACAAGTCTGCTGGACCTCAATGAGTCATCGGAATAAAACTTGGGTTCCCAGCATGGAGGTTAAAACAAGTGAAAGGAAGCCAATGGTTTTGCAGTAACCAGTGATCAGCAGGCCAGTGGCAACTGGTGTTTGGCTGGAATTCACCTGGACTTATAGGAAAATTGACCCCTAAGGCCAGGGCTGCTCCACCATGTATGTGGATCAGGGGATAGCCACTGGAAGACCCCTGACACTGGATCAGCATCCTCAGCATTGTTGAACATCTTTAGCATCCTACGCCACTTCATTGATTCCAATGGAGGTTTAGCTATAGCCCCTGGAACTGGACTGGAGACTGCTTTTCTTGGGAAGTAACTGTTCTTTTGGGCCTCATTGGTCCCAATGACTGGTTCCCTGCCTCAGTTGTTACCAAAATAGTGCCCTTATATCCATTTTGAAGTTATATGTTGTGTCTAATCCTTAACTGCAATTTGGAGCAGATTACATTGATTTATTGTATAAGTGAAACGCTGTGATTTATTTTGTTTTTGAAAATTCATATCTCCTGAACCCTCTGGTGGAGTTTTGTCATTGAATTGTCTATGTAAAGGTAAATATACAACCTATTTTTCTAAATTAGTGATGGACTTTTATTGACATGCATTTTCTTCTTATTCAACTGTTTTGGCACTTTGTAATGCTTTACACTCATTCCTTTGAGAAAGCCTGATTACTCTGAGTCACGGTTACCCAGGATTAAGCTAACATTTTCCAAACAAACCTGTCTGGATCGGATATGGAATTGCACCTTTAGTATGTGGTGAGAGCAAACAACCACACCATATAATACACCTCTTTCCTCAGAAACCTAAGGTACAATTAATCTTGTCCAACCTAGTTGCAGTGAATTTAGAGAACTTATCAGTGATCTGATAAATAAGTTAGTTGTGAATGAACAAGAAATACCTATGCAAAATTAATAACCTTTTGTACAGAAGGCCATACAGATAACTCCCTCCACCATTACAAATGTAATTATAAGATGTCTTCTTGGTGTCCAGAAAGGGTCAAGCATTTAACCCTACTTAAAAAAATGGGATGTCAAGACCATGTCTTGCTCACCATTACCTTTGGGAGACCAAGGGCCACATTGTTTTCAGTTGTAGCATCGGTCAAGACCAGGTGGCACATCTAGAGTTATGAATAGAATAGCGTTACTATACAAAAAATGTGCTTCTTAATCTTCCCCTTCTATAACAGAAATACTTCAACTCTCATCTAGAGAGCACACTCAAGAAATCTTCAGTGGAATGAAACATGCTCATTCTTTTTATAACAAGGTCAGGTCTGCATCTACTAGGTTTTCTATGGAATAGCAAAAATCCAGTTTGCAGCTTATCAGCCGAGGAAAACAAAGCCACAGGATTAGATTTCTTTCTTCCAAGCTCATATGTAGTCTCGCCCTTAAATCTCATTAAAAAAGTAGTGTGTCAGACTATGCAAGGTTGAGTTTTGGTGTTGGTTCATTTGCTACAGTGAAGAGCTAGGACTTTGTAGGCAAACTAGGAGTGGCCATTTCTGAGTACTGAGTTAAGGGTGCAGTGAACCATGCTGCATACTTCTTACTAACTTTGTTTTTATTACCTAACGAAAGGAACACATCAAGAATGAAATAATGTAATTTTTCAGCAACTAGTCACTATTTATGAACCATTAGCAGACATGACATTCTATTCAATGCTGGTTCTAGTTCATAACCTGTTAAGAGACCTTAACCTCTTTACTGCTAGTAGGGAATTGATGGCTTCTGCGACAGAATATTGAGGAAAGCAATACTGAATCACACAAACATTGTCGAAAATATATTGGTTACAAAAGAAGTGTGGCCCTATGCCTAAACAAGAAATACACAAATATCTACTACAAAAATATCACCCAAAAAAATATCAAAAACATCTATATAACAAAATCAAAAATAAAGAGACTTGCCATATCATTATTATGTTAAATATATACCTCGCTGCACAAAAAAATTAAATAATTTGATCACCAATCAAAATATTGGTACCAATATTAAAATATGACTTAAAAAATATACACTAAATTATTATTCTAAACAGCTATACAAAACTAAAACTAAACTACATAAGCACAAAATAACATTAAAACAACATTCATATTAAAATTGCAAAATAAAGCAACCAAAACAACAACTATAAAAGAAAGATTATTTATTCAAACATTATGTAAATAAACATTATTTAACGATAATTTCAAATATATATATGTGCGTGTGTGTGTGTATGTGTGCCCGTGTGTCGGTGGGTGGGTGCAAAAAGTAAAGCCTAAACAATACATCAATAATTTTCAAACATCTAACATTAGCAAATATAATTGTTTCTACAGAGAAAAATAAAACACCTAGACCATAAACTTCCAATAAGAACAAAAGCATTAACAAATGTCTCTGATAAATTCAATGACATCAAATCTCTAAGTGTAAGTTTAAAAAAACCAATGGTGACCGTGTCACTAGGCAGCTCGCTCCCCTCACAGCCACGCAGCCCCCCTGTGTGACCTCAGCCCCTGTTGCCGCTGCTCGTAACTGGTTTGTGCCCTGCTAATACTGCCTGCTTCTTGCTCATTTGTATTTACAGTGCCTCTTCTGTTTTCTCTCTTTATACCCTTGTGCCCCCATTTTCTCTTGTGTCCCCATTTTTCTTGTGCCCCCTTGCCTCTGGTGACCCCCGCCTGCTCCCCACTCCTTGTTCCGGCCGCTGCATCCCCTGCAGCTCCGCCCCCTGCATTCCCATTCGCCACCCTGCTCCCGCCGCCCAGCTGCTCCTCCCTCCCTCTTCCCCTCATATGGACGCCGAGCACAGTGGGTGCACTGAAGGCAAGCACATCTGAGCCCGTCCGCACCTGGACCGTGCCCAGCTCCAGGACCCCTGGCCCCCGCACACACCACGATGCCCGCCTCCGCCACGACTCCAGCACCCTCCACACACTCAACACCGGACGATCATGCACCTGCTGCCTGGCTGCCCCGAAGTGCACCCAAGGACCCTTCGCCTGCCGGAACTGCAGCTTCACTAGCATCCGGCCCGCCAACCTGCCCAACAAGAATCCCAACTTCCTCAGATGCATCCTGCTCAACTCCCACTCTGCCCGCAAACACGCCGTCGAACTCTGGGACCTACTCAAAACCAACGACCCAGATGTTGCCTTCCTGATGGAGACCTGACCACTCCTCAGATCCTGACATCGTCATAGACATCCCGGAAGGCTACAAGATCACCCGCAAGGACCGCACCAACAGAATAGGAGGAGGAATTGCCATCGTCCACAGAAACACTCTCAAAATATCGACAGACGCTGACGACACCCTCAGCACCTGCACTTCCAGATCCACACCAACACCACCCTCAAAGGCACCCTCATCTACAGACCCCCCCAGACCCCGACCACAGTTCAGTGCCCCATCGCCAACTTCATCAGCACACACACCCTCGCCTCCACAGACTACATCCTCCTCGGGAACCTAAACTTCCATCTCGAGAACAACAACAACGCCAACTCCTCCACCCTGATCAACAACCTCAGCAACCTTGGAATCAGAAAACTCGTCACAACACCCACGCACACCGCCGGCCACACGCTTGACCCCATCTTCTCAGCAAGCACCCACGTCTTCTTTGACCGTACCTCCAAACTCCCCAGGACCGACCACAGCTGAATCCACTTCATCTTCCGGTAACCCACCACAGATCACCGCACCCAGCAGATGCCTCGCTGCAGCTAGGGCAAGATCACTGAGAACCAACAAACTACCACCCTCGCCCAGAGCCCACCCGCAGACCGGACCGACCCTGATGCTGCAGCCCGCGGCCTCAGACAATGGATCAACGACTGCGCCCACACCTTCGCCTAGATGAAGAACCCCCCCAACACCCACACCAGCAAGAGAGTCAGCTAGTTCACCGAAGACCTCCAGCCCTCCAAGCGAACTTGCCGAAAACTAGAAAAAAACTGGACCCTCAAAAGAACACCCAAAAGCCACACAGCCCACAGGAACGCCACCCGCTGACACCACCAACTTATCAGATCTGACGAAAGGACCGCCTTCAGAGACCACATGGACAACAATGCACACAACAGCAAAGAGCTCTTCAGCATCATGAAGGAGCTCTCCAACACCAGCTCCAACACCAACGACATCCCACCATCACAAGACCTATGCGACTCGCTGGCCACCTTCTTCCATCGCAAGATCGCGGATATCCACAACAGCTTCGTGGCTTTCACCACCCCGGCAATCGCCAACACTCCCGCTCCCAGGACCACCACCCGCATGAACGGCCTGCGCGCCTGGACCAACATCAAAGACAACTACACCATCAAGATCATGAACACTGTCCACTCCGGATCTCCAGAAGACCCCTGCCCACACCACATCTTCAACAAAGCCAGCAGCACCATCGCACCCCACCATCGGATTGCCATCAACATCTCCTTCGAGACAGTGACCTTCCCAGAGAGCTGGAAGCATGCAGAGATCAATGCCGTACTTAAGACACCCAAGGCGGACCCCAAGGACCTCAAGAACTTCCAACCCATCTCCCTCCTCCCGTTCTCGACAAAGGTCATCGAGAAGGCCGTCAACAAATAACTGACACGCTTCCTCGAAGAGAACGACATCCTGAACCCCTCCCAGTCCAGGTTCCGCAGCAACCACAGCATGGACACTGCCCTCATCGCCACAACCGATGACATCAGGTTCCTGCGTGACAACGGAGAAACGGGGCCCTCATCCTCCTGGACAGGTCAGCCGCTTTTGACACTGTCTGTCACCGCACACTAAGAGCATGCCTCCACGATGCCATAATCCAAGAGAAGGACCTGGACTCAACCACCTCCTTCCTCTCTAGGAGAACCCAGAGCATCCGCCTCCCCCTTCCACTCCTAGGCCACCAAGATCATCAGCGGAGTACCCCAAGGCTCATCCCTCAGCTCAACACTGTTCAACGTCTACATGGCACCACTCGCCCACGTCGCCCGACAACATGACTTAAACATCATCTCGTACACCGATGACACCCAGTTGATCCTCTTGTTCACCGAGGACCCCGCACCACCAAAACCAACCTCCACAAAGGAATGAAGGCCGTCGCCGACTGGATGAGGAACAGCCGATTGAAGCTGAACTCAGACAAGATAGAGGTCATCATCCTCGGTTCCACCCCCTCAGCCTGAGACGACTCCTGGTGGCCTACAGCACTAGGAACACCCCCTACACCCACGACCACATACAAAACCTAGGGGTCATCCTCGACTCCACACTCTCCATGACGAAGCAGGTCAATGCCGCCTCCTCCTCCTTCTGCTCCAACACACTCCGCATGCTTCGCAGGATCTTCAAGTGGATCCCCACCGAAACAAGAAGCATGGTCACCCAGGCCCTCATCAGCAATAGATTGGACTACGTCAACGCACTCTATGCAAGATCCCCGGCCAAACTCCTGAAACGTCTCCAAAGCATTCAGAACACCATTGCATGCCTGACCCTCAACATCCCCCACCGCAGCCTCATCACACCCCACCAGAGAGACATGCACTGGCTTCCCATCAAGATCCCAACAATAGGATAACCTTCAAGCTCCTCACCCACGCACACAAGGCACTCCACAACACTGGACCAGCGTACCTAAACAGCTTACTCAGCCTCTACACCCCAGCCTGCCACCTCTGCTCTGCAGATCACCCCCTCGCCACTGCCCGCCACATCCAAAGAGTTACCACCGGCGGCAGACTATTCTCCCACTCCCTGCTAAGATGTGGAACACCCTAGCCATCAGCCTACGGCAGACCAAAGACCTCCTAACCTTCAGGAGACTCCTCAAGACCTGGCTCTTCAAACAGTAGCAGCGTTCCCCCCTAGCGCCTTTAGAACCTCATGGGTATGTAGTGCGCTTTACAAATGCTATGATTGATTGATTGATTGATTGAATTCTAATTAGAAATGTAGCTATTTAAAATAAAAAATATACATATAATTCTAGAATTCACAGATAAAATGTTGGGAAGAGCAACTTACATCAAAACTTAGAAAGAAAACCTGTCAATGACTTACAGGGGATATACTTACAGTTAAGAAAGTACAAGCAGTGAGAAACGGCACAGGAAATTTACAATGTATCATTCTAATGCATGGTATGGAAGGCTAGGATCGAAAATGAAATTGATGAAAATTGATAACATAAGGATGAATCTCACACTTAAATATTGCAAAAAATGATATATTTGCATTTTACAGAATTACGTGTAATTTCACATACCTTTGCCATAATTTTGCAGAATTTAGCAAAATTAAATAATACAGATGTTACACATCCCTTGCCAGCACTAGTTCACAATAATTTACAGGAACAATTAAAAAATATATAATGCCAAATATTTTTGACTGTTCTGCAGGTCAAATACCATGTATCAAGAACTTAATAGGTCTCATAGCCAAAACTAGAAAGCCAACAACTGAAACCCCTGCTGCTCCAAAAAATTCCAACATAAGTATCCCCAAAAGTGATTTAACTGTTACTCATAGCAGCAAACCTTTCTTTCTGTGTGGCAACACCAACAATGAAAGGAGAATGAATATTAATAGAAGACAAAATAACTTGCTGAGAATAACTCAAAGTAACACATTATTTATTATTTTATTATTTATTTAAGGTTTTTAGAGAGCGCGTAGTCACCCAAGAGTATCCCAGCGCTATACCTCGTAATCCAAAGGGGAGGGAGAGCAGAAAAGATAGGGGGGTTATGGGAAGAGGAGAGTTTTGAGGGATTTTCTAAAGCGGAGGAGATTCCGCTCAGTTCTAAGTTTCAGAGGAAGCGCGTTCCATAACTTTGCTGTGTGAACCGAGAATCGGCGACCTCCTGAGCGGGCTTTCTTCACTCTGGGAATCACGAGGAGGTTTCCGTGGTCCGAGCGGAGCGCTCTCGTAGGTCTGTAGGGGGTGATACAGTTCCTAAGAATTGGAGGGCCTTCATTGTGTAGCACTTTGTGAGCCAGGCAGATGGCTTTGAATGCCACTCTTTCCCTGATCGGCAGCCAGTGCAGTTTCTTCAAAGCGGGTTTCGCAGAAGTTCTGGCCGGGGTGTTTGTAAGCATCCGGGCAGCGGCGTTCTGGATTTTCTGCAGGGTCTGGAAGGTGGCTTCAGGGGCTCCCAGATATATGGCGTTACTGTAGTCCAACCTGGACAAAATCAGGCCTTGGATCAACAGTTTCCGGGAGTTGAAAGGAAGGAGGGGGAGCACTTTCCTACATGACCTTAGAAGGCCGAAGCAGACGCCAGCCGTCTTCCTTGCCTGCGTTCTAAAGGTGAGATCTTTTTCTAACCATATACCCAGGCTCTTGACTTCTGTCTTGGGGGCAGGAGGTTCGCCAAGACAGGCGGGCCAGATGTTCGGGGGTAGAGAGGGCTCCTTTTGTCCCAGGAGTAGAATCTCATCTACATGAATGGAGTATGGAAAGTTTAATTCTTGCCCTCCTTCACACTAGTCTACACACTTTTACCTAACAAATAAAGTTTATATAAAATCTAAAAATAACAATTGCTGTCTCCCAAAAATAATCAGTGACTTTGACCAAGCAATGATTAGTACCATTTAAAACGTATACCCATATACAGCTATACTTTGGTATTGCTATAATTTTAGTCAAAATATGTGGTGACCCCTCAATAATCAGCACTAAAGGCCTGATTATGATAGTGGTTGGTCGGACCGCTGGCCACTATTGCGGCAGTCAGGAAATGACCTGACAAGTATGCAGCAGTCGGACCGCTGCTATACGATGGGACCGTCGAACTGATGGTTGGAAAGTGCTCAGAAACTGAGTAATGGGCCGCAGCACAAACCACAGCTGTGCAACACCTCCAGCACATCCATGCACCATGTGCCAAGCACAATGTCCCCCAGGACCACTTTTAAGAAGCATACAATAGCTAGTTGCCCGGTTTGGGCCCCCCATTTCACTTTCCAACAAACTTTTCTGTCAGAAAGGGATATCCATATCCTGATGGCGGTACCTGCCTCAGCACCAGTGTCATTCAGGGCTGCGACTCTAACCGTCGCCCTTAAGGATCTGAGATCCTGGTTTAGGTGACAGTCTATGTGTCCGACTGCCAGAATTGTAATCCAGCAGTCAGATCAAAGGACTGTGGATGTGCGGTACAACCGCTTTCATAATCAGGCCCTAAGTGTTAAATACTCAACAAACACTACATTTTCATATGAAAATAAAATATAATTGCCATACTATATGTCCCTGTAACTGCAGTAGCAAAAGACTGCAACTTCCCAATAGAATCATCCTACTAACAAAGACCCAAAAAAACCTAAGTCCTTTAATGGACCATTTGAAAAATACTTGGGTTGGCAGACTGCACCATTCTAGACTCAGATGCAAATTTATATATCACAAACTGTTATAAATTGGGTCTCTAGTTGGCAGAGGTATGCACACTGTTCAAGTGGGTACCACAATCCAAGTCAGGGACACAACCTAAATTAACCTGTGCTCACCCTCAGGTAGCTTGGCACAGGCAGTCAGGCTTAACTTACGAGGCAATGTGTAAAGTATGTGTGCAACACTTTATTTAGCAGTAACACAGTGAAAACCTCACAAAAACACTAAACACACCAGTTTCAACAATACAGTGGCAAGCTGAGCCAAAAATCTAATTTTATGATTTCTGGTGGTTCGCTAAGCCCCGCCCACTCTGAGAGGCTGGTTGGCGTTCAGTGATGGCGGTTAGCTCCATACTCGGAGATGGCGTTATATTTATGCGAAACTAGCAAGCAACCTATGGTCAGCCCCTGAACCCCTGCCTCCACTCTGCTGAATTTCAGCCGCTTTTCAGCCGTTTGTCGTTTGCCGCTTCGCTGCATTGTCTCCACCACAGTGCTCTGTCATCAGTTTGCCTTGTGTTCGCCCATCTCAACTGGGCTGAGCTGGGCTGAGCTGTGGGAGAGCGGCAGGACTCGAGGTGTGAATGAGGAAGACGAAGTTGGGGCCGATGAGGCTGTTAAGACGGCTGATAGAGGAAGAGGAAGAGTAAGAGTTACTCCGGGTGCTACTGTGGTGAGTTACCTAGAGAGTTGGTGCGAGAACGATATGAAGCTGTGACATGGTGCTGGACTCTCACTGGGAGTAATCTGATTACACTTGGGTCTTGCGCTGGAGCCAATAATGCGTGCTTTTCTCTCTTCTCTTTGACTTTTAAATATATCACAGTGGTGAAGGAGGAACGAGGTCTGGAAAAGGGCTTGAACTTTGACTAAGCTGAGCGAGGAGCGGATCACGAGCTGTCCTGTCCCGCCGTCCTGTCCGCCAGCGCCTTGCAGCACCCACTTCGCGGGTGCCGCTTCGTGGGACCGGGACATCCCTGGTGGCGTTTTGGGCGGAAAAACAAACTCCGCAAGTGCAGCAGGGGTGGAGCGCCGCAGGGACTCGCTAGTCCAGGAGTCCCTGCGAGGCCTGTCTGACCCGGCCTGCACACCCTGCTAGCACCGCCCCTGCCCGGAAAACCTGCAGAAAACATCACCTCACCTGCATTTCATCGGGAGCCAGGAGCGGATCATGAGCGGATTCCTGCGGGCGGACTTGCACCTGAAGCTCTGTCCTTTGGAACTTGTCCTGTCCTGTCCCACCCTGCTAGCCACTCCCCTGCCCGTCACACGTTCTATAAATTTGGATTTTCTGCTCGCTGTGCAGGAGCGCGCCGGGTGAAGGCCGGGTCAAGAGCGGGACAGTCTACGACAGTCCAAGACGGGACGAGGCTGGGCTGGGCCCCAACCCCTGTCCCTTCGCCCCCAGCATCTTAGACTCAGCCGTTTGCCTGAATATTGGTCTACTCCCGGTAATAAACACCATCTCTAAACCTAGTTCCCAATCTAGGGGTCTGATATTGGTTTTACCGTATATTTTATAATTGTGTTTTTAAGTCATTTCATATTAAGTGCTATTCGGATTTATCATCTATCTTATTTCCATTTGGTAATATCTGTGCTGGTTATTTTGTAACTTTCTCCAAGGCAATATGCCCAAGTCAGTCGGCGGGAATTCCCGCCCCATTGTCTCTACACTTGAGAACTACTTAGTCAAAGTAGTAGACAAGATTAATAAGGAAGGAAGACTGTCCCTGGGTCTAGGAAGTGTCCCAGACCCCACGATCCCACTAGTCTCTGCTGAGATCCCTGTCCCTTTGCCTACCCCCTTGTTGATCCCCACCATTGATGACAGTTGTGTAACGGGCTCTCCGGATTGTCCAACCAGGGAGGGTACCAACGAAATAGAGCCATCACAGGATATCCTCGACGTTGAGGACTCTCACAAGGAATCCGATGCAAACGAGTCCCATAATGATTTAGACGCCCCGGGTTCCGTGGCCCCCAAAACTCATGGAGTGTTGAGGTCAGGGAGACATCTAAATAGGTCAAAGGGAAATCCCTGGGTATGCACTGTAGCAACTAGTTGTTATATTGCTATACAGGTTCTAACCACTCATACGGCCATTCATTCTAGCATTCTATCAAGGGCAGAATTCTTCAACGGAAGGGAACACTAGGTAAAGAGTTCCACACTAAAAAGTGAACGTTCACAATCTGTTTATTTTTTATAAAATAAAGACCTCTGATTACACAGAATTACACAAAGTTCGATTAAAAATCCAAAGAAAATTCTTTGAACAAGTACAGTAAAATTTAAACCAATAAATAACAGTTCATTACACAAAAAACAATATCACAATCAATGAAATTATGCAACACAGGAGAAGAATAATCATCACTAATACAATACATAAACAGATAAATCCTATCCACAAACCCCCTAACAATGTGGCCTTAAGATACTCCTGCCACTTATATAGATCCACTGGCCCTTTCTTTGATATTGGTGGTATAGTAGACAGTTTCAAAAATACATTAACATCTGCTACTCCCTTGGCCTTGTTTGGATTTTGGTAACAATTGCATCAACGCGTTTCGGTGTTATACTACTTGATGTCGTAACACCTTCATCAGAACATGCCGTCTCTTTGGGGTCACCGGCTTGTAGGTATATATTTAAAAGTCTCTGTGGGGATATACGGAGAAAGAAACAATATCAATCTTCTGGGGGCATATTGCAACATACCTAATATTCAGCATCTTATTTATTGCCCCCAGTTCCAACAATCACACCTAAACCACACTCTCGTGATCGGTGGGATTTTATACAAGCTATATCTCCTGTTTGATCAATTCACAGTTTTAAACAGATATCTTTCATCAGGTACATTGCTAGTCAGATAGTTACATTCTCATTCTATTTGAGCACCTAATTTTTTTTAAAGTAGAGTTCATATTACGACTTTCCTGTTAGTCCTTTACAGTTCCGATAACTCTTACGGTTTTAGGCTTTGCCCTCCGTTTCTTTTTAGTGTGGAAGCAGGAAGGGGCATGCAGTCACTCTCATGTTCATTGTACCACTCATCCATCTATCATTTTTGGCAGCCACTTATCATGGTGTCACTCTTACCCCATTACTCTTGTGGCCAACCCCCGGGGAGAACCAGCCGTCCGTGAACCTTCTCTGGACGGAAACTGTAGTTTTTTTTGATGTACCTGACATGACATCTAAATAGACCTGTACTGTCTAAAAAGGGGGGGGGGCATAAAAGTAAAAAGAACACTGTCTCTGTATCAAATGGGGGCCCCATTAAGCTAAACTGTCTTCATAATGACGTTAATTCCACCTACCTGAAACTAGCTCCGGATCAGCTTGAGCTGCTTATTGGTATGATTGATGCCAAGTTAGACAAAATTGTTCTTCCACTCTTGGATAAACTCGAGGCTGTCACTAGGGAAGTGATTAGATTGGGTGTGTTGATGCAATCCGGCTTGAAGCAAAATAACAGTCCGCAACCAGCTGCTGTGGCTGCTGTGGCTGGGGGCAGGACTAGTAAGCCTGTGCATTCCAACAAAGGCCCATCCAGTGTTGGAGTGGCCTGTGCAGGTTCTAGCATTCCTGAACAGCCAAACAGTAGTGCCTTAACAGTTATCGAGAAGCAGGGCATAACTGGCAAACCAAAACTACCGTCTACAGGGGACACTATTAATGTCACTGCAGTAACACCTATATGCTCTAACGATGTCCCTTTGAACCCCCCGCTACCCGTACCGCGGGGAATCAGTTGAAGATTACCGAAAGGGGTAAGTCTAACAATTGTGGCCTCTCTCAACCGAACCTCCCACCAGACTGCGCACCCTATGTAGCAGTCCTGACTAACGTTACACCAATCAGGGAGGATGGGCTTCACCGCTCCATGGATTCACATGACTCCCTTAAATACAAAACTGTGGCATGGCTCAATCGGGAGTGTGGCTTTCCAGTGGCTCTGGCGGACCAAATCTTGACCACAACCAGAACCAACTGGATTGGCATGTCCCCAAAGAACATCTCTGGGGATTGCATTATTATTAATTTCAGTAACCCACACCTTGCCACAACAGCTCTGATTCGAGCCACTTCCCGCCCCTGTAACGAGCAGGGCATTTCACTCCATCCTTTGGGCTTTTTCTATAGACAACACACTAGCCATCATCCTAGTAACCATGGGGGGAGAGAATGAGGGGAGAAGCTTCGCATAGCTTTCCAAATAGTTTCCAGGTGAACGCTGTTAATCTTTTCCAATGCTTTAGTGGGCTGAATCAAAACGATTGACTGGAGATGTGTCCGGTACCCCTAGAAACTTTGGAGAGACAGGCTCTGTCTGGTATGGGACAAAGTGTTTGTATATCAGGGCATATGGTTAACATTTCTGGGACAACTGTAGATTGTACGCCTATGGGCAAGGAGGGTGATCCAGTAGGTTGCTCGGAGTCATTACTGGAGCTGTGTATGGTACCCCCAGAAATCCTGGAGAGACAAGTCTCGTCTGGTATGGGACAAAGTGTTTGTATATCAGGGCCTATGGTTAACATTTCTGGGACAACTGTAGATTGTACGCCTATGGGCAAGGAGGGTGATCCAGTAGGTGGCCCGGAGTTATTACCGGATACTACTAACATCGCTATTTTCCAGCAGGGTAGTAACTGTTCTCTTTTGGGGTCAGGTGTCTGCGGTCTTTCCAGCTGTTACATTGCCAGTTGGAATGCTGCGGGTATCAGGTCCAAATCTGATTGTCTGGGTTGGACTGAATTTTTAGCTCTCTTTGATATTATCTGTTTACAGGAAACCTGGTGTAGGGACTTTAAAGGATATAATGGTTTTGTCTCTTACCAGTTACCTGCTACCGGTTCCCTATCAGTTAGAGCTAAGGGGGGCCTTTTGATTTTGATTTCTGTCCAAACTCATCTGCTGGTCAAAAAATACGTACAAGTTGGGGTTCACTTCCAGATTTTATGGCTGCACAAAACAGGAGGTAGGAATATTCTCTTAATACATTTTTATAACAACGTTTTCGATGATACTAGGGATCAGGTGGTTAGAGCACTATCAAGTGCATTGGATGACATCCTCAAGGATTCCAATTTAGTTTTTGATCTGGTCATGGCAGGGGACTTTAACGCCACTACCTGCCCACTCTCAGATGTCAATGTATGTGGGGCGGTGGACTGTCATGGAGATGGAGTCCCCCATTTTCAACATAACTATTATGGAGATGCCTTAAACAGTCTCCTTGACTCACATAATATGTATATTATGGTTAACGAGAAAAATGAACAGGAGGAGATTTGCCCTACTTTCACAGGCCGGGGAGCAAATTCTGTTATTGATTTTATTTGTATCTCCTCGAGTCTTGAGGCCTGGACTATGGCACCTAAAGTCATAGACATCCAGCTTAGTGACCACAATTGCCTGATAGTAGAGGCCATGGTATGGGAAAACAAAGGGACTCCCATTCCGGGGTGTATTATTAACAACATTGAGGCCGTGCGACCTAATGGCACCAGACTCAGGTGGAAGGTGGATAAGGCTGAAATCATGTCCGATTCAATCATTACTAGTTGCCTGGCAGGAATTACAGGGATTTTAGAAGACAATCAAGGTTCCACCAGCTCTATTGAGTATTTTATTGGTATTAATGCGGTCATCGACTCTAAGCTTACTAGTACACTCAAGTACAAGGAGGAACGCCTGCGGAGGAAATTGGAACTCCAACAGGAGGCATGGGACAACTTGACCCTGGCTGCTGAATTGAATAATTGTATCCTGTTCTGGAAAACAGTTAATTCCCCATTCCTTAAAGATGATAAGATCCCTGAATTAACTTCTAACATTATGAAGGAAGAGTGGGTTTCTCACTTTTCTAAAATCTTTGACTTGGACAGTGCATCCAGGGATATAGGGGATAGGTGGCCGCATACGCCACTCAATATCACCGTCCAAGAGGTTTTAGATAGCATAAGGGTCAGTAAAGGAGGAAAAGCACAGGGTCCAGACGGGGTCCCTGAAGTATGGGGGCCTTTTTTAACTAATATCTTCAACGCAGCAGTCAGTAATGAGGTGCCCCCTACCTGGGAAGAATCCATCCTAATCCCAATATTTAAGAAAGGAAACCGAGGGGACGTTAAGAACTATCGTCCAATCTCCTTGTTGGATTCTTCCGTACAAGTAATGAGTAGAGTGCTTCTAGTAAGGTTGGAAGAATGGGTGGAGGATAATGGCATTCTAGCAGAGAGCCAGTTTGGGTTCAGGAAGGGTCGTGGTACGATTGAGCAGTGTCTAAATTTAGACCTGCTCATCGGTAAATATACCTTGGCAAAGACTGGCACTATTTATCTCTGCTTTGCGGATTTGAGTAGTGCCTTCGACCTGGTGGATCATGGCATTCTCTGGGCAAAGCTAATTGAAATTGGGGCACCGAGGGCATTGTGTTCTTCCTAGCATGTCTTTATGCCAAACTACATGCTTGTGTCCGTTACGGTTCTAACGGGGAATGTACTACTAAGTTTAAAATCGGGCGTGGAATTAGACAGGGATGTGTGTTGGCCCCACTGCTTTTTACCCTTTTCATCAATGAGATGGATTCTATTCTCAAGTCTCTGGCAGTGGATGCTCCCAAAATTAATGAGAACAACGTCCCTGTGTTACTTTACGCGGATGACGCGGTCCTAATCTCATGCACCCCCATCGGCCTTCAACGGCTGATGGATGGCTTTTCGCAATTCATTAAAAGCAGAAAGTTAGTGTTAAATAAATCTAAAACCTATTTTATGGAATGCGGGTGAAGGAACAGAAAGAAACAGTTTTCATTTTTTATAGAGGGACAGAAGGCCCAGGCTGTTGACAATTTTTCGTACTTGGGGGTCACCTTCTCAAATAATAACATTTTGGCCAACGAGCATAAGAATGTCCGGGCTAAGATGGCGAGGAGTGCTCATGGAATATTCACAATGGCTACAAAACTGGGAGAAAGCTGGGTCCATGACATGATTAAAATTTTTCAGTCCCGTTGTGTCTCGATTGCCTTGTACGGAGCGGGCATTTGGGGCCAAGCCCCGGCAGGGTCTCTTCAGGTTGAGGAGCATGCATTCTTGAAGAGACTTTTGTACCTGCCAAGCTCTGTTTCTAATGCTTTAGTGCACAATGAACTGGGTATTCACCATCTTGCCGACTTGATCCTCCTTAGGCCACTGATGCTATGGCGTTCCATTTGGATAAAAGAAGAGACCTCATTGTGCAGAGCCATTATTTCTGATTGCCTCTCTTTGGACCATCATTTAAAGATCCCATGGTTAAAGTATATTGTGGATAATTTTCGTGAGATCTTTAACATTAACATCATTGCGGATCGATGTGGGGCTACTGAGCTGTCTAAAATCGAACTTAAGCACTGTTTTTTACGGATCACTGAAATAATATCGACTGCCAAAATATCGACTTGCCAAAATATCGTGGACAAAATATCGACAGTCAAAATATCGAGTTTGTATCTACAAACAGGTAAGTACAAAAATATCGAGTACAAAATATCGTTAACAAAAATATAGATGTAAAAAATATCGACTTTATTAAAAACAGTGTTAAATTAAATTAATATTAAATTTAAATTACTAAAATATACTTAAAACGACTTAAATTAAATTATAATAATAAAATAATAAATGAAAATAATAAAAATAATTTTTTTAAATCTTATTTGTTGACCCTGAACCCTAAAAATACCCCTTTACCCAAAAACCTAAAACTGACCCTGAACCCTAAAAATACCCCTTTACCCATGACCTGAAAACTGACCCTGAACCCTAAAAATACCCCTTTACCCATGACCTGAAAACTGACCCTGAACCCTAAAAATACCCCTTTACCCATGACCTGAAAACTGACCCTGAACCCTAAAAATACCCCTTTACCCATGACCTGAAAACTGACCCTAAACCCTAAAAATACCCCTTTACCCATGACCTGAAAACTGACCCTGAACCCTAAAAATACCCCTTTACCCATGACCTGAAAACTGACCCTGAACCCTAAAAATACCCCTTTACCCATGAACTGAAAACTGACCCTGAACCCTAAAAATACCCCTTTACCCATGACCTGAAAACTGACCCTGAACCCTAAAAATGCTCCTTTACCCAAAATTTATCAATATTATTTAATTACCAATTAATTATTAATTAACAATAACAATAAAGTAAATATATTAGAACATTAGGTGTAATTATTTTAATAATTAATATTATTTTATCAAAATTAATTACTTAAAAATAACTCAAAATTATATATATAAAAAATGTACTCTAATTAATGTAATTAACTAATTACAATTAATTAATTAACAATTATTTACTAATACAAAATATATTCAAAATTATATTAATTAATTAACTAATTAATATTAATTAATTATCAATTAATTATTAATTAAAAATAATAACAAACATATATTAATTAATTAATTATTATTAAATTACTTCCCACCCTATTCCCCTATAAACCCACAACCCGCTACAGAATTACATTACGCAATTATTATCAAAACAAAATTCATGTAATAAAATATTTAATAACATTAATACACACTATTCACACATATTATTACATAAAAATACACTATAAAATATTATATATTATTAAAAAATCGATATTTTTGCTATCTATATTTTATACAGTCGATATTACTTCACTTACCTGAAAAACGATATTTTTGTAGTCGATATTATGTCCAGTCGATATTTTGTCCAGTCTATATTTTAAACTCGATATTATGTCCAGTCGATATTTTGGAGTCGATATTTTGTCTCTATACCGTTTTTTACAACAGCTTTCCACCAGGAGGCATCAAAATAGCTCTGAACTCTCATCCTGTGTTCTTTATCATGATTTAAATGAATTTGTGGGTTTCCAACCGTATTTGTCGCAAGTGACCTGGAAGGCACATCGGTTTGTGTTGACTAGACTGAGAACCGGAGTAGTCCACAACCTTGTTGCTTTCCCCTCTCAGCATTCACATCCCGCTGGCCCTTGTCCGTGTGACAATACCACCCCTCAAAGCACTGTGCACTTTCTTTTGCTCTGTCAGTTGTACAAATACCTGCGGACTGCTTATTTGAAACCCCTGTTTGCTAAGTTTGGAGTCAGGACAATACGAGACTGCATGAGTCTGCTTTTTAACTTACATCACCCTGACGTTTGTTTTTATACGGCTACCTTTCTCCTTAAATCAATTAATGCAAGGAAAAGTATGCTTTTTTAACCTTTTTAAACTGCTGTACCTCCTGCTTTTGACTGTTGTTTTATACTGTTGTCTTTTTATGCTGTGCTTTTATGGACTTGTCTTTTGCTCCGAATAAAGCCTTATGAAATGAAATTACTTCTGTATTCACAGAAGTTATTTATGACTTCTGGTATTCCCAGAAGTCACTTACAAGTTGTATCTTTATGTCCACACTCGGGTGGAATGTCTGCACCTAGGCCGGAATCCCTGCTCTCGGGCCGGAATCTCCACACCTGGGATTGTAGCTCCACACACGGACCGGAATTTCTGCACTCAGACGGATGGCCATTGTCTTCACTGCTAAAAACCTGTGTAAGTGCTTATCATTCCCCCACTTGGGCCAGATGAAGTCAAAACACCTGCACCTGCAGTTAATTGACACCACCTGCAAGACTTGCTCTATAACCTAAATAAAGGCAGCACAAAAACACAGCCCGTGTTTGGCCAGAGAGTTCCTGCTTGCCTGCCCTGTGCCTTACTTAAAAAAATGCTACTCCAGAGGAGGAAGAGAAATTAAACTGAGGAGACGACCACTATGATCTTGGCGTTTATTGCGAGGCATCACAAATGGATCCATGGTTTCCCCACTTACAGCACCAGTGGCACACAGAAGTCAGCCCTATGGCAACATTTAGCCACTGCAGTCACAGCACTGGGGGAGCATGTCCGCACTGTCAATGGGATAAAGAAGTGGCAGGTCAAGAAGAGGCGTGTGAGGATGAAGTACTCTAGGATTGAGGTGGCCAGAATTTTACCTGGTGTACATTCTGGACAATGCCTCCATCTCACCCACTAGAGGAAGATGTACTCCACACCATACACTCCCACAAGCTCCATGAGCTGCCTGTGAATGATGTCTGCAATGTTATACCAGGTTAATGTGATGACAAGAACATAGATATGAAATGTCTGTCTGCGCTGCACCACAATTGTGACAATAGAAGTTTTCCAAGTATGTATAAAAAGGATAGTGAGTCAGAGCCTCATGTGTCTCCTTCTGCACATTGCAAAACAGGTCCCAGAATCCTTTAAGATAGAAATGGCAAATCTCATTTCCACTATCAAAAACATGGGCCTAGCACTGCTGGCTTATAAACCTAACACTGGTAAATAGTAATAGACAAAAGTACCCCTTCCACTTAGCCAGCTATAACTGGCGCAGGTAAGGGCGGTTGGGGGTAGGTTGGGCGGGGAAAATCAACTGACAATGAAATAGGGAAAATATCAAAATCACTTACCTTGTGCTTGCTGCGTTGCTGACCACAAGGTGAGTGTTTTTCTTTTTTTCATAATTTTATTTTCCCCTTCTGTCTGTCTAATATCCTCCGACCTGCCATGCCCTCCAATGCCCCTTCTCCCCACTGCTCCTACCTGCCCTGGCTGCACTTAGCATTACTATTAGCATGATGATGCAATGAGGACATTTATGACAAGTTGCACATGTACATTTTTGGTTTGCTGACTTTTCTCTGTTCTCCTCTATTGTCACATTCAGCCAGAGTACAGCCATCCACTGGAGCAGAGGTCTCTGCATCTGCTGGGAGGAACCAATATCATACACAGCAAATCCATAGCACCATCACAAACTGGTAAGTAAAACTAGTCAGGAGAGGATTCAAAAGCCTACATTGTTAGCAGACAACACATTGACATATTACATGTATTACATCAACAGTGCCAGAATTATG
Source organism: Lissotriton vulgaris (assembly GCF_964263255.1). Taxonomy (NCBI): domain Eukaryota; kingdom Metazoa; phylum Chordata; class Amphibia; order Caudata; family Salamandridae; genus Lissotriton; species Lissotriton vulgaris. Next base: position 783,183,547 of record NC_141691.1, read on the forward strand.
AACTTAAAAAAATCTAGTGACTCACATCTGGCAACTGGAATACTAACTTGCAAACACATATATCTTTGAGGGCCCAATGATGTGATTCAGTATTCCAGTACCCACAGTGACATCTACTACAAGGTTGGCCATGACATCTGGTCAGGAACCACACACTGGCCGATGCAGTACCCTGGTAACTAAACCCAAGAATGATGTACTTGTCTGCTCTTGCTCATAACATGAGGATTTAATGTCCGCAGTATGTTGTATGTGTTCAACATCACTGTTTCTCTCAGCTCAATAAGGCCACAAATGGCATGTTACAGTATACCATATCACACCATAGTGGCTAGTGAAAGGATGACACTTAGGGCTCATTACACTGTTGGGTGGAATCACTTCCACCTGACACAGACTCAGTCATGGGATGGACCAACACCTGCTCGTCGGTCGCGACCGCCCCATTAGGATGCAACCAAACACTGTTTGGTCACATTCCTATATTTCATTATGGGAGCATACTTTACGGCCATAAACCAGCCATAGTTCATGCTCCCATAGTAAAATGGGAGGTGCAATTCATTAACTGCAGCCCATGGAACGCACTTCAAAGTGCCTGCCACAAGGTGCAGGGATCAACAGGGGGCCTCCAACCAGAGGCCGTGCACTAAAGGGAGCCCTGCTTGGGACACCCAAACAAGCTTCCAGACATAATTTCCATATGGGACAGACCGGCATGCAAACCATGTCGGCAACCGTACATTGTAATGTAAGGGCCTAAAGACCCATCCTTGAGATTGATTACAGCCTGCATTCCGACTGCGGGAAGGACTCTCCGAGCTTGTTGGAAGCCAGCCTAAATGAACGGTTAGATTATTTTCTTACCGCATCCATCAAAATGAGGCAGTCGGGAAGAAATCCTACCGGCCCATTAAGATGCAACTTTATGGGCGTATCATTATTGACCCCTAAATGTATGGCAAATGAGTGCAGTATGTAGATAAAAGACTATGTTGTATCAAATGAAGTAGATTAGCCACAAATAGATTGTATTCAATGATATGAACACTCTCAAAGAAAATCCCAAGGCACAAAATGTATGGAAATTGATGTGGATGAGGGACGCACTGATGCCAGTTAGGTTGAGTTGTTTCGGGATGGGTGTATAGGCTGCTAAGGTGGATGTAGAGGAAGTGAAACATATATATCTAATGGCTGAACTACACAACATGAATCCAGTGTTGGTAGCAACCATCCAAGCTTCTACACTTTACCACAATATGTGATCCTTGTCAAATGTTGGTTTCAGCTTGCCTCCTCTGCTACCATATTCCCATATATAAGTGAAAGGATAATATATGAGGTTAGAATGTGTGCTGTAAAAGACATCCTTTGACAGTTAACGCCTTAACCGCAGCGGTTTTTCTGCCGCAGTGGGGGCGTTCTAAAAGGTGGGCGGGGCTTCATCAGCCATTGGCCGATGGCAGCACTGGGGAGGGAGGGCTCTCGTTGGCCAACGGCCGACGGAAGCACGGAAGGGGTTAAGTTCTTCCATGATGTCCTGCATGTATAATGGGAACAAAGGTCACACAAAGATTGAACATACTAAATATGTGATTTCCCAGTCCTAAATTTAGCATTGTGACTTCATGGGGAGGGAAGCTCAATTGTGCCACAAAATGTACCTAACTAGTGGACATCTCACATATTAACTCTCCAATGCAATGATATGATCTGATGTGCAAATCTGAAACATACAGCATCATACTCATGATACATGACACTCTGTATTACATTCAAAGCACTTCATGGAAAGGGCCCTGCTTACCTATCTTTGCACTTAAAATACTATGTACCCTCCAGGAATCTCAGATCTGTACAACACAGACTGTTGCAAATCCCCAGGTCTAAACAGGTCCGCTGGGGAGGAAGGAGCTTTTTGCTGGGAGCCGCCAAGTTTTGGAATCTCCTTCCTCTCACAATCAAAAATAGCCTAAGTCTCCAAGCATTTAGGAAAAAAGTAAAAACGTGGTTGTTCCAAACTGATATCTAGTCCATCGATATACTAGCTTCACGCTCCTTGAGTCCTCAGCGCCAAAACGCCTCCGGGCATTCGTTGCGCTCTATAAATCTAATAATCAAATCAAATCAATCAACCAAATCAAATGATGGGCCTAACAAGGATGGTGTAACCACAAAGGTAGGCAGAGGTGTTCAGTATAATTATCCCCTTCCTTCAAATATCAGTTACCTTCTAGTATACAATTGTCTGTTAATTTTTTATCTCGTTGATGTCCGTGCTGTGTGGAGGAAACAGCTAGTAAGTGCTGCTAGTGAGCAGGGTCCCACATGTAAAGTTCAGGAGGTAAACATGAGGCACAGTGGTCCGTAATAGCATATCAATGGTCTATGACAATGACATATACATGTTAACACATTGCTATCATCCTGTATACTTGAATATGAACATGAAAGTCTCATAACAGCTGCTGGAAGGATACCATCATTGCTGCAGACAACAACATGCCTGACTATGCAATACATCCTGGCTGCATAAGTGAAACCCACTCGCATCTGTCCATCAGGTAAGCGTGTCATTAAGTGTTTCCCCAAAATGGATTCCAAAATCATTACAAATATCCAAATCCCCCTCTGCATAGCATCTGTAGTTGGTATTTAAAAAGTTGAATACATACTATTTCAGTTATGTGAACATATTAGTCATGCAGATCAATAAGTATAGTGTCACTTCCCTCTCAAGCTGCTGGATCTCAGACCACATCTTCAGCTACACCTATGAGGAGCCAGGTTCAGCAGTTGACATCAGGGGGGAGCGCAAATCAACACAGAGCTGTGGCTGGAGTTGGTAAATTGTGCATTGTACATTTCCATTTAACACCTCAGTGCTATTGTGTAAGCTGTCAAGAGTAGGTGTACCCAAACCAGGTCACATGTGCATCATCTGTTGATGCAAATTTCAGTAGAATCAACCCTTGTGTTACACCACATCATATGCTAGGTCAATTACTTATCCTGTTGCAACCTATGTCCTGTGATGAGGACGATGAGGACAGTGGACCTTCCAACAGTGGTGGGCGAGTGGCAATCGAAGGGGAGTTGTCAGCGAAAGTTTGATTCTAACTATATGTTCATGTAAACTAAATGAATGGAAAAAATAAAGAAAAATTCAGTCTGTTTGGTACCGAGAAAGGAAGTAAATAATGGTCTTTGAACACAATGGTATAGGGGACTTGAAGGAGTTTGGGCAACATACATACAACACATCAGAAAGTGGCTGGGTAACCTGTCTATATGCAAGGGGCAAAGTAAATGTCCAAAAGAAAGATATAGTCCAACAAGTCAACTGTCTTTCTGGTCATCCTAATTCTCAACCATATTCAGATCCTCCAAATCAGATGCGGTCTCCTGACTAGCTGGTGCAGGACCAGGTACTATGCAGGGTTATAACACACTAGGAGTACGAGGGAAACAGTGTGGGGCAAAATACAGGGGGAACCATTGAGGGTGGTTTGGAGAGGACGTTGGGCAAAGACAGACAAGATGGCTGCACCCTAGAAAGTGACACTGGCATTATGGGTTGCCATAGATCTTGCAAGTTACTCTTGCAACATATGTATCTCATCACAGAACTGCAGCATGATGAGAGAGGACATGTGTGGCTGACCCACACATGCCCGCATCACTGCCTGGGATGCAGCCAGAGGAGTCACAATACAGGGAGGTGTTTGGGCTGATCATAAGGGGTGTGGCATTTTGGGATAAGAGCCTATGCTTTGGCATTCCTGGCAGCCACTTGGAGGCGGCCTAGGGGCAAGGGATGCAGTTGGAGACCACTATGGAATGGGCCTATAGAGTTAAGGAGGGTTGTATGGCGGGCCCAGTTGTGGTGTGACTGGCCCCAGGGGTACCTGGCGAAATGAACATTGTAAATTGTCAGGGGGAAAGTTGATCTCCCCATTCCCTGGCCAGAGGTGTCGAGTTTTTCACCCCCCCGCTTTAATGTCCTCAGCCTCCACCTGGTCTGTAGCACTGGAGGTGTTTTGCTCAGTCCAAATATGTGTATTTCCTCTGCCTTCTAATGTTGAAGGTCCCACCTCTTCTTCCTCTTCACTTGTAAAGAGAGGCTGTGGCTGCAGGTGCCCCAATGCTGACCTGCTCTGTAATGATATGTTATGTTATTTAATATAGTGTGCAAATCACCCGGGGGCATCTCAGCACTGACTCTGACCCAGGTCCTGTTCCTGGTCCTCTTGGCCAGCTGGGGCCACTGAAATGGAAGACAAATCATAATATAATGATTGTACATGTCAGAACTACAAACATAACTGCATGAAGCAAGTGCAGGCATTGTTCTCCTTTGATCACACTATACAAATATATGTGACTTGGAGCCTAAAGTATGTGTATGTTTACTGTGATGTCCTGATTTCATTCGCACATTGATATCCTACTAGAATTTCAATGACTTACACTTCTGTACTGACCAACCCTCACCTTCTGCATTCTCGTCATCGGTGTTTCCTGTCATTGCTACATCAGCATCTTCCAATGCCAGTCTTACAAAAGGAGATCAGAGGCAGTCCGGATAGTATAGGAATGATCCTGTGATATGGAGTCTCTGCACTCTCACACTTTCTAACAAATGTAATCTGCTGTGTAACATTGCATGAGACAGCACTATTTCAAATTTGGGTGTGCATAACCAAATAGGAGGCGGGGATATTAGCATTGCTAAGTGGTAAGTCCAACATTTTGATATTCACTTACAACAGCAGATAGTCTAGTGCCAAATTTTGCCTTCAAAGACTGTCCAGGTATTGCCGTACCCTTGTGAACAGTTATGGCTAGTTGTTACAGCTACCTTGACTGGACAAATGACAAACGAGCCACTGTTGGGAAGATGTATGTATCTGGACTCCCTTTGAGAAGTTGGTATCACTTAAGAGTGAGGGCAGGGATCTCAAAGTGATGTGTCTTAATCAGAACCCAATCTCACAAAAGACAATGCAAATGACAGTATCCAACACCCAAAGGGCTCTCATCCACTCACTGGATAGTGTTTGTACCATTCCTCACCCAAAGCACACATCAGTTATAAGGCCCTCGGTTCACTGGTAATGGTGCTGCAACTGTAATTGTATTTTCAAATGCACGTGTGTGGCTGTATTCCCCTAGTGGCATACAAAAACTACCGCTCCCAGAATACACTCTGCTCAGTGCATTTTATGTGCTACAGTGAGCCTTTGGCCCTATAATGACTGCTACATTTGCACACATAAGGTAAATGGAGACCTGAGACACATACCAAAGGCATGCAAGTCACAGCATCCAACACCCAAAAGCCTTTCATCCAGACACTGGAAAGTATATGTACCCTTCCTCACAATGGAGGCATGAGACACCTGATGGTATAGCTTTTCATCCCTCACATCAAACTTTCAGACACATATTGCAGTTAATCCACTTACCATCTCTCTGCTGCTCATGCTCCTCCAGTAGAGCAGGAAGGGTCAGTCAGGCTGCCCTCAGGACCCTCCTGTACAGTGGTGTGAAGCTGGCTGGTACACATGGTGCTGGAAGACTGACCCAAGATTTCCAAGGACCTTGATCTTGGCCCAGCATTTTAGGTCCTCCCAGCGCTTACTGCATGCCCTGCACAACCCGGCATAGACACCCACTACACTGCACTGCTTCCCAATGGTGGACCAGAGTCTGGCACATGCTACATTGCTCAGCTGGTCCTTGGGCCCCCCATCCGGCTCAGTGTATTTTCCTAGCACCCCCTCTTCCCCTCTGCTAAGTTGCCCAATTCCCTTCCAGTGAAATGGGGTACTTTCTCCTCAATGCCCTCAGCCATGTTGTGGGTAGTTATGTTGTACAGAGCAGCAGGATGGCAGAGGATCTTATCTGTGACAGAGGATGACTAGAATTAACAGAAAATGGCTACCAACAACTTCCTGTGATATATTTCCTGCCTACCACTTCCTGCATATCATCTCCTGTATGAATATTTTGGGTTTCGTCCGATTTCCTGAATCTCCAGCCGAGTGCATACTCTCCTTATATGTAGCGGAGGCTCCGCATGAGGAGCACAGGCTTCCATACAAGAAGTGGTAGGCAGGAAATACATCACGGGAAGTTGCTGGCAGCCATTTTCTGTTCATTCTGAGTCATTTACTGTTACAAATCAGATCCTCTGCCATCCTGCTGCTCTGTGGCAGAGTTCCCAAAACGAGCCGTAACAGTTTTATACATAAAAGTAACATTAGAATCGTGAGACAAAAGGTAGAACAGACTATTAAATTATGTTTGGACAGGGAAATGGGTGTGGCCAGACACATCACATCCCAGAAAAGTTTGCTCCTTTGCATTATGGCACATATGTCCATATTTAGGGCTCGGCTAAAGAGTTGACTGTAGTGTTATGGTACATTTGGGGAAAGCATTGGTGTGTATCCCAGACACATAGAGCCTGATTCACAAAGCTCATCATCACTCACAGTGGGGGACCTCAATTGTGGGGGAGTCATTTCAGTTGGAGGCAAATACTCCACAATGCAATAGTTAGGTGTGAATCAGGCACCCATTGTCAAATGATCCTGGGAGGTCTCACACATGCACATACATGTAATCGTCTGAGGCAATGGATTCCTTAGAGACATGGATAACACTGATTGTTGACATCTGAATATGACATATTGCATTGCCAATCTTGTGGCTCCTGTCAATAGCTGTGGTTTTCATGCAGTGAGTGTTGCTTGCAAAGTAGTCTCAGGATGGAATTTTTGTAAATATCCAGCTTTCATCATTGCCAACAGACTGCAAACCAGATTTGATCTATAGCGCAATCGATTGCTCAGGTGAAAAAAGTGCCAACCAACTGATCATGGACTTGAAAACCCTGCCCTCTATTCTATGCTATAGGCCGGCTGCCTGGATTCAGATATAGCTGAGGGTTGAGTGGTATGTGTATGCAATGACTTAAAGATATGTTGCACAAGACACAACAGGCTAATATGATCTTAATCACAACTTTAGGGGAGTACATCAGCACCCTCCTGTGCACTCAAGACATCTGAATCGTGACTTCAGGAGACAAAAAGTGCACTCTATGATGGTTTGAGTTTGTATGTCTGCCCTATTGTACCCATGCTAAGGAAGAGGGGCTGCATGTCTTTATCCTGTGAGGAGTTGAGGGGAGATTGTATATCCAGAAGCGCCTGAGGAGGGAAAATAGGGAACTTGATTACACAATCTTCTTGCATTTGTACAGGACAGGATCTATACATTGGTACATGCAGAGTCTGTTGAGGCAGTGTATGTGGGATGATTAATATTATTGTAAAATGGCTGTCATTGTGAGATGGCATTTATACAATCACGCATGTTTTGTGCTTGGTACTTACCCAGTAGCCACATGTTGCTAAAATCTCCCACAGCCTTCCGCTGGGCAAGAGGTGACATGCGGAATACTAAGTCGTCATGGGTACTGCCTGGAAACACTGAATGCACATCAATGAATACACCACTGGCATCACAGACTCTCTGCACATTGATGGAAAGTGTTACATTTGGGGGTCTCTAGTTGGCACAGGGAGGTACTTGTGACAAATAGGGACCCTTGCCTCTAGTCAGGGTAAGGGGGTACACTCCTAAAATAACCCCTGCTCACCCCCTTGGTAGCTTGGCAGTCCCTCCTAAGTCACAGCAATTAGCAGGCAGCAGGCCAACACAGCAAAACAGTTAAAAAAGTGTCAGTCCCTCCTAACACACATCAGTTCTTCTCTCTGGCAGAATGCCCTTATGTCCTGAAGTGATCTGAAATCATGGTGTCTGAGGTTCAGTATTTATAATCAATTTGGACTTTGAAGTAGGGAGCCTTCAAAGAAAAGCTTTGAAGTGCACAAGGCCCTTCCTTTCCTGCCCTGGCCCCAGACTCACTACAGGAGGGCATGCAACCCTTTGTCTGGGGACAGGCACAGCCCTATTCAGGTACAAGTATCAACTCCTACTTCTCATCCTGCCTCAAGATGACCCATCAACATGCAGATGGTTGCTCAGTAACACCTACTCTGCCTTTGTGTGTGGCTTACTAGAGGGAATACAGGAAGCTAGCTGTCACAAACCCCAAATTTGTATTCCAGTGACAGGCCAAATGGTTTGAGAAAAACAATGCCAACGTTCTAAAAGTCATTTTCAGAACTTCACCATAAGTTGTGTTTTTAAATTGGGAGTCCATGGACACCACATTTGATTTGCCAATCTAGTTCCAATGGAAACTACACTTATAAAATGTTATAAGGCAGTCCCCATATTAACCTGTAGGAAAGCAAGGCCTTGCAGAAGTAAAAAATTAATTTAAGAGTATTCCACTACCAGGGCAATTAAAACTTAAAAGTATGTCCTACTGTTTGAATACCATACACCCTGCCCTGGAAATACAAATTGTTTATCTGTGAGCACAGCTAATTGGCGAATAATAATGAGCTCATGTTGGGAAATACAGAGCTCTGATTGGCTGCCAGCACTTCAACCAGGAGGTGTTGACAGCCGTCTAGAGAATTGGCTTCAGCTGAGTCTAAAAAAACATGAAAAAAGGTGGGCTGGGTAGGATTACCTTGACCGTGGTGTTGGGTTCCCAGAGTAACTCCAGCAGGCCAATTTTAAAGTTTTGCCACAAACTCAAGCACAGACTCCTGCACTGCTTTTGAGTAAACCTGGCAGGTGGGCCAGGTCCCAGGGGAATTTGTTTTTTAAAGGAGGGGCACAGAGGGGCTGTTTGAGCTCCATGGACCACCACCTCATCCGGGCTTTATTTGTAAAAAAAAAAAAGGAGGGGGCGCACAGGCCTCCCCTTCTGAGGCTTTATAAGCCTCAGGTATGACCATTTCCCAGGCTAAACAAACATTGATGGGGCACTTGTGGACCTCTTTCAAGTCCCAGGGACCACCACCTTCCTGATGCCAACAAACCCTGATGAGGGCAGCAAGGACCCCCATGCCCCAAAGACCTCCACCTCCCTAGGACTAAATAACACAATGGGGGCCACTTTGACCCCCGTGGGACCCATGGACCACTACTTCCCTGGGGCCATATATTTTTAGAAAATGGTAGAAGGGCAGCACAGACCCTCTTCTGGGCCACATAGGGCCCCAGGGGTCACCATCTCTCAGGGCATTCTGTTAAAAAGAAAGGAGGGGGCACGAGCCCCCTCCTTGAGCCATACATTACCTTGGAGACCAACACACCCCAGGCTGGCTCCTGCTATGTCCCCGGGTGCCCACTCCTGAGACATAGCTCTTTGCTTTTGCGTGGCAGGCCTTTGACAGCTCCCACCAAGCAAAAACAAATACTCCAGTTCGAGTAGGCAGGAGCTGTCAAACTGCTCCCATCTGCTGGAAGCAGAGGTTTCATCTCTTTCCTTTTTTCCGCAGGCATACAGGTCAGGGAAAGAGCTAAAACAATATCTCTGACATGGAAGGAGATGCCTTTCCAACAGCTTCCTCAGTGCAGCAGCAATGCCGGCTCCTGCCTTGTATTGTATTGTATTGTATGGTACACTTATATAGCGCAGCTGCCACTCGACAGGTATCCTGGCGCTTAAAATTACCAGTAAAAGCAGAGTGCGTAACTGGAAATCTAAAAATGACAGAAGTTAGTCTCTAGGAAAGAGTCTGGTTTTCAAGGCCTTTTTAAACTTCAGTAAGGTGTCACTTTGTCTAATCTCAGTGGGTAATGAGTTCCAAAGTATAGATGCTACCAGATTAAATGATCTTGCTCTTAGTCGGGCCTTGTTAAAATGAGGGATACACATCAGATTAGCTGAGGAAGAATGGAGATTTCTAATAGGAAAGTACCCGCAGAATTTCCTCTGCAAGGGCTTAGGCCCCATTGCATGAGCTGCCCTTTAGACAATGCAAAGTGCCTTAAACTAGACTCTCTGTGCCAGAGGTGGCCAGTGGAGGTGCTTCAAGGCAAGTGAGGCAGACGCTCTACGCTGCCTGTTTAATGCCAGCTTAGCTGCAATCACTTGTATCCTTTGTAGCTTTTTTAGCAAGGAGTCAGGAGCTCCCAATAGTAGTGCGTTGCAGTAATCTAGTCTGCTTATGATAATGCATCTTACCACTTGAGGCCTAGTCGAGCTGGGCAAGAAGGGGAGAATCTATTGCAGGGCACGAAGCAGTGATAGACAGGTACTCACTGTTTTTTCCACTTGGGAGTCCAGTTGAAGGTTACTAACTAATAAGACTCCCAAGTTGCCAACGGTCTTAACAGGTACTAGAGGGTTATTGACATCGGTTGGCCAAAAATCCAATGGGAAAGGACGAGGAATTTTATTTGTGGAGCAGTGAAGTATTTCTGTCTTCTCTCTGTTAAATTGTAAGGAATTAGCTCTAAGCCAGCCTGCGGTTTCCTGCATACAGCTGTGAAATCTTTCCAGGGGGATAGCCTTCTTACCTTCCAAGGAAAAAACAAGTTGAGTATCATCGGCATAAATGATAACCTCAATACCAAAAGATTTTATAAGAGATATAAGTGGATACAGGTAGAAATTGATGAGGATAGGGCTGATTGCCGAGCCCTGTGGTACTCCATATTTTACAGGGCAGTTCTGAGAAAAGAATGGCGACAAGGTTATTGCCTGAGGCCTGCCAGAGAGATAAGACTTTAGCCAAGCCAATGCCTTGCCTCTAATGCCATTCTCTTCAAGTCTTTTAATCAAGATCTTATGATTAACTGTGTGGAATGCGGCCGACATATCCAGGAGTACTAAAATAGCATTCTGGCCAGTGTTGGCCCGCATTCAAAGGTCATCAAGAACTGTCACCAGAGCAGTTTCAGTCCCATGTCCCGGGCGGAACCCAAATTGAACTTTATCTAGAAGTCCATTCTCTTCCGCAAATTTTGAGACAGCCTTACTTACTATTCTTTCCAGGACTTTTATTGGATATGCTATCAAGGAAATATCTTCTATAGTTAGAGGAACATGATGGATCCAGTGAAGCTTTTTTTAACAAAGGGTACACAGCCGCCTTTTTCGAGCATTGTGGGACTATGCCATGGGTTAAAGAATGGTAGCACAGCTGATGTAAGTGCGTAAAAAGCTCCATTCAAAACTCTATTCAGAGCTTGTGTTGGAGCGGATCCAGGGGGGGACCCGAGGAGATACCAGCAACTATTATATTAAACTCCTCTTGAGACGGGATCTGAAAGATGTCAAAGGTCGACATAAGTTTTCTTGTGGGACACTCCTGGAGGGGGTTGTTCCTATCCAATATGTCATCATTGACTGTACTATCCTCCTCTCATTCACTAGGAGTATTTAGTCCACTTAATATTTTATTAATTATTTCCTCAAAGAACACGGCTAAGTTGTCACATAGTACTTGTGAGGCAGGTATCTTGTTCTTTGCGCGGTCAGGGCTTGACATGTCTTTTACTAAATTAAATACATTTTTTGACTTATTGGGAGCATTTAGGATAGTTTCCTTCATATATTTGGCTTTAGTCTTGCCCACCTAATCTTTTTAGATGCGTAGCAATTATTTCAGCGTAGCTTTATCTACTTCCCCATAGTTACTTCTCCATCTCTTTTCTGCCTGTTTACATTCAGATTTCATCCGCCTCAGCTCTCCACTATACCAGGGAGCCGATGGCTTTTTTTATTTTTTATTTTTTTTAGCGTCACCACCTGACTTAGTGTGTTGATAATTTGACAACTCAGGTTCTCATAATTCATCTCTACAGTATTATCTCTATCAAAGCAGCTATTCTTCACAAGTCGGGTGAGTTCATTAAGTTTTATTAATTTTGACCACTCCTGCCCATGAGAGTGTGAGACAGGTTGGAAATAGGTTTGTCAGTGATATCTAGCCACAGAGAGAAAAGAACCAGGAAAAGATCTGTCCAACATAAAGGAAGAATCTCTCCTATGGCTACATCAATGCTATTAGCAAAGATCAAATCTCATGGCCACCTGAGTGTGTATGATAACGCAACATCTGCTGTCGATTTATGTTCTCACAAGCTTGGCACAGTTCTTTAAGGGCAGTGCCAAGGTTTCCATTCTCTCAAAGAATAAAATTACCAATAATCATTAATTTAGCATGGGTATGTGAACAATTATAAATCACATCTATTAGTTCTTGATAATGAGGTGTGGCTCCATCAGGAGGTCGATAGCAGAGAATTCCAGAGTACAGGCAGCCACTGCGTTCTGTAAGTCAGAGCCCTGTACCTCCTCTATAGCCATAGGGGCCATATTCCAAATAACTCCGTACATAATACCTACCCCTCCTCCACTCCATGTTATCCTTGGTTTATGAAATATTTTGAACCCTGGGGGGCAGGCTAAGCCAAGTTCAACTTCACTATCTGGTCGAGTCCAGGTTTCTGTAAGAAACAGAATATCCAAATTTTGATCTTCGACCAGTGAATAGATTTCAGAGTGAAGTTTAACAAGAGATCTAGTATTAACCATGCCACATATGAGGGTTTTTGCCCCAACGTTTTTAAGGGCTTTCTGACTGCTCTTGACGATCGTATGCCTCATTATATCCAGGGAGATAAGTTCATCCCTCGTATAGGTGAGGCGAGAGGAAGAACTGGCAGCATGGCTGGTGCTGAGCGCGTCCGATTCATGGACGGGTGCAGACGGGCTTGCCTTTGACACGCCTTCGGCGCGGCATCAGCGCGTGCGCTGCACGCTTGCATCACGTCTCCTTAAGTAGTGAGGAGTACGTGTATCCACTGGAGCGCTAACCAAGATGGTATAGCCTCCGGTGACTGGCGCTTACAGAACGAGTACACCAGCACACCTTGGTTGCACTAATAATAAAGAAATATCTGGCCTCAGAAATGATCTATGTATTACTAGCTTTTAAAATAATGTGTATAGTCAGGTAAGTGGGACAATAGTGACAAATACGGCGTTAGCAGCAATATCACATTCTCCCCATCAACGACACTGGCAGTGCAATTAAGCCCAAATTAATGCCCCCTTTTAAATAATAGCGAGAGATTTTAAAATCAGTAGCAAAGCTAAAAAGATTTCCAAGAATGTGCAGCAGACACAGTCTCCCTGGGGATAAAGTCACCTTGGCTAAAAGCAGCCAGTGGACAGGGCCACATAGCCCACCTCCCAATTTGTTTATGGCCAGCCACAGTATATTGGGTCCCCATGGTCAAAATCAGCATGGGGTGGGGGGTGCATGGGCCCCTTCCCCAACTGTCTTGTGGCTAGGCCCCAGGGTATGCATCCACTTATAGACCCACTGAGAGACTCATGCACACACTCACACTCCCACTCCCCCTCCCACTCTGGGACTCATGCACCCACTTACTGTCCCACCCAGACACTCACAGACCCACACACAGACCCAATCAGAGACTGATGAACCCACTCACAGACCTACTCAGAAACTCACACACCCACTCATTGACCGATTCAGAGACTCATGCACCCACTCACAGACTCACTCAGAGACTCATGCACTCACTCAAAAACCCACTGAGACACACAACCCACTGACAGACCCACTCAGACACTCATGTACCCACTCACAGACTCACTTAGAAACTCATGTACTTACTCATATTTCTACCCAGACACTCATGCACCCACTCATAGGCCCACTCAGAGGCTCACACATCCACTCACAGACATACTCAGACATTTGTGTACCTTCTCAGAGACTACTATATCCACTCATTGACACACTGAGATACTCATGCACTCACTCACACACTGACTCACACACTCAGGGAAGCACTCACAAACCCATTGAGGCACTATCACAGCTGCTCACAGAACCACTGAGACACTCAATCAGACAATAATTCACTTACTCAGACACTCACGCATCCACTCAGACACTCACACACCCAATGAGACACTTATTCAACCACTCCCAGGCAGACACTCACACACCTATTAAGAAAGGCACACACTCCCTCACATACTCACTGAGACACTGATGCATTCACTCACAAACTCACTCTCAAAGGTTACAGTTAGGAACTACAATATAAAAAACCTTAGAAATCCACTTAAAAAAACTAAAAGTTACAGGGATGTTATAGTTAGGCTTAGATTGTACTCCTACAAAACCAGTTAAATTCAGCAGTTATAAATAACTGGCTTATTGTAACTTATGCCCCCACAGTGCACTGCCTTTGTCTTCACATTTCACATCATTCATGACATTGATGATGACATCTCAACTGACATCTTTGATGACATTATCCACAAAAGCACTCAAACACTCACTCACACCAATAAAACCTCTCATACACCCACTCACATACCCACACAATCACTTACATACCCATTCACAGACCCAATAACTACTCACACAACCACATATTCATCCATAGAGCCACTCACATACCCACTCACTCTTTCACTCATACAGCCACTCACATAAGCACTCACCCATACAGCTACTCATATAACCAGTGACTTACCATACAGCCACTCAAACAGCCACACCCTCATTCATACAGCTACTTACACACCTATGTTTTCATTTTATATAGCCAACCACATCCCCAGAGAGCCTCACAACACAGCCACTCTATCCCCTATATAAGCACTCATATACCCACACAACCAATTACATACCCATTTATACATCCATACAAGCTCTCACACATCTACTCACTCACTCATTTATCTTTTAACACAGCACCTATTCTTCAATACAGCCACTGACACATCAACTCACTTAACCAAACACCCACCCACTCACCCACTCACTCACTCACTCACTCACTCACTCACTCACTCACTCACTCACCCATACAGCCAGTCACTCACTGAGTCTTTATACTAGTATAAGACATTAGGATGGGATTAATGCTTGCGAATATTTTTTGAGGACCAGAAATGCCAATGTCCTACAGCATACACAAATATTACTAGAGATGATGAAGACTTGTCTAAAGGAGAATATATTCATATTTGAGAACACACTCTACAGACAGGTACAAGGAACTGCAATGGAGACCTGCTTCGCCCCGAGTAACGCCAATCCTTTGGTGGGTTGGTGGGAGGAGCAGGTTATCTGGGGCAATGACTTACGTGAATGAACAATCCAGATTAGTGTATGGTTATGATACATTGACAATATTTATTTTTGTCTGAGAGGGCAATGAAAATGATCTGTTGACCCTTTTTGAGAAACTAAATAGAAATGAATTATATCTCAAATTCATCTCACAATATAGTAGGGAATAGATTGATTTTTTAGACATCAGACTAACTCTCAAAGAAGGCATTTTACACACTGAACTAATATGTGAGAACAAAGCTGCCAATTCAATCCTACGTGCTGATAACTGCCATAAACCAAGCATTCGTTAGAGCATACCATACAACTAACTATTAAGAAATAAAAGAAACATCAGTACGGACAGTAGCTACACCAAAACCAAAGGCGACTTGATTAACTGCTTGACAGATAAAATGTATCTGAAAAAGGCTCTGCATAAAGTCATTAAAAGGGCGGATAAAAAAACAGAGAGGAAACTTTCCTACAAAATCCTCAGAGAAAACAGGTACCTCAGAATAAACCTATTCATTTAATTAATAAATTCCCGAGCCAGGCAACCACCCTGAGGAAAATTCTCATAAACAGGTGGGCTATCCTTACACAAGATACTTCACTAAGGGCCAAATTAGGTGAAACACTGAATATCACTTTCCAATGCAATCCCTCACTTAGAGACATGCTGGTCCACAGTCACCTATTGCCTGGGGATTTGAGTTGGCTCCATCAGAGTAAGGGCTTCAAAAAATGTGGACATTGCACAGCATGAATATCCCAGAGTATACTTTGAAAAGAGTCAAAAAGAAAGTATAGATTACCAAGCTAATCTGGTCTATGTTATCACTTGTCCATGTGACAAGTAGTACATAGGTTCAACCACTTTCCCAATACATAAAAGAATTTTAGAACACTGGAGGGTGATCACTAATTCTGACATGAGTTTTAACACAGCCAAACACTTCCGGGAACATTATGAGGGAGATTGGGCGAAAGAGAAATACTTTGGGGTTGAAACCATACCCAAGCATCCATGGGGAGGAAACAGAATATCTGTGCTATGTAGATTAGAATCCAAATATAATATATCAAGCTGGTTGTCTGATTACCTTCAGAATGAATAATGATGAATCAATGCATACACATTTAGGAAGGTAGGCTGTTTCCCATAATCCTTGAAATCTATGCAATTACGAGCTATATTTTTAACTGTGTTTTTTAAAAATTTATGTTAAATTGGATGTGTTTGGCCCAGTGTTTTTCTCAAACTTACAGGTTGAATATGTTGGATATAGCTAGTTATGATAAATGTATAGTAATAGTTGTTTGCCTTTTCCTTTTGCAGATGTAAAAGGTACTACACAAGAACATCATGTCGGAGGCTATACACGTCTAGGGAGCTTAAAATTCACGAAGAAGGCTATCCCCATGTGGATCACCGAGGACTTTCTCAGCAAAGTAGATGGTCTACACTGGGAAAAGGACTTCCTGCTAATCACCTGAGATGTAAATTCACTTTACATTGTCATAGAACACAATCAGGGTATTGAGGCTTGTAGACAATACTTGCAGACCAGACATATCAGATTTAAAGCCCATACTACCATGGTTTTGGAGATGATTGAATTCACTAATAACATCTTAATTTTCGACTGGACACTTTATAAATAGATCATGGGGACCGCAATGGGGACGTGTTTTCGCCCCTAGTTTGGCCAACTTGTTTTTGGGCCAATGGGAGAAAGAAATCTTCATGGATCATCCCAACTTTCCCGAGGTGGAGCACGTTGTGCTCTGGATCTACTACTTTAATGACATCTTTAAGGAGGAAGGGGAAGGAAGATGAGGCCAATGAGTTCATCAATAAACTCAATGTCAACAATTACAACGTTGTTCTTACCAGAACCATCAGTAAAAATTCAGTTGAGTTTCTAGATACCAAAGTGGAAATCATTGAGGTCACTGGTCAGACTAAGCTGTTCCGCAAGGATACAGAAGGCAACACCTTGCATCATGCCCTCAGCAGCCAACCAGATACACTAAAATGGAGTATACCATATAGTGAATTGCTGAGGGCAAAACACAACTGTAGTACTGACAGCATTTAAGGAAGAAATGACAACCAAGATCGACAGGTTTAAGGCAAGAGGTGACCCACAGGGGGTACTGAGCAAAGCTATCAAGAAAATAGAACAGATAAAGAGACATGATACGTACTGCCCTAGAATAGACAGGGAACCCAACAAGAATGATCAGGAGAATAACACAAGGCTCATCCTTACATACAATAGAAATGCTAACGTCAGGCAGATTCGTACCACACATTGGGATATTCTCAAGAGGGACCCGAATTTTGGCCACTTAATCAGCGAAAGACCCAGCATTACCTATTGGAAAGGGGTACAGCTTGAGAGATAAATTGGTACAGTGACATAACACTCTATAAGACCATAAGAGATCAAGGTTTGAGCGGGTTCTTTCCCTCTGGGCACTGTAAGACCTGTAAAAACAGCTACATGAGAAAATAACTTACTACAGAGGGAGGCACCAAAAGAAACTGATTACACAATCTCTTACATGTGGCACCTCTTTTGTGTTTTATGCATTAGAGTGCCCATGTAAGCTCGAATGCATGTCGGCAGTACCATCCACGCAGCGAAGAAACGTTTACTTGAGCACATGAGGGCGATTAAGAATAGAGAACAACAATACTCAGTTCTAGCAACACCATTTATCCAACAGTTCCCTTTTGAGTTAATGTATACTAGAACACATCCCCAGACCACCCGGGGGGGAGACAGGGCACTCAAACTAAGACAACGCAAATCAAAATATATTATTGATTTTCAGACCAAAAGCTACAAATACATTTGCATGTTGCCTAATAATTTTCTGCTCTTCTGTAACCTCCTATGCTTCTAGGGTATGCAGTAATGTTTATGCATATGTTTTATCATTCGTGTATAATGATAGTTTCTAAAATACGTATTTTTAACCCATTTCTTCTTTCCCTTTTCTCACTGCAGGAGGAATGGAAGGGATCCACACTACTTTGGTAGTTCATCTCACAGGTTCCCTAACCTTTTCTTCAAAGGTACATGGCAACACCGAGTCACTTAAGCCAAGAACATGCACCTTGTGGTTTGGTCTAGTTTGTTTCCTTTTTTCAGTCTTGTGTAACGTTTACTTAAGTTTTAATTGGGCACTGTCCCATTACATTATTTTACTTGTGAACTAGGTAAAATTGTGGATTTAACTTTTGTATGTGTGTATGCCCTCATATTAGCAGGGCACTTGACCTTTATCCATTTGCCTCACCTTGCAGGGTGACATACTGCTTCTTTTGTTTCCCCTGTGGTTCGCTTATGGTGGCACTGTCCAGAAGAAATTCACAATTAGATATACAGCCACTTGATTCTTGGCCAGTATTTTTTGACTTAGGTTCAATTTGTACCCTGAGGCATTGTATATTCCAAGCCAATCCCGAGCAACTCTGGTATAGTCTGGCAGGAGAGGGGACTAGTTAATTTGATAGCTCGCAGTCCGATTTGAACGGAGACTTTGAACGCTTATCAAATCTCTTTTAATGTTTGTTTTCCCTTTTTCTTATCACTTTCTTAACGAGGTTATCATATACACTTATTGAAACCATTAGCCTTGAGGACACATGTGTACCACATATCTTGACACACCCAGTGTCACTACCATTAGTTATAATTTGTACACAGGTTCTTTTCACCTGGGTTACTTGTCCACTAGAACGACGTACGTTTTCTATATGTACAGTTACTATTCCAAGATGGCCATCTGTATTTTGCACATGCAGTCCAGGTTCACAGGTTAATGACTATTGACACTTGTTGTAACTTGATTTATCCTTTAGACCTCGCATTTGTAATATTACAAAGTATATATGTGTATATTATTAATTATGACAACAAATTCCTTAGTGATATACATTAATGATGTATTAATTTCCTTTACATCCACGTTCAATGTGCACACTACAAAATGGTCGCCAAATGGCCGTCATATGCTGTGGTTACCTTTCCTGTACATTTACAGTCCTTTGTTTATTGTCATGGTTTCCTTGTGTATATGTTAAGGGTTAAACGTTGACTTCTTACGTGTGACCAAAGCTTCATTGCTGAAACTCGTAGCATAGAAGTGGATTAAAACTTTGCTGAACTGCATGTTTGTTAACGTGTCCTGAGATTGCATTATTTTGCAACAGTGAAGGAACTTTGTGGGAAATACAAACCGGGTGCTCTTCATGCACCACATTCCAAGGGACCCTGGTCTAGATTGGAGCGTTTGTTGTGGGAATTTATATATATATATATGGAGTATGGAGTTGCAGACGAACATTCAAACAGGACTGAGCAATATTTGGAAAGAACTGCGGTGCAGGGTACTGAGGAAGGCTTTTACTGCCGAAATGCATTTACCGCCGCTGCCAGCAACTCATTAAAACATGCTGTTCCCTTGACACCCCCTTTGGTCTCTTATTTTTTAAATACTTTCAAATGTGTTTTCCCCATGTAGTTTTCCATAGGACATTTAGACATGGCTACAGCCCATACTGCTGAATGGAATTACACCAAACTTGGCAAAATGGTAGGGACTGGTACGTAGTAGGGCCTTTTCCATATTTGTTTTAAATTGCTCCAGTGGTTTTTATTAAAAGCAACTTCAAAAACACATATATATCTATAGGTGCGCTTCGAGCGCTCACCGGTACGCGTACCGGGGAGCGCACGCTACGGGAGTGCACGCTACGGGAGTGCGCGAGTGGAAAGCTGATTGGCTGTTGGATGTCTGTCAACATTGAAAACAGTCCGGAGAGTCCGCCATCTTGTGTCTCGGTAGAATCGAGACACATGAGGTAAAAATTATAAGGTGGAAATGATTAAAAGGGGGCAGGGTACACACCCCCTGACCCCCTAGGTATTCTGAGGGGAGCTTTTTTTACATTTCCGCGGGGTAAGCACTGGGTGCGTTCCCATGTACGCTCACCGGTACGCGCACCCTGAGCGCACCACGGGGACAAACAGTGTAAAAAATTAGAGTAAAAAAATAATTTAGAGTGCCTAGAGGTAGGGTAGCTCTAAAAAGAGCTGTTGTGTCAAACAGGTACCGATGCAGAGTCTCAAATTCATGAGGAAGACTCTATTCCCCTCATCTGTAAAATGAACACCATCTCTCCTATAGATGCCTTGCATGTTGTAACACAAGTTGTTGTGGTAAATGGAATCCATACCATAGTCTCTGAGGAAAGCAGAAACAGATTTATTCACATGTTTCCTTGCTTTCTCAATCTGTGGACAAAATTGGTTGGACCAGTTCCATTTTTGCCTTTGGCATATATTAGAAAATGCCAAGGCAGTTTTTAGAAAAAGTGACATCAATTGCCCAAAGATGTCCTTTAAAAGCATTTCCAGACCTACCCCAGTCAAAGTGCCCAGGTCTTTGCCACCACAGTGCACAATTATGAGGTCAGGGTGTGGTTGATGCATAAAGGATTTTAACAATGGTGTCAATTGGTGACTTATCAATTCTCTCTGTCCAATCCACACAATGTCCACATTTGGTAAATCAAGGTTGCAAATACCTCTGTTACTTGCATATTTTTCACTCCAGTGAACAAAGCTATGACCAACAAACCAGACTTTTGGCATCGTGAAGGTAGATGTGCTTGTATTCAGATGAGTTGTGGAAATGAAATGGCAGTTTGAAAGTAAGAGTTATGAAAAAAAAGTGGTTGAGATTCAGTGCACTTGAAAAACAAGAAATGATTGGTGGTTTCTTAACATTCTCCACTGAAAATTAGGGTGTATGCATCTGTTTTTGGAAAGAAGTAAATCTGATGGTTGAGAAAAAGTCATTGAAAGAAACATTGCAAATGATTAGCTACTACATTGAGAGATCAAAACGCCTCGCTGGATTTTTTTGCAACATAGTATGATGACCTTTTCAACTCTGTGCTGGGTTAGGTGGGTGTTCCCATGGTAACAGGGTGAATGAGAAATGGGGGGAAGGGGGAATATTATGTGAGTTTCAATGTTTTGAAATGTACAACCAATTACAATGTGCAGTTTGGTTTTGAATTTGTGTGGGAAGAACTTTCATTGGTTATGTACAAGAATATGGGTCTGAAATGAGAGGTAATCTGTGCCATTATTCTGAGCCTGCAGTGACAGAAGCATTATTCAGAGATTCTGCTTAAGAAAATCTGGTGTGTGTGACAGACACTGTTCTACATCTTCCAAAGCATTTTTATTGGTGAGTAATGATTCTTTTAATAAAGATAGACTGCTGTATGTACTATGGGGAAGATTAAGAAGCATATTGTGCTTCTTTATCCTGCATTGCGTGACATGATTTTTTGTAATGCTGTTAAAAAAAAATTATGGGGCATATTTGAAATGTATTTTGGAAATGAGTTAGGTTTCTGCCATGTTTTGTAGTGGTTATTTAAATGGACTGTGCTCTCTGTAAAAAATGATTTACTATGGAAAATGTTTTCTTGAAAAATGTTTGCCAGTAAAGACAGTGAAATAGTAGGAGCAGAGACACACATACTGCATGCAGAGACAGATATGGTAGATCACATGAAACATCCTGGTCATGTGCCTAAGATCACACTGTGAGTTCAGCTCGATTTTAAATGGATCTGGGTGAATATTTTGCTTAGTTGATGTGTTTAAAAATATGAAAATACATGTTTTCTTAAAGTCAGTTAGGCTTAAGCATATGTACTAGTAGGGAATCTTAGGCAGCATGTCTGTTAGGCCTCTTAGTTCAGAAATAGGCTGTTAGCTGTGCAATCAATTTCCAGGGTGTGCTGTTGAAATGAAAAAGGAATGTTATGTCTTGCTTATATATATGTGGTCTGTTTTTTTTTACCAGTAGAGACAGAGAAATAGTATTAACAAAGACACACATACTGCATGCAGAGACAGAAATTATAGATTACATGTAACATCCTGGTTATGTGCCTAAGATCAGACTGTCTTGTCTTGTCTCATGCTCACTTGCTTTTATCCTCCCTCTATCTTCTCTCTTTCCTCAACCTCACTGTCCTTCACTCACCCCCCCTCACCCTTGTTCCCTTACTCTGGTTCCCTCAGTTATCCTCATTCATAATCCTTAACTCCACTTCCTCTTTCTCTCCTCACGCACTCACCTTTTCCAAGTCTGAGGTGACATGTGTGCAAACACGCCCTGTGGCACGTTTTAAGTTAGAGAATTAATTACTCTTCAATCCCGAGGTCCCCTGTGAGCCAACACGCCACCAGGTACCTCCAGTATGCGCCAGGGAGCTGCGTTGCAGAGAGATGTTCAGAGGGCACACCCTCTTTTTACAACACTCTTCAACGAAGCTCCGTGGTGCTTACTGGAGGTACCTGTTGGAATAGTTGGCCCCTAGGGGACCTCTGGATTGAAGAGGAATTAATTCCCCAACTTAAAACTCGCCACAGGGCATGTTTGCACACATATCACCTCAAGCCCCGCCCCCTACCTCCATCACTGTGCAAATGCGCCCCGTAGCACGTTCTGGAGGATTAAGTCCCCTTGCATATTGGGGGTCCCTGGGGGCCAACTAGCCCACCAGGAACCTCCTGTATGCGCCAGGGGGCTGCGTTGCAGAGAGGTGTAAAAAGGGGCATGGCCTCATTATACCTCTCTGCAACGCAGCCCCCTGGCCCGTTTGCAGAGGGGGAACTAATTCCCCTTGCATACTGGGGGACCCTGGGGACCAGCTAGCCCACCAGGAACCTCCAGTATGTGCCAGGGGGCTGCGTTGCAGAGAGGTGTAATGAGGCCATGCCCCTTTTTACACCTCTCTGCAACGCAGCCCCCTAGTGCATTTGCAGAGGAGGAATTAATTCCCCTTGCATACTGGGGGTCCCTGGGGGCCAACTAGCCCACCAGGAACCTCCAGTATGTGCCAGGGAGCTGCGTTGCAGAGAGGTGTATAAAGGGGCGTGACCTCATTACACCTCTCTGCAACGCAGCCTCATGGCGCGTTTGGAGAGGGGAACTAATTCCCCTTGCATATTGGGGGTCCCTGGGTGCCAACTAGCCCACCAGGAACCTTCAGTATGCGCCCGGGGGCTGCATTGCAGAGAGGTGTAATGAGGCCAAGCCCCATTTTACACATCTCTGCAAGCAGCCCCATGGCAAATTTGCACAGGGGGAACTAATTCCTGTTGCATACTGGGGGTCCCTGGGGGCCAACTAGCGCACCAGGAACCTCCAGTATGCGCCAGGGGACTGCGTTGCAGAGAGGTGTAAAAAGGGGCGTGGCCTCTTTTACACGTCTCTGCAAGGCAGCCCCCTGGCGGGTTTGCAGAGGGGAACTAATTCCCCTTGAATACTGGGGGTCCCTGGGGGCCAACTAGCCCACCAGGAACCTCCAGTATGCACCAGAGGGCTGCGTTGCAGAGTGGTGCCTTAATGATTTTTGGGGGATCGGCAGGGTACGCGTACCATACACGTATATCGGGATTTTTCTTAAATTGAAGGGGCGTAACACAGGCCACTGCAGCCCCAGCAGCCCCCGCAGCCCCTGCGCCTCCGCGGTGTTGGATGTCCCTAAGCTTCAGGGGGCACCGTACTCAGGCCCGAGAGCTCCATCTTAAATAATTTTTGTTATGTCAGTGACTAATCGTTGCATTGTGTACTAACACTGAGAAACTACAGTAGCCTGAAAGGCAAGTACTCTATTTAACTCATCCAACTGAACCACAGTGAGGATATATCCCTGGAAGTAAAGGAGGTATGTAATTTAAGACCGCTACTCTGGTGTCGATGCGTCCTGTGACTGTTAAAGTATTCAGTTTTATGGGCCGAGGAATATCAAATATACTGCTATTTCTTAAGAGACACTGGATGTATTCCATAGGTGAGAAAATGTGGTATAACATTGCTTTCACCTTCATTAAATTGTGATTAATGCACTTGGAGGTAGCATGAATAGATTATATTCTTGGTGCTGCGTTAGACTGTGCCAAGAATTTTTTTACACTAATCCCAGAATACCTCTTAATCAAATCTATAAATAGCCAGCAAAGAAGAACTCATTGAATTTGATTTGTGCCATTTTTATAAAGACGATTAGTTGTAACGCGTTATTGGCTTTTGATAAGTGTTTCCCTAGCAAATAAAGAACAAATTCTACAAATCTTGGGAGTGCAGTGGTAATTCCTTGTATTGCAAACACAAGGAGATGATGAACAGAGTGTTGAAACTTTTCAGACATTCACCCCCAGTCACATATCTGGGTTGAATCCATAATCATTCTTTAGCTGACTTCGCCACCCCAGTTCAGACATAGCTATGTGTAAATCAGTCTTGACCCTGTTGGAGCCCGGAAGAGGCCGGGCCACCCTTCTAAGCCCCACTACTTTGTTGCATTAGAGCCATCTGATTCGTCAGTGAAAATCAATGGGCAAACAGTAGGCAAAAACCAGTGAGCAGGGTGGTGAGAACATTAACACCCTGGACTCTCTCCTCACAAGAGCTGAGGATGCCCTGTCAAAAGAGATTGAACTCACAGAATTTCAGCTCTCCATAGGAGAGGTGAACCCCCCAAATAACGGGGCACATAAACATTGCTCTTATGTCTATATGTGATACATAAATACTTAACCTTTATCCCAGTCCCCCAATGCTAATCTAATAACCCTGCAGTTTCCAGTGGAAGGGGTAATGGCTCCCCTATGAAACAAACTGTGAAGAAGAAAAGAGGAGGATGGAGATCTAAAAAGGCCACAGCTGTAAAGACAAGAGCAGATTTGTTATGATTTGATTTGATTTATTGTCTTATATAGCGCTTGAATCACCCTCTGGAGGGTATCTCAGCGCTCGGGAAATGCAGCAGAAGCAGCGGCAGTGGGCTAGACTGAACACAGAGTAGTTTTCAGAGTTTTCCTAAATTTCCAATGGTCCGGGCATTGCCTTAAGGCAAGGGGGAGTTGATTCCATATGAGTGGGGCTTGGTGAGAGAAAGACTTGCCTTCAGTTCTTGCCTTTTTTATTCTGGGGATTTTGAGAAGAGATTTAGAGCTTGAGCGCAAAGCCCGATGTGGGGTATAATAGTGGAGCCTCTCCCCTAGGTAGGAGAGTCCATTTCCCCATATTGCTTTGTGGGTAAGACAGCAGATCTTAAAGTTCAAGCGTTGTCGTATGGGCAGCCAATGTAGTTGGTGGAGGAGAGGGAGAGAGGCTGATCTGTGGGGGGTACTTAAGATCAGGCGGGAGGCAGTATTTTGTATCATTTGTAGGCGGTTTAATGAGGACTCATTGGCTGCGATCAGGAGGGCATTGCAATAGTCTAACTTACTTAGTACTAAGGTCTGAGTCAAGGTCTTTCTGATGGAGTCAGGAGGATAGGGGAAAGCTCTCCTTAGGAGGCCTACTATGTGGAAGCATGAGCCCACAGTGTGTGTTACTTTCGTCTTCATAGTGAGGGTGTGTTCAAGGTACACTCCTAGATTCTTAACTGTGGCTGCAGGGGTTGGGGCATTTTCAAGTTCCGGGGGCCACCAGTGGGGCGTCCACAGGAGTGGGGCATCTTCGAAGAGCAAGACTTCTGTCTTCCCGGCATTCAGCTGAAGATAGATGTTTTCCATCCAGTGGGATGTTGCCAGCATGCCGGAAGAGAAGTTGGATTGGGCGGTCTGAGAGGTTCTGTTGAAAGAGAAGGTGAGTTGGGTGTCGTCTGCGTAGGATATTGGGACAAACCTTTGTTCCTTAGAAGAGCTGCCAAGGGTGCTATGTAGACGTTGAACATGATCCCTGTGGCACCCACTTGGTTAGTTCCTGTGGTTTGTACCGGAAAGGGCTAAGGTTAATGGTCTGGGAGCGGTTAGAGAGGAAGCTGACCATACATTTCAGGGCCACTCTCCCAATCCCTGCCCCCCTCATTCTCGTGAGCAAAGTCTGGTGGTCGACCGTATCGAAAGCGGTGGAGAGGTCTAAGAGCACTAGGAGGGCTGGCTGCTTCTGGTCTGTTGTTATCGGTAACCGCCACTAGGGCTGATTCAGTGCTGTATTTTGGTCGGATGCCCGATTGGGCCGGGTCCAAGTAGCCAGCCGCTTCGATATGGTCGGATAGGTGTTTGTTGTTGTGCTTTTCCAAGACTTTGCTCAAATAAGGTAGGAGGGAAATGGGGCGGCGGTTCGATAGATTCTCCGTGGGTAGTTTGGTGTTTTTCCAAATGGGGATGATTTGGGCCGCCTTCTACAAGGGTGTAGGCATCCTTCCTCCAGAGATTGGTTTAGAAGGGAGCAGATGGGTTCAGATAGTTGTTTTGCAAGAGATGTCACGATCTTGGCAGATATGATATCAAGTGGAGAACCTGATTTTATTTTGCACATTATTGTTTCAGTTTCCTCTTGAGTTAGAGGGGAGAAATTCATGACAGTATTTGTATTTTGTGTGAGGCTACAGAGGGGGGCTGTGGAAGTGTCTGTGGAGGGGGGGTTTGGTAGTAGCAATTTTATTGTATGAAGTGGTTGCTTATGTTATCACATAGCACTTGGGAGAGGTCTTCTTCTGATTCCCAGGCTTTGGGGTTGATGAAAGTTTTCAGAATGTGGTACATGACTTTTGGGGTGTTTTCGGCTTGGCTGGGTTTTAGGGCTATATGTGATTTACGGGCATGCTTAATGTTTTCATGATAGAAAGTGAGAGCGGCCTTGTACTTCTCTTTGTGAGCTATAAGGTTGGTGCAGCGCCATTTTCTTTCAAGGTTTTTGCACCCGTTTTTTTCTTTGTGGAGATCTAAGGAGAACCAAGCTGCCTGTGTAGCTCTGGGTTTGGTAAAGCCTGCTTTTTTTAGGGGCGATTAAGCCGAAATGGGAAAGGCTATCTTTGGTATTACTACGTGGTAAGTTTTTAATGGTTGTAAAGGCAGATGCAAAAGTGACTGTATTGATTTTATGCCATTGATTTTATGCCATCCATAGATGGATTGCTTTCGCAAGGTGGGCCGTTGTAGTTCTCTGCGTCCCTGTAGTTTAAAGTCGATAATTGCGTGGTCAGACCAGATAACTGACTTAAGGGCCTCGCATGTGTAGAGAGGGGAATTCGAGAAAATATTATCTAAGGTGTGTCCTGCTGTGTGAGTAGGGCCATTGCTGGTTTTATTGGGATTTAGTGTGGGGAGGTCTGCTAGGAAGGACGAGGTTTCTGCTTTGTCGAGGTTCTCGCTGTGGATGTTAAAGACTCCCATTAGCATAAAGTTGCTAGAGGAGTTAACGTAAGGGCTATCAGCTCCATTATAGGAGAGGAAAATTGGGTAGGTGTCCAGGGGGGCGGTACACTAGTGCCCCTTTCCAGTTGTGTTGGGGTGAGAGATCTAATCTAAATATCATGATTTCGATCTGTTCATTAGAGCGTTGTTCCAGTACAGAGAATTTTGCCCTGTCATTATGAATGATGGCAATCCCTCCTCCGCCTTTAAGCTGCCTGTCTAGTCTGAGGATTCTATACCCTTCTGGCAGTGCAATGGCAATTGCTGCAGCGCTGGCTGGTTTTAGCCAAGTCTCTGTGATAAAGCCGACATCGGCGGAGTTGGAATCAAGTAGGTCCCTTATCTCGATTGCGTGCTTCAGGAGGGATCTTACATTTCCCAAAAAACCTTTCCAGTTTGGCAGTGGGGAGGAGGCTTGATGTGGGGAATTTGAGTCAGGTCTCCACTTATCTTTCCCTTTAGGGCCTGGGTTGTGCAAGGAATTAGGGGAATATGGTTCATGCTGTGCTAGAGGGTAATTCGTGCTCTGATATCTGCAGTATGGGCATGAGAAGAACCCTTCTAGGTCTTGGAGGTGGTGTGTGCCCTTTTTATGACAATGGTGGGGGGAGTGGTGATGGTGATCTCCGATAAGCATAAGCTCTGCCTTGGAGTAGACAAGTTTATTGTGTGCGCCATGGTCTGGGCATAATTGGCAGGGTCCCTGGCGGCTGGCGGTGGTCTGGCGTGGACGGGCGCAGACGGGCTTGCCTTTGGCGTGCCTGCTGCACGCGTCCGCTGCGCGCTTTCGTGACTATGGGGTTTTATAGTAGAGGTAGGGTGGTAGCTAGAGCGCTGACCTCCTCCCTGCCAGAAGTACGTCCCTCCACACAAACTGGATATCCCGCAATGGACCGGGGAGAGCGGCTTCAGGAGAGTCAGCATGGTGCAGGTAAACGGGCTTAGAGTTTTGTAGATAGAACTCACACAAGTTGTATTTAAAAGTGCCTCAGTTAAAATATACAAATAATCAACTTAAAATTTGCAGAAGTCTGCGATTTGGTCTTGCCCCCGGTAGTATTCACCGTAGGTTTGGCGGAGGGTGCTTAGTCTTGGGAGTGGAAGCAGCTGGTGCCTGATGCCATTGCTGCTGTCAGTGCGTGTCCGCTGCGCGCTCCGGTGACCGTGGGGTTTTATAGTAGAGGTAGGGTGGTAGCTAGAGCGATGACCTCCTCCCTGCCAGAAGTACCTCCCTCCACACAGACATACACACAAGAGCGGGAACAAAGTCAAATATTTTGCCTGGGAATGAGGCTCTCTGCTCAAAAATAGAACAAGCCCTCTCCTTACTGCTACAAAGGGTTATGACAGACTGAGAAATATTGAAGATAACTTAGCCTCAATTATCATGCAAGGGGGCTAGAATCCATGGGGTAGAGAACACTGTATCAGAGAATACACAGTAATTCCCATATATCAAACCTATTCCCTCCTCTCAGCTACTGGGTAAGACTGAGTGCCCTGAACCACACCATCAGAAACAGGCTAGCCATGGGGACTTTGTGGGCAGGATGGATTATATAACCCTAACATCATCCAATGTCAAGGAACCCTGTAAGAGCAATACCAAGCCTAGCACTCAGCCAATGCCCTCATCCCACTCAAATTTCCTCTGTTGTTCTAGCAAACACCCCTGAACTAAACCACATGCATACAGAGTCAACACAGCAATTGATGTTTAAAGTAGGGCTGGGCAGAGCTTGCGGAGATGTACCCCGTGGAATTTCAAGGAGTTACTGAAAGTACCTTCTTGCACCATCATTGACCCCATCCCCCAAACCCACCCCCCCCCAACACCACCCAGACCTGCCCCGCATAGTAGGGCCTCACCATCACCTTACCTGAGCCTCCTCTTGAGTCCTTGGTGGGTCGGGTATGGCACCAGCTGTCCACGGCAGTGCAGCCCAGCTGCCAGTGTCCTAGCCGCCACTGCTTTCCTGCTCCTGCAGATGGGCTGGCTACATTAGTGACTCCGCCTAGAAGTTAGAATATGCCTGAGCCTTTGCTCGCTGCTCCGGCTTGGAGGAAATTCAATTAAGGTGGGAGCCTTAGGAAACAAATGTGGGATCACACTGCTTCACCTCCCAGCGGGTTCGCCCCTATGCATTATGGTGGATGAAGTTCATCAAGCGTGTGTTCTTGCAAAAAAGTTATTTTGAGTGTTTCACCAGGTTGGTGCAGATCAATTTTGGCCATCTCTAAACACTTGTTTCTGGATTATTATCCGTCATCAGTAGAGATTAGGCATGAAAATATTAGGGGTTGCTGAGTAGGCTGCCAAAGTCTTCTCACGTCGCAGTACCTCTCGAGGCAGGCAGGTGCCTCTCCATGAGCTCGTCAGCTCAAAGCGGCTTGAGGGAGCCTTTTAAACAGGAAACGAATGTGGGATCACACTGCTTCACCTCCCAGTGGGTTCGCCCCTATGCATTATGATGGATGCAGTTCATCAAGCGTGTGTACTTGCAAAAAAGTTCTTTTGAGTGTTTCACCAGGTTGGTGCAGATCAATGCTGGCCATCACTAAACATGTGTTTCTGGATTATTATCTGTCATCAGTAGAGATTAGGCATGAAAATGTTAGGGGTTGCTGAGCAGGCTGCCAAAGTCTTCTCGGGTCATAGTACCTCTCCATGCACGCAGGTGCCTCTCCACAATCTCATCAGCTCAAAGCGGCTCGAGGGAGCCTTTTAAACAGGAAACAAATATGGGATCACACTGCTTCACCTCCCAGCGGGTTCGCCCCTATGCATTATGGTGGATGCAGTTCATCAAGTGTGTGTACTTGCAAATAAGTTCTTTCGAGTGTTTCACCATGTTGATGCAGATCAATGCTGGCCATCTCCTAACATGTGTTTCTGGATTATTATCCGTCATCAGTAGAGATTAGACATGAAAATAGTAGTGGTTACTGAGCAGGCTGCCAAAGTCTTCTCGGGTCAGAGTACCTCTCCAGGTAGGGGTTGCTGAGTAGGCTGCCAAAGTCTTCTCACTTCGCAGTACCTCTCCAGGCAGGCAGGTGCCTCTCCACGAGCTCGTCAGCTCAAAGCGGCTTGAGGGAGCCTTTTAAACAGGAAACGAATGTGGGATCACACTGCTTCACCTCCCAGCGGGTTCGCCCCTATGCATTATGATGGATGCAGTTCATCAAGCGTGTGTACTTGCAAAAAAGTTCTTTTGAGTGTTTCACCAGGTTGGTGCAGATCAATGCTGGCCATCTCTAAACATGTGTTTCTGGATTATGTTATGTTATGTTAATGGGTGTCTTATATAGCGCTCGGCTACTCCAAGGAGTGTCCCGGCGCTTTCTGACCCATAGCTGAAAAGAGAGATAAAAGAAACGGAAAACAGACCAATTATTGACTATAAAGCCAGGTTTTCAGGCCCTTTCTAAAGGCCAACAGATTAGAAGTGCAGCGGAGATCCAAGGGGAGGGAGTTCCACAACTTGGGGGCGAGATGTTTAAAAAAACGACCACCTATCCTAGCTTTTCTAATGATTGGGACAGTTGCCAGACCGAGAGATTCAGATCTAAGGGATCTAGTGGGCTTATAAAAAGTAAGCCGTTTCTGGATATAGTAGGCCCCAACCGGATGGAGTGCCTTATGGGCCAATGTAAGTGCCTTGAAGACAATCCGCTTCCTGACAGGAATCCAGTGAAGGGAGAGTAGCAGCTCCGATGTCCTAGCATGGCGGGGGAGGCCAAAAATGGCCCTCGCCGCAGAGTTTTGGACCACTTGAAGTTTTTGCAGAAGGTAGTCCGGAAGGCCCAAGTAAAGGACATTAGAATAGTCGAGCCTGGAACAAATTAAGGCCTGTACCATCATCCTCCTATGGACCAGAGGAAGCAGAGGGAGGAATTTGTGCAACATTTTTAGGAGACCGAAGCATGTACCGGTGAGGCCTGTTATTTGGGATTTCAATGAAAGATTGTTATCAATTTTAACCCCGAGATTTTTGGCCACCGAGGAGGAAGATGACGGAGGAGACATACTCACCGGCCACCAGTCCTGCCAAGGTGGGTCTACCTGACAGCCAAAGAAGAGCACATCCGATTTATCAGGGTTGCACTTGAGGCTGCTTCCCTGAAACCAGTCGAAGACAGCCCCAAGGCAACCACGGATGCTCTCACCGTCAAACTCCACACCCTTTTTACAGGTGAAGAGAAGCTGGGTGTCGTCAGCGTATGATATGATCTGGGCACCAAGAGACTCCGCCAGTACCGTCAATGGAGTCATAAAGATGTTAAAAAGGGTCGGGCTACGCACCGACCCTTGAGGGACTCCGACCTCCAACGGCGGCACTTCGCCAGAGTACAGGGGGGCCCAGACCACCTGTCGACGACCCGCTAAATAGGATCTAAGCCAGCTCAACACCGTCCCTCTGAAACCGATCTCATAGAGTCTACTCAAGGGACCCTCATGGGGGACGGTGTCGAAGGCCGCCGACAGATCTAACATAACCAGCATAGCTCTTCCACCTGAGTCGAGAACTTCCTTGATGGCTTCATTTACTTCCAAGAGAGCGGTCTCGGTGCTCAGATTGGAGCGGAAGCCTGACTGGGTGGGGTGGAGTAGACCATGATCTTCCAGGAAAGTGGAGAGCACAGAGTGGACGTGCTTTTCCACAATCTTTGCTAAACTAGGTAGAAGAGATATTGGCCTATAATTTACATGCTTTTCAGGATCAAGGCCAGGCTTTTTCAGAAGTGGAACAACCATTGCCTCTTTCCAGGCCGGGGGGGCAGTGCCACTTGTCAGGTATAGATTGAGAACAGGATTAATTAAAGGGTTCAGAATCTTGGCAGTACTGGCTAGAAAGGTCGCAGGACACGGGTCCAATGGAGAGCCTGACTTGATCCTGAGCAGGAGATCCAGAGAGGCGGATGTAGACAAGACTGGGAACTCCGATAAGACAGGACTGGATTCGGAGGATGAGGATGAAGGATTACAATCAATAAGAGCTGAGCTAAGGCCAGAGGGGGGAAAAGAGTCTTGGATCTGTTTGATTTTTAAAGTAAAAAAGTTCGCCAACTCAGTGACCCAAGATTCAGAGAACTTGTGCTGAACTGCACTGGCTTTGGAAGAGACAAACTCTTTGACAATAGTAAAGATTTCTTTACAGGAGTTGGATGCTGACTCAATTCTGGTGGAAAAATAGTTCTTTTTTGCCTCCAGAATATCGGCGTGGTAGGACTTAATAGAAGATTTGTAAGCGCGACTTGGCTTCCGCATCATATTGCTTACGCCAGAGTCTTTCGGCTAACTTACAGTTACGCCGGGCAAGAGCCAGAGACTCGAAAAACCATGGCACCGAGCTACGCTTGATGGATGAACAGCGCGTAGAGAGTGGAGCAAGGTCATCTAGCCGCTCAGTCAGCCATCTCTGTAACGTATCAAGGTCACTCTCCAGATTACCTGATAAAATGCAGGGGTGTTCCTGATAGGCTTGGGACAGACTTTCAAGAGTGACTTTATGGTATGGCCTACTGGGGTGCCTGAGATGGTTAGAATTTGTACAGGATGGTTTACTTCTGCCCTGAATTAGAAAACAGATCAAAAAATGGTCAGACCAGAGAACAGGGCTGGGACAAGTCATGACAAGGGGGACGGTGGAAAACACTTGATCCAGAGTGTGGCCCTTATCATGAGTCGCACCCGACAAGTAGGGAGTTAGACCTAAAGGGGCAGTGATGTCATTGATTTTGATAGCATCACCATCTGACTCGACATCCATGTGAATGTTAAAATCTCCTAGTACTATTCAGTGTTCAACCTTCAAGCAAAGAGTGGTGATTGCTGATTGTAACTCATCAAAGAAGGGACCCCGCAAGCCGGGAGGTATATAAATCAGGAGCCCAGAGAACGATTGATGGGGGGACAAAGTGATGGAAAAGACAAGGGATTCACAGCCAGAGATAGACAAAGATGGCACAACTACACAAGTGACAGATCTTTGGACTACAAGTGCAACCCCTCCACCCTTACCCAATGATCTATCCTGTCTATAGAGTATATAGTCCGGTGGGATGGATGTAGCGATATCCGGATTGGAAGACTCACTGAGCCAGGTTTCAGTAAGCATTAGAGATAATGGTTTTTATAATGTCAACAACTCAAAGATGTCCAGAGCATGCCTGTGCAGAGAGCGGGTGTTAAGTAATAGGCACTTGAAGTTGTCAACAGGGAGAGTACGAGGCCCCTCAGATGCCCGATAAATATTAGGGTGCCACCCACAGCCGGGACAGCAGCATTTACCGTTGTAACGACCAGGAAAGACACGCCGACAGGTGTCAATATTAGTCCTAAGAGACAATAGATCAGCTGCGGTATACGTAAGCTTGGAGCCAAAGCCCCCTGCCGCGCCATCCGCTGCCGAGACGCGGACGGGCGCAGACGGGCAGGACACTGGCACGACTCCGGCGCAGGTCCGGCGCGTCCGCTGTACGCGTCCGCTGCGCGGAGTCATCTCTATCCATTTTTAAAGCGCTGCTAAAGCGTCACCAGCCCGACCCACACCCAATATAGCGGCCAAAAAACGAAGGACACAGCCCTCGGCGTCAACACTCAGCCGAGAGCTGGTGGAAAGCGAAGGGAGGGGGGGAATTAGCACAGAGCGCCAGGGAGCGCTTAGGAAGTCCCACACACTTATTAAAATCAAGTCTGTAGAACGAACTACCAGAAGTCTTTAAAAAAGGTGCAAAATAGCAAAGTAAAGAGGGAGACCTCCCGGCTTCCGCCTAAGGAGGGAAAAGCAGCTTAGTCAGAGAATCACACGCTAGATCCTGAGAGTCCCTTTTAAAGCGCTGCTAGAGCGCGTCACCAGCCCGACCCACACCCAATATGGCAGCCAAAAAACGAAGGACACAGCCCTCAGGGTCAACACTCAGCCGAGAGCTGGTGGAAGGCGAAGGGAGGGGGGGAATTAGCACAGAGCGCCAGGGAGCGCTTAGGAAGTCCCACACACTTATTAAAATCAAGTCTGTAGAACGAACTACCAGAAGTCTTTAAAAAAGGTGCAAAATAGCAAAGTAAAGAGGGAGACCTCCCGGCTTCCGCCTCAGGAGGGAAAAGCAGCTTAGTCAGAGAATCACACGCTAGATCCTGAGAGTCCCTTTTAAAGCGCTGCTAGAGCGCGTCACCAGCCTGACCCACACCCAATATGGCGGCCAAAAAACGAAGGACACAGCCCTCGGCGTCAACACTCAGCCGAGAGCTGGTGGAAGGCGAAGGGATGGGGGGAATTAGCACAGAGCGGATTATTATCCGTCATCAGTAGAGATTAGGCCTGAAAATATTAGTGGTTACTGAGCAGGCTGCCAAAGTCTTCTCGGGTCATAGTACCTCTCCAGGTACCTCTCCAGGCACGCAGGTGCCTCTCCACAGGAGCCCCAGCCACCTTAGTGCAGCAGCTAAGCTAACCCATCCCCAACTCAAACACTAAGGGCCACATGCATAAAGGTATTTAGGAGTCGCAAACGGTGCAAATCGGTAAATTCGACCATTTGCGATTCCTAAATATCTTTTTAGTATGCATGAAACATTTTTGGGAAAATCGCTATTTTTTGCGAATTCCAAAAATGCGATTGCTTTTAAGGAATCGCAAAAGTGCGATTCCTTAAAAGCAATGCATGATTGCTTTCGAAATTGCGAATTCGCAATTAGGGTGTGCAAATTACCACAAGGGTGAACCTCATGGTAATTTGCGAAAAAGTTTTAAAATGCACAAAATGCATTTTTCACACTATAATGTTACAATAACACACATGCCCTAAGGACATGTGTGTGTAACATTCACTTAAAAATGCATTTTAGGGGCGCAGAGGGGGGGTCATTTGGGATAACACTGCTTCACCTCACAGTGGGTTCGCCCCTATGCATTATGGTGGATGCAGTTCATCAAGCGTGTGTACTTGCAAAAAAGTTCCACTTCAAGTGCGGAGTTTTCGAAAACTTCGCACTCCAAACAGGGTGCGGAGTTCTAAAACTCGATTCAGAAAAGGGGGTGGTGATGAACAGAGTGTCTGAATTAAGCAGACCACTCTTACCCAGTCCAAAGATCAGGGCTTGATCCATCACCGTTTTTAGCTCACTGCACCATCCCAGCTCAGAACCTGGCTACATGCAAATTAGTCTGTCCCTGGCCCAGAGCATCATGGGAACAGGGCAGACCAGACTACCAAGCCAATTCTTATACTGGGAAGGAAACAAGCTTCCGGGGACTGGTTTCTGGCATTTCAGCCGTCTTCGGCCCGGCTTGCTTGAATCCTGATGGTGCAATGAGCAAGGGACTCACATCTGAGTATACCCTTCCACGCTTATGGTGGACAAAATGATTCAGAAAAGGGGGTGGTGATGAACAGAGTGTCTGAATTAAGCAGACCACTCTTACCCAGTCCAAAGATCAGGGCTTGATCCATCACCGTTTTTTAGCTCACTGCACCATCTCAGCTCAGAACCTGGCTACATGCAAATTAGTCTATCCCTGGCCCAGTGCATCATGGGAACAGGGCAGACCAGACTACCAAGCCAATTCTTATACTGGGAAGGAAACAAGCTTCCGGGGACTGGTTTCTGGCATTTCAGCCGTCTTCGGCCCGGCTTGCTTGAATCCTGATGGTGCAATGAGCAAGGGACTCACATCTGAGTATACCCTTCCACGCTTATGGTGGACAAAATGATTTAGAAAAGGAGGTTGTGATGAACAGAGTGTCTGAATTAAGCAGACCACTCTTACCCAGTCCAAAGATCAGGGCTTGATCCATCACCGTTTTTTAGCCCACTGCACCATCCCAGCTCAGAACCTGGCTACATGCAAATTAGTCTGTCCCTGGCCCAGTGCATCATGGGAACAGGGCAGACCAGACTACCAAGCCAATTCTTATACTGGGAAGAAAACAAGCTTCCGGGGACCGGTTTCTGGCATTTCAGCCGTCTTCGGCCCGGCTTGCTTGAATCCTGATGGTGCAATGAGCAAGGGACTCACATCTGAGTATACCCTTCCACGCTTGTGGTGGACAAAATGATTCAGAAAAGGGGGTGGTTATGAACAGAGTGTCTGAATTCAGCAGACCACTCTTACCCAGTCCAAAGATCAGGGCTTGATCCATCACCGTTTTTTAGCTCACTGCACCATCCCAGCTCAGAACCTGGCTACATGCAAATTAGTCTGTCCCTGGCCCAGTGCATCATGGGAACAGGGCAGACCAGACTACCAAGCCAATTCTTATGCAGGTAAGGAAACAAGCTTCCGGGGACCGGTTTCTGGCATTTCAGCCATCTTCGGCCCGGCTTGCTTGAATCCTGATGGTGCAATGAGCAAGGGACTCACATCTGAGTATACCCTTCCACGCTTATGGTGGACAAAATGATTCAGAAAAGGGGATGGTGATGAACAGAGTGTCTGAATTAAGCAGACCACTCTTACCCAGTCCAAAGATCAGGGCTTGATCCATCACCGTTTTTTAGCTCACTGCACCACCCCAGCTCAGAACCTGGCTACATGCAAATTAGTCTGTCCCTGGCCCAGTGCATCATGGGAACAGGGCAGACCAGACTACCAAGCCAATTCTTATACTGGGAAGGAAACAAGCTTCCGGGGACCGGTTTCTGGCATTTCAGCCGTCTTCGGCCCGGCTTGCTTGAATCCTGATGGTGCAATGAGCAAAGGACTCACATCTGAGTATACCCTTCCACGCTCACTTGTCCCCTTTAGAGAATAATATATGTTGTTCATCCCGACAGGGGTATCTTGATCGTCCGAGACATGCCGCCCTGCCCCACCTGGATGGGGAGTGCATCCGGACTCTAAATGTCACCATCTGAATGCAGTTTTTGTGCCCTGATGGGAATGATAGATTGGCCTGTTCGAAACTAGCAGCCTATGGTCCCCCTCCACCAGGTAGTCCTTTATTTCCTCCACTCTGAGCCGTGTATCGATCTTTTAGTTTTGAAGCTACCAATTAGAACTGGACATTCTCTCTTTCTCCAATTTGCCTAATGTGAATTCGTATCACCTCCCTTGCAGAATCTCTCCCGCTTGGACACGCTGTTTAAAAAAAAAAGATAGACATGCTCACTTTGTCCAGCGCACAATAAGGTAATCCTTTTTCATCTGCCTACTAGGTGATCAGGTCTTGCTCCTGTTTTTTTAGGTTTAGAGGTCTACCATAACTCCTTGGAATTGAGTTACTTGACGCCAAAAATGCCTAGACTCTTAACAGTCTGGACTAAACCCGCAGTTAGCCTCATCAAACCCCCCTGATTTTCTTATCTTTTCTGTCACCCATAGGACCCTTTTAAACCTGAAGCCACGTCAGCTCATAGCTATTTAGACCACAGAGAACTGCCTACCTGCAGGAATCCTGCTCGATTCGGATGAAGTACATATGATGCTAAGGCTCTATAGTGAGAAAAGTGGTAAGATTATCTATTCTCTGTATTTCATCGCTGACAGGTTCCTATCTAGGTCTTATCCCTTACTATAAGCACTATGAGGCCCCATTATGGTATAAAGACCCCACCCACAGATCCTAAGTAGTAACTGTGCAATTACCCCGTAAAAATTGCCCCCCACCTTTTAATTGTAGATACTCAGATGTCCTATTGAATGCGTGTTTTGGTATCTCTCTGATTGCCTGCATGGTTTGTTACTGCTGTTCCTAGGCCTATCCCTAGCTGCCCTGAGTGTTCCTCCCATCGAGGAGAAACCGTAGGAATTCTTACGCCTTGAGTGACAATGCTTTCAGAGCCGTGATATACACCGTAAATTAGCTCATCATATCAATTCTTCTGAAATACGCATGTGTTTTATGAAATCATACCCCGCTTGTTAAAATGTGTCTAATTCAATTTTTAATGTATGTATTAAATATGTATTCAGCTATATGATTCATACATACCAAACTCTTTTTTCCTTCACAGTGTGTATGTCCCCCCCCCCCTGGTCTTCCCTGCCCTGATGAAGATACAGCTCAAACCGGCCTTGCATTGAAACACGCGTTGGAGTGACCCACATGGATGGCCTCAAGTGTAGCTCATGATAATTTACTGCACCCCACTTTTTTTGCCTCCATGTTGTTTTTCTAGTCCTAGCAACTATTGAACTTGTCTTTTGCAGGCCCCCATTTCCCTTTTTGACTGCATGTGTATAACTGTATTATTCCTATAGTGAGTGAGACTGAGAAGTGTATGTATGTTTAGCGAATGACTGTGGGAGTGTGCGGGACGCGAATAAACACTTTTTTCTGCCTGAATCTTAATCATGACACAAATTAAGCCCTATATTTTTTCTGTTTTTGTATATATGCCTTAAAGTTTTTTATGGATTCCATTTATGAATTGCTATTTAATCAATACATTATTTCTATTTTCATAAACATGATGTTTTGAATGTGTATGATATGTCGCTGGCTCTGAAGCGTAGAATTGTGTCACCCCCTCCCTTACCCTTTAGATCCTTTGATGGGACCATCCAATTAAGCCTGGCAGGGTAGTTCTTGGTTTCTATTCTCCGGTTTGTGGTAAGTGCCCAGGTCTAAGAGGTGAAGGGAGTGCAGCAACGACATGACACGGTGATAAAGTGCAAATTAGAAGGTAGCATTTACATGAAACGGCTTAGCAGGGACCAAATTGTCGGCTGCAGAAAAAATTGTAAATACCTCAAAGTTAATGGTATCTCTATAAAGGAGATACGAGTTGTACAACTCATAATTTGTCAGCGGAGTGTAGCGCCGACTTACCAAAGTGACAGAACGGTCTTTGCAGCTCTAAGTTTCAGCTCGTTAAGTGCGAGTGTCCTCGCAGGGGGAGTAGAAACGCCCGAAGCAAGAGTGTGATGGTGTTTAAACGAAGAGTTGACGGAACAGGTATTCAAGATAACACGGAAGATAAGAAGTCGGGTCCTGATTGGTTCAAGGTCCGATCACGTGAGCGCTAGTAACAAAAGACGGACACGGTGCAAAAAGCCTAGTGGAGAGTTAGTGGCCCAAACCTCAAAAAAACACAATTAAAACATTTCAACCCATGCTATTATTGAACATTACGCTGTGCACCTTGCCAACCACTTTTGGTCTACTATATTCTCTACCGCCCCATTGGCTGGTAGCACGCTCTAAACCATCAACATGTAATATGATGAAATTTCGAGAACAACTGAAGCTAGAGCCAGTACTCAAGCATTTGGAGACAAAGAAACCGAACGCATGTATGCCCTGATCAATGAAGACAATATTACCATGGAAAAAATCAGGAGACAGCAGAAACTCCCACTGGCTAGGTGGTGATATTGCGCACAATTATGCTTGAACCTCCTCGGTTCTCCTATTTATCTGCATAACAATAATACTTCTTTCAACGTTTTATCTCAATTTCAATCATTGATTTTTATTTTTCATCATCGTTGATCATCAATGTACATCCTTTATTCAGGAAACTTCAGTTGTTTACATTTTACATCTACCCAATGCAATAAAATGTAAACATCTGAAGTCTCCTGAATAAAGAATTTATATTGATGATCAACGATGATGAAAAATAAAAATCAATGATTGAAATTGAGATAAAACGTTGAAAGAAGTATTATTGTTATGCAGATTAAGAGGAGAACCGATTAGGTTCAAGCATAATTGTGCACAATATCACCACCTAGCCAGTGGGAGTTTCCGCGGTCTTCTGATTTTTTCCATGGTAATATAGTGTTCGTAGACTAAACACTTGGTGTATGTTGCACAACAACGAACTGGAGGAAGCTTATGTTAGTAATTTATTTTTTAATCTTGAGTGCGAGATGGACTCCTAAATGATCTGATCAATGAAGACATCACACATGAAGCAACAGGACGCTAAAAAGAACAGTGCATTAGGCAACTGTTATGTCTATCAAAACGCAGAATCAACCAAAAACTGCATGCCAACACCCTAAGAATATAATGCCTAACCAA
This sequence comes from Lissotriton vulgaris, assembly GCF_964263255.1. Taxonomy (NCBI): domain Eukaryota; kingdom Metazoa; phylum Chordata; class Amphibia; order Caudata; family Salamandridae; genus Lissotriton; species Lissotriton vulgaris. The sequence goes on from NC_141691.1 coordinate 783,223,835, forward strand.
CCCTCTCATGATACACAGATTTACACACTTCCGTTAGGCTTTTTCTATAGACATTTAAGACAAAATATAAGGGAACAGGGACACATCCATACAAGAATCAAGATACCTTCACAATACACACAAGCAATCACTTTGCTGTCCTCAAAGGCCTTGAAGCATGCGACTGACATAGAGGGGATAGGGTGGCTCAACAAGCCTTCAGGTGCTCTTAAGTTAACCCTACCTAGAACCCTACCATAAAGGGCACTGGTAACAACATAACAAAATTAATAACCTGGTATATAGCAGGGCAAAGGTCAAACAAGGAAGTTCCTGAATGGATTCGTTAAATAACTTGCTTTAACTTAATATGTCTACAGGAAACCTAGGAAATTGGAACAACCAATATAGATGGATTCCGCTCTTTCTGTACTCCAGCAGTCCCTTCAAGAGCAGGTAGAGCAAGAGGGGGCATTCTAACCTTGTTCAGAACCACCTTAAGTTTAAATGTTTTTGGTTTTTATAATGAGTCCCCATATGAGCATCTTCTGGTGGGTGAAGGCTCCGGAGGAAGCAATATGCTGCTAATTAATAATTATAATAACAATTTTGAGGGTCAGAAATCATAGATGGCCGACTCACTTGAGAAGGTGATCGAAGCAGCACTCATAGCCCACCATAACACTCTCAATATTTTATGGATAGGCGACTTCAACACACACAGTTGCGGCAGTATGGTAAAGTCAATGTGTGGTTTATTTCATGATGAGGGGGAGGTAACTACACACTTCTCACACAATGCCTACATAGCTCATTTAACAGACGCCTTGCCATGAGGAACTTAGAAATTATTAACCTAGTTGATACAACCTCTGGCCTCCTAGAGAAAACATTCAGCACCATTTCTCAGGGTTCTACCATTGACTATTTGGCAGTACCGTTCCCCCAAAAAGCCCTTTTTAGTAATACTAAAATCCACATCTCAGCTTTTAGTGATCATGCAGCGATAAAATCCCAAATAAAATGGAAAGAAGGACACAGTCCTCCATCAAGGAGAGATCCCAAACCCTATACAGTGAGAAAGAATGCTAAAGTTTTCAAGATAAAGAAGAAGGAATTGATTCCTCGGATTGTAGCCAACAATCAGTCATATATATTGGCCTCCCTTGCCCCGTATATTGGTCTCATCAGAGTAGTGGCAGCCTTTGAGATAATTCTGAGCAAAGTCAAAAGTAACTTTACAGGCCCAGTGTTATTCCCATTGTCGTTCTTTAATTACTCCACATCTCATTGGTTTGATGCAGCTTACACTAAGACATTACATACCTCCATATGGCCCTTAGAAGAAATCAAAGAGACAAGGATTTAGTCAGGCATCTGTGACATTTATTCAAAGAAAGCAGGAAGGCTCGACTGAGAACCTTGAAGGAGGGGGCATGGGAAAGCCTTCTACAGGCAGCATTTACAAAAAATGCAAGGGACTTCTGGTCTGTAATCAATGCCCAATTTTTGAAACAGGGCACAAACCCTAACCTAGTAGTCTATGTGAACGAAGATACCTGGGTGAAACACTTCCTCAAAATATTCGGGCTTCCTCACGAAGATAGGGAACTCCCCCACAATGATGACATGGCTGACCCCTGACCCACCCCAACATATTTCCCGGCAAAGGTCAGATACGGATTGCTACAGTTAGCACTGCTAAGGCCCCTGGCCCTGAAAGAGCCCCTCTAGGCTTCTTTTTTGAAAACTCTGACTTTTGGGTACCTTTGTTAACCAACTGACTTTAATGCTATTGCAGTGATCGGGCTGCCAGAATCTTGAAAAAAGACCATTATTATCGATAGTCACAAAAAGGAGATACATCCCTGCCAAAAAATTGCCGACTCATTTCTTTACAGGATGGTACAGTTAAACTAATGGGACACTTATTACCGAACAGATTAGAGGAATGGACCACAGCGAAAAATATTCTAATTCCAGTACATTACGGACTAAATAAAGGGAAAGAGACATTAGGCGAATGTCTAAATTGGAGTCTGATCATAGCCAAATATACTGCAGCCAAAAAGGGTAAGATCTATAGAAGGCGTTCATGGGCCTATCAGCAGCCTTTGACTGCATCTCCCATTCTTATCTTTGGGGAATTATGAAGGAGATGGGCATAAATGAGCAAATAATCCTATTCATACATTAGCTGCACTCACAAGCTTTGGCGTGCGTTCGGTACTGAAGTGAGGGGGAAGGCAGTTTACAATTAATAGGGGAGTCATACATGGGTCGTCCTTGCTCCCTTCCTATTTAAACAAATGGTGTGGAAGCAGCCCTCTTAGACGCTACAGCAGATGTCCCCTTGGTGAATCAAGTCTGTATCCCTATTCTACTCTACGTAGATGATGCAATGCTAATAGCCCAGACTGGTGTGGCACTGAAGATACTCATAGAGGAGTATGTCATATTAATGACAAAGTTAGATCTCTAAGTCAATGAATCAAAAACGTTATCTTGTTAATAGGGAAACGGCATAAACAATCCCCATCCCTTCACCTAGCGGTAGACGAAGTTGAATTGACAGAACCCTTCTCCTATATGTGGGTCTAGTTTGACAGAATGGCCATGTGGTCAAATATGGTGCTAACAAATGTCTCCTGCTGAAAAAAAGCATTATGGACATGTGATGATGAGAGCCCTGGGCACACTGCGAAACCCTGCTTGTTGGTTTTGTCAGCAGCTGTTGTGGCTGCTCTTACGGGTGGAAGTGGAGGGCGCGGGTCATCTACGGTGGAGCAGGAAGGGGGAGGAGTATTCCGATGCGAAAAGGTGCAACAGGCAAGAGACGGGGAGAGTTGGGGGGTGCCGAAGAGGATGTGGGCAGCAGGAGTAACAAGTAGAAAGCAGTCCCAGGGAAGAGGGTATCAGACGACAATGGACAGGAGGGATGAGTAAAGAATGGGAGCTGGGACGGTCAACGGGAAGGCTTGCCAGACGAGGCAGTCATGGCTCTGTCATCCAGCCATGTTTCAGGCAAGTGCTGTGGAACTCAGTATGCAGGATGAGCCGGCGGACCTGGTCTCACGGGCACATCATGGGGCTGAAGGATGAACAGCAGTATAAGGAAGGAGGTCCTGGGAGCAGAACACCCCATGGTTGCACCCAAGAAAAGAACTCCCTGCCTGTATATAGTAGGGTGTATGCTACCACCTGAGGCCAACACTTCCTACTCCTTCTTATTCACACTTTAGATGCGGTGACATGGTGAAGGGCTATTATTTTTCTCTTCAGTACGAGGACACTAACGACTGGCTTTCTTGTCCCTAGGGCATCCTGCTTCCAGAGGAAAGTGGACCCTTATTTTTACTCATACACCAGTGAGGGAACTGCGAGTAGAAGCAAGCCAGGAAAACCGAGATAGAAGCTAAAAGACTTGTGAGGGCCATTATCAACGCCCCTTATTTCATTAACTCTGTAATAAAAAGCATATAATATCAAAAACTCCCTGCCCTACGATCTCATCCTGTGACAGGCCATATTTTCTTTCATTAAAAAACTAGGGTCTACGTCATTAGAGGCAATCAAAAAGATCATACAGCAAAAGCCATCTCTGTAGCCACATATGAGGCAGGGGTGTGGGGGTCGACTAATGTTGAGGCCTTTCAAAGCATCAAAGATACCTTTATGAAAGAAATTTTAGCCCTCCACAGAAGTTGTTCAAACTTCAACACCCACTCTAAGGTGGAAGTCCCTTATATGTCAGAGATGGTTCGGCTTGCCCTGATTCTATTATGCCATTCACTGTGGAGAAGGGAAACTGTTGACACCAAATATCATTAGGGATTGCTTAACCCTTGACGACCACGTAAATAAGGTTACCTGGATCCAAAATGTTAAAAATACACTGACTTCCTTGGGCTTGCAGTCTCTGTTTACGAACCTAGCTATTTGCTTGACAACCCCTAAAGACCTAATTAAAGTTTGTTCTTAACTAAAATGGATAGTGATAGTAACCGTACCAAAACCATGGTGATAATATATCTGAAGGCACCCTCCATCCCCCATGATGTAAATTCACATCTGTTGTTTGTGACTACTCCTTGACATTGTTATGTATTAGTAAGACTTTGTTTACACCATATACCATGCATGCTGAGCCACCCCATGGGAATGTTCTCTCCTCACGCTTTACCCGTTTGTAAGTGCGATAGAGTATCTCCTTAAACAAACCTGTACATTATGTATGCTACTGCTTAGAGTCTTATTTATGTTTGTCAACAATGATTAGGAGATCCCTTTTAGTAGAACGTTCCAATTGATTTTTAAGTTTGTCATGCTAATGGCACTTTTAGGGTTTTTGAAGGTGTGCATGTTTTAATAATCTTCTACTAAAGTGTATTTATAACACAAAAGACAATATTGATTGTACTTTTTAATTCTGCTCAGGCACATTAATATTAAACTCTCTTATAGAAAGAATGTAATAAATAAAGAATGATAGCCAAAATGTTATATTACACCAAGGTAACTGTTTTAGTATTCATGTTATTAACTTTACATTATTCACTGACCTTTTTTAATATTGTTGCTCAACTCTCTATTTTTGTGTGTGATGTTTCTCATCGTGGCCTCTGGAACATTGTCAATAACTCTGTATTATGCACTGATACTTTACAAAACTGAAGTCTAATGTTGCACTATACTTTTATGATCTATGTTTTAATTAGATCGAATAAAGTGAATTGATTGATTGATTGATTGATTGAAGTAAGTTAAATATGCTAATTGTGGATAAGCCAAAGTTACTATGTTTAGAGTAAAGAGGATATGCACTTTAGCACTGACTGGCAGAGGTAAAGTGCCCAGAATCCTAAAATAAAAAACAAAAAATAAGCAAAAAGGGGAGGAGGAAGACAAAATGATCGGGGGTGGCCCTGCAGCAAGGGCCATTTCCAACAATGCCCATATGCACTCTGAACCAACAATATTTATATGGTATGCTGTCCCTATTTACGCTCCATTTGCACATGTTGCCTATTTAGTATATGACACATTTGTTATGGTTTCAAATAATTCAAATTGACTTATATATACATAAATATACACATGACAGTTATTGTAGTTAATTATAGCAAGTGTAACCTTCGATACATGCACCTATATATACATAGAATCAGCAATTCTGATGTGGTCTGATATACAAATGTATCTTGTGGTGTAATATATAGTTTTCCCCATAAACATATCTTGCTTGTAGCAGGAGGTATAGTACATGATAAAATGATGTGTACTTGTATAAAGAGTGCTCTTTTCCATTCTGGGAGAAGTATTGTTTGTCATGTCTGAGTATATTGCTGAGGTACATTCTTGAGTCGTAAATATAGTTGTCATGTGAGAAAGAGCCAGATCTTGATTAAGTAAATAAAGTGGATGTGGTTGTCTGTGGAGCTTATTTCATGGGTAGGGACTTCCTGAGATTGGCTGCTTCAACAGAGAAAGATGTTCCACTCAAGGTTTTTTTTCTTGTAGTTAGGAATTATGAGGATGTCAGCCTTTCTTATTCACAGGGTATTTTGTTGTATATATCTGTTGATTTTTTTTTTACTGAGGACGAGTGTTTCTTTACCATGTATTGCTTTGTTTGAAATACAAAGCAGATTGAAGGAGGATCTTCTGGCAACTGGTAACCAGTGTAGTGTCCTCAATGCAGGATGCAGGGGAGAGGTTTCCTTGTGGCTTTGCATGTGGGAGGAATCTAACAGCAGTGTTCTGAATTATTTGTAGTTGTCTCATAGTTGACCAAGTTGAGTCATGGTGCAGACAATTAATGTAGTCCAGTTCAATAGGACAAGAGAGATGGTAGTTTCAACCTTGTGTCGGTACCCTAGGAGTGAAAGAATGCATCCCAGGTCTTTTGTTGTGAGAAAGCCTCATTCAGTACCTTAACCACTTGTGGATTAATTTACCGCTTGCCGTTCATGGTAATTCCAAGCTTTTCTTACCTCCTTGGATGTTTTTAGAGGTGGTCCTCAGTCTCCTCAGGTGACTATATAGGTTTTGGAAGCATTCAATATAGAGTGGCTATATGTCATCTATTGGTCAATGGCCCAGAGAGAAACAAAGAGTTTTGATGTTTTAATGTCCTTTTGTGTTTCCACTTTAAGAGGTATATGCATGTCATCTGCGTAGGTATAGAAGGTGATGTCAAACCAATTGATCAGATCACATGATTTCATGTAGATGTTGAAAAACATGGTGAGATGAATGAGCTTTGAGCAACTTCTGCTTTAATATTGTAAGGTTTAGAAGTGATTGGAGGTGTATAAATAATATTTGTTTTGTTGTGTAGGTAGGATGAAATCCAAATGAGAGCTCTGCCCTTTATTCCGGCTTCCTTAAGTCCTTGTATCGGTGTATAGTTTTCTACTGTGTCAAAAGCCTCTGAATGATCTAAGGGAAGAAAGGCAGCAGTTATGTTCTGGTCAATGATCTCAGACAGATATTATAGCTGATTCAGTGCATCTCCCTGGACAAAAATGTTTTGTAAGTCGAATGGTATGAATCATCTTCAATGAATGTTAGATCTGGGGAGAAGCTGCTCTTTGTATGAGATTGTCCAGGAATGCCCCATTTGCTTTAGGTCTTGATTTTCTAGATTTTTTTTTTTTAAAGGAAGCGTATGTATGCCTTTTTTATGTCTTACGGGAAAACGCCTACCATTAAGGAGTTGTTGATGAGTGTTGTTACTGGGATGGCTGTTAAAGTTGATAGTAGGATGTTTTTGATTATTTGAAGGGGACAAGGGTTGGAGGGGCAGGCTCCTGGCTTGCTTGCTTTGACAAGATAGAGAATTTCAGTTGGTGATAGTTTTCTTGAAAGAGCGAAGTTGATGTCATTGCGTTTAGTTGGAGGGTATTGTTTGAAACAGGTTGGGGCAAATTTTTGGTCATTGTTTAAGTAGTTATCCAACATATTTGCTTTAGATGTGTAATGGGTGGCTAGTTTGTCACAAAAAAGTTGAGAAATGGAATTGGTAGCTTCTATGCCTTTTTGCCTTATGGAATCCTGTGAGTATTTTTTAGAAATCTTTATGGGCACACCTTGCATCGTTGATTCAGTTTGAATAGTATTGTTTTCTACTTTTTGTATTTTTGACTTGTATATTGTGTTGTGTCTGTGTAGGGGTATCTTCTCTTCATGGCTGTTTGTTTTGAACCAGTTGCATTGAAGCTTAGCATTTTGTTGCTTAATCTTTCTTTAATTCCGTATTCACCCATGGGACGTGTTGTCTTTTGTTTGGCTTAGATGGCTTCAGATGAGCCAAGTGATTAAAAGCTCTCTGGAGCCATTCATAGAGTGTTTGCATGGAATTTATTGTAACCAGACATGTGTGGAGGTAAACAGATCTTCTAGTTCCTCAAAATTCAACATGTTCTATGGTCAGTATCTGGTTGAGGGTAGGATGGTTTTATTTGAGGTGGATTTTGGTGTCTTGTGTTGGAAGGCTATGACGAAGTGCTCTAAGTGATTCGTTGGAGTGAGACTGGGTTTGGGTTGGTAAAAATGATAATTAATGTAGGGCCATCAATGTGTATGGGTTAGAAACAAGTTGCTGTTGGATGTGTGTGCTTAGACCAATGAGGATAGTTGTGTGGTGTGGCATAACCAGATGCTGAGATCGCCAAGGATGCATAGGTTTGAGTTTAGTGAAAGAAGATTATTGATTGTGTCCAGGAATGGGTCTGGGAATGCTGCGTTTGCAGGTGGTGGTCTGTATAGAAGGAGAAAGTAACATGAAATTGTTGGTGTAGGGTTGCAACTGATAAGGAGAGTCTCACAACCATGCAAAGAACCATCCTAAGCTGTGGTGAGATTTGTTGTTTCTATAAGTATGATGGCAAAGCCTCCTCCTCTTTTGCTAAGTGATTTTGTGCAAAGATTTTCTATTCTGGGGGAACAGCTTCAGGTAATACTGGTGTCAAATCTTCCCAAGCCATGTTTCGTAATGAATACTAAGTCAGTTTGACTGTCTATCATTAGTTTGATTATGTCATATTTGTTTTTTTTAAATGGAACACACATTTATCAATAGGCATTGTAAAGATTCTATTTTGGAGGTGGAAACAGTTTGTGTTGAAGGAAGGTGAGTATTGCCTTGCCTATTGAAGGTATGGGTGGGGTGCTAATGTTGGCGGTGTTAATTGTCAGGAGAGAGCGGCAGTGATATTTATTGTTAACATTGTCATCTTTCAAAAGGCTTAGAATACTTTTTGGGGTCTGGTTGTGTAGGGGATGGGGAGTGTTTTTGAAATGGAGGGGTGTGTTTTGGAGTTGTGACTGAATGGTTGGTGTTTGTGGGGGATAGATAAGGGGATACAAGGTTATGTTGATTGTTGCAGAGTAGCTTTCTTTTGGGTATGTTTGAGGTGGCTGGTGTGTGGGAGAGGGGAGGTAGTGGAGTATTAGTGTCATGTTGTTTGGCTCAGAATTGAGCAATGGATGATAGTCATGGGTGGGTATTGTGTGTTTGTGTATTGGTCTATTGGTGTTTTTTATGCATGGAGATGTCAGGTTAAGAAAGCTTTAAATGTGAGTTATATATACTGGTATTTTCCTAAGAGTGGTTGTGTGTATGAATATTGGGTTGGGTGTGAAGTTTTAAAAGAGTGAAAGTATGTGTTGGTAAATTTTGTATGTATGTTTTGTTTTGTTTTCTATTTGAAGGTCAATATCATTTTGTATTGTGTTAGTAATTTGAGGCGGTTGTGTTGTAGTACAGAATAGTTGGATGTGTAGGTGTTTGTGGGTGTAGGGATATAAAGGTATGTGGGAGTGTGTTCTAGTACTGGGTAGAGTCTGGTTTGTGAGTGGAGAGCGGAGTGACAAATTGTGTTTGTATAAAGTGCTGTTTTTTTGTTGTGAGTTTGTGTACATGGCTGCATTTGTTGTTCTTTCCTGTAAAGTGGTTTTAGAATACAGAACTGGCAGAATCTCTGGCCCTATGCCCGACCGGGCCCTGACAAGTTCAAACAGGCAGCACCCTTAACTTGTTGCACTTTACTTGGACACTCGGGCTGGATGCCCTGAGCCCTAAGATTAAATAGTCCTAATGATCAGGTGACCTGGGGCCAATGTGAACACTAGCACTAACCATTAAAACCTTAGCTCTAAAACTCAGAACCAATGGGAGCTCAGATCTAGTAACCAATCACAGCCCTAGTCCTCTTAGTTAATCAAAACCCAAACCCTAAACAGTAGGTCCAATAAAAACCCCAATTCTAAGAACAAGTAAGAACCCAAACCCAAAGCCCTAGGTCTCATGCAAACTCTAGTCCTAAGAAACAATCAGTACCCTAGCCCCGTCAACCAATCGGAGCCCAAACTCTAAGCCTAGGTCCAATACAACCCCTGGCCCTAGGAACTAATAACAACCCTAGCCATGTCAACCAACCAGAGCACAAACTCTAAGTACCAGATCCAATACAAACCCTGGTTCTAGGAAACAATCGCAAACCTTGCCCTATCAATCAATCAGAACCCAAACCCTAAGTCCTAGTTCCAATACAAATCCTAGCTCCGAGTGCAAATCAGAAAATGGATGTAACAACCAATAAATATCTTTTTTTAAGAGCATGTGACCTTAAACTTAAGGGCCTGTGCAAGGTGTGAGGGGAGAAGGGAAGCTTGCTCTGGTGACTGTGAGCCAATCACTCAAACTTAAACTGCTGTGCTGGGGAGAGGGAAATGCTTTGCAGATCACAGTGCCCTTAAATACAGACCAGCCCAATACATACTAAATAATGCTTTCTGCGCACTTGAGGGTACGTATTTGTACATGCTTAAACAAGTGCTACAAACATCCCGGAATACAAGGGATACAAGGTAAAAGATTTTGTACGGTTTATTACAATTACACAATCTTGTTAGATATAACAGAGGCACACTCAGGACTGTCACAATATCTTCTTTAGTGGGAATGAGTCTGAACAGCTCAGTGAGATGTTTCAACCCTCCGCCATGTGCCGCTCGCCACACCACATGACACCCCACTGGGCAGAGCAGCTAAAGTGGTTTATAGTCTGTGAGACAAAATTTAAATACATACTAACTAAAAGAATGAAACATAATGATACATTTAAATATTTAGAAAATAACATTATATGAAAAATACATTTCTAAAAATGTTAAACCATCTAAAAACTATTGTAAAACACCCACTATTTTCCATATCAAATCTGAATTCTGCAATAAAAAACAAACACTACTTTATAAATTCTACATTCACAAAGTAAATAAACACAAACATATAAATACATATGTAATAAAATGTAAAATTTGAAATGTAAAATATAAAAGTGAAGAATTATAGTGGAAAACATATTAAAAAAACTACCCGCCCCTCCCTGTATAATAGCTACAGAATGCTCCTAAAATGTGTAAAGGTTGTAAACAAAAAAATACATACATTAAATATAAAATAAAACATTTCACTAACATAGAAAAACTTTATTTCACACATCTACATTAGAAACAACAATATTTGATACATTTGTATTAAATACAACACTAACAAACAATATTCTCACATGGGATATTCAAAAAGAAAAAATGTGGTCCGAACGAGGTAAATGTTTCTAAATTATTATAGGACGATATTTCCACCTTGTTCTTTTAGTAAAACACCAGTGTAACACTTATGTGCAACAGGGGGTGTAATATGCCATGCTTCAGCCTCCATGGTGAAGGGGGTTGCCACATCTCAGGGACCCCCATTATTTTCTTAAACTGATAGTTTTGTGAGATATTGAAGTCTCAGGGGGCCCTTATCATATTATGCAAGTGTGCCCCACCATTTTGCATTATACCACTGCTGTGCAGATTTACTGATGAGAGGTCAGAACAACTGGTCAGTTATATATTCTCTGTAAATAACAAATTAAAACATAATGTTATAGTAAACCTTATTATTATTGTTTTTTTTAATTTGAAGAGTCTCATATCAGATCTGTTCCCAAGATGTCATTGTAGCTCTCCTTGCAACTGACAAAATCAATATCTTGACTTTACTATATGTTGATTGCTCCCATGGGACAGGGCAAAGTAAATATTATTAACGAACGCCATGGTAAAGTGATATACGAACTTGAGTGAATGTAACCCCACCTCTCCTTGTGGAATAACTTAGAAGATTATGACCACAACAGACATTTAACGCTCTTAAGGAGTGCTACGATTGTGCATCTGCACAATCTAATACAACTGGCAAAATAGCAAACTATTGTTATAATGGAAAGTTTGGTCTGTAAAACAATTCAGGACTTCACTCAAGCAACAAAAAAACACAGTGAATGAGCTGAATTAGAGCTTCAAGTAATTGGAGAAATAACAAAACTTGTTCGATTAAAGTGTGATTTCAAAAAGCAGCGTTTGGAATCAAAATATTCTGCATAAGGCAGGGTTATCCTCTGCATCTTCGAAAAATCTACAAACTGTTTACATTTCAAATGCATAAACATGTAAAACATTTAAAACAACAGTAATCTAATAAGATATGTTACATGTCACTTGCGGGGAACTAAAGGCCTGATTTATGAGGAATTGTCATAGGGCAGCAGCACAAGTCTTCTCGCTGCCTTATGCCAATGTTAAATGGCAGGAATGCACTGTATTTATGAATTACAGTGCATTCCTGTATTTTCCCCTGCAATGGTCCACAATTTGCTGCCTAGCACCAACGTAGGCACCCTTGCACGATGGTGAAAGGGTGCCTCTGTTGCAGGCAGGAATGTTTTTGTGCAGAAAGGGTCAACTTCCTGCACAAAAACAATTCAGAGAGATATATTTCTCCATGTTGCAGCAGGCATGGAAAGAGGGAAAAATGAGGAGAAATAAAAATATATCTCCTCCTTATGCCTGCTCTGGGGAGGTGTAAGATTTTGGCAGTGCCGCAGGTTTATGTGATTAAGTAAATCTGGGGCAGCATTTAAATCTATGAGTGCTGCAGGGGAAATCCCACTGCAACGCCCATGGAAAGCCTCCTTGACGCAGAGTACGGCAAGGCAGCGACTTGCGCTGCTTTGTCTTACCGCATATCTATGAGTCCATGCAAAACCTCATGAATATGATTGAGAGGGTTGCGCCTCCAGAGCTTAGAAAAACGTGACACTACGGCAGCACAAGCCTCTCATGAAATAAGACAATAATGCTCCTGGCGTGTGTAGCTTTACTTGAAAGAATACTCTCGAGAAGAAATGGGTTACATTATTTATTAAATGTTCAAACAAGAGTGCAAAGTAGAAGATTGCACCTATTTTTAAGACCTATTCAATTACAAGAAAAGTAACCAGTGTACAATGGAAATCAAGGCTCGCATCCGTATTGTCTCTTTTACGACGAAGCAAAGAAAATCCCATTCTACTTCCTTCTTTAGTGTTCTATAAATAAACAGCCAATAATTAGGCTATCATGGGCACAAATGAAAAAGTCATTGAGTTCTGAAAATAGGAATTCTTTGTTCTCGTGTAAGTTCCAAAGGTCGCAAAGAAAACGCAACTATTTATACATTTAGCCATGACCGAATAGTATTAATTCCTTAATGCAGAAAGAACAAAAATGTGTATTTAGTTCAAAAACATTTTGCTGTACGAAAGTGACCTTAAAATGTAATTTGCAAAATTTGCCAAATATAATTTGATACATTTTGATTTTGTTTGTACAGCTGTTATGTCTCACCATCAATAACTTTTCAAAAGTGCTCGATAAAGTATACTAATGAACACAAGTGAAAAACTCAGTATTATTCAATATGCACACAAATGTTCTGTCTACAGTCAATAATGTCTTCTTGCGTCTCTAATGTCCTCTATCACAAATTCTTCACCTTGATATATGAAAGAATGTACGTGTACGACTTTCTTCACGTTGTTGCCTTTGCAGTCACGCACATGTGCATATTCTGCTCTTCCTCCAAATAATTCTTTTTTATGCATAGAAGATTCTGCACTAGAGCGCTGAGTTCACAATCACAGGGATGAAAACAAAGCACAACCTTTTGATAATTTCCATTGCTCTTCTCTCTTCTGAACTTAATGTGGGTTGAAATATGGCACAATAGACTGTCTATTGTCATCCTGTTTGCTTTTCTTTAGCACATATCTTACCCATTGAATGTGGAGAGTGGCAAGTATTTAAAACCCTACATTTGTATATTGTACTCAGATAACAGGTGGAGGACCAACTCGAGACCAGTCGTACCCCATGAAAATCGAATATCCGCATTGTAACTTTCATCACAGAAATGAACCAGTATGCTATCCCATTTGTGGCTTAGAGAAATTCTGCTATTCTTAGGCCATATTTATTATTCATCTTAAGCACAACATAACAATCGATGTTAACAACAAACCAATAAAAGAGCAAGGAAGGGAATTATATACATTATTTGCAAACGAAAGCATTGCAGGCAACTAATGCATTTTGATTCCTTCAAACATTGTCAGAGTCATATTTGACCACTGTCAGGTCCCAGCCCCTGTGGCAGCGCCTGTTTCAGTCATCCTAGACGCAGGGGAACCCCCCCTCGTGGGTCGTTACTTTAATTGTTCTTACATGGGGAAACCACCTGCTCCCTCACGACAGAGGATGCTCGGGCCGACATGAAATTGGTCCCCCCAAAAATCACCATGCCAGAGTCACCCTACAAGGTATCCCCTTGCCACCATTTGGGTATGAGCTGGGGTATACCTAGCTCCTATATCCCTGTAACACCCCCAGGGTGGACAACATCATGTACGTCTATGGACACTTACTGTAGCAGACATCACCAGCCCTTCTCTAGAGATTGTGTACCCCTGACCCGGGTTGGGACATTGACTTAAGGCCAATTCACTCTTGGATTTGCACACACTTATTCCAGATGCTAGGGTTATCCACCTGTTTTGTAGCAAATCACAACTCCTCTTCTGCCACAGACCTGGATGGTTCACCAACCAACCAGGGTGCCTCAGTGCTCTGGTACCTAGGGATGAAATAAATGTTGCATAGCAAGAACCATCAATTTCTCCACGAAGATCTAATTTTCCTGACCTGAAAGGTGGATCCCATCCTGCTATTTAAGTGCTACACAGACTCATTGGGGCCTCTGGATGACCTGCATAACCTCCACACCCTCCTGTGTATAATGTGAGGCCATGCGATAACCACCCCTGGGAATTTATTGGCCAGAGATTTCTATCAACAAGTTCTTGAACAGGGTCCCTCCGCCCATGGTTGCCAAAACGTTGCAACCAATGAGGAGGATAATGTATGCCAGCAGCAGAAGCCCCCTGCGTATCAACTCCCCCAATGAAAATGAAGACCTGCCTCTGCTGCACTCCTTTCTACATCATGTTGAGCTGCACACAGCATGCATAGCAATTTGATTTCCAACTGCTGATTCTCCTAACTACCTCTGGGCTAAGCTATATTCCCACCGCGGATGTAGCTGCCCTAATTGTAAGGGAATGCAAGCTGAAATTGCCTTGAATCCCAGTTGCCTGAAGGGCCCTGAACATGACCTAGGTGAAGTGGAATTTTTTTAGTGGGACCCCAGTGGCATTAAAGAGCAAGGAGGTGGCTGCCCGCTGGGGATGTATCTGTAGGTTATCATGCACTGCTGTCACCAGACACCCTGCAAGCCCCTCCACCTTTCTCAAGATTACTTGCTCACCCCTTACCAATTGGTCTGTCTTAGCATGGGGTATGGTTACAACCATATCTCCTCCCATCTAGGATATGTGACAGAGCTGAATCCCCCCAGGGTTCCCTTGTTTAGACCATGTCATATTCTTTGAGACAAATCAACAGCAAGCTGAACCCTGTATTGAACTTTTTGCTGCAAATTACTGCACTCCATCAAACTATGTTTTGTCACCAAAATGTCACAAAGTGGTTGCTGAATTGGCCTGTCCCACTGTTCAAGTCAGTCAAAATGGGAAACAGGTAAAAAAATGTGATTTTCTGGGGTGAGTGGTGTTTGATTCCAGACTAATGTTGGGGCAGGGATCTTAGCTTCCTCTGCTTCTTGAATTTGTGCATACCATAGAGCTATCTCTTTTTCCTCGGACTGGGATCTTAATAACTGCTCTACTTCCCAACTCCCAGAGATGTCACCTACTTCTGACTCATACCAAGATTTGAATTGAAGATATTTAAACCTTGCAAAAGGGGGGCCTATCTTGGCTTGTAGAATTTCCCAGGGAAGAATGCCCTCTGAGTCAACCAGAGCCGACTATCTCTCCATCCCAGAACTTTTAATCGGTGTCACCAAGCTATCACACATGCAGAGTGGTGTCCAGAGAGAATCCCAGATTGGGGCAAAATCAGAAAAGTACCCTATGCCCCAAATACGCCTAATTTTATACCAGTTTGATAAGGCTGATTTCAAAACCTTTAGCTGAACCCGTTTAAAAACCTTGGTGCACCAAATGTATACAAAAACCCTCCTTGTCCACTACCACCCTCCACTAAAACCATTTCCCCAAGTACTCTACCTCAGGCAGTTATTTCAGGACGAGTTAGTAACATCCTGACCCCTTTAAATTGAAAGGCCATCAAGTACCAGTTAATGTAAGGGAGAGCTAACCCCCCTTGAGGAGCTTCCTCCTAAGCTTTTTCCATGACATCCTAGCGTTTTTCTGTCCCCAAATAAAACTACCTATTGTCCCCTGGATTCTACTTATGCTTTTAATGGGAAAAGTTAGTGGAATTGCATTAAAAATATATGTCAATTTAGGAAGCACAGGCATTTTCACCAGATTTACCCTACAGTATATGGTCAGAGGGAGGTTCTTCCATTTAGCGAACAGGTAATCTATGTCCTTTTCTATTTTCCCCAGATTTATCAACGGGATTTTATTTAAATCTTTGACTAATTTGATTCCAAGATATCCAAATTCTTTACTTACAGGGCCACTTTTATATGTAGTGTTCCAACACATTGAGGGATCATTTGATTCATCACTCAAGATACTGTACAAATACATGAAGCCTGCCTCCCTGAAAAAAAAAAACATTTCTTTGTGATAAATAGGCTATATTACACTCCAGGCAAAATTGTAAAATTTGCACCTGTCCCGCCACCAAGTTGCCCATGATGTTGCCTTGTTAATGCTAACCATGTGCATATCTTTTTTCAATGCCCGGAATTAACTACTTTTTCGAAAGGAGTGGGAGACACATTAACATCTATTTTTTAAATAGACATAGTTGTAGATCTACAACTTGAGTTTTTTGGTAAAAATGATTCCACCAGCTCCCACAAAAACAAATGGCTCTTCTACTATATTTATTACTCCTGGCAAGGAGAGAGATTTGTATTAAGTGGAAAGCCACCACCCCTCTGGGCAGGGAAGATTGGCTGAAAGCTGTTCTTAACATGGCACACTTAGAACAAGATACTTGGGAGGATAGTCCACTTAACACTTGGTGGTCCCTGATAGGAAGGCGCGGCAAAGGCACCTGATTAATTCATGAGTTAAGATCTAAAATGGACCTTTCCCCTAAGTCCTATGATTACACCAGTCCTCAAATACGTGAGGATGGCCGTGGGGCCTAGACGGACACAGAGAGCCACAGGGGCCCCCAGAAGTGAAGAAACTGGCTTGTTGTGGAAGTCTTTGGTGAGATGAGGACACATTTAAAAAAAATAAAAATGTAATTGATTTTCCGTCCTAAACCTGAGTCCAGCCAGGACTGAGCCATGGATAGGCACACCACGTACCTCCCCGACCCCCACTGTGGCACCAAAACTCAGGGTACATGCTGTAAACTGATCTTGAGGCGGATTGTTAAGAGTGCAGCCATATTCTGCTTCAGATCCATCAAAAGGTGAGTCCTATAGTGCTTCTCCTGTAGGCCAGACATGGTTTGAGAATGTGAGACTCATCAGTATTATGCACAGGGCGAAAATGAGCTGACCAATTACATGTTGGACTGCTGTAGGGTGATCTTCTGTGCTCCCATGCAAGATTGAAGAGAGGACCCAAATGCCTCCACGTTATATGCCAGGAGTCAGTATTCAGCTTTAACAAAACCAATTTCTATCCCTAGGAATACCAAAACAAAGATGATTAAACAAGGGCTTAAAAGTTTCATAATACTAGCTTGGAAGACGTATAAAACATGTTTGTTAAAGGCTAAAAAAGACTGGAAGGAGGAACAGTGGGTGCAAATGTTAGTAGACCTCCGGAGACATGACTGCAGAACCTTCTGGAAAACCGTTGCAGTTGGTAGTGGGCACGGAAACACCTCTCCTAAAGTGCTTGTCACCGTAGACTATTGGGTTATACACAAACAGCAGGATCGATAATGAGTGTTTAGATTCCATCATGGAAGTTGTCTTTATTAGGCCTCGCCCTCTGACTTCCACTTATTCTCCCCCTTCAGGGGACAACCGATTAGTGTTGACTTTGAGTGAAACCAAAGCTGCTCTTCTTCATATGAAAAAAGAAACATGTCCTGGCCGTGGCAGTACCTGTGGACTTATTCCACTCAGAGCCAGACATTTGGGTTCTGTATGTAAATATGCGAATGAATGTTGTATCAAAAGGTGAGGAAATACCTGAGTTTTAGCAAGGAGCCATAATCATTTCTATGCATAAAAAGTGGGCTACAGTTATCCTTGCTAATTATAAGCCAATAAGAGGAATTTCCAACACCAAAATATCTTTTGTGGACAAGTATTGTCTCATCTGCAGGAGAGGATGGAAAAGCACAAGGTCCTATCGAATCTACAGGTTGGGTTCCGTGAGTACATTGAGATAATAGACCAGATATTCCACTTCATGACCATCTACCGGAAGTATGCCACCATTAAGAATCACCATCTGTATGTAGCTGCTTTTGATCTGGTACAAAGAAATACACTCTGGAAAGAAAGATGGGGTTGCCCCAGGACCTTTATCTATTGGTCAGGCTGCATACAGACATGTATGCCCAGGTAAGATGGAATAATCAAGGAAGCCTAGCCCCTGAGATCCATACTGAACAGGGAGTGAGATAAGGATACGTCCCAGCTCCGATGCTCTTTCTTTGTTTAGGAACATAGTGGTGGAAGAGTTGAACAAATGTCAACATGTCAGCATGGCGCTCCTAAGATAGCTGGTGTTCATGTCCCCCGTTTCACTCTTCGCTGACGATACCCTTATAATGTCTTGCATACCGACTGGCCTGCAGCACCTCCTTAACCAGTTTGTGGATTTTAGTAAATGCAGGGGCCTAGAGATTAATGCAGGTAAATCAAAGCTCATACCTATAAAACCACACCGCTCATTTAGAAACAACTTGAAGGCAGATGGATCAATGCTAGAGCAAGTTAGGAGCTTCGATTAGATGGGTATCAGCTTCAGGGAGAAATTAACTTGGGGCGCGCAACTTCAAAAAGTAATTTTCTTTTATCCCACAGAGCTGTGGCAATTGTACAGAAACCTAAGACTTCGGTCAATGTAGCTGTTTCCCCAGCTTTTTAAGGTATACATAGAGAGGCTCTCAATGGAGCGCTCCGTTGGGCAGAAATCTGGAGCTCGGGATGTCTCATGATTAAAAATAGTGGACATTTTTTAGATCAATATTAAATGTCCTAGTGAGAAGACCTTCAATTCAATTACAATGGGACATGAAACCCAAGTGTATTGACCTTATTGCACCCCTGAAAATCCTGACTTACTGTGCTAAAAAATGGACAACCCAGGAGTTGGCTTTCAATAAAGAGGCTTTTGCAGGAATGAATTCTCCTAGATTAAACTCGCAACACACCATGGTTGAGAGTTGTGAAATATTTATGTGACCAGTTAGATATGGAGAATATATGGGAGAACCCAAACAAGATGGAAAAAATTCAGCCATTAGGAGGAAGGAAATATACTGGGAAGTCGTATTGCAGAAGATATGGAAGGAAATTAGTCTTGAAAGGCTATCTGATAAATTTCTAAGCCACAAATGTCCCCATACTTTAAATTATACCTTGATAGAATTACTCCTGCCAAGGCTAAGACCCTGTATATGTGTTTCCAAATTGACACATTGCACTTATGTCCTCCACCTCAAAGTGGGAGCATGATGTTACAGGTGAATGTACGACATAATATCGAAAGACAGACAAAAATATCGACACAAAAATATCGACATCAAAAATATTGAAGTTCTATCTACATAAAGGTAAGTACAAAAATATCATTTTTTTAAATGTATTATAAATAATGTAAAAATAATTCAACAATACATATAATTAAAAACATTATAGATATAAACATTAAAACATATTTAAAAAATAATAACTAATACATATACATTTAAAATAAATTAGAAATTCTACATATAAATTAATATATATACTTACTCCACATATTGCATCAGTAGGGAAAGCGTTGAATAGCGTAGGGGTAAAAATTACTATTCCCACTCCAGAGGGTGCAACAGTAGGGAAAGCGCTGGATAGCGTAGGGGTAATAATGACTATTCCCACTCCAGAGGAGGCAACAGTAGGGAAAGCGTTGGATAGCGTGGGGGTAAAAATTGCTATTCCCACTCCAGAGGGTGCAACAGTAGGGAAAGCGTTGGATAGCATAGGGGTTAAAATTACTATTCCCACTCCAGAGGGTGCAACAGTAGGGAAAGCACTGGATAGCGTAGGGGTAAAAATTACTATTCCCACTCCAGAGGGTGCAACAGTAGGTAAAGTGTTGGATAGCGTGGGGGTAAAAATTACTATTCCCACTCCAGAGGGTGCAACCGTAGGGAAAGCATTGGATAGCGTAGGGGTAAAAATTACTATTCCCATTCCAGAGGGTGCAACTGTAGGGAAAGCGCTGGATAGTGTAGGGTACAAAATACTATTCCCACTCCAGAGGGTGCAACAGTAGGGAAAGCGCTGGATAGCGTGGGGGTAAAAATTACTATTCCCACCCCAGAGGCTGCAACAGTAGGGTAAGCGCTGAATACCGTAGGGTAAAAATTACTATTCCAACTCCAGAAGGGTGCAACAGTAGGGAAAGTGTTGGATAGCGTGGGGGTAAAAACTACTATTCCCACTCCGGAGGGTGCAACAGTAGGGAAAGCACTGGATAGCGTAGGGGTAAAAATTACTATTCCCACTCCAGAAGGGTGCAACAGTAGGGAAAGCGCTGGATAGTGCGGGGGTAAAAATTACTATTCCCACTCCAGAGGCTGCAACAGTAGGGAAAGCGCTGGATAGCGTAGGGGTAAAAATTACTATTCCCACTCCAGAAGGGTGCACCAGTAGGGAAAGCGTTGGATAGCGTGGGGGTAAAAATTACTATTCCCACTCCGGAGGGTGCAACAGTAGGGAAAGTGTTGGATAGCATAGGGGTAAACATTCATATTCCCACTCCAGATGGTGACACAGTAGGGAAAGCGCAGGATAGCGTAGGCATTATATTAACATACTTATCAATTACATATAAAATAAAAATGTAATATTTTATTTACAAAAATATATTACTAAATACCAATTATTTATAAATATTATTTACTTAAATAACAAAATATTAATTCCCATGCCACTCACAGAATCCGTGCTACTGCTGCTTTGAAGGACGTTTGGAAGCGGACTTGCGCCAAATTGCCTGGAAAAATCCTTCGAGGTCGCGCTGCTGGTGGGAGCTCCTCCTTGATCGACGGAGTGTCCAACAGCTCCCAGCGTGCGCTAGACCCCACTCTTGCTGGCTGCCTGCACCGGGGGACTGCGAGGACCAGAAGCCTTTGCTTCCACCACCTGGTGCCTCTTCCCCCGGCGGTAACGCCCATCACCTGCCGTTCCCTATTTACCTTTCGTGACACCCGCTTCGCGGGTGCCACTCACAGAATCCGTGCTACTGCTGCTTTGAAGGACGTTTGGAAGCGGACTTGCGCCAAATTGCCTGGAAAAATCCTTCGAGGTCGCGCTGCTGGTGGGAGCTCCTCCTTGATCGACGGAGTGTCCAACAGCTCCCAGCGTGCGCTAGACCCCACTCTTGCTGGCTGCCTGCACCGGGGGACTGCGAGGACCAGAAGCCTTTGCTTCCACCACCTGGTGCCTCTTCCCCCGGCGGTAACGCCCATCACCTGCCGTTCCCTATTTACCTTTCGTGACACCCGCTTCGCGGGTGCCACTCACAGAATCCGTGCTACTGCTGCTTTGAAGGACGTTTGGAAGCGGACTTGCGCCAAATTGCCTGGAAAAATCCTTCGAGGTCGCGCTGCTGGTGGGAGCTCCTCCTTGATCGACGGAGTGTCCAACAGCTCCCAGCGTGCGCTAGACCCCACTCTTGCTGGCTGCCTGCACCGGGGGACTGCGAGGACCAGAAGCCTTTGCTTCCACCACCTGGTGCCTCTTCCCCCGGCGGTAACGCCCATCACCTGCCGTTCCCTATTTACCTTTCGTGACACCCGCTTCGCGGGTGCCACTCACAGAATCCGTGCTACTGCTGCTTTGAAGGACGTTTGGAAGCGGACTTGCGCCAAATTGCCTGGAAAAATCCTTCGAGGTCGCGCTGCTGGTGGGAGCTCCTCCTTGATCGACGGAGTGTCCAACAGCTCCTAGCGTGCGCTAGACCCCACTCTTGCTGGCTGCCTGCACCGGGGGACTGCGAGGACCAGAAGCCTTTGCTTCCACCACCTGGTGCCTCTTCCCCCGGCGGTAACGCCCATCACCTGCCGTTCCCTATTTACCTTTCGTGACACCCGCTTCGCGGGTGCCACTCACAGAATCCGTGCTACTGCTGCTTTGAAGGACGTTTGGAAGCGGACTTGCGCCAAATTGCCTGGAAAAATCCTTCGAGGTCGCGCTGCTGGTGGGAGCTCCTCCTTGATCGACGGAGTGTCCAACAGCTCCCAGCGTGCGCTAGACCCCACTCTTGCTGGCTGCCTGCACCGGGGGACTGCGAGGACCAGAAGCCTTTGCTTCCACCACCTGGTGCCTCTTCCCCCGGCGGTAACGCCCATCACCTGCCGTTCCCTATTTACCTTTCGTGACACCCGCTTCGCGGGTGCCACTCACAGAATCCGTGCTACTGCTGCTTTGAAGGACGTTTGGAAGCGGACTTGCGCCAAATTGCCTGGAAAAATCCTTCGAGGTCGCGCTGCTGGTGGGAGCTCCTCCTTGATCGACGGAGTGTCCAACAGCTCCCAGCGTGCGCTAGACCCCACTCTTGCTGGCTGCCTGCACCGGGGGACTGCGAGGACCAGAAGCCTTTGCTTCCACCACCTGGTGCCTCTTCCCCCGGCGGTAATGCCCATCACCTGCCGTTCCCTATTTACCTTTCGTGACACCCGCTTCGCGGGTGCCACTCACAGAATCCGTGCTACTGCTGCTTTGAAGGACGTTTGGAAGCGGACTTGCGCCAAATTGCCTGGAAAAATCCTTCGAGGTCGCGCTGCTGGTGGGAGCTCCTCCTTGATCGACGGAGTGTCCAACAGCTCCCAGCGTGCGCTAGACCCCACTCTTGCTGGCTGCCTGCACCGGGGGACTGCGAGGACCAGAAGCCTTTGCTTCCACCACCTGGTGCCTCTTCCCCCGGCGGTAACGCCCTTTTACCCTCCCTTTAAATTAAACCACACTTCACACAACGCGGGACGCGCGCGAGGAGAAGCGCGAGGCGAAGCCCGGGCCAAGGGCGGGCCCGTTTCAGCCCGTTACAGACTGTGCAGGACTGGACTGGGCCACGGTATTTTTGTTTTGTTCTTATATTTTCCTCCGTCCACTTGTTGATCTGTGTGGTCATAAATTAGTGGGACCTCATATTCTAGTCAAAAAAATTGTAATAGCGATATCAGTTTGCTCGTGACCCACAAGTTATTGCGTCTGAGACGCATAGCGCCCAATCATGACCAGAGTCACTAGAAGCAAAAAGACAGACAAAACCACTGACATAACAGGTCCACTTGACCTATTCCTACACAAGGCCAACGCAGCCATTGACAATACTATTCAATTGATAGATCGACGGGTGTCTCACGAATTGGAGATGGCCAGAAAAAGATCGTCTATGGGACCGCTGGCCTCAGCACAAACCCCTATACAAAAGGGGCCGATCATACCCCTGCTGAATCCAACAAGTGCATTAGTTCACACAGTTCCAAACACTGTGGATTTGTCAGCAACACAGTTGTCACTAGGTCCCGATTCTGATTCTGGGGAGGATCTGGAAAAAACACCAGATTTACAACTCCTACATAATCATGAAATGGCCATAGAATCCAACACCACGGGGGCCAGGGAGGGTGCCATACCTAAGAGGTTAAATAAGGGGTCGAACCCACATGAGCACATATTAGCTCCACCAAATGGTGGGAATTCTTGCAATCCGAACATAAATAGTAACAACACCGTAGTGTTGCAAACACCATCACCAACCAATAGTGTGATCCCAAACACGCCCCCACGGAACATCACGCCACTGGGGAACCTAGATACACTAGGCGCAGTAGGGGGCATACAAAAACCTTGTACCTCATGTGTGACACTACATGACTTTCTCACAAACAGCATGGGGGAACTGTTAAAATACCATCTGAAACCCCTGGAGAAAAGCATAAGGGTAATCGAAAAACAACTCGCCAAACTAAATACTCCTGCATTTATGCAGAAGTCACTGAGTACCCTAGACATGGGGGAGGGGAAGACCAAACAGCCAAGCAAACCGGTCAAATCGGCTAAACCAACTCAACCATCCACAACACCAGCTGTTTGCCCAAAGCCCTGTGGACCAGATAAAGAAGGGAACATCCAGACTATTAAAAGCGTCAAACATAATCCACAAAATACTCCTAAACCCCAAACTGTAGAGGGAAAGGGCCAACTCGTTACCACTAGTGATAACGCACAACCCACCCCAGCCCTAGTAGCCCTAAATACTCAGCTAGCCAACCTAAAGGAGAATTCACAAAAACCCCAAAAAACTCAGCCCTCTCAAGCTCAGGGGAAACAGAGGACGGGATCTAGACCTAGACGGCCGTTCCACCTTCCACCTGAGGCCACCCCGTTCACTGTTGTCCTAACAGGGGTCTCAGAATTACCAGAGGGCTCGGATGAGCCCCAGTGGTCACTGAGAAACAAAGTTCTGCAATGGCTTAGCCAAAATAGACCTATACAGCCATCGCATCATAGCAGAATCAACTCAGTTAGAAGAGTGTTTTGGATTGGGGATACTAAAAAAAGCCTACAGGGTGACTGCGTTATAGTCAACTGTGACGATCCTGCTATGGCTGACTATATCTCTTCCTGGCCAGCACTTGAAAAAAGGGGGGGGGTGGATGTACAGCGCCTTTCCTTTTTTTATCCTCCGTTAAATACCCCGAATTACGAAAATAGAACTGGATGGGATGATGTCCAGGATTGGCCCTGGACACAGGTGGGGTACACTAATAGAAGCAGAAATAGGAATAACAACAATAATGGTGGGAACAGAGGCTGGAATTCCCGCCCCTGGTACTACAGCAGAGGCAACCCAAATTTTGATTACTGGGAGGGGGTTCCCATGAGGAACAGATTCGACTGCTTAGACATGGTCGATTGACCAATAAAGGTTACCACAGGGGTCTTAGAAGTCACTGCTCCCCAACAAAAGATCCATGATGTCCCTTCCCTAGTAGAAAATACTAACCCCGTGATGTCAGAGATTACACTAGTGCAAGACACGGGTGGTGGAAACTGGTTAAGCCAGCAGTTAACAGAAAAATCCAGTAGGTCATGGACCGAGAATGGAACTGGGCCCATAACTGAAATTACCAGCATAAAACCATATCTGAGTACAGTAGATAGGACTAAGACCCAACTCGATAACGAGATTGAAGCCTTGCAGGAGGGCATGGTCTCACAATTTAGGCAGGAAGAACCCTGCCCAACCACTGAGGGGAATTGTTTGCTAAAGATATCTTCCTGGAATATTGCTGGGCTCGCGAAAAAAGCGCGTGACCAGCTATTCCTAACTTTTATGGAAAAGCAGGATATAGTCTGCCTACAGGAGTGCTGGGACCCATATGAGACCTCTATAGAGGGTTTTAGCACTTTCTACGTTCCCTCGATCCAGGGTAACCGAGGCAGGGGCTCGGGGGGACTTTGTATCTTTACTTCTAATCTCTGTAACATAGAACAGAACATGTATGAGGCAAGTGGGCCAAAAGCAGGTGTAGGGAGCTCACTACAAGGCTTGTTTTTTAAATTAAATGGGCGCTCCTTCTTTCTGATAAACCTTTATAATAATATGCCAAAAGTAGAGGTAAAAATTCTAATAGCGGAATTGGATTCACTGCTAAAGAGAGGCGGCCAGGCGGCAGACTGCTTACTTATAGCGGGGGATTTTAATTGTCACCTATGTCCCTATAGCCAAACAAAAAACTGTGGCATTTTTGACTCACAAGGGGATCCCACCACACACTTTGAACACTCCTTAGGGGGAAATTTGCTAAATCAATTTATGCATGAATGGGATTTGGCTTTTGCAAATGAACTCTGCCAGCCACCCGTAGTGTTTCAAACAACCTTTTTTGGTCATGGGGCAGGCACTGTAATAGACTTTATCTTGGTTTCAAATAGGAACCAAGGTTGGGTGGGGGGGTTTGATACGGAGGGCCTAGCAATAAGTGACCATTTCCCTATTAGTACCTCCCTTAAACTAGGGAAATCTGGCACCCAAAAAATAAGCACCACGGATATATTGCATGGCCGTTCAGTGGCACTGGCCAGGAAAAATGGCTACGCCATTAAATGGGCAAAAATTGAACCCACGAACTTCCTGAAAGATCTATTACAGAAAGAAACTAGACAATTTAACACCTGCCTGGAACTAAGCACTAACCCAGAACAAATAATACAGGCATACGATGAGATTAAAGCCGCAATAAACGCTAAGCTAACTAAAAAATTAAAGGCAAGGGATGAAACGAGAACATATGGCTGGTTTAATCGAGCCTGCACAGGTGCTCATAAAGCACTTTTACAGGCTTTAAAGACCATACCCAGGGATAGCAGCCAAGTTAAGGAGGCTAGACAAGCTTACAAGCTGACTCTCCTAACAAGGAAGAAAGAACTTAAAAATGCAGCTTGGGAAGCCTTGATAAAGGCAAGCGCACTAAGGGATAACACGTCCTTCTGGAAAGAAGTAAATGCCCCCTTCTTTCTAGATAGGAAGATAGACTCCATGGAAATTGGCATAGCTGAAGATGTCTGGGTCAATCATTTTACTGCCCTCTACAAGAAAGACTCACTTGTGTTGATCTCACAAGAGGAGTTGGCTGAGGGGAGTGAGATTCTTCTACAACCACAGGGAAATTTCCCACTAAAAGTAATGTTCACCCCTGCAGACCTGGAACAAGCGATTTCCCAGAGTGCAAGCCTAAAGGCTCCAGGGCCTGACGGTGTACCCATTGATCTATTTAAAGGGAACGTAGATCTCTGGGCACCCT
Source organism: Lissotriton vulgaris (assembly GCF_964263255.1). NCBI lineage: Eukaryota > Metazoa > Chordata > Amphibia > Caudata > Salamandridae > Lissotriton > Lissotriton vulgaris. The sequence continues at coordinate 783,250,244 of NC_141691.1, forward strand.
TACTGGCAAATGTCCTCAACGCCTATACCAAACTAGGTTTCCCCAACACATGGAAGGAAGCGATAGTCATCCCAATATTTAAAAAAGGAGACAGACAAGACCCAAAATGTTATCGCCCCATTTCTCTGTTAGATAATTTAATGAAGGTAGCAGGCAGGGTGTTACTAACCAAATTACAAACCTGGTCCAAGAGTAACGGGATACTCTCAAAATTCCAATATGGTTTTAAGTCGGGTGTGGGAACCATAGAGCAGGGTTTAAACCTGTCCCTTATAATAAATAAATATATTGGATCAAAAAAAGGGAACTTGTTCCTAACATTCGTCGACTTAACCTCGGCATTCGATTGTCTGGATCATGGAATCCTGTGGAAAACCCTGACTAAAATGGGGATAGATAAAAACATTTTAACTTTTATCCAGGAACTGTACAGAGATGCAGGAGCCACGGTGAGATATGGCAAAAACGGCGAGCAAACCAGAAAATTCCCAATTGCAAAGGGCGTTCGCCAGGGTTGCATTCTTGCACCGTTTTTATTTAATTTGTATATAAACGAGGTAGCAGACTCGATGAATGACCTGGAGGTGGATTACCCCAAGATAAACGGACTCGCAGTCCCGTTATTGTTATATGCTGATGATGCGGTGATTATGGCCCGCACTCAGCGGGGACTCCAAAAGGCATTAACGGGCTTTGCAACCTTTATGAGCTCTAGAGGCCTTATAATAAATGTGGGGAAAACTTTCACGATGTCATGCACAACGAGAAAAAAAGTACCAGACTGCAAAACCTTTGTTAATGACTCAAAGATAGCAATGTCGAAAACTTTTTCTTACCTGGGTGTCATTTTTAATAATAGGGGGACATGGTCTGCAGCGATTACCTCCCGGAACCTGGCCTTTGCCCGCGCAATAGGGGCGGTTAAGCAATTTGCCAAAAAACTTGGCGGGAAACCGGTAGACACACTACTTAAGATCTATGCAGCAAAATGTGTGTCCACAGCTGTTTATGGGGCGGGGATCTGGGGACTTGCAGATAGCTCTGAAATCCAAAGGGTGGAGAATGCTTTCCTGAGGTACCTCCTAGGAGTCCCGCGTTCCACATCCACTACTATTTGCCACAACGAACTGGATAGATCTCACATTAGTGATATTATAAAGATAGCACCAGTTATGTTGTGGCATAAGATCTGGACATGCGAGGACACGACCTTCAATAGGGAGGTAATTCAGGATTGCCTGCAGCAAGGGAATGGCGCTAAACAACCCTGGCTAGCCTACGTTAAGAAATTCCTGAACTCCATCGGCCAGCCAGAATTCTTTTCAGACCCAATATCATGCGCCCAAATCCCCAAAAAAGTATTAAAAGAGACATGTCTTGGCCTATTGGAGGAGAGGAGATATTATCTAGATGGGAATAAGTCTACCATTATAGCCCACCGCCAGATTTTGCATGAACATGGTCTACATCCTTATTTGGCGCCAAATATCTCCCCTTACCATAGAATGCTGTTAGCTCGTCTGAGGACAGATTCTTTTTTCAGGCTAATAACGTTCCCTGCCCCAAATGATTGGTCAGTGAAAATGATAAATTGCCCGTGTGACGGAGTAGCCACTCAGTCTAACATACATTGCATACTTTTCTGCAAGTACTATCAATGGGGTAGGAAAAAACATCTATTGCCACTATTAAAGCTGTGGGGCTTGAGAAGTTGTAAAGCAGCCCTCCAAAGATTGTATTTGCTTCAAGACGAGTGTACTATTGGAGTGGTGATAAAATTCCTGTCGTTCATTATAAAATGTAGAGGGTCTATGAGAAGCGATTAGAAGGCTGAGGGTTTGTAGAAGTATTATTCTGTGCCTAATAACACCATATAATACATAAATATGTCATATTTACCTCAACCTTTCTATCAAGCAAATGAAACGATACATATATCAAACGCTTTCTAGGAAAAATTTTTATAGGGTTTTTAATACTAGACTAATTGAATGACTAGTGTAATGAATATGAATTCTTTGTAATAATCTCCTTTTTAGTATGTAAATGTTTAAAAAATGTTGTTTTAATTGCATTTTGTAATGTTTGCTTATATGGTGTTGTCAAATACCGAATAAAGCTATCTTTGAATTTGAATTTGAATTCCCATGCTACTCCCCCTTTAACACACAACACACTACACATACAAACAAAATTAATCTAAATATAAATTAATCAATTAATAACAATTAATAATATTAAATTGATGTCATTATAAATTAACTAATTAACAAATATTAATTACCAATTAATAATTAATGACCAATTAATAATTAATTCACAAGAAATGTACAATAAGAATAAACAATATTTATTACTAAATTATTTATAATTAATATTATAAAATAATGTTAAAAAAAATAATTGCCAATTAATTAATTAACAATTAATTAATAAAAAAATACCAATAAATAAATACATCTCTTTAATTAATTTAATTTAATTATTTCACACTCTATTCCCCTATAAACAGACAACCCACTACATATAAATAAATCACATCAAAAATGTAATTATCATTTAATCACTTAATAATAATTAATTACCAATTAATTATTGATTAACTATAGCAAAAAATAAAAAATATTAATACATTAACTCTAATTATTTATTTAACTAATTAATAATAATTAATTACCAATTCATTATTAATTAACAATTAATTAGTAATCAATAATACTACACATAAATAAATCACATCAAAAATGTAATTATCATTTAATCACTTAATAATTAATTACCAATTCATTATTGATTAACAATAACAAAAAATAACAAATATTAATACATTAACTCTAATTAATATAATTAACTTAATAATAATTAATTACCAATTAAGTATTAATTAACAATTAATTATTAATCAATAATATATATTTTTTTTAAATAATTATAATTACATTACTTCCCACCCTATTTCCCTATAAACTCACAACCCGCGTTGATACTAAAACGCAAAATGTAAACAAAACATACATTAAAAACATGTTTAACAAACATAAAACACATTGTAAAATACAAAACACTAAACAAAATTTCGATATTAGTAACATCGATATATTTGATATCGATATTACTAACTTCGATATTACTTACCTTAAAGTCGATATTCTGTCCATCGATAGTATTGCACATCGATATTCTGTGCCATCAAAATTAAAACATCGATATTGTTGTATATCGATATTTTAATTTCGATATTTTGGCTACTCGCCGTTACAGGTACAGATGGTTGTTCATATTGCCCTAATTCTGTGGAAACTGAGGTGCATTGTTTATTGATCTGCCAAAGGTAAAATTCCACGAGGGCAAGATGGATCCTTCCAAAATGCTGTAATTTAGAAGTCAAACATTGTTAAGGGGCTTTATGCATATTAAAAAGTGACACCTCTAAAACAACTGAATTTTCCCGCTCGGGATATCTAAAATGGATGTGCTCACTGTGAGCTGCTGCTGTATCGAAGATCCTACTCTGAGACATTATCTAACTTTGTATTACTATTCCAGGCTTGCGTTTTTAGGTCATTGTGCATACTCTTACAGAGTATTATGAACCTTGGGGAACCCTAATCTTGGGTGCTCTGTACTATGCATTTTTTTTTAAACTTGTCTGTCTTATTAAGGAATATATATCTCTTATGATAGTAAAATTAAATAGGCACTTTACACTATATTTTTGTGCTTATATTAGTGTTCCAGGGGATGTGTTCCTATACTGGCAATAATTGTATCTATCCTTCGATTTGTGGAATGAGAAAGTGAATGTGCAAAATCTTGTGATAGTTGTTGAATGCTACCTTATATATTAATACATTTTAGCTGATTTTGAACATGATCTGCTTTCATAGGTCCTGTTATTACCTGTTGCTGCTATTTAAGGGATATCTAACTGTTTAATTTCTTTTAATGGAATGGCAAACTAGGATTATTGATGTTTAATGCCACCTACTTTTATGGTTGTTAATACCGAAATAAAGTTATTGAATATCAAGATCGGGGCTAGTCCTGCTGTCCTCTCATGAGCTAAAGGATTCTGCAAATCTGATATCAGGCACTTGAAGGCGACACGAGACTTGGTGCAGGAATCCACACCTCCTGCACTGAACAAAAGGAAGTCGTCCTAATAAGGGATGGTAAAAATAGACCCTGATAACTGGGAGAAAAACCATTCCAAAAAGGTGATAAACTACTACAAGTATGCACAGTGAACTGAAGATCTCATGGGCATACATTTGTCATAATAGAATTAACCTTAAAACTGGAACCCAAGCAGATGGTATTCATACATATGGACCAGGAGCAGATGGAAGGATGACTTGTTATCTGCCTTTGACATGAGGGCCCCTGAACTGAACTGATTCAAAAATACCAAAAAGTCTTTCAAGGATGCACGCCTCACAGAGCATACGGATGGTTTATTAGTACCATTCACTGAAGTCCCACTGGGACAGGGAGGTTGTGAATCAGTCTACATTTACCTCTCTCTTTCCAAGGGACCAAACCAATGGGGTCATACATATTCAAGTAACAGGGGGCATGAAAATGGCCCAGCCACCCTTTCCAATTTTAGCTCTTAATCAATCTTTCTGCAAGCCACTTCTCTGCTTAGAACTGTGGAGTGCTGACTTTTGCAATATGTGGGTGCCTACAAACCTGGCGCAGGTATTCTAAAATCCTTGAGAAAACCCAAGGATAGCTGGAGTGCTGCATCACTACGAACGAACAGGTTCAGCCACAGGTTCAAAGTAATGGCACCAGGTAGGGATGACAAATACTGACCATAGAATTCCCTCACTTTTGTACACCTTCGCTTTTTGATGTGTTAAGGAATTTAACCTTGGGATGCCCTGGTTTTTAACAAAAGGAGCAAATGTACTTGGATTTACGAGACCCATGTTTTCCTATTTAATGCCCAACATGACCCTTTTTTCATATCATCTCTGGTTGACAACCAACAGGACCACTGCCTTCATGCATCTTGAACATCATGCAGTGTAACCATGTGTTGATGGTTATTTGATCCCAAAACCTTCCTGCATCTGTTGCCTTCTTCATCCTAAATGCCTTATCATACCCTTTCCAACAAGACCCATCAAACTCTTTGTAAGTGCCTATAGCAATTAGCGTGTGGGCCAAAATCAGAGTATTTCTCAAGAAGCACTGACCGATAGATGATAAATTCTTTAAACATTAGTGTTTCCTCCACTTTTGGTTCCATGAACATATGAACACACTCCTTGGCCTCCTTGTTATCCTCCTTTGGGTTTCTAACCACAGTGAGCTTAAAGAAATCCACACAAGCACCCTTCTTTATTTTCTCCCTCAACTCATCTGATAAATGTAATACTCAGCCGGTCCCTATGCAACAGTACCTGATCAGGCCCACTAGATTGAAGAGTCTCCTCACCTTTGTTCCCAGACATCGATGCCATGATGGTGGTATCTGCATCTCACAGCAGGGGTCGCAAGGGGGACTGAAGAAGCTGTACCTGTTGTTGCCACTGCCAAAGGCTGTGTGTCTTTTACCACGTGGGTCCACCCCTGCCTGCTTGGATGTAGCACCTGCTGCCAGATTACTGCAATCTGCCAAAGCTTTCCCACTTTGATTGCTCATCTGGGACAGCCAAATGTACATCTTGTTCAGGCTATTCACTAACAAATCTCCTGGGTTGTTGGAGACCACCTATTGCTGCCCTCCTTCTGCACATGCTGATAGGTAGAACTTCCACTTTTGTAGGGCTCCCAGTCGTTCTAGGATGCACTACATTAACTACCCTAATATCTGAGTCGGTGTCATTCCTAGGACTGGGCTGCAGGGCAGTTTCCTTCTGTGCCATAGAAAGCAATACAGGTTGCAATAAAGCCAATACTTGGTCCAAGGCTTCTAACCGCCCCATGATCAATGCAATATCAGACTTGTTCTTCACCTTTTTTGGGATATGGAATCTCAGGTATGTCACAGCACTGTAATATTACCATAGCAATTTGGCTGATACCTTTAGAAAGCCCCAATCTCCTACTGTACTTGGGCCAGCTCCGAGAATTGATGAAGATTAGGTATAAATCATCACATCTCACTGAGTACATATACAAGAGAAAGGAGCCTTCGTGCCACAAGATGCCCTAAGCAAAGCCGAGTCACCTTAACAATCTTTGTAGGCTATGCAATATACAGTCAAAAAAGGAAACAGAGCGAGTAATAAACAAACACAGAAGATCGACCAGTACATTCTGCAATTGACAATGATAAAACTGCATGAGCGTCAAATGCTGCCCAAAAATGAGGAACGGGCAAAAATGATCAGTAGAAATATATACTAAATGGTAGAAAAACTGTAGTTGTAGCTAACTTGCTCTGGTAAAAAAATCACATGAGATGCCCAAGATGAGTCATTCCCCCAAGTTCAGTAAAACAAGTAATACATTATAGCATCACATTAACATCAATCTTAAAAACAATGTATAGTGCCCAAGGCAAACCACTCTCATGAATTTCCATTTAGTCACAAAACAAATAGAGAACATGCCAATCTGATCTACACCCACCTCAACTTCAGGCCCAAGAAGGCTTCGGCAATGCACCACTAGTGATGGTAGCCAGCAACTTGCTCAGGTCCTGGCAAGCATGTTAAGAAGAAGGCTCCCAATGGTCTCTGCCACTCACCATCACCGAAGACCCAGGGAGAAGTAGACCTCTTTTCCCAAAGACAGAGGCTCCACAAAAGAAAAAGAGGGAAAGCAGAGGGAAAGCTTGGAGGCAAGGGGACATCAAGGAGCCCAACCACAGCTCCTAAAAACTGGCTCAGGTGTTGCTAGCAAGTGGGGTGCATCAGTGATGGTCAGGTTCTCTAAGCAACAAGGAGGCCCACAGATAAGATTGTCTGCTATTTATCCCCCCTGCCCACCCCTGCCAGCCACCCACTAGCTCATGGGCAACTAACGGCATTCGAGGGTTGAGATCTCCAAAACTTCGATAGATGTGTCCACCGGTGGCTGCCAGTCCTGACTGTTCAAATCCCGCCTGCACCTGTTCCGCGAGCGTGTCACCCTGTGGTGTGGGTCCCCTCTTACAATATCACAGAACTCTTTGCTAACTGATCTTTTGCATCAGTGACATCTGATTGAATTTAAAAAAAATTACCATGGCTATAAGTGACTTATGACTAATGTCCTCCTAGGGGACCTCAACTTCCACCTGGAGAACGACAAGGACAACATCACCACCACCCTACTAGACAACCTCGCCAACCTCGGACTCAAGCAACTGGTCAACACTAAGGGTGGGCGTAAAATCCGTTTCGCGGGCGAATTTGCGGATTTTCCGCGATTTCGCGATCCGCGAATCTCGCGAAATCGCGGTAACATCAGCGAATCAGCGGGGACAAATTTTCAGCCAAGCAAGGGTTACAGCAGAAACCTAAGACTTCGGTCAATGTAGCTGTTTCCCCAGCTTTTTAAGGTATACATAGAGAGGCTCTCAGTGGAGCGCTCCGTTGGGCAGAAATCTGGAGCTCGGGATGCCTCATGATTAAAAATAGTGGACATTTTTTAGATCAATATTAAATGTCCTAGTGAGAAGACCTTCAATTCAATTACAATGGGACATGAAACCCAAGTGTATTGACCTTATTGCACCCCTGAAAATCCTGACTTACTGTGCTAAAAAATGGACAACCCAGGAGTTGGCTTTCAATAAAGAGGCTTTTGCAGGAATTAATTCTCCTAGATTAAACTCGCAACACACCATGGTTGAGAGTTGTGAAATATTTATGTGACCAGTTAGATATGGAGAATATATGGGAGAACCCAAACAAGATGGAAAAAATTCAGCCATTAGGAGGAAGGAAATATACTGGGAAGTCGTATTGCAGAAGATATGGAAGGAAATTAGTCTTGAAAGGCTATCTGATAAATTTCTAAGCCACAAATGTCCCCATACTTTAAATTATACCTTGATAGAATTACTCCTGCCAAGGCTAAGACCCTGTATATGTGTTTCCAAATTGACACATTGCACTTATGTCCTCCACCTCAAAGTGGGAGCATGATGTTACAGGTGAATGTACGACATAATATCGAAAGACAGACAAAAATATCGACACAAAAATATCGACATCAAAAATATTGAAGTTCTATCTACATAAAGGTAAGTACAAAAATATCGAAGTAAAAAATATCATTTTTTTAAATGTATTATAAATAATGTAAAAATAATTCAACAATACATATAATTAAAAACATTATAGATATAAACATTAAAACATATTTAAAAAATAATAACTAATACATATACATTTAAAATAAATTAGAAATTCTACATATAAATTAATATATATACTTACTCCACATATTGCATCAGTAGGGAAAGCGTTGAATAGCGTAGGGGTAAAAATTACTATTCCCACTCCAGAGGGTGCAACAGTAGGGAAAGCGCTGGATAGCGTAGGGGTAATAATGACTATTCCCACTCCAGAGGAGGCAACAGTAGGGAAAGCGTTGGATAGCGTGGGGGTAAAAATTGCTATTCCCACTCCAGAGGGTGCAACAGTAGGGAAAGCGTTGGATAGCATAGGGGTTAAAATTACTATTCCCACTCCAGAGGGTGCAACAGTAGGGAAAGCACTGGATAGCGTAGGGGTAAAAATTACTATTCCCACTCCAGAGGGTGCAACAGTAGGTAAAGTGTTGGATAGCGTGGGGGTAAAAATTACTATTCCCACTCCAGAGGGTGCAACCGTAGGGAAAGCATTGGATAGCGTAGGGGTAAAAATTACTATTCCCATTCCAGAGGGTGCAACTGTAGGGAAAGCGCTGGATAGTGTAGGGTACAAAATACTATTCCCACTCCAGAGGGTGCAACAGTAGGGAAAGCGCTGGATAGCGTGGGGGTAAAAATTACTATTCCCACCCCAGAGGCTGCAACAGTAGGGTAAGCGCTGAATACCGTAGGGTAAAAATTACTATTCCAACTCCAGAAGGGTGCAACAGTAGGGAAAGTGTTGGATAGCGTGGGGGTAAAAACTACTATTCCCACTCCGGAGGGTGCAACAGTAGGGAAAGCACTGGATAGCGTAGGGGTAAAAATTACTATTCCCACTCCAGAAGGGTGCAACAGTAGGGAAAGCGCTGGATAGTGCGGGGGTAAAAATTACTATTCCCACTCCAGAGGCTGCAACAGTAGGGAAAGCGCTGGATAGCGTAGGGGTAAAAATTACTATTCCCACTCCAGAAGGGTGCACCAGTAGGGAAAGCGTTGGATAGCGTGGGGGTAAAAATTACTATTCCCACTCCGGAGGGTGCAACAGTAGGGAAAGCGTTGGATAGCATAGGGGTAAACATTCATATTCCCACTCCAGATGGTGACACAGTAGGGAAAGCGCAGGATAGCGTAGGCATTATATTAACATACTTATCAATTACATATAAAATAAAAATGTAATATTTTATTTACAAAAATATATTACTAAATACCAATTATTTATAAATATTATTTACTTAAATAACAAAATATTAATTCCCATGCTACTCCCCCTTTAACACACAACACACTACACATACAAACAAAATTAATCTAAATATAAATTAATCAATTAATAACAATTAATAATATTAAATTGATGTCATTATAAATTAACTAATTAACAAATATTAATTACCAATAATAACTAATGACCAATTAATAATTAATTCACAAGAAATGTACAATAAGAATAAACAATATTTATTACTAAATTATTTATAATTAATATTATAAAATAATGTTAAAAAAAATAATTGCCAATTAATTAATTAACAATTAATTAATAAAAAAATACCAATAAATAAATACATCTCTTTAATTAATTTAATTTAATTATTTCACACTCTATTCCCCTATAAACAGACAACCCACTACACATAAATAAATCACATCAAAAATGTAATTATCATTTAATCACTTAATAATAATTAATTACCAATTAATTATTGATTAACTATAGCAAAAAATAAAAAATATTAATACATTAACTCTAATTATTTATTTAACTAATTAATAATAATTAATTACCAATTCATTATTAATTAACAATTAATTAGTAATCAATAATACTACACATAAATAAATCACATCAAAAATGTAATTATCATTTAATCACTTAATAATTAATTACCAATTCATTATTGATTAACAATAACAAAAAATAACAAATATTAATACATTAACTCTAATTAATATAATTAACTTAATAATAATTAATTACCAATTAAGTATTAATTAACAATTAATTATTAATCGATAATATTTTTATTTTTTTTTAAATAATTATAATTACATTACTTCCCACCCTATTTCCCTATAAACTCACAACCCGCGTTGATACTAAAACGCAAAATGTAAACAAAACATACATTAAAAACATGTTTAACAAACATAAAACACATTGTAAAATACAAAACACTAAACAAAATTTCGATATTAGTAACATCGATATATTTGATATCGATATTACTAACTTCGATATTACTTACCTTAAAGTCGATATTCTGTCCATCGATATTATTGCACATCGATATTCTGTGCCATCAAAATTAAAACATCGATATTGTTGTATATCGATATTTTAATTTCGATATTTTGGCTACTCGCCGTTACAGGTACAGATGGTTGTTCATATTGCCCTAATTCTGTGGAAACTGAGGTGCATTGTTTATTGATCTGCCAAAGGTAAAATTCCACGAGGGCAAGATGGATCCTTCCAAAATGCTGTAATTTAGAAGTCAAACATTGTTAAGGGGCTTTATGCATATTAAAAAGTGACACCTCTAAAACAACTGAATTTTCCCGCTCGGGATATCTAAAATGGATGTGCTCACTGTGAGCTGCTGCTGTATCGAAGATCCTACTCTGAGACATTATCTAACTTTGTATTACTATTCCAGGCTTGCGTTTTTAGGTCATTGTGCATACTCTTACAGAGTATTATGAACCTTGGGGAACCCTAATCTTGGGTGCTCTGTACTATGCATTTTTTTTTAAACTTGTCTGTCTTATTAAGGAATATATATCTCTTATGATAGTAAAATTAAATAGGCACTTTACACTATATTTTTGTGCTTATATTAGTGTTCCAGGGGATGTGTTCCTATACTGGCAATAATTGTATCTATCCTTCGATTTGTGGAATGAGAAAGTGAATGTGCAAAATCTTGTGATAGTTGTTGAATGCTACCTTATATATTAATACATTTTAGCTGATTTTGAACATGATCTGCTTTCATAGGTCCTGTTATTACCTGTTGCTGCTATTTAAGGGATATCTAACTGTTTAATTTCTTTTAATGGAATGGCAAACTAGGATTATTGATGTTTAATGCCACCTACTTTTATGGTTGTTAATACCGAAATAAAGTTATTGAATATCAAGATCGGGGCTAGTCCTGCTGTCCTCTCATGAGCTAAAGGATTCTGCAAATCTGATATCAGGCACTTGAAGGCGACACGAGACTTGGTGCAGGAATCCACACCTCCTGCACTGAACAAAAGGAAGTCGTCCTAATAAGGGATGGTAAAAATAGACCCTGATAACTGGGAGAAAAACCATTCCAAAAAGGTGATAAACTACTACAAGTATGCACAGTGAACTGAAGATCTCATGGGCATACATTTGTCATAATAGAATTAACCTTAAAACTGGAACCCAAGCAGATGGTATTCATACATATGGACCAGGAGCAGATGGAAGGATGACTTGTTATCTGCCTTTGACATGAGGGCCCCTGAACTGAACTGATTCAAAAATACCAAAAAGTCTTTCAAGGATGCACGCCTCACAGAGCATACGGATGGTTTATTAGTACCATTCACTGAAGTCCCACTGGGACAGGGAGGTTGTGAATCAGTCTACATTTACCTCTCTCTTTCCAAGGGACCAAACCAATGGGGTCATACATATTCAAGTAACAGGGGGCATGAAAATGGCCCAGCCACCCTTTCCAATTTTAGCTCTTAATCAATCTTTCTGCAAGCCACTTCTCTGCTTAGAACTGTAGAGTGCTGACTTTTGCAATATGTGGGTGCCTACAAACCTGGCGCAGGTATTCTAAAATCCTTGAGAAAACCCAAGGATAGCTGGAGTGCTGCATCACTACGAACGAACAGGTTCAGCCACAGGTTCAAAGTAATGGCACCAGGTAGGGATGACAAATACTGACCATAGAATTCCCTCACTTTTGTACACCTTCGCTTTTCGATGTGTTAAGGAATTTAACCTTGGGATGCCCTGGTTTTTAACAAAAGGAGCAAATGTACTTGGATTTACGAGACCCATGTTTTCCTATTTAATGCCCAACATGACCCTTTTTTCATATCATCTCTGGTTGACAACCAACAGGATCACTGCCTTCATGCATCTTGAACATCATGCAGTGTAACCATGTGTTGATGGTTATTTGATCACAAAACCTTCCTGCATCTGTTGCCTTCTTCATCCTAAATGCCTTATCATACCCTTTCCAACAAGACCCATCAAACTCTTTGTAAGTGCCTATAGCAATTAGCGTGTGGGCCAAAATCAGAGTATTTCTCAAGAAGCACTGACCGATAGATGATAAATTCTTTAAACATTAGTGTTTCCTCCACTTTTGGTTCCATGAACATATGAACACACTCCTTGGCCTCCTTGTTATCCTCCTTTGGGTTTCTAACCACAGTGAGCTTAAAGAAATCCACACAAGCACCCTTCTTTATTTTCTCCCTCAACTCATCTGATAAATGTAATACTCAGCCGGTCCCTATGCAACAGTACCTGATCAGGCCCACTAGATTGAAGAGTCTCCTCACCTTTGTTCCCAGACATCGATGCCATGATGGTGGTATCTGCATCTCACAGCAGGGGTCGCAAGGGGGACTGAAGAAGCTGTACCTGTTGTTGCCACTGCCAAAGGCTGTGTGTCTTTTACCACGTGGGTCCACCCCTGCCTGCTTGGATGTAGCACCTGCTGCCAGATTACTGCAATCTGCCAAAGCTTTCCCACTTTGATTGCTCATCTGGGACAGCCAAATGTACATCTTGTTCAGGCTATTCACTAACAAATCTCCTGGGTTGTTGGAGACCACCTATTGCTGCCCTCCTTCTGCACATGCTGATAGGTAGAACTTCCACTTTTGTAGGGCTCCCAGTCGTTCTAGGATGCACTACATTAACTACCCTAATATCTGAGTCGGTGTCATTCCTAGGACTGGGCTGCAGGGCAGTTTCCTTCTGTGCCATAGAAAGCAATACAGGTTGCAATAAAGCCAATACTTGGTCCAAGGCTTCTAACCGCCCCATGATCAATGCAATATCAGACTTGTTCTTCACCTTTTTTGGGATATGGAATCTCAGGTATGTCACAGCACTGTAATATTACCATAGCAATTTGGCTGATACCTTTAGAAAGCCCCAATCTCCTACTGTACTTGGGCCAGCTCCGAGAATTGATGAAGATTAGGTATAAATCATCACATCTCACTGAGTACATATACAAGAGAAAGGAGCCTTCGTGCCACAAGATGCCCTAAGCAAAGCCGAGTCACCTTAACAATCTTTGTAGGCTATGCAATATACAGTCAAAAAAGGAAACAGAGCGAGTAATAAACAAACACAGAAGATCGACCAGTACATTCTGCAATTGACAATGATAAAACTGCATGAGCGTCAAATGCTGCCCAAAAATGAGGAACGGGCAAAAATGATCAGTAGAAATATATACTAAATGGTAGAAAAACTGTAGTTGTAGCTAACTTGCTCTGGTAAAAAAATCACATGAGATGCCCAAGATGAGTCATTCCCCCAAGTTCAGTAAAACAAGTAATACATTATAGCATCACATTAACATCAATCTTAAAAACAATGTATAGTGCCCAAGGCAAACCACTCTCATGAATTTCCATTTAGTCACAAAACAAATAGAGAACATGCCAATCTGATCTACACCCACCTCAACTTCAGGCCCAAGAAGGCTTCGGCAATGCACCGCTAGTGATGGTAGCCAGCAACTTGCTCAGGTCCTGGCAAGCATGTTAAGAAGAAGGCTCCCAATGGTCTCTGCCACTCACCATCACCGAAGACCCAGGGAGAAGTAGACCTCTTTTCCCAAAGACAGAGGCTCCACAAAAGAAAAAGAGGGAAAGCAGAGGGAAAGCTTGGAGGCAAGGGGACATCAAGGAGCCCAACCACAGCTCCTAAAAACTGGCTCTGGTGTTGCTAGCAAGTGGGGTGCATCAGTGATGGTCAGGTTCTCTAAGCAACAAGGAGGCCCAGAGATAAGATTGTCTGCTATTTATCCCCCCTGCCCACCCCTGCCAGCCACCCACTAGCTCATGGGCAACTAACGGCATTCGAGGGTTGAGATCTCCAAAACTTCGATAGATGTGTCCACTGGTGGCTGCCAGTCCTGACTGTTCAAATCCCGCCTGCACCTGTTCCGCGAGCGTGTCACCCTGTGGTGTGGGTCCCCTCTTACAATATCACAGAACTCTTTGCTAACTGATCTTTTGCATCAGTGACATCTGATTGAATTTAAAAAAAATTACCATGGCTATAAGTGACTTATGACTAATGTCCTCCTAGGGGACCTCAACTTCCACCTGGAGAACGACAAGGACAACATCACCACCACCCTACTAGACAACCTCGCCAACCTCGGACTCAAGCAACTGGTCAACACTAAGGGTGGGCGTAAAATCCGTTTCGCGGGCGAATTTGCGGATTTTCCGCGATTTCGCGATCCGCGAATCTCGCGAAATCGCGGTAAAATCAGCGGATCAGCGGGGACGAATTTTCAGCCAAGCAAGGGTTACAGCAGAAACCTAAGACTTCGGTCAATGTAGCTGTTTCCCCAGCTTTTTAAGGTATACATAGAGAGGCTCTCAGTGGAGCGCTCCGTTGGGCAGAAATCTGGAGCTCGGGATGCCTCATGATTAAAAATAGTGGACATTTTTTAGATCAATATTAAATGTCCTAGTGAGAAGACCTTCAATTCAATTACAATGGGACATGAAACCCAAGTGTATTGACCTTATTGCACCCCTGAAAATCCTGACTTACTGTGCTAAAAAATGGACAACCCAGGAGTTGGCTTTCAATAAAGAGGCTTTTGCAGGAATTAATTCTCCTAGATTAAACTCGCAACACACCATGGTTGAGAGTTGTGAAATATTTATGTGACCAGTTAGATATGGAGAATATATGGGAGAACCCAAACAAGATGGAAAAAATTCAGCCATTAGGAGGAAGGAAATATACTGGGAAGTCGTATTGCAGAAGATATGGAAGGAAATTAGTCTTGAAAGGCTATCTGATAAATTTCTAAGCCACAAATGTCCCCATACTTTAAATTATACCTTGATAGAATTACTCCTGCCAAGGCTAAGACCCTGTATATGTGTTTCCAAATTGACACATTGCACTTATGTCCTCCACCTCAAAGTGGGAGCATGATGTTACAGGTGAATGTACAACATAATATCGAAAGACAGACAAAAATATCGACACAAAAATATCGACATCAAAAATATTGAAGTTCTATCTACATAAAGGTAAGTACAAAAATATCGAAGTAAAAAATATCATTTTTTTAAATGTATTATAAATAATGTAAAAATAATTCAACAATACATATAATTAAAAACATTATAGATATAAACATTAAAACATATTTAAAAAATAATAACTAATACATATACATTTAAAATAAATTAGAAATTCTACATATAAATTAATATATATACTTACTCCACATATTGCATCAGTAGGGAAAGCGTTGAATAGCGTAGGGGTAAAAATTACTATTCCCACTCCAGAGGGTGCAACAGTAGGGAAAGCGCTGGATAGCGTAGGGGTAATAATGACTATTCCCACTCCAGAGGAGGCAACAGTAGGGAAAGCGTTGGATAGCGTGGGGGTAAAAATTGCTATTCCCACTCCAGAGGGTGCAACAGTAGGGAAAGCGTTGGATAGCATAGGGGTTAAAATTACTATTCCCACTCCAGAGGGTGCAACAGTAGGGAAAGCACTGGATAGCGTAGGGGTAAAAATTACTATTCCCACTCCAGAGGGTGCAACGGTAGGTAAAGTGTTGGATAGCGTGGGGGTAAAAATTACTATTCCCACTCCAGAGGGTGCAACCGTAGGGAAAGCATTGGATAGCGTAGGGGTAAAAATTACTATTCCCATTCCAGAGGGTGCAACTGTAGGGAAAGCGCTGGATAGTGTAGGGTACAAAATACTATTCCCACTCCAGAGGGTGCAACAGTAGGGAAAGCGCTGGATAGCGTGGGGGTAAAAATTACTATTCCCACCCCAGAGGCTGCAACAGTAGGGTAAGCGCTGAATACCGTAGGGTAAAAATTACTATTCCAACTCCAGAAGGGTGCAACAGTAGGGAAAGTGTTGGATAGCGTGGGGGTAAAAACTACTATTCCCACTCCGGAGGGTGCAACAGTAGGGAAAGCACTGGATAGCGTAGGGGTAAAAATTACTATTCCCACTCCAGAAGGGTGCAACAGTAGGGAAAGCGCTGGATAGTGCGGGGGTAAAAATTACTATTCCCACTCCAGAGGCTGCAACAGTAGGGAAAGCGCTGGATAGCGTAGGGGTAAAAATTACTATTCCCACTCCAGAAGGGTGCACCAGTAGGGAAAGCGTTGGATAGCGTGGGGGTAAAAATTACTATTCCCACTCCGGAGGGTGCAACAGTAGGGAAAGCGTTGGATAGCATAGGGGTAAACATTCATATTCCCACTCCAGATGGTGACACAGTAGGGAAAGCGCAGGATAGCGTAGGCATTATATTAACATACTTATCAATTACATATAAAATAAAAATGTAATATTTTATTTACAAAAATATATTACTAAATACCAATTATTTATAAATATTATTTACTTAAATAACAAAATATTAATTCCCATGCTACTACCCCTTTAACACACAACACACTACACATACAAACAAAATTAATCTAAATATAAATTAATCAATTAATAACAATTAATAATATTAAATTGATGTCATTATAAATTAACTAATTAACAAATATTAATTACCAATTAATAATTAA
Organism: Lissotriton vulgaris; assembly: GCF_964263255.1. Taxonomy (NCBI): domain Eukaryota; kingdom Metazoa; phylum Chordata; class Amphibia; order Caudata; family Salamandridae; genus Lissotriton; species Lissotriton vulgaris. Next base: position 783,267,366 of record NC_141691.1, read on the forward strand.
TGACCAATTAATAATTAATTCACAAGAAATGTACAATAAGAATAAACAATATTTATTACTAAATTATTTATAATTAATATTATAAAATAATGTTAAAAAAAATAATTGCCAATTAATTAATCAACAATTAATTAATAAAAAATACCAATAAATAAATACATCTCTTTAATTAATTTAATTTAATTATTTCACACTCTATTCCCCTATAAACAGACAACCCACTACACATAAATAAATCACATCAAAAATGTAATTATCATTTAATCACTTAATAATAATTAATTACCAATTAATTATTGATTAACTATAGCAAAAAATAAAAAATATTAATACATTAACTCTAATTATTTATTTAACTAATTAATAATAATTAATTACCAATTCATTATTAATTAACAATTAATTAGTAATCAATAATACTACACATAAATAAATCACATCAAAAATGTAATTATCATTTAATCACTTAATAATTAATTACCAATTCATTATTGATTAACAATAACAAAAAATAACAAATATTAATACATTAACTCTAATTAATATAATTAACTTAATAATAATTAATTACCAATTAAGTATTAATTAACAATTAATTATTAATCGATAATATATATATATTTTTTTAAATAATTATAATTACATTACTTCCCACCCTATTTCCCTATAAACTCACAACCCGCGTTGATACTAAAACGCAAAATGTAAACAAAACATACATTAAAAACATGTTTAACAAACATAAAACACATTGTAAAATACAAAACACTAAACAAAATTTCGATATTAGTAGCATCGATATATTTGATATCGATATTACTAACTTCGATATTACTTACCTTAAAGTCGATATTCTGTCCATCGATATTATTGCACATCGATATTCTGTGCCATCAAAATTAAAACATCGATATTGTTGTATATCGATATTTTAATTTCGATATTTTGGCTACTCGCCGTTACAGGTACAGATGGTTGTTCATATTGCCTTAATTCTGTGGAAACTGAGGTGCATTGTTTATTGATCTGCCAAAGGTAAAATTCCACGAGTGCAAGATGGATCCTTCCAAAATGCTGTAATTTAGAAGTCAAACATTGTTAAGGGGCTTTATGCATATTAAAAAGTGACACCTCTAAAACAACTGAATTTTCCCGCTCGGGATATCTAAAATGGATGTGCTCACTGTGAGCTGCTGCTGTATCGAAGATCCTACTCTGAGACATTATCTAACTTTGTATTACTATTCCAGGCTTGCGTTTTTAGGTCATTGTGCATACTCTTACAGAGTATTATGAACCTTGGGGAACCCTAATCTTGGGTGCTCTGTACTATGCATTTTTTTTTAAACTTGTCTGTCTTATTAAGGAATATATATCTCTTATGATAGTAAAATTAAATAGGCACTTTACACTATATTTTTGTGCTTATATTAGTGTTCCAGGGGATGTGTTCCTATACTGGCAATAATTGTATCTATCCTTCGATTTGTGGAATGAGAAAGTGAATGTGCAAAATCTTGTGATAGTTGTTGAATGCTACCTTATATATTAATACATTTTAGCTGATTTTGAACATGATCTGCTTTCATAGGTCCTGTTATTACCTGTTGCTGCTATTTAAGGGAAATCTAACTGTTTAATTTCTTTTAATGGAATGGCAAACTAGGATTATTGATGTTTAATGCCACCTACTTTTATGGTTGTTAATACCGAAATAAAGTTATTGAATATCAAGATCGGGGCTAGTCCTGCTGTCCTCTCATGAGCTAAAGGATTCTGCAAATCTGATATCAGGCACTTGAAGGCGACACGAGACTTGGTACAGGAATCCACACCTCCTGCACTGAACAAAAGGAAGTCGTCCTAATAAGGGATGGTAAAAATAGACCCTGATAACTGGGAGAAAAACCATTCCAAAAAGGTGATAAACTACTACAAGTATGCACAGTGAACTGAAGATCTCATGGGCATACATTTGTCATAATAGAATTAACCTTAAAACTGGAACCCAAGCAGATGGTATTCATACATATGGACCAGGAGCAGATGGAAGGATGACTTGTTATCTGCCTTTGACATGAGGGCCCCTGAACTGAACTGATTCAAAAATACCAAAAAGTCTTTCAAGGATGCACGCCTCACAGAGCATACGGATGGTTTATTAGTACCATTCACTGAAGTCCCACTGGGACAGGGAGGTTGTGAATCAGTCTACATTTACCTCTCTCTTTCCAAGGGACCAAACCAATGGGGTCATACATATTCAAGTAACAGGGGGCATGAAAATGGCCCAGCCACCCTTTCCAATTTTAGCTCTTAATCAATCTTTCTGCAAGCCACTTCTCTGCTTAGAACTGTAGAGTACTGACTTTTGCAATATGTGGGTGCCTACAAACCTGGCGCAGGTATTCTAAAATCCTTGAGAAAACCCAAGGATAGCTGGAGTGCTGCATCACTACGAACGAACAGGTTCAGCCACAGGTTCAAAGTAATGGCACCAGGTAGGGATGACAAATACTGACCATAGAATTCCCTCACTTTTGTACACCTTCGCTTTTCGATGTGTTAAGGAATTTAACCTTGGGATGCCCTGGTTTTTAACAAAAGGAGCAAATGTACTTGGATTTACGAGACCCATGTTTTCCTATTTAATGCCCAACATGACCCTTTTTTCATATCATCTCTGGTTGACAACCAACAGGACCACTGCCTTCATGCATCTTCAACATCATGCAGTGTAACCATGTGTTGATGGTTATTTGATCCCAAAACCTTCCTGCATCTGTTGCCTTCTTCATCCTAAATGCCTTATCATACCCTTTCCAACAAGACCCATCAAACTCTTTGTAAGTGCCTATAGCAATTAGCGTGTGGGCCAAAATCAGAGTATTTCTCAAGAAGCACTGACCGATAGATGATAAATTCTTTAAACATTAGTGTTTCCTCCACTTTTGGTTCCATGAACATATGAACACACTCCTTGGCCTCCTTGTTATCCTCCTTTGGGTTTCTAACCACAGTGAGCTTAAAGAAATCCACACAAGCACCCTTCTTTATTTTCTCCCTCAACTCATCTGATAAATGTAATACTCAGCCGGTCCCTATGCAACAGTACCTGATCAGGCCCACTAGATTGAAGAGTCTCCTCACCTTTGTTCCCAGACATCGATGCCATGATGGTGGTATCTGCATCTCACAGCAGGGGTCGCAAGGGGGACTGAAGAAGCTGTACCTGTTGTTGCCACTGCCAAAGGCTGTGTGTCTTTTACCATGTGGGTCCACCCCTGCCTGCTTGGATGTAGCACCTGCTGCCAGATTACTGCAATCTGCCAAAGCTTTCCCACTTTGATTGCTCAACTGGGACAGCCAAATGTACATCTTGTTCAGGCTATTCACTAACAAATCTCCTGGGTTGTTGGAGACCACCTATTGCTGCCCTCCTTCTGCACATGCTGATAGGTAGAACTTCCACTTTTGTAGGGCTCCCAGTCGTTCTAGGATGCACTACATTAACTACCCTAATATCTGAGTCGGTGTCATTCCTAGGACTGGGCTGCAGGGCAGTTTCCTTCTGTGCCATAGAAAGCAATACAGGTTGCAATAAAGCCAATACTTGGTCCAAGGCTTCTAACCGCCCCATGATCAATGCAATATCAGACTTGTTCTTCACCTTTTTGGGGATATGGAATCTCAGGTATGTCACAGCACTGTAATATTACCATAGCAATTTGGCTGATACCTTTAGAAAGCCCCAATCTCCTACTGTACTTGGGCCAGCTCCGAGAATTGATGAAGATTAGGTATAAATCATCACATCTCACTGAGTACATATACAAGAGAAAGGAGCCTTCGTGCCACAAGATGCCCTAAGCAAAGCCGAGTCACCTTAACAATCTTTGTAGGCTATGCAATATACAGTCAAAAAAGGAAACAGAGCGAGTAATAAACAAACACAGAAGATCGACCAGTACATTCTGCAATTGACAATGATAAAACTGCATGAGCGTCAAATGCTGCCCAAAAATGAGGAACGGGCAAAAATGATCAGTAGAAATATATACTAAATGGTAGAAAAACTGTAGTTGTAGCTAACTTGCTCTGGTAAAAAAATCACATGAGATGCCCAAGATGAGTCATTCCCCCAAGTTCAGTAAAACAAGTAATACATTATAGCATCACATTAACATCAATCTTAAAAACAATGTATAGTGCCCAAGGCAAACCACTCTCATGAATTTCCATTTAGTCACAAAACAAATAGAGAACATGCCAATCTGATCTACACCCACCTCAACTTCAGGCCCAAGAAGGCTTCGGCAATGCACCACTAGTGATGGTAGCCAGCAACTTGCTCAGGTCCTGGCAAGCATGTTAAGAAGAAGGCTCCCAATGGTCTCTGCCACTCACCATCACCGAAGACCCAGGGAGAAGTAGACCTCTTTTCCCAAAGACAGAGGCTCCACAAAAGAAAAAGAGGGAAAGCAGAGGGAAAGCTTGGAGGCAAGGGGACATCAAGGAGCCCAACCACAGCTCCTAAAAACTGGCTCTGGTGTTGCTAGCAAGTGGGGTGCATCAGTGATGGTCAGGTTCTCTAAGCAACAAGGAGGCCCACAGATAAGATTGTCTGCTATTTATCCCCCCTGCCCACCCCTGCCAGCCACCCACTAGCTCATGGGCAACTAACGGCATTCGAGGGTTGAGATCTCCAAAACTTCGATAGATGTGTCCACCGGTGGCTGCCAGTCCTGACTGTTCAAATCCCGCCTGCACCTGTTCCGCGAGCGTGTCACCCTGTGGTGTGGGCCCCCTCTTACAATATCACAGAACTCTTTGCTAACTGATCTTTTGCATCAGTGACATCTGATTGAATTTAAAAAAAATTACCATGGCTATAAGTGACTTATGACTAATGTCCTCCTAGGGGACCTCAACTTCCACCTGGAGAACGACAAGGACAACATCACCACCACCCTACTAGACAACCTCGCCAACCTCGGACTCAAGCAACTGGTCAACACTAAGGGTGGGCATAAAATCCGTTTCGCGGGCGAATTTACGGATTTTCCGCGATTTCGCGATCCGCGAATCTCGCGAAATCGCGGTAAAATCCGCGAATCAGCGGGGACGAATTTTCAGCCAAGCAAGGGTTACAGCAGAAACCTAAGACTTCGGTCAATGTAGCTGTTTCCCCAGCTTTTTAAGGTATACATAGAGAGGCTCTCAGTGGAGCGCTCCGTTGGGCAGAAATCTGGAGCTCGGGATGCCTCATGATTAAAAATAGTGGACATTTTTTAGATCAATATTAAATGTCCTAGTGAGAAGACCTTCAATTCAATTACAATGGGTCATGAAACCCAAGTGTATTGACCTTATTGCACCCCTGAAAATCCTGACTTACTGTGCTAAAAAATGGACAACCCAGGAGTTGGCTTTCAATAAAGAGGCTTTTGCAGGAATTAATTCTCCTAGATTAAACTCGCAACACACCATGGTTGAGAGTTGTGAAATATTTATGTGACCAGTTAGATATGGAGAATATATGGGAGAACCCAAACAAGATGGAAAAAATTCAGCCATTAGGAGGAAGGAAATATACTGGGAAGTCGTATTGCAGAAGATATGGAAGGAAATTAGTCTTGAAAGGCTATCTGATAAATTTCTAAGCCACAAATGTCCCCATACTTTAAATTATACCTTGATAGAATTACTCCTATGTGTTTCCAAATTGACACATTGCACTTATGTCCTCCACCTCAAAGTGGGAGCATGATGTTACAGGTGAATGTACGACATAATATCGAAAGACAGACAAAAATATCGACACAAAAATATCGACATCAAAAATATTGAAGTTCTATCTACATAAAGGTAAGTACAAAAATATCGAAGTAAAAAATATCATTTTTTTAAATGTATTATAAATAATGTAAAAATAATTCAACAATACATATAATTAAAAACATTATAGATATAAACATTAAAACATATTTAAAAAATAATAACTAATACATATACATTTAAAATAAATTAGAAATTCTACATATAAATTAATATATATACTTACACCACATATTGCATCAGTAGGGAAAGCGTTGAATAGCGTAGGGGTAAAAATTACTATTCCCACTCCAGAGGGTGCAACAGTAGGGAAAGCGCTGGATAGCGTAGGGGTAATAATGACTATTCCCACTCCAGAGGAGGCAACAGTAGGGAAAGCGTTGGATAGCGTGGGGGTAAAAATTGCTATTCCCACTCCAGAGGGTGCAACAGTAGGGAAAGCGTTGGATAGCATAGGGGTTAAAATTACTATTCCCACTCCAGAGGGTGCAACAGTAGGGAAAGCACTGGATAGCGTAGGGGTAAAAATTACTATTCCCACTCCAGAGGGTGCAACAGTAGGTAAAGTGTTGGATAGCGTGGGGGTAAAAATTACTATTCCCACTCCAGAGGGTGCAACCGTAGGGAAAGCATTGGATAGCGTAGGGGTAAAAATTACTATTCCCATTCCAGAGGGTGCAACTGTAGGGAAAGCGCTGGATAGTGTAAGGTACAAAATACTATTCCCACTCCAGAGGGTGCAACAGTAGGGAAAGCGCTGGATAGTGCGGGGGTAAAAATTACTATTCCCACTCCAGAGGCTGCAACAGTAGGGAAAGCGCTGGATAGCGTAGGGGTAAAAATTACTATTCCCACTCCAGAATGGTGCCCCAGTAGGGAAAGCGTTGGATAGCATGGGGGTAAACATTACTATTCCCACTCCGGAGGGTGCAACAGTAGGGAAAGCGTTGGATAGCATAGGGGTAAACATTTATATTCCCACTCCAGATGGTGACACAGTAGGGAAAGCGCAGGATAGCGTAGGCATTATATTAACATACTTATCAATTACATATAAAATAAAAATGTAATATTTTATTTACAAAAATATATTACTAAATACCAATTATTTATAATTATTATTTACTTAAATAACAAAATATTAATTCCCATGCTTCTCCCCCTTTAACACACAACACACTACACATACAAACAAAATTAATCTAAATATAAATTAATCAATTAATAACAATTAATAATATTAAATTGATGTCATTATAAATTAACTAATTAACAAATATTAATTATCAATTAATAATTAATGACCAATTAATAATTAATTCACAAGAAATGTACAATAAGAATAAACAATATTTATTACTAAATTATTTATAATTAATATTATAAAATAATGTTAAAAAAAATAATTGCCAATTAATTAATTAACAATTAATTAATAAAAAAATACCAATAAATAAATACATCTCTTTAATTAATTTAATTTAATTATTACACACTCTATTCCCCTATAAACAGACAACCCACCACACATAAATAAATCACATCAAAAATGTAATTATCATTTAATCACTTAATAATAATTAATTACCAATTAATTATTGATTAACTATAGCAAAAAATAAGAAATATTAATACATTAACTCTAATTATTTATTTAACTAATTAATAATAATTAATTACCAATTCATTATTAATTAAAAATTAATTAGTAATCAATAATACTACACATAAATAAATCACATCAAAAATGTAATTATCATTTAATCACTTAATAATTAATTACCAATTCATTATTGATTAACAATAACAAAAAATAACAAATATTAATACATTAACTCTAATTAATATAATTAACTTAATAATAATTAATTACCAATTAAGTATTAATTAACAATTAATTATTAATCAATAATATTTTTTTTTTTTTAAATTAATTATAATTACATTACTTCCCACCCTATTTCCCTATAAACTCACAACCCGCGTTGATACTAAAACGCAAAATGTAAACAAAACATACATTAAAAACATGTTTAACAAACATAAAACACATTGTAAAATACAAAACACTAAACAAAATTTCGATATTAGTAACATCGATATATTTGATATCGATATTACTAACTTCGATATTACTTACCTTAAAGTCGATATTCTGTCCATCGATATTATTGCACATCGATATTCTGTGCCATCAAAATTAAAACATCGATATTGTTGTATATAGATATTTTAATTTCGATATTTTGGCTACTCACCGTTACAGGTACAGATGGTTGTTCATATTGCCCTAATTCTGTGGAAACTGAGGTGCATTGTTTATTGATCTGCCAAAGGTAAAATTCCACGAGGGCAAGATGGATCCTTCCAAAATGCTGTAATTTAGAAGTCAAACATTGTTAAGGGGCTTTATGCATATTAAAAAGTGACACCTCTAAAACAACTGAATTTTCCCGCTCGGGATATCTAAAATGGATGTGCTCACTGTGAGCTGCTGCTGTATCGAAGATCCTACTCTGAGACATTATCTAACTTTGTATTACTATTCCAGGCTTGCGTTTTTAGGTCATTGTGCATACTCTTACAGAGTATTATGAACCTTGGGGAACCCTAATCTTGGGTGCTCTGTACTATGCATTTTTTTTTAAACTTGTCTGTCTTATTAAGGAATATATATCTCTTATGATAGTAAAATTAAATAGGCACTTTACACTATATTTTTGTGCTTATATTAGTGTTCCAGGGGATGTGTTCCTATACTGGCAATAATTGTATCTTTCCTTCGATTTGTGGAATGAGAAAGTGAATGTGCAAAATCTTGTGATAGTTGTTGAATGCTACCTTATATATTAATACATTTTAGCTGATTTTGAACATGATCTGCTTTCATAGGTCCTGTTATTACCTGTTGCTGCTATTTAAGGGATATCTAACTGTTTAATTTCTTTTAATGGAATGGCAAACTAGGATTATTGATGTTTAATGCCACCTACTTTTATGGTTGTTAATACCGAAATAAAGTTATTGAATATCAAGATCGGGGCTAGTCCTGCTGTCCTCTCATGAGCTAAAGGATTCTGCAAATCTGATATCAGGCACTTGAAGGCGACACGAGACTTGGTGCAGGAATCCACACCTCCTGCACTGAACAAAAGGAAGTCGTCCTAATAAGGGATGGTAAAAATAGACCCTGATAACTGGGAGAAAAACCATTCCAAAAAGGTGATAAACTACTACAAGTATGCACAGTGAACTGAAGATCTCATGGGCATACATTTGTCATAATAGAATTAACCTTAAAACTGGAACCCAAGCAGATGGTATTCATACATATGGACCAGGAGCAGATGGAAGGATGACTTGTTATCTGCCTTTGACATGAGGGCCCCTGAACTGAACTGATTCAAAAATACCAAAAAGTCTTTCAAGGATGCACGCCTCACAGAGCATACGGATGGTTTATTAGTACCATTCACTGAAGTCCCACTGGGACAGGGAGGTTGTGAATCAGTCTACATTTACCTCTCTCTTTCCAAGGGACCAAACCAATGGGGTCATACATATTCAAGTAACAGGGGGCATGAAAATGGCCCAGCCACCCTTTCCAATTTTAGCTCTTAATCAATCTTTCTGCAAGCCACTTCTCTGCTTAGAACTGTGGAGTGCTGACTTTTGCAATATGTGGGTGCCTACAAACCTGGCGCAGGTATTCTAAAATCCTTGAGAAAACCCAAGGATAGCTGGAGTGCTGCATCACTACGAACGAACAGGTTCAGCCACAGGTTCAAAGTAATGGCACCAGGTAGGGATGACAAATACTGACCATAGAATTCCCTCACTTTTGTACACCTTCGCTTTTCGATGTGTTAAGGAATTTAACCTTGGGATGCCCTGGTTTTTAACAAAAGGAGCAAATGTACTTGGATTTACGAGACCCATGTTTTCCTATTTAATGCCCAACATGACCCTTTTTTCATATCATCTCTGGTTGACAACCAACAGGACCACTGCCTTCATGCATCTTCAACATCATGCAGTGTAACCATGTGTTGATGGTTATTTGATCCCAAAACCTTCCTGCATCTGTTGCCTTCTTCATCCTAAATGCCTTATCATACCCTTTCCAACAAGACCCATCAAACTCTTTGTAAGTGCCTATAGCAATTAGCGTGTGGGCCAAAATCAGAGTATTTCTCAAGAAGCACTGACCGATAGATGATAAATTCTTTAAACATTAGTGTTTCCTCCACTTTTGGTTCCATGAACATATGAACACACTCCTTGGCCTCCTTGTTATCCTCCTTTGGGTTTCTAACCACAGTGAGCTTAAAGAAATCCACACAAGCACCCTTCTTTATTTTCTCCCTCAACTCATCTGATAAATGTAATACTCAGCCGGTCCCTATGCAACAGTACCTGATCAGGCCCACTAGATTGAAGAGTCTCCTCACCTTTGTTCCCAGACATCGATGCCATGATGGTGGTATCTGCATCTCACAGCAGGGGTCGCAAGGGGGACTGAAGAAGCTGTACCTGTTGTTGCCACTGCCAAAGGCTGTGTGTCTTTTACCATGTGGGTCCACCCCTGCCTGCTTGGATGTAGCACCTGCTGCCAGATTACTGCAATCTGCCAAAGCTTTCCCACTTTGATTGCTCAACTGGGACAGCCAAATGTACATCTTGTTCAGGCTATTCACTAACAAATCTCCTGGGTTGTTGGGGACCACCTATTGCTGCCCTCCTTCTGCACATGCTGATAGGTAGAACTTCCACTTTTGTAGGGCTCCCAGTCGTTCTAGGATGCACTACATTAACTACCCTAATATCTGAGTCGGTGTCATTCCTAGGACTGGGCTGCAGGGCAGTTTCCTTCTGTGCCATAGAAAGCAATACAGGTTGCAATAAAGCCAATACTTGGTCCAAGGCTTCTAACCGCCCCATGATCAATGCAATATCAGACTTGTTCTTCACCTTTTTGGGGATATGGAATCTCAGGTATGTCACAGCACTGTAATATTACCATAGCAATTTGGCTGATACCTTTAGAAAGCCCCAATCTCCTACTGTACTTGGGCCAGCTCCGAGAATTGATGAAGATTAGGTATAAATCATCACATCTCACTGAGTACATATACAAGAGAAAGGAGCCTTCGTGCCACAAGATGCCCTAAGCAAAGCCGAGTCACCTTAACAATCTTTGTAGGCTATGCAATATACAGTCAAAAAAGGAAACAGAGCGAGTAATAAACAAACACAGAAGATCGACCAGTACATTCTGCAATTGACAATGAAAAAACTGCATGAGCGTCAAATGCTGCCCAAAAATGAGGAACGGGCAAAAATGATCAGTAGAAATATATACTAAATGGTAGAAAAACTGTAGTTGTAGCTAACTTGCTCTGGTAAAAAAATCACATGAGATGCCCAAGATGAGTCATTCCCCCAAGTTCAGTAAAACAAGTAATACATTATAGCATCACATTAACATCAATCTTAAAAACAATGTATAGTGCCCAAGGCAAACCACTCTCATGAATTTCCATTTAGTCACAAAACAAATAGAGAACATGCCAATCTGATCTACACCCACCTCAACTTCAGGCCCAAGAAGGCTTCGGCAATGCACCACTAGTGATGGTAGCCAGCAACTTGCTCAGGTCCTGGCAAGCATGTTAAGAAGAAGGCTCCCAATGGTCTCTGCCACTCACCATCACCGAAGACCCAGGGAGAAGTAGACCTCTTTTCCCAAAGACAGAGGCTCCACAAAAGAAAAAGAGGGAAAGCAGAGGGAAAGCTTGGAGGCAAGGGGACATCAAGGAGCCCAACCACAGCTCCTAAAAACTGGCTCTGGTGTTGCTAGCAAGTGGGGTGCATCAGTGATGGTCAGGTTCTCTAAGCAACAAGGAGGCCCACAGCTAAGATTGTCTGCTATTTATCCCCCCTGCCCACCCCTGCCAGCCACCCACTAGCTCATGGGCAACTAACGGCATTCGAGGGTTGAGATCTCCAAAACTTCGATAGATGTGTCCACCGGTGGCTGCCAGTCCTGACTGTTCAAATCCCGCCTGCACCTGTTCCGCGAGCGTGTCACCCTGTGGTGTGGGCCCCCTCTTACAATATCACAGAACTCTTTGCTAACTGATCTTTTGCATCAGTGACATCTGATTGAATTTAAAAAAAATTACCATGGCTATAAGTGACTTATGACTAATGTCCTCCTAGGGGACCTCAACTTCCACCTGGAGAACGACAAGGACAACATCACCACCACCCTACTAGACAACCTCGCCAACCTCGGACTCAAGCAACTGGTCAACACTAAGGGTGGGCGTAAAATCCGTTTCGCGGGCGAATTTGCGGATTTTCCGCGATTTCGCGATCCGCGAATCTCGCGAAATCGCGGTAAAATCCGCGAATCAGCGGGGACGAATTTTCAGCCAAGCAAGGGTTACAGCAGAAACCTAAGACTTCGGTCAATGTAGCTGTTTCCCCAGCTTTTTAAGGTATACATAGAGAGGCTCTCAGTGGAGCGCTCCGTTGGGCAGAAATCTGGAGCTCGGGATGCCTCATGATTAAAAATAGTGGACATTTTTTAGATCAATATTAAATGTCCTAGTGAGAAGACCTTCAATTCAATTACAATGGGACATGAAACCCAAGTGTATTGACCTTATTGCACCCCTGAAAATCCTGACTTACTGTGCTAAAAAATGGACAACCCAGGAGTTGGCTTTCAATAAAGAGGCTTTTGCAGGAATTAATTCTCCTAGATTAAACTCGCAACACACCATGGTTGAGAGTTGTGAAATATTTATGTGACCAGTTAGATATGGAGAATATATGGGAGAACCCAAACAAGATGGAAAAAATTCAGCCATTAGGAGGAAGGAAATATACTGGGAAGTCGTATTGCAGAAGATATGGAAGGAAATTAGTCTTGAAAGGCTATCTGATAAATTTCTAAGCCACAAATGTCCCCATACTTTAAATTATACCTTGATAGAATTACTCCTGCCAAGGCTAAGACCCTGTATATGTGTTTCCAAATTGACACATTGCACTTATGTCCTCCACCTCAAAGTGGGAGCATGATGTTACAGGTGAATGTACAACATAATATCGAAAGACAGACAAAAATATCGACACAAAAATATCGACATCAAAAATATTGAAGTTCTATCTACATAAAGGTAAGTACAAAAATATCGAAGTAAAAAATATCATTTTTTTAAATGTATTATAAATAATGTAAAAATAATTCAACAATACATATAATTAAAAACATTATAGATATAAACATTAAAACATATTTAAAAAATAATAACTAATACATATACATTTAAAATAAATTAGAAATTCTACATATAAATTAATATATATACTTACTCCACATATTGCATCAGTAGGGAAAGCGTTGAATAGCGTAGGGGTAAAAATTACTATTCCCACTCCAGAGGGTGCAACAGTAGGGAAAGCGCTGGATAGCGTAGGGGTAATAATGACTATTCCCACTCCAGAGGAGGCAACAGTAGGGAAAGCGTTGGATAGCGTGGGGGTAAAAATTGCTATTCCCACTCCAGAGGGTGCAACAGTAGGGAAAGCGTTGGATAGCATAGGGGTTAAAATTACTATTCCCACTCCAGAGGGTGCAACAGTAGGGAAAGCACTGGATAGCGTAGGGGTAAAAATTACTATTCCCACTCCAGAGGGTGCAACAGTAGGTAAAGTGTTGGATAGCGTGGGGGTAAAAATTACTATTCCCACTCCAGAGGGTGCAACCGTAGGGAAAGCATTGGATAGCGTAGGGGTAAAAATTACTATTCCCATTCCAGAGGGTGCAACTGTAGGGAAAGCGCTGGATAGTGTAAGGTACAAAATACTATTCCCACTCCAGAGGGTGCAACAGTAGGGAAAGCGCTGGATAGTGCGGGGGTAAAAATTACTATTCCCACTCCAGAGGCTGCAACAGTAGGGAAAGCGCTGGATAGCGTAGGGGTAAAAATTACTATTCCCACTCCAGAAGGGTGCCCCAGTAGGGAAAGCGTTGGATAGCATGGGGGTAAAAATTACTATTCCCACTCCGGAGGGTGCAACAGTAGGGAAAGCGTTGGATAGCATAGGGGTAAACATTTATATTCCCACTCCAGATGGTGACACAGTAGGGAAAGCGCAGGATAGCGTAGGCATTATATTAACATACTTATCAATTACATATAAAATAAAAATGTAATATTTTATTTACAAAAATATATTACTAAATACCAATTATTTATAAATATTATTTACTTAAATAACAAAATATTAATTCCCATGCTACTCCCCCTTTAACACACAACACACTACACATACAAACAAAATTAATCTAAATATAAATTAATCAATTAATAACAATTAATAATATTAAATTGATGTCATTATAAATTAACTAATTAACAAATATTAATTACCAATTAATAATTAATGACCAATTAATAATTAATTCACAAGAAATGTACAATAAGAATAAACAATATTCATTACTAAATTATTTATAATTAATATTATAAAATAATGTTAAAAAAAAAATTGCCAATTAATTAATTAACAATTAATTAATAATAAAATACCAATAAATAAATACATCTCTTTAATTAATTTAATTTAATTATTACACACTCTATTCCCCTATAAACAGACAACCCACTACACATAAATAAATCACATCAAAAATGTAATTATCATTTAATCACTTAATAATAATTAATTACCAATTAATTATTGATTAACTATAGCAAAAAATAAAAAATATTAATACATTAACTCTAATTATGTATTTAACTAATTAATAATAATTAATTACCAATTCATTATTAATTAACAATTAACTAGTAATCAATAATACTACACATAAATAAATCACATCAAAAATGTAATTATCATTTAATCACTTAATAATTAATTACCAATTCATTATTGATTAACAATAACAAAAAATAACAAATATTAATACATTAACTCTAATTAATATAATTAACTTAATAATAATTAATTACCAATTAAGTATTAATTAACAATTAATTATTAATCAATAATATTTATTTTAAAAAAAATTAATTATAATTACATTACTTCCCACCCTATTTCCCTATAAACTCACAACCCGCGTTGATACTAAAACGCAAAATGTAAACAAAACATACATTAAAAACATGTTTAACAAACATAAAACACATTGTAAAATACAAAACACTAAACAAAATTTCGATATTAGTAACATCGATATATTTGATATCGATATTACTAACTTCGATATTACTTACCTTAAAGTCGATATTCTGTCCATCGATATTATTGCACATCGATATTCTGTGCCATCAAAATTAAAACATCGATATTGTTGTATATCGATATTTTAATTTCGATATTTTGGCTACTCACCGTTACAGGTACAGATGGTTGTTCATATTGCCCTAATTCTGTGGAAACTGAGGTGCATTGTTTATTGATCTGCCAAAGGTAAAATTCCACGAGGGCAAGATGGATCCTTCCAAAATGCTGTAATTTAGAAGTCAAACATTGTTAAGGGGCTTTATGCATATTAAAAAGTGACACCTCTAAAACAACTGAATTTTCCCGCTTGGGATATCTAAAATGGATGTGCTCACTGTGAGCTGCTGCTGTATCGAAGATCCTACTCTGAGACATTATCTAACTTTGTATTACTATTCCAGGCTTGCGTTTTTAGGTCATTGTGCATACTCTTACAGAGTATTATGAACCTTGGGGAACCCTAATCTTGGGTGCTCTGTACTATGCATTTTTTTTTAAACTTGTCTGTCTTATTAAGGAATATATATCTCTTATGATAGTAAAATTAAATAGGCACTTTACACTATATTTTGTGCTTATATTAGTGTTCCAGGGGATGTGTTCCTATACTGGCAATAATTGTATCTTTCCTTCGATTTGTGGAATGAGAAAGTGAATGTGCAAAATCTTGTGATAGTTGTTGAATGCTACCTTATATATTAATACATTTTAGCTGATTTTGAACATGATCTGCTTTCATAGGTCCTGTTATTACCTGTTGCTGCTATTTAAGGGATATCTAACTGTTTAATTTCTTTTAATGGAATGGCAAACTAGGATTATTGATGTTTAATGCCACCTACTTTTATGGTTGTTAATACCGAAATAAAGTTATTGAATATCAAGATCGGGGCTAGTCCTGCTGTCCTCTCATGAGCTAAAGGATCCTGCAAATCTGATATCAGGCACTTGAAGGCGACACGAGACTTGGTGCAGGAATCCACACCTCCTGCACTGAACAAAAGGAAGTCGTCCTAATAAGGGATGGTAAAAATAGACCCTGATAACTGGGAGAAAAACCATTCCAAAAAGGTGATAAACTACTACAAGTATGCACAGTGAACTGAAGATCTCATGGGCATACATTTGTCATAATAGAATTAACCTTAAAACTGGAACCCAAGCAGATGGTATTCATACATATGGACCAGGAGCAGATGGAAGGATGACTTGTTATCTGCCTTTGACATGAGGGCCCCTGAACTGAACTGATTCAAAAATACCAAAAAGTCTTTCAAGGATGCACGCCTCACAGAGCATACGGATGGTTTATTAGTACCATTCACTGAAGTCCCACTGGGACAGGGAGGTTGTGAATCAGTCTACATTTACCTCTCTCTTTCCAAGGGACCAAACCAATGGGGTCATACATATTCAAGTAACAGGGGGCATGAAAATGGCCCAGCCACCCTTTCCAATTTTAGCTCTTAATCAATCTTTCTGCAAGCCACTTCTCTGCTTAGAACTGTGGAGTGCTGACTTTTGCAATATGTGGGTGCCTACAAACCTGGCGCAGGTATTCTAAAATCCTTGAGAAAACCCAAGGATAGCTGGAGTGCTGCATCACTACGAACGAACAGGTTCAGCCACAGGTTCAAAGTAATGGCACCAGGTAGGGATGACAAATACTGACCATAGAATTCCCTCACTTTTGTACACCTTCGCTTTTCGATGTGTTAAGGAATTTAACCTTGGGATGCCCTGGTTTTTAACAAAAGGAGCAAATGTACTTGGATTTACGAGACCCATGTTTTCCTATTTAATGCCCAACATGACCCTTTTTTCATATCATCTCTGGTTGACAACCAACAGGACCACTGCCTTCATGCATCTTCAACATCATGCAGTGTAACCATGTGTTGATGGTTATTTGATCCCAAAACCTTCCTGCATCTGTTGCCTTCTTCATCCTAAATGCCTTATCATACCCTTTCCAACAAGACCCATCAAACTCTTTGTAAGTGCCTATAGCAATTAGCGTGTGGGCCAAAATCAGAGTATTTCTCAAGAAGCACTGACCGATAGATGATAAATTCTTTAAACATTAGTGTTTCCTCCACTTTTGGTTCCATGAACATATGAACACACTCCTTGGCCTCCTTGTTATCCTCCTTTGGGTTTCTAACCACAGTGAGCTTAAAGAAATCCACACAAGCACCCTTCTTTATTTTCTCCCTCAACTCATCTGATAAATGTAATACTCAGCCGGTCCCTATGCAACAGTACCTGATCAGGCCCACTAGATTGAAGAGTCTCCTCACCTTTGTTCCCAGACATCGATGCCATGATGGGGGTATCTGCATCTCACAGCAGGGGTCGCAAGGGGGACTGAAGAAGCTGTACCTGTTGTTGCCACTGCCAAAGGCTGTGTGTCTTTTACCATGTGGGTCCACCCCTGCCTGCTTGGATGTAGCACCTGCTGCCAGATTACTGCAATCTGCCAAAGCTTTCCCACTTTGATTGCTCAACTGGGACAGCCAAATGTACATCTTGTTCAGGCTATTCACTAACAAATCTCCTGGGTTGTTGGAGACCACCTATTGCTGCCCTCCTTCTGCACATGCTGATAGGTAGAACTTCCACTTTTGTAGGGCTCCCAGTCGTTCTAGGATGCACTACATTAACTACCCTAATATCTGAGTCGGTGTCATTCCTAGGACTGGGCTGCAGGGCAGTTTCCTTCTGTGCCATAGAAAGCAATACAGGTTGCAATAAAGCCAATACTTGGTCCAAGGCTTCTAACCGCCCCATGATCAATGCAATATCAGACTTGTTCTTCACCTTTTTGGGGATATGGAATCTCAGGTATGTCACAGCACTGTAATATTACCATAGCAATTTGGCTGATACCTTTAGAAAGCCCCAATCTCCTACTGTACTTGGGCCAGCTCCGAGAATTGATGAAGATTAGGTATAAATCATCACATCTCACTGAGTACATATACAAGAGAAAGGAGCCTTCGTGCCACAAGATGCCCTAAGCAAAGCCGAGTCACCTTAACAATCTTTGTAGGCTATGCAATATACAGTCAAAAAAGGAAACAGAGCGAGTAATAAACAAACACAGAAGATCGACCAGTACATTCTGCAATTGACAATGATAAAACTGCATGAGCGTCAAATGCTGCCCAAAAATGAGGAACGGGCAAAAATGATCAGTAGAAATATATACTAAATGGTAGAAAAACTGTAGTTGTAGCTAACTTGCTCTGGTAAAAAAATCACATGAGATGCCCAAGATGAGTCATTCCCCCAAGTTCAGTAAAACAAGTAATACATTATAGCATCACATTAACATCAATCTTAAAAACAATGTATAGTGCCCAAGGCAAACCACTCTCATGAATTTCCATTTAGTCACAAAACAAATAGAGAACATGCCAATCTGATCTACACCCACCTCAACTTCAGGCCCAAGAAGGCTTCGGCAATGCACCACTAGTGATGGTAGCCAGCAACTTGCTCAGGTCCTGGCAAGCATGTTAAGAAGAAGGCTCCCAATGGTCTCTGCCACTCACCATCACCGAAGACCCAGGGAGAAGTAGACCTCTTTTCCCAAAGACAGAGGCTCCACAAAAGAAAAAGAGGGAAAGCAGAGGGAAAGCTTGGAGGCAAGGGGACATCAAGGAGCCCAACCACAGCTCCTAAAAACTGGCTCTGGTGTTGCTAGCAAGTGGGGTGCATCAGTGATGGTCAGGTTCTCTAAGCAACAAGGAGGCCCACAGATAAGATTGTCTGCTATTTATCCCCCCTGCCCACCCCTGCCAGCCACCCACTAGCTCATGGGCAACTAACGGCATTCGAGGGTTGAGATCTCCAAAACTTCGATAGATGTGTCCACCGGTGGCTGCCAGTCCTGACTGTTCAAATCCCGCCTGCACCTGTTCCGCGAGCGTGTCACCCTGTGGTGTGGGCCCCCTCTTACAATATCACAGAACTCTTTGCTAACTGATCTTTTGCATCAGTGACATCTGATTGAATTAAAAAAAAAATACTATGGCTATAAGTGACTTATGACTAATGTCCTCCTAGGGGACCTCAACTTCCACCTGGAGAACGACAAGGACAACATCACCACCACCCTACTAGACAACCTCGCCAACCTCGGACTCAAGCAACTGGTCAACACTAAGGGTGGGCGTAAAATCCGTTTCGCGGGCGAATTTGCGGATTTTCCGCGATTTCGCGATCCGCGAATCTCGCGAAATCGCGGTAAAATCCGCGAATCAGCGGGGACGAATTTTCAGCCAAGCAAGGGTTACAGCAGCAGGTTTAAAAGTTGAACCTAATTTCTTTGTAACCTTTTACAAAAGGGTTACAAACAAATTAACTTCAACTTGGACACCTGCTGCTAATTGCTTCCTGGCGCCTCGTTATCTACTTGCAACTATTCTCTGACCCTGCTCTGACCCTTGAAGCAGGGTCAGAGAATAGTTACAAGTAGGCAACGAGGCACCTGTCCAAGGAATTAAACCTCATCAGGAAGCCCTTACAGATATAAAAAAAACAGGAAGAAGGGAGAGGATGGCAAATACACCCATTTTGAGTTGTCAGGAGGGGTTAAACTAGAAGAGACCTTTACAGCACAATTTTCACGTGCATTTTGCTAAAAATAAAAAGCTGTATGTTCTGTAGGGGCAACTCAGGAATCTGGCCCTTCAGAGATCCGGCCTCTCTTTCTTTCTCTCGTTCTCTCTCTCCCTCTCTCTATCCCTCTCTTTCTCTATCTATCTATCTATCTATCTATCTATCTATCTATCTATCTATCTATCTATCTATCTATCTATCTATCTATCTATCTCTCTCTCCCTCTCCCATAAATGACTGCATGGGTAACTTCGCTATGCAAGCGGCTTGCGAAGACGCAAAAAAACCCGCGAACACGCAAAAAACCCCGCGAACACGCAAAAAACAAAAATCCGCAAATTTGCACAAATTCGCGAATTTTGCGGATTGCGAATTCGCAAATCCGCAAATTCGCGGATCGCAAATTCGCAAAATTCGCCCATGCTTAGTCAACACCCCCACCCACTACGCCGGCCATACACTTGACCCCGTCTTCTCCTCCAGCAACCACATCTCCTTCAGCCACACCACCGAGCTCCACTGGACCGACCACAGCTGCGTACATTTCAACTCCAGGAAAACAACGACCCACCACCGCCCTCAACACACCCCCTGAAGATGCTGGAGCAAGATCACCACCGACCAACCCACCTCCTCCTTGAGCCAAAATCCTCCCACCAACACTACGGACCCCAACGAAGCAGCCTGCAACCTCACACAGTGGATCACCGACTGCGCAGACGCCCTTGCTCCACTGAAGAACCCTCCATGCAATCCTGACAGCAAGAAAGTCGCATGGTTCACCAATGATCTCAAAGACTCCAAGAAATTCTGCCGTACCTCTCGAGAAAGCCTGGCGCCACAACCGGAAAACAAGATTGCCCTCAAAAACGCCACCCGCAAACACCACCAGTTGAACTGCATCACCAAAAGGACAGCATTCAGAGAACGACTGGACAACAACACCCACAACAGCAAGGAACTCTTCAACATCGTGAAAGAGCTCTCCAATCCCAGCGCCAGCAACAACGACATTTCGCCATCGCAAGACCTCTGCAACTCTCTCGCCACTTTTTTCCACCGCAAGATCGTCGACATACACAACAGCTTCGGCGCCCAGAACTCATACCCTGCCACCGAACCTACGCCCCCCACCACCACCCTATGCGCCTGGACCCAGGTCAGCATGGAAGACACCACCCACATGATGAACACCATCCACTCGGGCTCCCCAGCCGACCCCTGCCCACACCACATCTTCAACAAAGCCGACTCAATCATCGCACCCAAACTCCCGGACATCATCAACAACTCCTTCATTTCCACCACCTTCCCGGAGAGCTGGAAGCATGCAGAGATCAGCGCCGTCCTGAAGAAGCCCACCGCAGACCCCACAGACCTCAAGAACTTCCGACCCATCACGCTCCTCCCCTTCCCCGCAAAAGTCATCGAGAAAACCGTCAACAAACAGCTGACAGCCTTCCTCAAGGCGAACGGCTCCCTCGACCCATCACAGTCCGGATTCCGAGCGAACCACAGCACCGAGACCGCCCTCATCGCAGCCACCGATGACATTAGGACCCTGCTTGACAACAGAGAAACTACCGCCCTTATCCTCCTCGACCTTTCGACTGCTTTCGACACGGTCTGCCACTGCACCCTGACAACCCGCCTCCATCACGCCGGGATCAAGGAAAGGCCCTGGAATGGATCACCTCCTTCCTCTCCAACAGAACCCAAAGAGTCTGTCTCCCGCCCTTCTGCACAGAAGCCACCAAGATCATCTGTGGCATACCTCAAGGCTCCTTGCTCAGCCCCACCCTCTTCAATGTCTACATGAGCCCCCTCGCAGCCATCGCATGCAAGCACAACCTCAACATCATCTTCTACGCCGACGATACCCAACTGATCCTCTCCCTCACCAACGACCCTGCCTCCGCCAGAGCCAGCTTCCAGGACGGTATGAAAGACATCGCGGACAGGATGAAACTCAGTCGTCTGAAACTGAACTCAAACAAGACGGAAGTCCTCATCCTCGGCCCATCCATCTTCGCCTGGGACAACTCCTGGTGGTCCACCGCCCTGGGCCCCCCGCCCAAGCCCACGGACCACGCACGCAACCTGGGCTTCATCCTTGACTCCTCCCTCACGATGGCGAGACAAGTCAACGCTGTTACTTCCTCCTGCTTCAACACCCTCCGCATGCTCCGTAAGATCTTCCGCTTGATCCCCACTGGAACCATGAAAACGGTCACCCAGGCCCTCGTCATCAGTTGTCTGGCCTACGGGAATGCCCTCTACGCTGGGACCACTGCCAAACTACAGAAAAGACTCCAGCGCATCCAGAACGCATCAGCACGCCTCGTCTTGGACATCCCCCGACAAAGCCACATCTCCGCCCACCTGAGGGACCTGCACTGGCTCCCAGTCAGCAAGAGGATCACGTTCAGACTCCTCATCCACGCACACAAGGCTCACCATGATTCAGGCCCCGAATACCTCAACTACCGCCTCACGTTCCACACGCCAACCCGCTAGCTCCGCTCCGCCAGCCTCGCCCTCGCCACCATCCCACGGATCCGCAGAACCACCACTGGAGGAAGATCCTTCACCTACCTGGCAGCAAAGACTTGGAACACCCTCCCCACCCACCGGTGACTTACCAAGGACCATCTCTCCTTCAGGAAGCACCTCAAGACCTGGCTTTTCGAGCAGTAGCGACCCCTTCCCCAACCCCAGCTCCTTGAGACCCTTGCTGGTGAGTAGCGCGCTCTATAAATGTTTTTGATTGATTGATTGATGATAGTGCTTCTTCCTTACTATTGAAGTCGAAGTCAAGGTCTAGGACAAACCTGCTCTTTCCTTGCTCCTGGCTCAATATTGGAATAAGTGATGAAGCCAGGGGTGCAAAATAAGTAGCAGCAAAACATTTTTTCGCATCTGGTGCATTTTCACAGCTAGGCCATTTATTGTTTTTGGAGACATCCCATTTTATTTGCTTAGCAGGAAAATATTTTGAATCACAAATTCAGTCCTACTAGCACAGCAGTCATGAACACAGCACAAAGACAATAAGTGTCAGATTAAATAAAATCATACATACAGCAAAATGCGCGTGATGGCCTAACACTTCTGTAATGACTATAACAAATCCTCAAACTATGTCCTTCTAGGTGTGTAATACTCCTAGGCATACACCACTCAACACCCTGCCCTCTCACAAATCTAAAGCATCATTATGCTCAAAATCATTATTAGAGTTAGTAGAGGCTATCTATTAAAGATAGTTATTAATGGCCTATAATAAAGCTGCCAAAGAGTAACAGATAAACTACATTATTTTGTCTCCTACAACTATAACAATAGTCCCAGTCTCAATATACAATTCTCTGTAACATAAATATATGACTCGTCACAATGTCCGCACTCTTCTCATATTCTTATCTTGACATTCTCATATGTCAAAATGTACTAACATTGCGATCCAGAATGGGAACAATGTGAGATGTCACATTTCGTTGAATCTCCTGCCAACCTTACAATAATAAGATGTAGGTTAGAAGTAGACACTGAAAAGGAGACCTGGGCAAGTAAAAGCAAAAGCAGACATACTGGAAATTGTCATACTGACAGTGTGCACAGTTTGGCTTGATCTGCACCGCAGCAGCTTTGATATGTAAGGACAAAAGAAAACATTTAGTATGGCTATGGTATTAGCTTTGCAGGCGACTGTAATTGTGTGCATGAAGGAAGGTTAGATCGCGAGCCCCCAAGGGCAAACACAAAACCCCATATGACTGCCCAGCTGAGGGAATTGATGCAGAGCCTTGGCCTGCTCGATGTGTGGGGGGAAAGGCACCCATGTTCCAGAATATTCTCCTGTTATACACCTGCGACAGGTACATATAGCAGACTAGATTACCGCTTTTTTACCTTGGACTTACCCTACTAGTCCGTGAGGCAGCATATTTCTCAAGATATATATCTGATCACTCCCCAGTTTGAATGTTCCTGGCAAGGGGACATGTACACCCGTGGTGCCCTAATACTGTCAGGATGGGCTACACTGTAGGACTTTGCAGATGGCTGCTGAGGAGCTTTAGTAGATGGATAACTGTGGCGCCCTTGTTTTTAAGGTGCCTTAGGTGGACTGCTGCATTGGCTTTTACCGACAGTCACATGCCAAGGTAGTTTGTATGCTGGAGCAGTCATTATTTCAGGATCCCCTAGCTGCCAGTAAGAGTGGTTTTATGGGGGTATTTCCTGAATACTATGATTTTGGTTTTGTTCTGGTTCACCGGTAGATTGTTTGCTCGATTGTAGCAGTGGAGTGCATTGAGGGCCCTCAGTAGGCCTACCCTGGTGTGGTCCATAATTGCGGTATTGTCCGCCTACTGCAAGATTGAGGTGCGTAATCTGACCACCTTGGTGTCCCTATGCTGGCTCCTTCCAGAGCTGCTCCCATATCTGCGGTATAGAGATTAAAAAGGAAGGCGGCCAACATGCAACCCTGTTTGAGGCCATTGTAAGTGCGCACTCTGGCTGTGGCTGTGGTGAAACTTGTTTTTACCCTGACCTTAAACCTTGATATTATGATGAGATCACCTTGAGGAGTACCAGGTGGTTATCTTCCCCCACAGCCTACCCTGTCCACTTCATCAAAGGCAGTGCTATAGTCCACAAAGCAGCAAAATAGGGGGGGTTGCTTTCTCCTGACGGCCTGTGTGGAGAGGTTCACCTGGGCCAGGATATTGTTTGTTTGAAGGTTGAGGTGCAAAGGTCCTTGATGCTGTTCTTGTCTTGCATTTCGGAAAGAGTATCACATAGCTCTTCCTGCGCTCTGAACAGCTTTGAGGTAAGTTCCAGTGTTCTTTCTATTTTCAACTCAAGCTTTGTAAATAGGAAGCTTATTGGTGTTTACGGTCGTTGGGCTATCCATCTGCGAATGCGATGCGGCGAGTGAAAGGTAAGTGGTTATATTAATAATTGTTTTACTTAATTTTACCTATCCCGTCATTTGTCGACTTACCTTTAATTTGCCCCACACCCCACCCCAACCCACTGCCCCTTTGCTCTTAGTTGTGCGGGCCGCAACTGTATTGACCTTGACCTTTTTTTATACAGGTATTGTGTGAATTCAATTTCAGATTTCTATTTGTAACTGTATTGTTATTGGTTGCTGCTTTCTTTCTTTGTAGTTTGTTTAGTTGGTACTTTATTGTAACATGTTATTTATAATGTTTGCAATTTCAATTTGATTTTGTTAAGGTTTGCTTTGTTTCATTGTTTATTTTGCATCCATTTTTTAAAATTGTGTTTCATCATCATAAATCATTACTCTGTCTTTATTGAGCCATAAAAGTGCATAATAACATCATTACATTCATCAGACAATAAAAGTAAAGTCTGTCAACATTTCAAACCAACATAAAAAAAGAAACAAAGACAAGAAAATCCACTCAAATAAAAAGTCAAGATAATACATTCCTGTACAGTAAGTACAGTCCAGACAAAATATCCATATAAAGGAACCATCCGAACAAATCATTACCAATACACTTCATTCTTAGCTAAAAACCCTTAAAACAACATCCTACATGTAGCAAATCAAATTAAAGTGCAGTAATATCTATCTGACCTAACAGGCACAGTGCAGTCATAAAGGTTATATAACAGCAATAAACTGCATAGTATGAAAATTCAGGATGGCCTAAAAAAAAGAAACAAGAAAACAGGCTGAAAAATCTCTCATCTAGACTCAGATCAAGTAACTTTCTCGACTTCAAGGACAAGGCCAAGAAACAGGCAACAATATAATTAATGCAAACATCCAGAAGTAACTGGAGCAGGCTTAACCTGGACAAAATTCAGGGATTTCAGTAAAAGTAACAAAAAGGTTTTACGAGGAGCATCATAAATGCTACAAAACACATTGGAAAAAAACACATGATGGACGGAATGTTGCACAATGGCAAAACATTCACCCCCAGTCACAGATCTGGGTTTAATCCATCGTTATTTTGCTCACCAAGCCACCCCAGTTCAGATATGGCCGTATGCAAATCAGTCCTGACCCTGTGCCTCATGGGAACAGTCCAGCCAGTTGGTATTAATTAAATAATTGTTATTTAATTATGTTAATTGTGTCATGTTTTACGAAATTGGTGGTGGCATTTTATAGGGGGATATGGTGGGAGGTAATTTATTTATAATTAACTAAATATTTGTTAATTAAGGCTAAATAATTAATTAATTTTTTTAATATGCTAATTGTTTAATAATTTTGATGTGTGAGTTGTGGGGTTTATAGTGGTAAATGGTGGGAAGTAATTAAAAAAAAAGTTATGATCTGTAGTTAATTGATATTCCTTTACAAATGAAAAATGAGTTATGGAAATATTTTTAGATGTGTGTTTTGTAGTTTATTGCCGTGGAAAGGAATTTCATTTAAATTAATTAATCATTACTTTGTCATTAATAATCATTCATTAGTTAATAAATATTTTTGGTAATTGTTTAGTTTTAGTTTTGTTTGGGGATTTAGGTTCAGTAGCTGTAACTTTTGGGTTGTACATTAATTTGTACATTTTTAAATGTGTTTTAAAATGGTTAATATTTGTTTAATTGATAATTAATTGTGCTAATTATGGAGGTACAATTTTTTGTTTAATTTAGATGTATGTTGTAAATTGTGTGGAGTTATAGGGTACAAAAATAAATGTTACATTTATGTAAATTTTATTTTTGGGGTTAAGATTATTTTGTATTACAAAATAAGTAGTTGTTTTTAAATTGTTTGTTAAATTTACAACATTATTATTTTTATGTTAATTTTAGATTTTTGCTACATGAACATATTTTTATATGTTTTGTTAATTTCTATATTTTTTTATATATGTTTTGTTTTTGGGTTTTATATTACATTTTGTATTGTGGTTGATATTTTGTTTGTTTTTAAATTGGAATTTTGTTCTGTGAGAATACTAATTTATATCTCTACGATGTCCAACACTTTCCCTACTGTTGCACTCCCTGGAGTGGGAATAGTAAATTATTTCCCTCTACTATCCAACACTTTCCCTACTGTTGAAGTCACTGGAGTTGGAATAGTAAATTATTCACCTCCGCTTTTCAACAGTTTCCCTACTGTTGCACTTGCTGGATTGGGAACAGTAAACTTTTACACTTTGCTATCCAACACTTTCCCCAGTGTTGCACTCGTTGGAGTGGGAATAGTAAATGATTCCTCTCCGCTATCCAACACTTTCCCTACTGCTGCACTCACTGGAGTGGGAATAATATTTTTTACCCCTCCGCTTTCCAACAATTTCCCTACTGTTGTACTCGCTGGAGTGGGAATAGTAATTATTTACCCTACGCTATCCAACACTTTCCCTCCTGTTGCACTCATTGGAGTGGTAATAGTAAATTATTCCCCTCCGCTATCCAACATTTTCCCTACTGTTGTACTTGTTGGAGTGGGAATAGTAAATTATTCCCCGCCGCTATTCAACACTTTCCCTACTGTTGCACTCGCTGGAGTGGGAATAGTAATTTGTTATCCTCCGCTATCCAACACTTTCTCTAGTGTTGCACTTGTTGGAGTGGGTATATTAAATGATTCCTCTCAGCTATCCAACACTTTCCCTACTGTTGCACTCGCTGAAGTTGGAATAGTGAATGTTTCCCCTCCGCTATCCAACACTTTCCCTACTGTTGCACTCGCTGGAGTGGGAATAGTAATTTTATCCCCTCCGCAATCCAACACTTTCTCTACTGTTGCACTCAATGTAGTGCATAATGTAGGTTTACAAAATATTTTAATATATAATAAAACAATGTATTTATTGATGTTTATGTTACAGGTATATATATATATATATATATATATATATATATATATATATATATATATATATATATATATATATATATATATATATATAGGTATATATATATATATATATATATATATATATACCTGTAACATAAACATCAATAAATACATTGTAATGTAATGTAATAAAAAAACATACATATATAAAATGTAATACATATATATTTACCTAAAAACTATTAATAAATAATTATTGTAAAATATTGTAAATATATTAAAAACTATACATATATATATATATATATATATATATACAATGTATTTATTGATGTTTATGTTACAGGTGTATATATATATATATATATATATATATATATATATATACATATATATATAGAAGACATGCAAAGTGTCACGTAACACAGAGGGTTTCTCCCGCCAATGTTATTAAACACCAATCATTTACATGAATAAATGACAGGATGTTAAAAAATGTATTAATCATGACTGTAAATTTATACTTAATGTGTGCCTACTGAACACAAAGTAAGGAACAAAGAAATGTATTATAAATTGCCAGAGAAACGAATGAACTGGGATAAACACGTAATTGTTTGGGTGTAACATACGGTCACTATGGTAACAAATCAATGCCAATCAGGAATGACCATTATGACTCATGTGATAGTTTGAAACATGTATAAAAGCGTTATTTTGTTTAGTCAGATGTTAGTGAGCAAGGCGGAGGTTGCCGCCGAAACGCGTCTGAGCAGAAGTTGATGAAATAAACACCCTTGAACTAAGATACACGGAGTCAGCGCCTTCTTGGATGGTGAAGTTTGGTGTGGTATTAATACTAAGGGCTGGAGTCCTGAAGCCCTACGCTGACCCTCCTCGTTCTGGCTGCACTGTGTCGTAAGGACAAACCTGTGGTGAACTTTTTGAAAAGGAGAGACACACAGTGCCCCCCTGGATCTGGAATAACGAAAAGTCCCGAGGAACCTGTGAAAACACCTGAGACTGGCATCCCTGAGATTGACGGTCGCTGGAGGGCAGTCGGAGATTTCGGGTAAGCCGTGACTCGGTGCGATTAATGGGAACGGGCTGAAGGGAGTGATCCATTGGGAGAGTGAGCCTTAGTGTGGTGGAACCACACGGGCAGTGTATCTGTACAAGTGCATTATTTACTAATCAATCAACATGGCTGCTGAGTGGGAAAAGGAAAGAGAGGAGGCTGCACTGGACATATTCACTGATACAGACACAGGGAAAGGCAATAAGACCAAACAAAATGCTCAACCTGAACCCAAAGAAAAAGATGAAACCAAAGCACTGTTAAATGAATTGGAGAAACTTCGTAAAAAAGAAGTAGCTAAGTGGTGGGAAGTTAAATCACTATCCAGGTATCTAGATGTGAGTAGAATACCGAGGGGCTTGAGAATATTGGTGGCACCAACCTATGAAGACCCCGACCCGGAGATGCTGCAAATGTGGGCAGAAAACAGTGCCAAATCATCTGAAAATATGTTAAAAATACTGATAAAATTTGCAGCAATTGATAGGGCCAAAATGATCACACGGATTGAAGAAATACTAAAGGAACTAGATACCAAAGATAACAAGGATGAAATTGCAGAAAAAATGAAAGAAATCCAAACAAGAGTAATCAAACATGAGGAAGAGATCAAAGAGAGGAAAGCGATCAAATTCCAGAGGGACAGGAATGACTATCTGAATGGGAGAATATATACCTTTGCGAAAAAATTCGATCAGATCAGAAAACAACCCCTACAGAAAACTCAAACCGACCAAACTGGGGGCGCAGGTCAAAGTGAAACTGAATTTAGTTCCGAGTATGAAACTGATAACGAAAGCAACCAAGGTGCGGAAGGTCCAACACCAACTCCAGCGGAAGAGCTAGCTTTTTTACGCCTCCAACGCCTCAGAACATTGCGCCCAAGAAGTACATTGACCCAGGGAACAGGGCGAGGCACGAACAATCAGACACAAAAACAAAAACAAAGAGTAGGAGACGGAAAGACAGGAGATGGGGAACAGCAAGCACAAAAGGCAGAAAAACAGAAACAAAAACAAAAATACAGATCCAACAGGCGCCGATGAACAGTACAGAAAAAGACAACACAGTTATAAATCTATCAAACATGGAGCTAACCAAAGAAGAACAGGAAATTCTGTCACTAGGTCTAACATACTGCAGTGATACAAACTTTGACTATACCCAAACTAGGATTGACCTCTTTCTCTATGTAAGAAAACTAAAACTGCAAAAATATTTCTATAATGTTAACGCAACCACCACAAGTGCAGGATTGAGCAATGAAACTACTAATACACTTAATGTTGAACATATGGAAACACTACAGAACCTAATTGATTTGGAAATGGAGAATGAAGGTACAGATGAGGAAATCACACCAAGTGGAGCAGCAATGAGTTCGGACATAAATATCTGGCAAACAGTGAAAACAGGTTTTAAACCGAAATCAATCTTTATGCCAACAATGCCGAAAGATGGTCTAGATCTGTTTGCAGAATATGTAATAAAAGATCTGAAAGAACTCTCCATCCTAAGCACCAAGCAGAGGTACAGAAAAAATGAAGACCATAACAGAAAATATAAGGCATTAATGGAAAAAATTAAATCTAGGCCTGATATCGTTGTAAGATGGTCCGACAAAGGTGGCAACATTGTACTCTGGCCGTTGGAGATGTACAACGCGGAGGCACTTGGGCAATTGCAAGACAGGGAGTGCTACACAAGGATAAGCCCAACCCACTTGGTACGTATCCAAGAAAGATACCACAATGAGCTGTAAAATGGAGAGGGGAAGGCTTACTGAGCAAGAATGAACTCGAATTTCTCAAAACAGATTATCCGGTAACAGCACAACTGTACCTAATTCCTAAGGTACATAAGAATGAGAAAGTGCCACCGGGAAGAACAATAATCTCAGCCATAGGAAGCCTCTTCGAGAATACAAGTGTGTATATTGACCACTTTCTCCAACCCGAAGTCAAGAAACTACCGGCATATATAAAGGACACGGGTGATTTCCTAAAGAAGATATTTGATGTCAGGTGGAAAGAAAATTATGTATTCTTGACATTGGATGTCCAAGGGCTGTATACCAGCATTAGACACAAAGATGGACTGAATGCCATAAAACATTTTTTGGGTAAAAGACCAATTAACCAGTATAAACACACTACAATGATTCTGGAGATGACTGAGTGGTGCCTCACAAATAATACTTTCATTTTTGACAAATTGTTTTACAAACAGATTCAGGGTTCAGCAATGGGTACGTGCTTCTCCCCCAGCTATGCGAATCTGCATATGGGCTGGTGGGAGGAGCAGGTACTGATGAACCAACACCAAGAGACAATGGACAAGAATGTAATTGTATATAAGCGATTTATTGATGACATTTTTATTTTGTGGGAGGGCAGTGTGGAAAGTGCTAACAGCTTCACAGAACAGTTGAATGAGAATTCACTAAATTTAAAATTTACGTGTAATGCTAGCAAAGAAAATATTCAATTTTTGGATGTGGAGCTATTTGTAGAAAATGGTAAAATACAAACACGCACGTATCGCAAGCCCACTGCGGGCAATACAATCCTCCACGCAAATAGTTTCCACCCAACACCACTAAAACAGTCTATCCCATACGCAGAATGCCTTAGGATGACCCGCAATTGCAGCACAAAAGATGGGTTAACCAATGCCAAGACAAATCTCTTTTCGAGATTGAGAAATAGAGGGTACTCAAATGAGACATGCAAGGCTGCAGAGACAAAATGCAACTCTAAAACCCGCCTGGAATTACTATTCCCAAAAGAAGCGGAATCTGGGGCGACCGCACCTGATAAACAACCACCGAGGCTAATCACGGGCTTTAATCGTCACCAAGCCAATCTTCGCAAAATACTCCGAAGACATTGGCCATTGGTTAAAAATGACTCAACCATAGGTAGAGTAGTGGGTGAAAGACCACTAGTGTCCTTCAGGAAGGCTAAATCCATGCGGCAACAATTGGTTTGCAATGCCCCAGAAATACCGAAACAAAAAGTCTGGTTTCAGTCCCAAAAAGGTTTTAGAAAATGCATGAAATGCAAAGCCTGCATCCATGGCAAAAATACTGTCAATATCACAGTACCCTTCCGAAAACAACCTTACACTCTGAGGGATCACTATACATGCAAAACAGACCATGCTGTATACATGTTAACATGCATATGTGGCAAAATATATGTAGGGTCAACCATTCACCCAGTACATGTCAGAGTGTTGCAACACCTAAGGGCAATAACTAACAAGGACCCAGCATACCCTGTAGCGAGACACATCCACGAAGTTCATGGTGGAGATGCCAAAGGCTTAACCTACTGCGTACTAGACAATGTCCCAAAAAATGTTAGGGGAGGCAATCGCAAACTTGCATTGCGTCGTCTGGAATCCAGATATATAATCTTACTGAATTCCAAAATTCCCATAGGGCTTAATGCAGATGAAGCCCTAAGTGTACACATCTAGAGCAGCGTCCTTTCTTTCCCGAGTACCCTATAACATTGTACAACAGCATACGCGATAAATTGAAACCAATCACTTATTTGTATCACACAGTTATACTGAACCCTGATTAGATAGCAAACACCCCCAAATGGCATGTATGGCACGCTTTTGATCTCTATACTTAAGAGATATCATCCATAAGCGGGAGAATAAACGCGCACTAGCGCAACACGGCATTCCTCTGCAGCGGATAAAATATGATAGACTTGCACGGAACAAACAGGAAGGTACTCACTGATCACACGAGGGCGCTTTGACAACTGCAAACTTGTTCTGCCCCTGCCACTAGGCGAGCAAACCGATTTCTAATACAGCAGAGCCCATTTGTGAAAACCGAGGTCTAGGAAACCAATCACGATCAGTAGGGGAACACACCTCCCTTCTGATACGCCAGAGTTACCATGACACCGAAGACATGCAAAGTGTCACGTAACACAGAGGGTTTCTCCCGCCAATGTTATTAAACACCAATCATTTACATGAATAAATGACAGGATGTTAAAAAATGTATTAATCATGACTGTAAATTTATACTTAATGTGTGCCTACTGAACACAAAGTAAGGAACAAAGAAATGTATTATAAATTGCCAGAGAAACGAATGAACTGGGATAAACACGTAATTGTTTGGGTGTAACATACGGTCACTATGGTAACAAATCAATGCCAATCAGGAATGACCATTATGACTCATGTGATAGTTTGAAACATGTATAAAAGCGTTATTTTGTTAAGTCAGATGTTAGTGAGCAAGGCGGAGGTTGCCGCCGAAACGCGTCTGAGCAGAAGTTGATATGAAATAAACACCCTTGAACTAAGATACACGGAGTCAGCGCCTTCTTGGATGGTGAAGTTTGGTGTGGTATTAATATATATATATATATATATATATATATATATATATATATATATATATACCTGTAACATAAACATCAATAAATACATTGTATATATATATATATATATATATATATATATATATATATATATATATATATATATATATATATATATATATATATATATGTATAGTTTTTAATATATTTACAATATTTTACAATAATTACTTATTAATTGTTTTTAGGTAAATACATATGTATTACATTTTATATATGTATGTTTTTTTATTACATGTTTTGTTAACATTTACAAATAAATCTAAATAACAGTTTTTAAGTTAAATATATTATTTAATTTATTTTATATTATTTTTCATATATATATGAAAAAACAATATTTTCTACATCAATTTTTTGACAACGATATTTTTTCTCTCAATATTTTTGTACTTACAATGATGGGAAGTCGATATTATTGACAACAATATTTATGTCCCGATATTTTGGAAACTCAATATTGTGGTCGTCGATATTCTGACAGTGAACCTCTGGCTATATCCACGTTTCTCGACAGCGTGCTACGTCAGGAGCACCTGTCCTGCTGGGAAGTGCTTGACTCCCGCTTGGCAGATTGTCAATGCTCATGGGTATGCCGTAACCTGACAGAAGGATGGTCAGAACACAGATCAGAAGAGCGAGTCAAGCAGAAAGGTGAGACACCTCACACTTCATTCTACATTATCAAACAAGAAGATCAACCCAAAATTAAACCTCAATTTAAAAAGAGGAAGGTAGCTGGCCTTAAAATAAGAAATTCCAAGACTACTGAGGACTCTGCTACTGAACAGGGAATGGGATCTGACGATGCTAGAGAGCACTGCAGATGTAACAATAGCTCGCCAGAACCTGATGGAATTTCTGGTGACAGCAGTGTTGACTAACATACCATGGAAGAGACACTGGATACAAGGGTAAGTTTCCCTCATCGTTTATATGAAATTACAATGGGGTGGACATACCCTGGAAAGGGAAAAGTCTCTTTTGGGAGAATCTTACATATGGATACAACATCTTTTTGGCTGAAAGAGATTGGCTGCCTGAGTTAGTTATGGAGTGCCCTAAAGGGGAAGATGTAATTTTACCAGCTTTCTCAGACCTGGTTCCAGAGTCAATTAAATATTCTTATGGGCAGGAGAGGGCATTACCACTAGCTCCTGCACTTTACCGCAGTCATGTAGTGTGGGATGCTGAGCCACCTCACTATGTGATCCAAATAAAAACTACTCCTACTCCACAGAGCCAGTACCCAATAAAACATGATGCAAAGAAACAGGTCAGGGAGATCTTGGATCAACTTGAACTCTAAGGCGTGATTGAAAATTGCACCTCTTCCATGAATAATCCTTGTTTCCCGTAATGAGACTCAACAATTTATACCATCTAGTTTTAGACTAAAGACATTTGAACAAATTCACATGAACATTTGCAGCTCAAGATGCACACAGTACCACATTAATGAATAACATTGTGCAAAATAAATACAAAACATCATTAGATTTCTCAATGGATTCTTCTGTCAAAATATAGTGCCTGGAATCAGCTATTTGACAGAATTCTTGACCCTCAGCGCAGGGCCAATTCCGTAGACTGCCCCAAGGGTATGATAAAAGCCCTGGGTTTTTCTCAGCATGAGTAACAGAGTTACTTTAAAATTGTGATGAGGAGGCATTGTCCTACATAGATGATGTTTATCTGATGGACAATGAGATATTGGAACAATTAATCAAGGTGAACAACATAATTCCGGGGTTCGCCGATCTGAGCTACAAGTTTAACTTTAAAATACCTAAAATTGCCCACCTCAAGGAAAAAGCCTGGCAGCTAATTTTTTACAAAAATGTGCGTTGCTCCAACCTCCAAAAACTCTGAAAGATTTACAATCCATTTTAGGATTCCGAGATTTTGGAAGAACATATACTTTGAATCACGCAGAAAGGGTTATACCTTTCTACTACCTAAACAGACCTGATTTTTCAGTCCAACATTAGACACAGGAACACACAGAAATTCTCAGTTCCGTACAAGCTGACATGATAGCTTCCAAACACTTACACACATGTGTAAATACCACTAATTTGGTGGTCCTTGTAGTCGCGGATCAATCAGCGTACACTTACATCACTTTCAATGAGATGGTATCTATACTGTAAACAAATGGGAGAGAAAGGGTGGTAAGACCTTTAGCAGTCTAGTGGGAACTCCTGGTCCCCTTGGATTTACTAGTTTAAACAAATGAAGATTTACTGAGACCAAGATGGCTGCCTGCCGGTAGGAGCTCTAGTCCGGAGCTCCCAGTGCTGGGGATCCCTTTCTGGGAATTATCCCTGATAGCACTCATCTTTGGCGAGGAAAACAAGTAAATGGACTGAAAACAAGTAACTGGATTGCACACAAGTAACTGGATTCATTGGAACATCGATGTAATTCACGTACCTGGAGCACTGGCGGCTGGGACCCCTGCAACCCTCACCGGAACATCGGCAGAGCCCAGGACGGAGGGGAGAACCTGCTATGGATGCTGCGGTCGCTGAGGAGGCTGGTAGCGGCTAGTGATCGGGAGGCTGTGGGCATCAGAGAAGCGCTGTTCGTCTGGGGCCCTGACACTGCCGTGACTGACTGCCTGACGATCACAGGTCACTAGCGGTCACGTCTGGCCCGCAATGCATTGGATCCTCTTCGTGCTCCCCTGTCGGCGGTCTGGAGCCTGCCGGGACTGCCTGCCGGGGCCGCGGTCACTGCCGTGCAGCCCGTTGGAGAAACGCTGTAGTCTGGGGCCTCGACACCACCCCGACACTGCCGTGACGGCTTGCCGTGCATCCTGCCGTTACTGCCGACACTGCCTGTAATCACCGGTCGCAGGTGATTGCCTGGAGCCCGCAGAACGGAGCTCCTGCGGGAAGTGCCGACGTTGGAGGCGGCAAGCACTGCTAAGGCCACGGAGGATTGATCCCTGCGCTGGAGCGCCAACCCCCGGTCTAAGCGGCCCGCGGCGGAGGTACATCTAGCCTCTCTCCCCTATCACCGGTTTGCTCGCCGGGAGCTATGGAGAGGGAGGGCAGCGGAGCTATGGAGAGGAAGGGCAGCGGAGCAACTGCTCAATAGCGGTTGGGCTGCAGTGCCTAGTGGGAGAGCTGGGCGGTGGGTCGGCCTGAGCACACAGAAACTTAAACACGGAATGAAGGCGCCTAATAGCCCCGCCCCCCCAGGAAACGCTCTGAATATATGAAAACAACGCTGATAGCACGACCATCGGCTATCATTCATTAATGGAATCCTTATTTCTATTGAGCCTCCAACTGGAAGAAAGGAATACACACACTGGCAACGCGAAAAAAGGGCGCTCTGAAGCTTGCAGATCAATATTCTTGCACAAAAACGACCCCAAGACTACGACAAGGTATCGTGACTCCCTCTCAGTTTTTCTTTTTCATTTTTGCACCGCTTTTAAGTTGATTTACAGAGACTTTATTTTCGTGATCCTCTGCCCAAAATGGCTGGGATCATAAAACTGTAGTATTTACTCGAATCCATTTCCCGGACCTCCTCGGAAAACAGATCTTTCACCCAAAATGGCTGGGGTCATAAACCTGCAACAAAAAATGGCCAGACCCTCACGAAGCTAATCAAACAGCACTGCTTTTCCCACGGTCCTCTGAAATAGACATAGGACTCACCTCTACCCTCCCAGTAGGATAAAAGAAGGACTTCCGCGAAAGTTATCTGCCTTCCTGATCTAAGGTCATATTAACAAACAAAGGACTACTATACTCTTTGCTCCCTCTCTACTCTGGCGGCCATCTTAGACTAGTCAACCCTCATCTCTCCATCATACCTAACGAGGCGGCCATCTTAGGCTAGTTAATCTTTCTACCCCTCCATACACACTTCTTAACTTGTCTTAACTTTTCTCCCACTCCTCCCTCACGCTCACCATAGCTCCTTGCCCACACTGACCTTCACTGCTCTTCCCCTTCATCCAACATGGAACGCACGGGCAAGCACACATTTAAAATTAACTACCCCCAGAGCTCTAAAAAAAAACGCAAAACGTTTTAAACAAAACTTCTTAAAGTCCCACCCTGAAACACCCTTTTTAGACACCTACTTCTCCCTCACCAATGGAGCTAAGAGCACTGATATCATTCTTTACACTGTACGCAGAGCACAATGGAGAAAAGCATTCCTCTCCCTACTCACCATCACGATCTCCAGAAAAACTACCCATGGCATAACACTCTCCACCACTCCATCCCAATTCTACCCAGCTAGAGCATCCATCACTGTATACAACAACGGCACCATACTAATTCAATCCACAGACAGAAACCTTGACCTATTTGACAACCTGTTCCCCACCTTCAAAGAATACATTTCCAACACGCAGTTCCCACACCATCCGACCTCCAATACCAGCATCCTCAACCCCACAGCACCGCCTACCACTAACACGGACCCCCTCCCTACACCCATTACGGTACACTGTCACCCCCCGGCTACATACACTACATACACTTCACACTCCTCAACCATAGACGCGGATCTCCCCTCTGCCTCCATCACCCCCACCCCCACCCCCTCCCCCTCTTCCCCACTCCCACAGAACGAGAACCCCACACCTCCGACTAGCTTCTCACAACAACCCACCCCACCTGACCGCACCCCACACAACATGACTCTCTCCCAACCCATCTCCCCCCCCACTCTTGGCACAACCTCCTCTCCTAGCCCTCACTACTCCCCCAACCTCTCCCCCCTCACTCTCTGCACTCCCGCCGTACCCCCAACTCCAACTCCAATTTCCCTAACACCCTCACCCCTCACCCCTCTCCCCCCCATCTCCAATAACCCAGACACTTCCCCCCCTGCAGTGCCCTCTCCCAACCCCCTACCCACCCCCACGCTAGACATGATCATGACCACCCTCATCCAAGTGAGAGAAGAACTCCACACCCTCAAAGACTTACTCCTCACACACCCCAGACACCCCCCTCCCACGGCCACTTCTCAACCTAACATATCCCCCTCACATATCCCTCCCACGGCCACTTCTCAACCTAACAACATATCCCCCTCACATCCCACTCACCCCCTACGTGGGACCTCTATCCCCTCTCGCACTTCTAAACCTAACAACCTATCCCCCTCACATCCCACTCACCACCTACGCTGGACCTCTATCCCCTCTCGCAATACCTCCAACCGCCCCAACGCACTAACAAGACTCTCTCTGACCTCGAAATACACACCCTACTCAGCACATATGGCCCGACCCGCCAAAACCTATTAGCCTCCACACACCGGTCCATTCCTACGATTCTCTCCATCCCTCTCAGACACCACACGCATAACAACAGAGGCTCCGTCCCCAACAATCTCACAAAAGTCCCTCTCACTCTTGATCCCTCCCCCTCCCTCTGCACCCCCAGACTCAAATGCACACTTCTCAACTGTAGATCGGCCCAAAGACACTCTTCGGAGATCGCTGATCTTATCACTTCTTTGGACCATGACTTAGCCATCCTAACTGAAACATGGCTAACTGAATCTTCGACTCCCATCATGGATATCCTAGTTCCCCCCAACTACTGCATCACTAGACTTGACAGGCCCATCAAGACAGGCGGTGGAATCGCATGCATCTATAAGAGCAACCTATCAATTAATAAAGTCACCACCCCTTCTCTCACCTCCTGTGAATACCTCTGCCTTGATGTCATCAACGAAAACAAACCTGTATGCTCACTACACATCATCTACCACCCACCTGGGGACAACCTAACCTTCTCCCAACAACTCATGGACACAATCTTAATCAACTCAGGAAGGCAAAACACACAAATCTACCTTGGCGAAGAAGACAGACAGGCTATGCGAATGGCAGAGCGCACTTGGAGATCTGTCCCCTCGGCATTGCACCTAAAAATGCTGAAGAAAAAGAGAAACGCATACTTCAGGGGAATAAAACACTCAAAATCAGAGTTCTTCAGACTCCAGCTAGACCAAGCAAAAAACCGTCCAAGAAAACTATTCGAGCTTATCCGATAACAATCCAAGGAACAACCCCAAGCAGTCGACACTAAGGGCAATACGCCTTCCTGTGAAGATTTCGCTACCTTCTTTAACCAAAAAACGGACAACATAAGGAGCAATCTCCTCATTGACGAAAGCCTTTACTCCAAACCCGACCGCATAACACCCACTGAACCAAAAAACAATGCGACATGGTCATCCTTTGACACCTTCTCTGAAGTAGAAATTGACAGACTACTCAGCACCCTGAAACCATCCAATCACCTCAGTGACCCTCTTCCTGCTAACGCTGTAAAAGACTTCACCCCTTTGCACCTCCCACTCTGGACTAAAATTATCAATGGTTCACTGCAACAAGGAACCATCCCTGACTCACTCAAAGTTGGACAAGTTACGCCTCTACTAAAGAAACCAACTGCCGACCCCACTGATCTAAACAACTACCGTCCGATTACCAACATTCCCACTCTTGCCAAACTGTTGGAAAAATGCGTTCAACTACAACTAACAAAACACATAGAACAGTTTGAGCTCCTCAACCCTCATCAATCTGGCTTCCGAGCAGGGCATAGTACCGAAACTGCTATGACTCACATAATTGACGACGCCCTCCAAATTTTGGATCATAATGATACCTGCCTCCTCATCCTTCTTGATCTCTCCTCAGCATTTGACACTGTGAAACATGAGAACTTACTCGAACTCCTAAATACAAGAATGGGTCTCTCTGGAACTGTTCTTCAGTGGTTCACCTCCTTTCTACGCAATCGATCTAAAAAATTCAAGAGCAACAACTTGATGTCCGCTCCAATACCTGTATCGTTAGGTGTCCCCCAAGGATCCTGCCTATCCCCGACCTTGTTCAACCTAGTTATTGAACCTCTCACCTCCTTTTTCACAAGTACGCCGATGAAACTCAGCTATATCTCAAACTACAATCCCCCAAAGACATTATGCGTCTGAACTCAACGATCAGAAACACCCAATCCTGGCTGGCCGATAACCACCTCAAACTCAATGCCATGAAAACTGAGTTCCTTCTGATCTCACCTCCCGCGAAAATCTCTACCACTCAAACCTGGCTTAAGCACCGAACTGCACTCAATGTCCAACCAACCATTGTGGATTCAGCAAAATCTTTAGGCATAACACTTGACGCCAATCTCAACATGCAGCAGCATATCAGCAAGGCAACTAAGGGAGCAAACCTCCAAATAAATATCTTGAGGAAAATTAAACCCTTCCTCCCAGCCAAGGACTTCCAAACTGCAGTACAAGCACTAGTCATCCCTCGCATAGACTATGGCGGCATCGCCCTCTGCGGTCTCCCCCTAACTAAACTGCACCCCTAAGAGCTTCGCTAAACGCGGCAGCGAGACTCATCACTGGATAAAAAAAACACTCACATATCTCCCCTGACCTTAAATCCCTGAACTGGTTGCCTTTTGAGGCCAAAATACATCTGAAAATTGCCTGCATGACGCACAAGGCCATACACCTGAAATCACCTGGCTACCTCACTCAGACGTTGACAATTTCCAGCGGGTCCAGAATCACCAGAAGTACAAACAATCTTCTGCTGAAGCCTCGAAGATTCCAGAAGGAAAAAACTTACAAACGTTCCTTCTCGGGAATGGCGCCTAGGACCTGGAACTCACTCCCTCCTGAAACAAGGCTCATCTCATCCACCCTCCTTTTTAAGAAAGAAGTTAAAGCTATCCTCCTGGCTAAATACACTTGAACGACTACTCCTGACCTTTTAAGACTGTGCGTCGAGCTATATTATTTGTTTGATCCTTTGCACATGTGTTTTACTTGTATTATTGACCTAACCGATTGTTCATGCTCCCTCCTATCTACCTCACCTTACCCTACCCGCGTCGAGCTATATTATTTGTTTGATCCCTTTGCACATGTGTTTTACTTGTATTATTGACATAACCGATTGTCCATGCCCATTTGTACTACTGCATTGACCTACCCTCCCTCACCTTACCTTTCCTCCTAACTATGCTCCCCGTGTACCCACCCTACCACCCATTTATGCCTGTGTAAAGCGCTCTGTTATCTGAAAAGATCTTGTTCGCGCTATATAAAACGTTCAAAATAAATAAATAAATTAATGAAGGAGTAACCACCGAGGGTATATAATACCTGCACATTTGCTGCGGTATTGAGGTGCATGCCCTGCAACCCAATCTGGGACAATCCTTTGTCCTTAGAAGACCCCTCACTCACCAACCTGGTTGGTGACATGCTTCATCATCGGGGTCCCACCCGGATAGCCGAATGCCATCCAGGTGTGCTTCGACACTTGATTACAGTGGATACTACCAAGTGACCCAACACAAGATCTGAAACAAGAAATAAGATCCCTTGTGGAACACGGGGAAACCATGGGTTTCATTTCAAAACAAGAGGGTGAGTTCCTGTGTAACAATGAGGGCAAAACACCGTATTTTTATACCCTCCCCAAAATGCACAAAAATAAACACCCCCCACCAGGAAGACTTATAGTTTCTGGGATAGGATCACTTCTGGAACCTTTGTCCCGCTTCTGTGACGTATTTTTGAAACCAATGGTACAAAAAACTTCTACATACTTAAGGGACACAAAAAACCTTTTACAACTACTGAACCAGATTGAAGTGGATGAAAATACTCTACTTGTGAGTTTCGACATAGAGAGCCT
Organism: Lissotriton vulgaris; assembly: GCF_964263255.1. NCBI lineage: Eukaryota > Metazoa > Chordata > Amphibia > Caudata > Salamandridae > Lissotriton > Lissotriton vulgaris. Next base: position 783,309,173 of record NC_141691.1, read on the forward strand.
GTACACGAGCATCCCCTAGGACGATACCCTGAAAATACTGGAGAAGGTCCTCGATAAAGAAGAATGGACACAAAGAACACCCAAGAACTTCATTTTAGAATGTGCCAGACTAGCACTAAAGAAAAACATTTTCGAGTTCGAGGGAACACTGTACCTGCAAATAGGGGGTACTTCGATGAGGAGCACGTTTGCTCCAAGCGTAGCTGGACTATACGTGCACAACTTTGAAGAACAATTCATCTTGAATGATGATAACCCCTTTGGATCCTATATAACGTTCTGGAAACGCTATATAGATGAAATTTTTGTCATCTGGCAGGGACTGGAAACAACCCTGATGACTTTTTTGACTGGCTCAACTCAAGGGACGACAACCTGAAGTTCACGTACACAAAAGACCCCACAAATATGGTCTTTTTGGACCTGGTCATTAACAAAGAAAATGGACGACTGCACACAAAAACCCACTACAAACCCACAGCAAAAAACAACTTGCTTAGGTTTGATAGTTTTTACCCCAGACCCCTGAGGGAAAACCTGCCATATGGACAATTCCTTAGAATATGCAGGAACTGCAGTAACCTGAACGATTACCGAGACCAAGCAAAAGATCTCACCTCCAAACTGGAATCTAGAGGGTACCCAAAAAAGATCCTAAATAAATGCCAAAAAAGAGCCAGGAACCAGCAACGTGAAGTACTTCTGGAAGATGTTACAAAAACCAACAACGACATCCCACTGACATGTGTGACGACGTACAGCCCTGCATCAAATAATGTGACAAAAGCCATCCAAAAACATTGGAAGATACTTAACACTGGCAACATGAAATGGGAAAAGCCTTTGTTCTCATTCAAAAGAGCCAGGAGCATAAGGGACGTGGTGGTGAACACTAGACCCAAGAACCTTGTAACCACATGTTCAACTGTCCTCAATGCATGGGGCCTGGCTAATGTCACGGGGCATTACAAATGCGGTAACTGCAGCGTGTGCCACCTGACGGAAAACACAAAAACCCTGTCCTTGGAACCAGGAAAAACTTGGACTATCAGGACCCACACGAATTGCAATAGTACCAACATAGTATACCTCATCACCTGTCCCTGCAAACTTCGCTACGTAGGTATGACTAGCAGGAAAGTCAAGCAAAGAATTGGTGAACACAGAAGCACCATCAGGTGCAAAAAAATCTATGACTAAAACTCACAGAACACTACCTTTCCATGAACCATACGCCCAATGACATGGCATGGACTGTCATAGAACAGCTAACATCTGGCGACAGACTACCACAGCGACTCTACGAAAAAGAGCAACGTTGGATTTATAGACTGTCCACCCAGATTACAGGCCTTAACGATAATATTCCATGGAATACTGTGCTCTCGAGCTAAAACTTCTTTTGTCAGAAGTTCATAAACCTGAGCCGTTACAAGATTCTGTCCCATAAGGATCATACTATGATCCCATTCTTTGGAAAATCCACCTTCACTTTTAATCACCCCTGTTCCAACACTACGCTGACGAGCGTTCTCCAACCTATATTGCTCTTATTTTTCTTTATACCCAAGAGCTCACAGCGCCTCTAAGGCTGCTCAACCGTCTGAGGTTGCGCAACCCAGGCGTCTGATTTGAGCACTAGTTACCCTAGCAACCGGGTAACACCTGACTACACCACGCCCACTCCCGGCAAATACGGAAATACATTTAAGCTTCAGTCTGGAGCTTGTACCTCAGTCCCACGGAGCTCCCGACCGAGACGCTGCTAGGCTAACCAGCCAGACTTCCTGATGTCACAAGTAAGCGTAAACAATCCCCCGATCGCAGCTGCTGAGGTTCGACGGAACCACTTAGATCCTTTCACTTCCCTACCACTTTTTGTTCTAGATGGTGGCTATACGGTAAAGCAAGCTCGGGGGAGCTCATGAAGCCCTGAATCAGCGTGCTTCGAGTAAGACCGTATTTTGTAATTTCTGTGTACCTGTTCGCATGTGTATGACTGCGTTTGCTGCCTGTATGCTAGTGTCGTGCGTGTTTCTTTCACTTATAGCATGTACGTCTGCTCGGTTTATGATTGCTCCTGTAGTGTAGTTCCTAGTTTCCCACTAGGCCCTGCGCATTGGAATAACATAAACAGTAGTATCGACGTGGAACTGCGGATATTCCAGGCCTCAACTGACTATGCTAAACTTAATTGGGTGTGTTACCAACTAGCTCAGAGGTCACTGGAAACTTTCTTCTCTGCATTGGAAGTGATCAGCTTCCCTGGCACAGACAAGAAGGGATTCAGTTTTCCAACAACCGTGCAACATGACAACTTTGCTCCTCAGATCAAGAGTCAATCTCTAGGGTCGTGTGAAACAATAGACATGTATTTCACTCAGTCAGTTTAGTGCAGTTTACTTTCACGAGATGTAGAGAATAGAGAGACGGGCGTTTGTCAATAAAGGGTTAACATTTATTGAACAGTCTTTCTTCTCGTACAAGAGAAATGTATTGCCACAATTGCAAGACTTGTTATGATAAAAAGTACGTACAGTAAGATAAGTATTGCGAAATAGAACTGTAAAATCATTGATATGGTTTCTGAGCCATACAATGGTTTAAAAGTAATAAAACATATATACAGTCATATATACATTAGGCTAACATACTCAACTGGTGCTTCTAACTACGCCTACCCCAGTGTGCCTGACCTAAGCCTAACACGTGGAAGGGGAGTAAGTAAGTAGCTTTAAGTTAAGTTGGTTTTGCCAAGGTTTGCTTCAAGAATTCTCATCTAAGGGTTTAGTCAACACCATACCTCTGAATAGAATGATGGAGGATTGGTATCTCCTTCAGGGGTCACTCTCGATATCCCAGTCACCCGCGAGGGTAGACCGGAAACGCCGGAGCTGGATTTCTCTGCACGAGAAAGGCAGCGGCTCTCTTCAGCGCGTCGAGGAAGGAGGGGGGACAGCGTCCGCGGGCAGCTGGAATCTGCTGGATGTCTTCGCAGAGGGACGGCTGTTCAGCTCCTAAGCGTACTGCACCATCGTTCGCGCTTTAGCAGCGATAATGGTATCAGTAGCTTCACCACCACAGGGACAGCAGGCTGCAGCGACAGAGTGCTAGGTTCACCAACACGGGGTCTTGCAGGCAGCTAGCATCAGCAACAGTAGCTCATTGCTTAAGGCAACGTTGGTAATATTTATACCTGACAGGTGCCGGGTTTGACGCAAGTTTGCTGGACATAAGACGTCAATTAAAGATGTCACTAGGAAGTGATAGTTATCAGTTGCTCATTAGAGTTCCATTACTAATCAAAACACAGCAAGCGGGGATTTCCAGGTTTGCTGAGTTTTTATCTTGTTGAAGAACTCGGAGTGTTAATCTAGGAATATCAGATAGTGACTTCTGCCCTGTCATTGCACTAATTGGTCGCAAAGGAAGTGGCAGAGAACTATGCTGGAATGTGGCTCTGTTCGTGTGAGGCCAGAGATGACTTTTCTGAAAATCGCACTTGAACGGTTATGCCAATATAGGGAATAAATGGATTTATAGCCGAATAGGGGCATAAGGTCACAGTATCGATCAGGAACCTAGATAAACACGCAACACCCACTCCACGTATTCATGTCCATCAAATTACTAAAACTAGAGCAATTAGATGCATGTGTAACATTGCCCACCCCAAAATACATAAATGCATTCAAAATAGGCGTATTTGTAATACATGAAATTTAGGTACTGTACGTTTTTTGAAGCATAGAAATCATTCAAAAATTATTGCATATGAAATCAATGAACGATTATGCAAAAAGAATTACACATGAAGTATCTCTGACAGAAGAAGGGCGAGATAAATCATCACATAAAAATGCATTTGTAATAACATGTGCTAGAGGCTGATGTAATGTTGTTATGTCTCTAGATGTGTTTTTAGAAATAGAAGTTTGAAGCTTCTGTTCTCTAAGAATAGTTTTTACGTTAAGCAAATAATTGTTTGTGCCAAAAAAGGGTGAATATTAGAAAAATTGTCCAAATCAAAAGAATTAATGCTTGAACGGAGAAAATAGAGTTACAAAGCTTTTTGCAGTTTTTGTTGATCAAAACTGAAGGCCGAATTCAGAGTTCATGGGAACGCTGTGTGTCGGAAAGCTTCTCCAAAGTTATTGTTTCTGTATGGGTGAGAACATCGTATCAGACAGGCTCTCAAAGAATTGGTCTACAAATTCAGGTGATAGTTCAACCAAATTAGATAGCGCTGTAACTTGGCAGGTGTGAGAATGATTGCTGTCATCATAGTCAGGAGCAGCAATGCTCACAGAACGTTGTACCTGGATGATGTTGCTTTTGTCACTCGCTCCACTGTTACCACTTGGTTGTAGCACAGGAGTCTCCACGAATGCCGTCATCAGGATTGGTAGCCGCTGGGGACAACACAATGCGTGAGCCGTTATTGGACTGAGCAAAGTATCGACGTCCATTGGTACTGCTGATGGAAGTGAAAGACAGATGTCCAACACGCATTCATCGCCGCAAAGCATACACCGTAGCCCAGGTAAAATGCAATTTTGCCACATCGGTCTGAATGAAAGGAACCAGGTCATGTTTAGATCTCTCAGCCTGGCCAATCCAAGGACGTTAGTTATCCTGTCCCGGTAGCGCATTGCTAGGATTGTCTCTTCCATTCCCATGGGAGCTATGTCTGAGCCGAGGCTTGCCATAACGAAGCAGGAGGGTCAAAAATAATGGTATGCCGCCAAAAACAGAGTGTACAAAATTAGGAACGATTCCCAAAATTGCCTGGAAGGGTGTTAGAAGTCCCGTAAAGACTGTCTTAAATATGCCTGGGATGCTTGTTGCACTAGACATGTTAAGGAGTTGGCTGAACATTTCTACGAAATGCACGGGGCAATTTGTTGATAAAAGGTCATGAACTTCAGTAGCTGTCCTTGCAACTAGAAGATCATACGTCTCTTTTGATGACGTTATAGGCACTGTTGTCTGTAAAAGTACAGATTTCATTTTGCTTAATGTATCAATTCGTATAGAATAGAGATTCAGACGAGGCCAGATGGGAGTCACTGTGTCTGCAGGCCCACTCGGAAACAATGCTTGCATACAGCATTTGACCATGGACGTTACTTTTACTAGATAACTTTTCCCTGGCACAAGGCCACAACATCTGTGATCTGTTCAAAGAATGTAACTCCCGTTTGAAAGTTGCATAAAGAAGGGCTCTATCTGAGTTGCAGGTGTGACTAGCTGGTGGCATGAAAGGTTGTTTGAATTTCCATCACATGCTCCGTGTAAATTAATACCCTGACACAAAAGTATACCGCTTAGTGAATGTTTACAGTTATCACCACTAAGAAATACATTTTTGTCGCTGTCACTGTAGCAAGAATGTGTGTATGGTAATTTCCATTCAGATTTTACATATCCTTTACCCAATTGTTCATACTGGCCAGCAGGTATGTACTCAAGGCACTTTTTAAATCGGAAAGTTGTTATCGGAATTGTGATAATTCCGTGTATTATCCATTCAATGACAGGACTCTCTGACATTGTCAATGGTAATCTCTCGAGTTTTTTGATGCTCAGGATTGTATAGTCTGCTCCTTTCTGTGCCAAACTGATCTGTTTATCAGTAAGGTTAAAACTGGAAAATAATGACGTTGTGTTGATTAAACGCCAGGGCACATAGCCTGAACGAAGATTTTGCAGCGTCCAGCCTAGTTCTATAATAGAGCGTAATTGAGACTGGCCATGTTGTAACATTAGCAAGTCTCTGTCTATCACATCAAAGGCAGAGGATACAATATTGTCCAACGAATATATTCTGGAAGACAGAGTCATTAACCCATTGTCTACTACAGAAAGTGATTTTTCCAAATTAATACGATCAATTTCTCGTATTTTTTCAGCAGTTTCAATTTGTTTGACTTTCCAAGCCTCCTTGTAAGCAGCATAGATACTGGTCGCTATGAAACGCTTTTGACGCTGTTTGCGTGGTCCAAGAATGAAATCGCGCAAATCAGCACCATCTTTTAGTAAAGACAAGTGTTGCTTAATTTCAGCCAGTGTGGATGTTGTTAGCCATTCAAGGCAGAGTTTCCCTACACTGTATGTTGTTATAATCCCTGGATGTTGTCTCTGGGAATATCTCGAGTCTAATCTGGTCATTGTTAACCCCTGTGTTTTATTCAGGAATCTATCTTGACAGCTGTTTGTGTCAGTAGGCCAGATTAACCACTTTTTCCAATCAGGATGTGTTCTGTTGAAATGTAAAATTTGTGACACGTCTAACACAATATCTGTGGTTGCATTCTCAGGTATTGGCTTTGGTATAGACGGTGTTTTAAGGTCTTTGATCTTAGCTAGGCCAAGACAAGATGTTTGGTGTATTGTGTCATTTAAAAATAACATTTGTTCTGGTATCATGCAGGTTCTAAATAGTGCTTCAATGCCTTGCACCTGCCAATCTCTTGTACCCCAAATTGTTTTCGTTTCAATATTAGTTTTCCAATAATCAAAACCAAATGTCATCATTTTGTCATAAAATGCTTCTGAATATATCAATTTAGAATTTGTCAGCATTGTTTTCATTCCTGTTTTATCTAACAGTTTGTAATAAAATGTTTCTGCATCACTGGTGTTAAACCCTGAGAAGTATTTGAATTTCTCAAAAAATGCTTTAGAACTGCTTTTAGGTGGTGTAGAACAATGTTCCCATTGATTATACATAAAAACATTTCTAGGCTGTGCAGATTTATGCAAGTAATGATCCCCATAGTGGGTGTAACAGAATAACTGCTCATAACTAGATGAACCTTGTAAATAATCATGATCTGTGAATCTAGCTGACATTACTAAATCAGACATCATGTCATTAATACTGTTAAAGTCCCAATCATCAGAGAATGTACTAGGTGTTACAAAGTCACTTAAGGAAACCTTTAGTTGATGAGGATACTTCAGGATTTCGACCGGACCATATATCTCATAGTCTGTTTTCTCCCATACTACCCCACCAAGTATTGGAATTGCTGTGACATTTACTGTTGACAGTTCTCTTTTCTTCACGTGGGATGATCTGTGTGGTTTCAGGACTAGGTTGATGTTCTGATTTGCTGTGTCCATTCAATTGTAATAAACTTCCCTAAAATTAAAACTAAAATTAGGCATAGTAGGAGTATGAATACCCCTGAAATAATCCAATGCTCAATCAACGGTGAATCCAGATATAATTCTTTGATTTGTTGAAGGAGTCCTGTTGTATTTTATTTTTTAGAATACTTTTTTGTTTCTGGCATCACTTCGGGGTCATTTTGATCTTCAGAGAAGTTGTCGAAGTTGATGAAATAACCAGAGGCAGTTCTGTCAACTGATGGGATTGTTCTTTCAATCTGTCTTTCGGTAGCACTTTCTGATGCCACATCATTGTAGACTGGTGTTGTTTCTTGACGAACTGTTTCAATCTGTGTCTCAGGAGGCACGAGTTCCATGGCATTATTGCATAGTCCTTCATTGTGCACTGCAGGCTGATCGAATGTGATGAGTCTTTCAGTTTGAACCTCTTGGATTGTTGCAAGTTTGGGTATTCTGTTGTTTCTTGGGAGTCCACTGGGCTTACTGTTGATTATAGGCCACATGCTTGTGGTTTTACCAGATCGATAGACACGACTCTGTTCTCCTTTTTACCAGCAAGGGGCGGTAGTACAACTGATCTTGTTCCGGTGACTGCCAAGACAGGTACTGCTTTTCTGTAAGAAGGCCCAAATTCCTTCTTAACCGCGATCTTTTCTCTGACTAGATCCCCAATCTTTGGAATCCAGACAGGCCTTGCTGGGGCTGTTGCTGGTGGTGCATCGTCAGTGGTACTTGGCTGTTGCTTTAACTTTATGTTGCTTAAGGATTTTCTTGTTTCATTCAGTTCCTGTAAAACAGCCAAACGATCCTTTACATCAAAGTGCGTTGTTTCTTCTTGTACCACTGACATCTGACTATCGAGGTCCTGAATACGCATTCTAATTCCGAACAATAGTTCGTATGGGCTGAAACCTTTTAGAGAATTTCTTGGCATGTTGTTAAGACTAGTTTGGACACTTATTAAATGTTTGACCCACCCAGCGCCTGAACCTAATACCTTCGCTGTTATAGATTGCTTTATGTCACGGTTTTTTCTTTCTACCACACTGTTCCCTTCCGGGGTATGACAGACAAGAATACCGCAACCCAATTCCCATGCTGGCCATGGCCTCCTTATAAGCTCGAGAGCTGAAAGCAGGACCCTGGTCAGAATGGAACGTGGTAATTGCGTATGTGCCGATAAAGACTCGCAAATCTTTTATAACCGTTCTAGCGTCAGCCGAGCGCTAGAGGCCTCATTTTTTAAGTGCTTTTCATCTTAATGGTGTACACTGGGACGCGCTTCTCTTCTTTTATTGTGCAGATAGACCGCCTTATGCTGTCTAGCAGGGTTCCTGAAACTACACTGGCCTGTTCATTACTGCGATCTCTGTTGCAGTTTTCACAATTTTGAGCAAAACATTGAATATCTATACTCATTCCTGGCCACCAGTACTCTGATTGTAATTCTTTCAGAGAATCTTTGATTGTTTGGTGTCTCAGACCCAACCCCATGTGTGCTTCCAGTAAGAGGAAGCCCCTCCTGCTCCTGTTTGGAATTACTCTGTCCCCCACTCCAGGGATTCGAGCAAAAGGAACGGAGTTTGCATCTATTACGTATGCATAATTGAGTGGATAGTTTACGGGCAGTGCTGCACAGTCGCCTATTACGGTCGTTTTTACTGCCAGCATGGTTTCCCCGTCTATGTATTTATCTGTACGCTTTTTCGTGGCTACAGAAGCCGGTTTAGTTGCTTCCGCTGTGGCTGTATTAGCCAATGAATTCCCTGCAACGTGAACGCCATCACGTTGAAGACTCTGTGCGTGAATCACGTGAGTCTTTTGTAGTTCTTTGTGTAAAAGAGCTACCTCGTTCCAGAGCAATTTATGCTTTATTGTGGCACCTGTGTCATCTTTGTAGTCGTTTTCAATCCAGCTCTGCAGTTTGTTATTGTAAGAGTTGACGCAAAAATGAGAATCGCACACTATAAGTGTCGGGAATTCACGTTCTGCATTTTCGAGCGCCATCTTTAAAGATCTGATTTCAGTTCTCTGAGCCGAACAGTTTCTTACAGATTCAGTTTTTGTTACTTTCGTTCTGAATTTACCGCACAGCCAACGACCTTTAATGATCGCACATGCTGCATCGTAGGATTTTCTCTCTACGTTGAAATGCTGTACAAAGCTATCTGTATAGATTATACAGGCGTATTGTGGGAGAGGCAGAATTTCGATTGGCAGAGGATATTCTTCTTCATATTCTAAATCATTCAGTTCTTCGTATTGCGGGGCGAAATAGTATTTCACATCTTCTGCTCCTAGAGAATCTATACACTGTATCCATTTCGGATCCAGTGACACTGTAGGCAGGTTTACTGGGCTGAATAGCGCTTCGAAGGCGGATTCCGCTGTAAGGATATTAATCCGTTTGCCGTGTGCTAGTTCTCGTTCATTTGCTAATGCGATTTGCACTGCTTTCACAGTTCTTTCTGTGTGACTGAATGGTTTTTCTGCTTGTGTGTACAAGTAAGATTTAATCAAAATTGGTACCTTTTCTCCCTCATTAGAGGTTAGGTACGTGAATCCGCATCTTCCTGGGATGACTCGGATTACAAGATCGATCGTGTTGTCACGTGTATCTAATTTAGTTTTTGCTAACATGTCTGTTTGCAGTGATCTCAAAATTTCTGTGTGTTTTTGAGTCCAATTGATTTGTTTAAAATCAGGTTTAATTAGTTCGTAGAGAGGTTTAACCCTCTCTGCGTAATTTAGAATGTAAGTTCTCCCTAAATTCAGAAAACCTAGTATGGATTGTAAATTCTTCAGCGTTTTTGGAGCTTGGAGTACAGCGCACTTCTCTAAGAAGTTGTCCGCTAGGCTTTTCCCTTCACTTGATAATTCGTACCCTAAAAATAGTACTGTCAGATGGGCAATTCGGGACTTTTTAAAGTTGAATTTGTAACCCTCTGCTGCGAACCCAAGTATAATGGTGTTCACTCTTTTCAAGTGAGTATCCAAGTCGTCGTCTGTGAGATAAATATCATCTACGTAAGACAATGCTTCATCATCATAGATTTGTAGTAACTCTGTTACTCTAGCTGAGAATAGTCCTGGGCTGTTCTTGAACCCCTGTGGGAGTCGACAGAATTTTTTCTGCGACCCAAATGCAGAGAAAGCGGTCAAATATCTGCTTTCTGGTGCAATGTTTTGACAAAAGAAACCATTAGATATGTCTAATGTCGTTTTATATTTTTTCCTAACTATATTATTCATTAGGGCTGCACTATGCGAGTTTTGTACTGCAAAAGTTCTGCAACATGTATTAAGATGTCTGTAGTCCAAAACTAGACGATATGAATTGTCTGGCTTGGAGACAGGAAACAAAGGATTGTTCATTTGAGAGGTGCATGTTTCAATCACCCCCTGGTATTCAAGTTGATCTAAGATCTCCCTGACTTGTTTTTTAGCTTCTTGCTTTATGGGATACTGCTGTTGGGCAGTTGGTTCACTTTTTAATTGGATTTTGTGAGGAGGTGAATCCTCATCCCATCCTACATGATTTTTATATAATGCCGGAGCCTGGGCTACTGCCCATTTCCTTGCATAGGTATATTTTTTGTGAATCGGAATGTGATTCGAGAAGGCTGGCATAATCACTTCTTCGCCACGAGGGCACTCCCTGACAAACTCTGGGGGCCAATCTTTTTCAGCTAACAGAATATCATAGCCTTTTGAGAGCTTATCCCAAAATAGACCTCCTATTTTCCTAGTCTTATCACCCTCTATACGCAATGTTATTTCGTATATTTTATGGGGCTCGCTAAGTCTGGTGTCGGCAGTTTCAACCTGAATGTATTCATTCGTGTCCACTGTCTCCAGATGACTCATCAAGATCTTGCGCGCTATACTGATTTCTGCTGCACTGTCCAACATTGTCAATGCCCACTCCCCGTTTTTCAACTGTGTCCTCAGTATTCTCGGCATGTTCGATTACTCTAATACTGGCTACCTTCTTTTTCTGAAATTGAGATTTTTTACTCTGAGCAGGTTCCTTGTCTTTGGACTTGGTGTGCTCTCCTGGGTCTGACCGTCCTCTTCTTTCCGAATTCTGTGGAAGAGATCGAGAGGGACATGTATCAATACTTTGATATCTATCAGGTTTTTTCAGATTATCCCTATTTCTAAGGTTATATCTTTTCTCAGAGGGCTCCCTCTGGGGAGACTGGCGTTCTCGAGTCGGAGTTCTTTCCCTCCGTCGAGGAGACCTTCCTCTGGACTGGAAAACTTTTTCCTTGGGAGTGGATTGTTTATTTCCATCCCAGCTCTTTTTAGGAGTGTTTAAATTATTTTTAATAAATAATTTTTCAGGATTTTCGAGCAGTTGGGGCTTTACCGGTTTCCCACCCAAGCTGTCTCTACCTAATTCTTCATAGCACTTTTCTATGATTTTTGCAAACTCAACAGGATCTTTTATATCTGTTTCCTTCAACTTCTGGCGGATCGCCACAGATGCTGCTTCTCCTTTAATGTTGGCTAATAATATAGCCGAGACCTGCTTGAAGTCTTTCAGTAATTTCATACCTAGATTTAAAGCGGGCTCTGGACCGAATTTATTTTGAATCTTTTTTAGCACTTCTGGTATTACCGCCATAGACGGAACACCGTGTGTTTTTGTGTAAATGGAAGCAAAGACTGTACCCCAAGTGTCACAGTCCTCCACGTGTGGTGCGATTCCCATAGGAAGGCAGATGGTCAAGATTCTGTGTTTCTCAATAGGGGTAGTATCAGGAAATACTGCCTCTATTTGAGTGATTTTCTGTCCTAACCAGAAAGGAATTTGTTCCCGTTTTACGGGTGTTTTACCAAGACATGATTGTATGTTCTGTGGTGTAATTTTATTAGTGTTCCCCTGATGAGGGGTCAGCTGTGATACATTAACAGCTGGCTGGACTGTTGCAGTCCGCATTACATATTGGACTAATTGCCTATGTATTTTTATTAATGTTTTTAGCTGTACTAACAGCTCTTCCTTAGACATTTTTACAATGTCAGGATGTGGTGTGTAGCTGGCTAGAACCGGCCACGTGGCTCCTGGCCTACCTAGTGGACCGAGCCTGGTAATGTGATCATTGTGTTTTAGGGCGCCATTAAACCAGAGCAGGTGCTCTTGAAATTTAAGTGGAATTTCAATCTCCTCGAAAGGAGCGTACTCTTCCGGAGGTTTCTCTATTTTGTAATAGTGAAACTCTTTTGTTCTAGCGTTTACCGCTGGAAAGTTTATCCATGAATAGAATACCTCTGTCTGCCGATACTCGTGAGCCTCTATCACGAAAATTACTGTACCACCTTGAGGTGTCAGTCCGTTTTCTATAAGTTTTAAAGTTATAGATCTTCTTAAGTGGACCGGGATGATAATAGCATCCGGTTCTGTGTCTAGGAGACTCGGGTCTTCCTCTATTAGTTGGGTTGCCAGTCTAACTGCTTCCCTTTCTTCTTCACTGTCTGTCATTTTTTATAAATGCAGGCTTTGCAGAGTAGGTCTCCAAGGAGACAAAGATTAGGTGCACAATATTTTGGAACACTGTATCCTTCAGCGTTGAATAAACCAGAGCTTTACATAGGAATCTCTTCCTACTAAGGTCGGGCGGATTTTAACCTTTCACCCACTCCAGACGTCTATTGGAGTATTTACGGGAGAAAGGGGTCTGTGAAATATGCACGACTGAGTTACTCTAACGTCTTGCGTTAGTTTATCGCCTTACCAAACGTTGGGCGCCATGTAGTGTAGTTCCTAGTTTCCCACTAGGCCCTGCGCATTGGAATAACATAAACAGTAGTATCGACGTGGAACTGCGGATATTCCAGGCCTCCACTGACTATGCTAAACTTAATTGGGTGTGTTACCAACTAGCTCAGAGGTCACTGGAAACTTTCTTCTCTGCATGGGAAGTGATCAGCTTCCCTGGCACAGACAAGAAGGGATTCAGTTTTCCAACAACCGTGCAACATGACAACTTTGCTCCTCAGATCAAGAGTCAATCTCTAGGGTCGTGTGAAACAATAGACATGTATTTCACTCAGTCAGTTTAGTGCAGTTTACTTTCACGAGATGTAGAGAATAGAGAGACGGGCGTTTGTCAATAAAGGGTTAACATTTATTGAACAGTCTTTCTTCTCGTACAAGAGAAATGTATTGCCACAATTGCAAGACTTGTTATGATAAAAAGTACGTACAGTAAGATAAGTATTGCGAAATAGAACTGTAAAATCATTGATATGGTTTCTGAGACATACAATGGTTTAAAAGTAATAAAACATATATACAGTCATATATACATTAGGCTAACATACTCAACTGGTGCTTCTAACTACGCCTACCCCAGTGTGCCTGACCTAAGCCTAACACGTGGAAGGGGAGTAAGTAAGTAGCTTTAAGTTAAGTTGGTTTTGCCAAGGTTTGCTTCAAGAATTCTCATCTAAGGGTTTAGTCAACACCATACCTCTGAATAGAATGATGGAGGATTGGTATCTCCTGCAGGGGTAACTCTCGATATCCCAGTCACCCGCGAGGGTAGACCGGAAACGCCGGAGCTGGATTTCTCTGCACGAGAAAGGCAGCGGCTCTCTTCAGCGCGTCGAGGAAGGAGGGGGGACAGCGTCCGCGGGCAGCTGGAATCTGCTGGATGTCTTCGCAGAGGGACGGCTGTTCAGCTCCTAAGCGTACTGCACCATCGTTCGCGCTTTAGCAGCGATAATGGTATCAGTAGCTTCACCACCACAGGGACAGCAGGCTGCAGCGACAGAGTGCTAGGTTCACCAACACGGGGTCTTGCAGGCAGCTAGCATCAGCAACAGTAGCTCATTGCTTAAGGCAACGTTGGTAATATTTATACCTGACAGGTGCCGGGTTTGACGCAAGTTTGCTGGACATAAGACGTCAATTAAAGATGTCACTAGGAAGTGATAGTTATCAGTTGCTCATTAGAGTTCCATTACTAATCAAAACACAGCAAGCGGGGATTTCCAGGTTTGCTGAGTTTTTATCTTGTTGAAGAACTCGGAGTGTTAATCTAGGAATATCAGATAGTGACTTCTGCCCTGTCATTGCACTAATTGGTCGCAAAGGAAGTGGCAGAGAACTATGCTGGAATGTGGCTCTGTTCGTGTGAGGCCAGAGATGACTTTTCTGAAAATCGCACTTGAACGGTTATGCCAATATAGGGAATAAATGGATTTATAGCCGAATAGGGGCATAAGGTCACAGTATCGATCAGGAACCTAGATAAACACGCAACACTCCGGCCCGTAACACAGTGCACAAATCACAAATATATATATATGTCTGCACTGGACTAGCTTGCCCTCACCGCACCCTTTTACCCTCCTTTCTATCCTCAGGTTTTAATTCAAGACTACACGGAGTACACCCCCTTTTTTTAGAAATTACCTGTTTGTGATTTCATCAACAGGTCTGGGACGGATACACCTTAGCGTGTGTAGACCACCCAACCTGTTACACACTGGTCCTGACGAAAACCTCAACAATCATACGAAGGTTGAAACATGTAGACCTACCTATTTTAATTACACCCACGTCTTTTTTCTGACACCACAGCCTACCTAATTAGGCAAAGGTGCCACATATAACTATTAATGTATATATTGTTTTTACTGTTGTCCAGCCACTCCAGAATAAAGTCTTTGAGTGGGTAGTGTTGAGACAACTTTTAAAACACCCCCTTTTTTAATATCACACATAAACAAAATAACCAGCTCCACTGTAATCGGGTGTCGAAGCACACCTGGATGGCATTCGGCTATGCGGTTGGGACCCCGATGATGAAGCATGTCACCAACCAGGTTGGTGAGTGAGGGGTCTTCTAAGGACAAAGGATTGTCCCAGATTGGGTTGCACGGCATGCACCTCAATACCGCCGCAAATGTGCAGGTATTATATACCCTCAGTGGTTACTCCTTCATTTGTTTAAACGAGATGGTATCTATACCATACAAATCACATTTGTATACAAATGCTGAAATGCATTTTGCATCCACAGAAAAAATACTGACAGCAATACAAACTGCTGTAGTAAGAGA
Source organism: Lissotriton vulgaris (assembly GCF_964263255.1). Taxonomy (NCBI): domain Eukaryota; kingdom Metazoa; phylum Chordata; class Amphibia; order Caudata; family Salamandridae; genus Lissotriton; species Lissotriton vulgaris. The sequence goes on from NC_141691.1 coordinate 783,324,386, forward strand.
AAGAGCACAAGCACAGGGGAAACACATAATTGTTGTGACTCCAGTACCAACCTTAGAGGCTAATAGCAAAGCAAGCATTCCAAACGCAAAAGCACTGCATCCACAATGGATACACTGGGATAATTCTTTCACTGCCACACATGTAGACTACAAATTTGATTCTACATTAAAAACACAAGCATTCCTGCAGTACGAACAAGAACATTCTCTCCCAAATGAAATAATGCCTCTTGATGAGGATGAATACATCATTTATACTGACGGATCTGCCCGCTTGCCATAGGAAGTAAACAGCAATACAGCCCATGTGCGATTGTAAAGTGACGTATGCGGAACGGCAAGTTCCGTACTAGCAATACACAGATGCAGTTTGTAGGAGATTGCACAGCACAGCTGACAGAACTGAAAGCCCTGATACTGGCACTAAAAATATGAATCAAGAATTCCGCACACTCATTGTGTGTGATTTGTTTTGTTGTGTCCAGTCAAATAATGAATATCTTCGCTTTTGGGGCCAGAATGGGTTACAAGATTCCAAAGGTTGCACAATAAAGCACAAGCTGCTTTGGGAACTGGTGGTAAACCTGAATCAAGGCTTGCCTCATGCTCATGCAATTCACACATTGAGTCATCAGCGTGTTGACATGCACGTTGAATGGAATTCATTGGCTGATGAAGTTGCCATGGCCACAGTGCAAACTTGCAGTTGCTGCAATAACTCATTCAAGCACGAGGATAAACTGACAGACAATGATAGCTTTGAATGCTATGGTCAACAGCTCAACCTTGCCAAAAGGTTTTCTACTCAAGTACTCCTACAAGTTAGATACGCAAAGCATTCCGTATGCTCAAATTCGAGGAGTCGGGGATAGAGTAATTCCAAACATTGATCGCAGATTAATATTCATTCTAGCTGCCCACGAGGGTCTGAGTTCAGCACACTCAAGTGTCTCTGCCGCTGCTTCACTGCTGAAGCAGCGTTATTTGTGGCCAGGTCTTACTAAACAGACCAAGGGTTTTGTCCTCAAGTGCAACATCTGTCAGCAGATGAAAGGTTCCACCGTAGTAGGTCTTCCACAAACACCTCTACTGAAATCAGACAGACCTCTTTGATGTGTCTATTTGGATCACTGTGGGCTTACAGGTACATCTTGGCAGAAGTGGATTTATGCTCTAGTTCCTGTTGGTTTGGCCTTGGTGCTTGGCTGATCCTCAAACTGTTATAAAGGATTTGCCAGTCTTCATAGGGACATATGCAATTGACAAATTGCATTCAGACCATGTCCATGCGTTTAGCTCACAGGCTTATAAATAAGCCATGGGAAGTTTGGTTGTAGCATTGCGGCACTCCTCCCGTATCATCCATATGGAAATTCATTAGTGGAGAGAAAGAACCGTGAGATAAAGCAATCCTTCGCAGCTAGGGTATTAGGCTTGGGTGGCAGTTGGGTCAATCACCTACATGGGGTCCAGAGTACACTTAGAAACATGCCAAGAAAATCCCTGGGGGGCCATAATACATATGAAGTCCTGTTTGGGATAAGAACATGGGTACCAGACCTTGACTGTGACAGGACAGTGGCGGATGAAAAACCATTTGACATCAATGATTATTTGGCTGCATTACAGGTACTCAATGAATTCCAGGCATTACAAAACAAAGTCCAAGTAAAATGCTCCACCACTGGAGAAGTGAAAGCTGTTTTGGCAAGACCTGCCTTGGTCCCAAAAGTTGGGGACCTGGTCATAGTAAAGATAGTGGACAAAAATGGAATTTGGGCCATCTTACCTGTACCTGTCCTGGCAGTTGAAGGATCAAGAACAGTACTTATTCTCTCCCTTGCCGGCTGCAAAGATAAGAGATTTGACTCAATGTTTCTGATCAAACCACACTATGTGGCTGATACTCAACAGTAGGAGAAGTGTGGCTCACTGGTTAGAGCATGCAGACCCTGAAGCAGAGGTCAGACCCGGGACCAGGGTTCAATTCCCGACGCGGCAGGGTCTTGAGCTCAAATGTCCATGGACTTGAAAATTCTCGCTTCGGTGCCTGACCTAATCATGGGTTCACACTCTGCAACTCTGGGTATTAAGCTTGCTTAATCTCCACAACGGCCCCCCGCGGCGGGATGCCTGGCTTTCACCTTGGGGATGCCCTGTAGGGGCTATCTCACAGGAAACAGCCAGGACGGGTTCCCAAGGCAAGCGCCGAGATACCTCCCCAGTGATTCGAGCGCTATATAAGAACATACAAAAAAAATGGACTCCTGGGTAGCCACTGATCTCCTCTTGCTACCATACACGAAGTTCAGGTGGAAAGATTAATAACTTTTGAAGACTCCACTCTGCGAAGGGAAAGAGGTACTAACTATGGATGGCAACTTGTACCTGTTGAAACTGGACAATATCAAACTACAAATAACACATATATTTCAATTCTGCCTAATACAGACGTATATGTGAATATGTTTCAAACAGAGGCATCTGCCAGTTCCACAAAACCAGCTAGGCTACCAAAGATAGATCGAACTACGGCTGACTATTTCATTGATTTTGATGATTTATCATTGGACCCAAGTGAACCCGAGTTATCACCACCGCCTGTTCCCCACAAACAATAAATTCATGATTTCTACCTTTGGATGAAAAATACTTACTTTGTTTTTCCCTGGCTACAGCTCTGCTTTGAAATTGGTCTACTGTTCCTAGTCCATTGGATTGGTACAGTGAATGTCTTTTTCTTGCTCCTAAATGGACATCACCTCCCAGTATAACAAGTGAACTTGGTCCTGAAACCACATGATTCGTCACACCGTGAACAGAGGAAACTGTTGTTAGTGAACATTACAGCAGTTCCCATTCTTGAAGGAATAGTTTGGGACAGAGTTTCCCATGATGTGTATGGTCCTACTCAACTTTTAAGAATACCACATTTACTAAAAATTTCTCTTAATGATATGATCACCTGTAGTACTCTTTCTGATGATTGGGACATTGAAACTGTACATATTATGCTGTCTGATTTAGAACAATCGGCTACATTTTCAAATGATGAATTGTATGTTGGTATGATGGTACATCACATTTTCACACCATGTTTTATTACCAATATTATGGTCACCATTTTCTGCACAAAGCAAGTATCCCACATACTGTTTTCACTTACCATCAATGGGAATATTGCCCAACACCACCAAAAGGTAGTTCCACAACATTTGCACAGAAGTTTGCTTATTTTTCTGGGTTTAACACTTCAGACCCGACCTCTCATTACTATAAGCTTGCACATTGCTCACTAACACTAAGCTAATATAGTTTACTTCCTTAATTGCCCAGCTGTCTGTGCATGCTTTTCATTTTTGGAAAGACACTAAAGACACTAAATCTGATTGGGGGACTATAGATTGGCAAGTTCAGGTTGAGCGCATGCCTCATACCACATCCAATGATTTTCCTGAACAACACAGTGCAACAAACATCGTGTCTTGGGCAAGCCAAGGTCAAGAATTTGAACATACCTCGGATTCCCTTGCTTTCACACTTTGAGGTTCGGCGCAACTATACAATACACAGTGAGGATACTTTTGATGCCCTGCTACACAATGGTTCTTACAATTCATCAGACCCCAATTGGAAGGGATGGTTGGTTTGGCCTGTCAAAGCAAATAGGTATCAGTCAAGATTCAGGTGTCCCACCGAACGGTTAGTATCCATAGGCCTGATCAGCGCTATGTACAATCAGAACACTTGGGGTGGTGACATCTTACAGTGTTGGAAAGTTATGCCTAGAGTGGCTAAAGACTTCAACACTGTCCCAAGTGAAACAACACTTATCCCTTCTCTCAGTTGACATAGATATTAGGGATTTTTGATAGGTCCCCAGAAGCAATGTCCGAAGCACTTCTTGTATGCTAGTTACAATGAGCGATGGAAAATGTCTGAACAGGAGGCTGCTGAGAGACTACGTGAAATAGACAGGGTTAACCTTGAAAAGGCAGTGGCTGTGGTCGACAATGGGATGATCACACTTTCATCCATGATTTATTCACTGGGCAACAGTGTGTCTTCTGCCATAGATATAATGGAACAGGATTTGTCTGTTCTATAACATGGACAATTGCAATTGCGATCCATTCTATTATTTAGCTGGATGCTACAATCATTGTGTTTTGGCACGTCCCCTGGCATTACATCAACAGCACATCTCTGTTCTCTGTATACAATCTAACGGAAAGACTGCTGGTTATGTCATGAAGAGATGTAAAATATACTATGTTGCCATTAAAAAATTGGACCAATTACCTTTCACCGTGACTGAGTCACTGTCCACAGAATGGTTAATCCATGGCTTATTATACTGCCAGTCACAACATTCCAGTTTCAATTTTGTCTCAGACACCATCAGGTAAGCAGGTATGAAACACGAGTAGGATACATACATGAGTACTGAGAATTACCTTACAGATATCGAAGCAGGAATGGGGACACTGAAGTTTTTCTCAGCGGTTCAAACTATGAAAGTGTTTTAAGTGGGTCTCTAGTTTGCAAAGACAGTTCACTTCATGGAGCCTGTCATGCTTTGGTTGCTAACTTGTCCTGTCCCTTGAAGGGTTCCCCATCTGCTGTGATTCATCTGGTGTTCGAGTTGCTCTTGAATGGGAGCTATTTGATGCTGAATGATCAAGGCTGCTGGGGATGGTGCAGGTCATTGCATAGCTGGTCACAGTGAATTCTAGGGTTACTTGCTGTATGCAAGTATTGTTTCCATTGACCCACACAGTTAGGGAGGCAACACTATTGCCTTCCTTGAATGTTCCCTTTATACGTATAATTCCCTGAACAGAAAGAAAGCCATGCTTTTTCAGAAAGATGTGGCCTTAACCTCAGCTCGAGAGACTTTTGATCTCCAGATTGCAAGGTCTTCATCTGTGATACAAGCATTAGTCCGTACGAACATCCCGCTATATTTTGGTGAAATGGTTCATTGCATCTTTAACATGTCTGATATGAGGTGGATCGTGCACCTATTCAAACATATGGGTTCTGGACTCTTGAGCAACTTTCAGACAATCTTCAGAGTTATTATAGTATTCATACTCTCCATACTGGGGAGCATTTTTGCAGGGCTTCAGCTGGTCCTTCTACTTGTAGGGGGTATCCTGTTTTTAATTGCCCTGTTACGCAATGGACGGCCAAGTTCATTGAGAGATGGAAAAAGCATTGCTGGTGCGATGTTGTTGTAAACAAATGGTACAATGGTACTCCATCTGGGCACACCTTTGCTTCGGGAGCTAAGAGAGTATTGGTTCCTATCGATCAGACCAGTCTGGGTTGACTGCATCTTGCTTGTGTTCCGCTGCCTATTCTGCGGATACAAATGCATGTTGGGTGTATGTATGACCCTTCCATCGGTTGCGCCAACAATCATAGATGTACTACTGGACCCCATAAAGGCCCACATGTATCAGTGCCCTCAGCATAATCCCATGTTGATGACGCCATTCTTAGAGCCTCCAATGGATGCTTCAGCTCCTGTTGGAATGGACAACAGCTCTACAACAGGCTCACTGGTATCAAGTGTTTACTCAACGACTGCTGTGGGAACTGATGAAAAGCACCTTTGGTCCATTGACCTGATGCAAGCGGAGTTACAGGAACCGTCGTCTGCAAATGCAAGTGACAGTGATGTTGCGTCTCCCACACAGAACACATAAACATTTGGCTCTCAGTGTGATGGGAATATTTTGGCCAATTTTCCAAAAAAAGACCAAATTGGAATGAAAAACATTGTTTTGTTCTATTTTATTCTGCTTTCACAGAGCACCATGCCTTTCGATGTGCTAAGTCGGTCTGATCATATATTGACTCTATAGTGGACTTGTACTGCTTTTGAATTATTAATAGCATCCTTTTTACATACACCATGTTTTTAGATGTTTTAGGACAATGGTTTTATAACAAAGTTTTATGCCTTTTTTAGTAGGCTTATTTTTAGCATAAGTTGACTTTATCGGCCTTCAGATGAGGAGTGGGTGTTATGTACCTCAACCTAGGTCTAAGTACAAAATGACCTTTCACCTACATTTGTCTTACCTTGCTCTGCCTAAGGGATCTAACACTGACCTTTTACCCAGTTATGTGCTGAAGAAATGTCGAGTGGTTTCCTTGAAACTAGCCTCATTTTTTATGCATGAGGATGCTTAGAAACGTCCCCTGCTCATGACGTACCTAACAGGATTGACATACTCTATATAAAAGTCCTGATCATCTTCATCCTAGGGTGACAGAACTACTAGTATTGATTTAGGCTCATTTACATAATTGTACTCACAACATATCGATTAAGATAGAAACCCGAGGATATCTTTATGGTATTAAAGAACCCTACCTTCACTAAATGAGCAGAGTATACACATCCATGCTGACTCAAGATACTGAGGTCCTGGCCAGCTGAAGCTTCAAGACACCCAGTGGTCTGATATAACCTTGCTGGTATCTAACTCATGACCAAGATGGAGTCCTTCATTCTCTCTCAGCAGGTAATGGGATTGGCTCTTTCCTAGTTGATTCTTGGCTTTGCACCTATATACATGCTAGGTACACTTAGGTTTGGTTTGCATCGTAGGAGGAGACTTGATTACTTCATGTTTATATGCCTGTATATATTCACTGTTTTAGCACCATGGTAGAATTCTACCTTTTATTCACTTTGTTGATGCTTATAATATTTTACATTTACTTCTGTCTAATTATTGCCGCAGCCAACATGTTTTATACTAGAATGACATTGGTTCAATAAATACTTATTGAAAATGTCTCCAACATTTATTCTATGTATCTCTTTGAACAGTGAGTACGATTGACTGAGTGAAAAGTACTGTACTGTTTCCACAATCCCTGAAGGCTCAAAGATTGTCTTAATCAATGGTTGTCAGAAACTATTCGCTTGGTAGGTTAGGGGGCTTATGGTGGCACTGTGAGCTAGCTGGTCTATAGGCTGACATATTCTTTGGGGGTGTCCTGAATCAGTCTAGACACCAATATCTTAGTTTCTGTTACCGACAAACATGCAGATCCTATGTAATTTTAGGAACTACACAACAGCACTACATGTACCCAGGTACTGTAAATTAAATGCTACTATTGTGTCACCCACTTAAGATGCTCTTTAAACCTGTCTCAGGCCTGCCATTGCAGAGCGTGTGTTTGTATTTTAAACTGCTGTGTCGCCCCAGCAAAATCGGCATGTTTATTACATATACATTAATTGTAAGGTAGGCCCTGGACAGCCCAAGGGCAGGGTGCAGTGTATTTGAAAAGAAGTTAGCATGTACTTTTAAGTTTTACATGTCCTGGTAGTGAATAATTCTTGAATTTGTTTTTGACTACTGCAAGGTAGATCTCTCCCATAAAATTAACCTGATGACGCTTTATTACTTTGTATATGTGTAATTTTCAAACGGGAAGAGATAACTGGTTCCTGCTCGGTGTCCATGGAATACTAAATTAAAATCCTAACTTAGGATTAAAGCACATTTTAAATTACAATTCTTAAAATACCACTTTTGGAAAGTTGGCATTTTCTAACCTAAGACATTTTGAGTCTGCAGCCTGTCTCTGGTCACATAATTGAGTGAAGCTGGCAGTTGGCCCTTTTTGTATTCCTCCTAGACAGTCACTCACAATGGGAGCATTGGTATCCCTGGATGGACCATCACTGGCAGAATGGAAGGGAGGAGATGGGCCCAGCCTTATGTACACCGGAATAGGCTGTGTCTTGTCTCCACACAATGGACTTTATACCCGCTGTAGTTACTCTAGAGACAGTGAAGGCAGGGCATCTGTGCACTACAAAGTCATACCTCTAGAAGCACAACTTCATATAAAACAAAGACCTCATGCACCAATTCTCCAGTATACTTCTGGACATGTAGATACTACTGCAGGAAGAAGAATTGCTGAGCTCCTACACAGACTCACACTTGCTGGACTGCTTCTCTTAAGGAACTAGAAAAGTCCAGCTTGTACTTAAATCAAGTGCAAGCTGCCACCCTCCTGTCTCGTCACACAGCAGCATCGACCTGTCATGGGGGACCGCCAAGGTGAAGCACCAGCCCATCGTTCCATAACGCCTGACCTGTCCTAGCACTACTCCACCCACTGCCCATGACGCTTTCCTTGCTCCTCGTGATCCTTTCCAACACAAATGATACTCTTATCATAAAACTTGAGAAGGTAAACCTTCAGTGGGACTAATCTGGGACTGTATCTGACCTGCATCAGGGTCAGCCTGAACGTTTTAATATCACCCGGTTCAGCAACACCAGATTGGATTTTTGTTGATTCGGTCTTTTTTTATTTATTAAAAGGTGTTCTTTTTTTCTTCTAATTTAGCACTGGCGCTTCTTATGGGGTCTTTTCACTGTTTTGGTGTTTGAAGTGTTGCGCTTATACTTTACACATTGCCTCTAGACTAAGCCTGACTGCTCTGTGCCAAGCTACGTGGGGATGAGCAGAGGTTAATGTTGGGTTTAATCATTCCTTATCCTGAATAGGTTTAAGGTTACTGCTTGACTAGGGCTCATAACCAAGTCAACCAGTAACCCAATTTCCAAGAAGCAGATAATAATATTTTAAATTATGAAATAAAGTATAGACAATGCTCTCTCATTACGACAGTTTCCTATAAAGAAATATGTGCTTATTATAACTCTTCCAGTAAGGTATTACTGGAAGAGGCATCTTATGAACTGATAAATCGACAGGTGAAGGTATTTTTCATCGCAGAATTTGCAAACAATACGGTGCATTCAGCACATTACTGATGTCAGCGTAGGTGTTTCCGAAATTTCCACAATAGTTATCTATATTGCAACATAAATCACACTTTTTTCCACATTTACCTATAGTCATGTCCACCTGCATTATCTTCTATACAAACATGCAGAGCAGATAAAACAATATTGCCTTCCACTCAGTGCCCGCCCAATCTCTCCTTGTCCTGATTCACCAGTCCCAACATCTCCCATTGTAAGTATGTGCATGTCTCTCAGGTAGTAGTAGGAGTGGTTGCAGTAATATCTGATGTGGGTATATTCACCTGTCTAGGGTGAAGCAAGTTTTTACCTGTGGCTTGTGTAGAAAAATAAGTTCGAAGGGAGGGCCATATATCTTTTGGCAAGGAGGTTATTGGGAGCATCAATGTGTAGGTTTCTATTTGATTGTTGCAGACTGTTAAGTCTTTTATCGAGTGCTTCCCCAGAACATTGCAACCCTACACTAGGCCAAGAGCAAAGCCAATGCTGAAAAACATCTGACCCCTTTGAGTGTGTCTTTGACATATCCCAATAGCATGACAAGAAGATGGGGTGGTAGGTGACGGTCTGTCATTCGAACCAGCAGGGTGAGAATCCACTCTCATTAAGACTGATTAAATGAGCACTCGCATGCCACATGTCAGAAGCTTGAATACTCCTGATGAAGCGGGGTTGGAAACAAACATTTTTGTATTCCTCTTGTGAAGTCACTTCTCCATAACAGTAACATGAATTAATTGTGTGGTTTTGAAATTAACCAACATAGAATAGAATGCACATACACAAACACACGTTGGATGTTAAATTACATGTATTGCGAAACATAATCTACTAATTGTGTAATGTTGTCATGTCTAATCTGTGTGCATTTGTTATAATCTAATCGAAAATTGCATGAAGGAGCTTTTTGTCTGTTTTATTGTGGCATAAATGATGGAGAATGGTGAGTAAATCATGCTTATGTGTTGCTTAAGCCGCTAGGTAATAACTAATTGGGACACCTTAGAATAGGGGGAGGTAAACAGAAGGGCTTTATTTCTAAATATTAACATTTATTTGTGTTTGTTTCTATAATAGTTCCCAATTGTGACCTATGTGACCCACAAAAAAGGAAGCTGACCGTCACTCCGAGTTTGCGATGATGAGCGCATGTGTGGCAGTACTCGAGGAGAGCACGAGCAGCCTGTGTCTGTGCAGAATGGGACAAGGACAATTTGGCCTGGCTACTAGAATGAATGCCAACTTATTTGAATGTCAGCATTGTGAACATGGGAATCGGGCATTGAATTTCAAATTAAAGCACACAAGCGGAAGAGGAATGCTATGAACAATAGAAACCTTATTTTCTAAATTATAACGATGACTTTGCGGAAATTGAACAATAAGGTGATGAAGTTATGCTCATCCACCCCTCAAACCGACCAATCCGGACAGTCTATTACCCCAAAGTTACAACTTTTAGATAGATAAGTTAGTGAAAAAGGGTATAAAAGAGGACGTTTGGAACTATGAAAAGAGGCTTGCTTTTTAATTAGATTTTTGCACCCCGACATGCTGACGGACTGTGAAACGTTTTCTATGGCGCAAGGACTTCGAAATTTTCTGAACTTTAACTTTTGAATGGGTGCGGAGTCCCATGAGAGATGAACATAGAGAGATGTTTTTGGGGAATTATTCTGTCCTTCTGCTGATGTCCATGTTCTGAACTCTGAAATCCGAAAACAGTACAGTGGATATGAGGAGTTGAATAAAAAAGATATGAGTCATTTTGTAAATTGCTTTGTGTTTGGATTAAGACCAGAAATAGGGGACATGATCAAGCATAATCTGATGGGATGGCAATCCTGTTCCGTCACATGTGCAGAATGAGTTAATTCAACAACCATCGCCACAGCAGCAGAAAGTTACTCAACAAAGTCAGGTGCCACAACCTTCAATTCCACACAGTGTAAATCTACAGAAATACAGTGCAGAGACAGAATTCTGCTGAGGAGAACAGGTAATAATAAATCCAAGAGTGAGTGTGAGTCCGCAGTGTTTGGTTGAAGGAAGATGGGAGTGAGTCGGACAACAATTTCTGACGGTGCCTGAGAGAGGGAGAAGACTGCGTACTTGGCGCTACTCCAGAGGTGGATCAATCTGGTCCTTTTGTGAATGGAAAGGTGAATGATGTAAATGTGACTTTCCTAGTGGACACATGTGCTACCCGTTCTACTGTAAGATCAGTATAAGTCCAAAATCTTCTTCTCTCTGGAGAACACATTCAAGTTGTAGGTGTAGCAAACAGGCAGATCAAAACATCCCTAACGAAACCAGTTGAAGTAGAAATTGGAAATTTCAAAGACGTGCACCGATTTGTGGTGTGTGACAGTAGTCCTGTTAACCTTCTTGGTAGGGACATTCTGTGCAAAATGAACTGTGCCATTTATTGTTCACCAGATGGCATTGAGCTTCAAACCCCAGATGAAGATAGCCTGTATAAAATGATCATATCACTGACAGAGTCTGAGAAGAACAGTATGTTTCCTGTGTTTGATCGAGAAAAGATACCTGTTAAATTGAAATAGGTAGTCAAAGAGCGAGTGTGGGATTTCACAGGAGAAGAGATTGGATTAATGAAAAATGTAGATCCTGTGAAAGTTTCTGTAAAAGAAGGAGTGAGTTATCCAAACATCTCTCAGTGCAAAATGACAGCTGAAATAGTTGAAGGAATAATCCCTGTGATAAATAAAATGATTGAGCAATTTTGAGAGAAATAGAAAGTAGTCCTTGTAATTCACCTATATTGGGACTGAAAAAGCCTAATGGAACGTTCAGAATAGTGCAGGATTTGAGAAAGGTTAATAAAATTGTTGTTCCATGTTGTCCAATTGTGCCAAACCCAGCAGTAATTCTATACCAGATTCCAAATGATGCAGAATGATATACAGTCATTGACGTATGTAATGCGTTCTTTACTGTTCCACTACATCCTGAGAGCCAGCCATTATTTGCATTCTATTTTGGAGACCGTATTTTGCCATGGTGCAGAATTCCTCAGGGGTATACTGAGAGCCCATCTATCTTTAATCAATTGCTAAAGAAATCATCAGAGAGTCTAAGCATGCCTGGATAATCAGTTCTGATTCAATACATTTATGAATTGTTAGTGGCATCAAAAACAAAGCATGCATGTGTTTCAGACACTGTTCATTGCTAAATCATTTGGCAGAAGGAGGACATAAGGTGTCCCCCTCAAAATACAGTTTTGTCTGAAAGAAGTACAATATTTCGGTCATAAGATTGCTAAAGGGATTAGACAAGTCAATATAGAAATAATTAAAATGATACAAGGAATGCAGCCTCCAAAAACACAGAGACAGGTGAAAATATTTTTAGGATTGGTAGGTTACTGTCGACAATGGATTAGTGGATTCTCACTAATAGCCAAACCCTTACAGAGATTGACAAAGGCAGATGTAAAACATCCTATAGTGCTGAATAAAGCTGAAATTGAAGCTTTTGAGCAACTAAAAACCAGTCTATGTGAAGCACCTGCATTAGGAATGCCTAACTAAGAAAAAACAGTTTGCACGGTATTTCAGTGAGAGAGAAGGATGTGCATTGTCAGTTCTAATTCAAAGACATGAATTAGATGCAGTTGCAAGGGCATTGCCTGGATGTTTAAAAGCAGTAGATGCCACAAGTGTGAGTCTGGAACAAAGTGAAAGTATAACAATGGGATTTCCTTTGAGAGTATATGTACTTCATTCAGTGGAGATGCTCCTTACTAGGACAAGAACACAGTAGCTCACCAATAACAGCATGACAAAATATGAGAAAACAATCTTAGGTGCAGATAATGTAACAATTTCACGATGTGTGAATGTGAATCCATCTACTCTACTACCTGATGTTATGGATGTGGAAGTAAGAAATGAAGTTGATCACACATGTTTGGATGTTCTTGAATATTGTACCAAACAGAGGCATGACATCAAGGATGAAGCATTACCTGAATCTGTAATGTTTGTTGATGGCTCATGCTTAAGAACAGATGAAGGTGCTCTGAGTGCTTCATATGCTGTATGTACCATAGCAGATGCCCTAGAAGCATCTTGTCTGAAAGGAATCCGTTCTGCTCAAATAGCAGAGTTGATTGCTTTGATTCGAGCATGTGAACTAGGAAAAGAGATAAGGGTCACCATAGTGACTGACAGTCAGTATGGATTTGGGGTTGTCCATGATTATGGTCAACTGTGGTCCCAAAGAGGTTTTATGACTTCCGCAGGACCCCCCATTAAAAATGCTGAATTTATGAGAATGTTGATTGATGCAATTCAATTACCTTATAAAATTGCTGTTGTGAAATGTGCAGCACACAAGAAGGGAGATGACTATGTTACCAGAGGCAATAGGTATGTGGATTCAATTGCAAAATACTGTGCCAAAAATCTTGCATCTATAAATCTTGACAGACAAACTGAACATGTTTCAAGTCCTTTAATGCTAACTAGGAGTAGTTCAGACTTGGCAGGAAGTGAGGCAAATGCAGGAAGAAGCTAGTGAGGAAGAGAAAGACAACTGGTTAAAAGCAGGATGTAGACAGAGAGAAGAGGATGAAATTTGGATTTATAAAGATGAAAGACCAGTAATGCCTGACATCATGATTTCAAATATGGCCCGAATGTACCATGGTCAAGCTCACATTGGAAGGGACTCGATGATCAGAATGTTCAGAGAGACAAAGATTAATAAGTTTAGGATGATTTCCGAAAGTCTTTGCCAGAGGTGTCTTGTATGTCAGCAATTAAATCCAAGGAGAAAAACAGTTGTGAGTTTGGGAACCATAGGACGGGAGGGATGTCCATTTACCTGAATTAAATTAGATTTCATTGAACTGCCACCCTGTAACAGACTTCGATATGTACTTGTGATTATTTGTCTGTTTTCACAGTGGGTGGAGGCTTTTCCCTCAAGGAGGAACGATGGAGTAACTGTTGCAAAACTATTGCTGCATGAGATAATACCATGCTATGATTTCCTAGTAACTATTGAGACAGATTGTGGAACACATTTTCACAATGAATTAATGCAGATGATTTGTGAAGCACTGGACATTCGTCAGAAATTGCATTGTGCTTACAGACCAGAAGCCTCTGTGGTAGTTGAGCAAGTAAATGAAACAATAAAAACAGAATTGCAAAAATGTGTTTGGTCACTGGACTGAAATGGCCTGATGCTTTGCCACTTGTTCAGATGACCTTAAGGAGCATACCTGATGAAAGCACAGGAATAAGTCCACGTGAGATTTTAATAGGAAGGGTGATGACAAGCACTTGTGCTAGTAGATAAACTGCTGACTATTAATGATGATATCATACAGGATTACTGCAAAAATCTGCCTGACGTGGTAACTTCGGTGTTCCATCAGGTGGGAACTGAGGCAAACTCGAAAGAAAAACATCCAGCTCATGATCTAGTTTCTGGAGATTGGGTTTGGATAAAAGTTCACAGGAGAAGAAACTGTTTAGTGCCTCGTTGGCAGAAGCCCATACAAGTTATACTGGTTTGCACAACTGCAGTTAAATGTGCTGGTATAAAGAGATGGGTACATGCCAGCCACACCATTCTTGTGCCTGAGCCAGAAAATGAACAGGATGAGAGTGAAAGCACTACTGATTCAGATTCTGAAGGTGAACCAGAAAAAGATCCAGATACTGAAGCTCGACCTGTTAGTCGACATCTGGAGATATCAGACACTAGTTCTGCGTCTGAAGGAGAAAATGAAACTGTTGAAATACCAAATTTTGAAGATCGACCTGTAAGTCGAGATTTGGTAGAAACTGATACCAGTAAGGACACTGAGCAAAGTGAAGATAAAACTGGTAGTGAAGAGAATACTGAAGGACAGTCTGAAAGCTCTGAAAGCAGGAACCAAAATCTTGAAACTGGTAAAAAGGAGATAACTCACGATGAGGATGAGCTTCCAAGCACCATCTATGGAGAAGTTCCTAACAGAGTGAAAGTACTGAGCAAAGAAAAAACAAGTTCAGGAAAAGAATCAGACATCATAAAGTTCACCATAAATAAAATTGAAGAGATATCTGAAACTGAGACGGATGACAGTGATGATGAAACTTTATTAAGGAGAATTTCAAGAAAAAGAGCTTGGAGAGTGGAACGTAATACTGTTGAACCTGAAACAAAAAGAGTTCGAAAAGGAGATAATTGGCCTAAAGGAACTGATAGATTGAAATTTAAACTGGTTAATAAAGCAAAAGTACCGGAAGATCAAGTAAACGAAATGACCAGGCAAAAGGAGTTGTTGGAAAAGAAAATAGAGATTGTGCAAAGGCCAAAAAGAGTGAGGAGACCAAATCAAAAATACAAGTCACCTGAGTGGACTTATGTGATATAGCCTCTAATAAGTGACGTAAATAGCAGCCAAGAAAACTTGAGTTGCCAAGGTGAAGAAAAAGGAAGTGAGTAAACTGTGACTTAAAAGAAAGAAAATAAATATTTTAACATTTTCGGAAACTGTGAAAAAGAAAAGCGTATCAGAAAACAAGATTTGAAATCTTGATGGGAAAGAACAATGTAAGTGTAAAATGAAAGCAGAAAAAGAGACAATATAAGGGTGAAAAGATTGTGAAAATCGCTGTGTAAAAAAAAAAAAGGCTACTAATGAAGTAACCCAATCAAAGTGTTCTACTTTTAGAAAATGGTGCAGAATGTGGTTATTGTGTACTGGATTATTGATGTTGGTATGGTTGATTCTAGCTATTATTATTCCTTTTAGAACAGACTTGAAAGCAAATGAGAGTATGAAAGAAAAGGATAATGATTTGAAAAATGAAAAATTGCATGTGTATAGGCCGGAATTTCTTCAAGATAGTTGTAGAGAGCGCAAGCAGTCTGTCCCTGTGCAGAATGGGTCAATGGACAATGTGACTTGGCTACTAGAATGAATGCTAACTTTTTTGAATGTCAGCATCGTGAACGTGGGAATTGGGCATTGAATATCAAATTAAAGGACACAAGTGGAAGAGGAATGCTATGAACAATAGAAACGTTATTTTCTAAATTATAACAATGACTTTGCGGAAAGTGAACAATAAGGTGATGAGGTTATGCTTATCCACCCCTCAAACTGACCAATCCGGACAGTCTATCACCCCAAAGTTACAACTTTTAGATAGATAAGTTAGTGAAAAAGGGTATAAAATAGGCTGTTTGGAAGTATGAAAAGAGGCTGTTTTTTTATTTGATTTTTGCACCCTGACATGCTGCCGGACTGCGAAACTTTTTCTATGGTGCAAGGACTTAGAAATTTTCTGAACTTTAACTTTTGAATGGGTGCGGAGTCCTATGGGAGATGAACATTGAGAGAGATAGGGAGGTGTTTTGGGGAATTATTCTGTCCTTCTGCTGATGTCTGTGTTCTGAAATCTTGGTAATATAAATTTTTGTTTATTTTCTAAACTGCTATGCTAATAAATGTTTTGAATTTAAACACTTTTCTTTTTAGGATTATTGATGTTTTAATTAGCGTTAATTAGGGTTAGTAAAATAGAGGTTATGCTAGGAGATCTAGGGCCCGATGTAGGTAAATCCCATTTACCGAATTTGAAATACCGAATTTTACCGATTCGGTATTTCACAATCGGTAAATGGGATGTAGGTCCCAACATCTGGAATCGTTACCGATTCCTTACAAATTCGGTATTTACCGAATCGGTAAATACCGAATCGGTATTTGCTATTGAATCCTATGGGCCTTTGAAGTCCATAGGATTAAAGTCAAATACCGAATCGGTATTTACCGAATCGGTAAATACCGAATTTGGCAAGGGTGCAGGGGTTGTCACTTTGACACCCTCTAGCACCCCCAAAACGGGCATGTGTGCAATGTGGCACACAGATATGCCCTAAGGGCACGTCTGTCTGTCACATGGCACATGTGTACATGCACAGATGTGCATGTACACAGGAATCGGTATTTTACCATGGATTTGTATTCCATGGTAAAATACCGATTCCGTAAGCCATGTGCTGGTTGAACATTGGCTACCTACATTGCATTTTCGGTAATTTTACCGAATCGTTATCATTATCGAATAGGTAAATATTACCGATTCGGTAAATTTACCGATTCGGTAATGATAACGATTCAGTAAAATTACCGAAAATGTGCCCCTACATCTCGATAGCCCTTTACCGATCGGAAACGGCCGAAAATCGGTATTTTCGTCCGATTCCGATCGGTAAAGGGCTACCTACATCGGGCCCCTAGGGCCAGATGTAGGTAGCCCTTTACCGATCGGAATCGGCTGAAAATTTTGATTTTCGGCCGTTTACGATTGGTAAAGGGCTAGGGAGATGTAGGTGCACATATTCGGTAATTTTACCGAATCGTTATTATTACCGAATCGGTACTAAGTACCGATTCGGTAATAATTACCGAATCGGTAATATTTACCGATTCGGTAATATTTACCGATTCGGTAAAATTACCGAAAATGCTATGTGGGTAGCCAATTTTCTATTGGCACATGGCTTACAGAATCGGTATTTTACCATGGAATACAAATCCATGGTAAAATACCGATTCCTGTGTACATGCACATCTGTACATGTACACATGTGCCATGTGACAGACAGACGTGCCCTTAGGGCATGTCTGTGTGCCACATTGCACACATGCCCGTTTTGGGGGTGCTAGAGGGTGTCAAAGTGACACCCCCTGCACCCTTGTGAATTCTTTAATTACCGATTCGGTAAATACCGAATCGGTAATGCCTAATCATTCCTATGGGCTTCAAAGCCCATAGGAATGAATGGGCATTACCGATTCGGTATTTACCGAATCGGTAATTAAAGAATTGTTAAGGATTCGGTAACTAATCCAGATGTTGGGACCTACATCCCATTTACCGATTTTGAAATACCGAATCGGTAAAATTCGGTATTTCAAAATCGGTAAATGGGATTTACCTACATCGGGCCCCAAGTCTCTAAATAAAATTAATAATTGGAGAATTAAGCTGGTCTTGTTGTTCTTTAGTTAACTTTTACTAGCAGATCCATTGACAAATAATGGTGGTGTGTTTAAATGTTTCTTAAATCAAACCATGGTATTAGAAATAAACTGCAGATGTATATAATGTACAAAATATAGTATAAATTTAGACACTCCGCTATAATCCAGCAGCTCTCCTTTGGTTTTCACCGAATCATCAGAGCAAGGTAAATGTGTGTATAAGTAAGTGTGGGCTGAAAATCCATTCCATTTGTGGAATTTGCGAATATTTAACCAATTTGCGGTCCGCGAATCGCGCAAATTTGCCCAAATATCCGGAATTCGCAAGCTGGTTGATTTTTTTGCTTGGTCGCGCTTCAAAAATACAATATCGCGCGTGCGGCATTGACTTACTGTGATTCTGAGTTCCCCGAGGTGTTTTTCATCACGGTTTGCGTTTGCTGCACCATTTTGGATCTTGCTGCGTGATCGCGCAAGATTTTTTTCGACCGCAAGTACGTCATCGCGGCCCGCCATCTTGCACAAGATGACGATCACGTATCGCGGGAGTAAATAATTGCAAACACGTAGATGTGGCGCGCAGCTGACTTCCTGCGGGAGATTTGAACAGCTCGCTTTCCCAAACTTGCAAAAATTGCAATTCTCCACAATAAATCCACCGCAGGCAGCATAACACTTCTGAAAATGATGATTTTGATCAGAATAACTCCTCAGATTGACATTTTGCTGCACTTTTTGTTGCAAGGAGTCCATTTTGGGGGGGGGTGGGAGGAAGGAAGTGCCCCAGAGTCTCCAACTTCCTGTTCCTGTCCAGCAGGCTCCTCCCAGTGCTTTGTCCATGTCCTGGTAACTTTTCATTTGGATCTAGAGCTGGAAGGATTACTCTTTGTGGCTGCTGCTGTATATTTGTATTTGAGGACTTTTTGGACTTTGGATCACTTTTGGATTTGAGATTTTACAAGTAAGTTGGTGTTGTTTGTTTGGGGCATTGCAGTTGCTGCAACTGCAATTTTAAACCTTTTTAACAACTTAAAAAAAAATATATTGTGGGTAGCCACAGTATCCAGTAGGCCCAGGGTTAGTCATGGGTGCATGATACAACTGTTTCTGTGAGTTTTGTTGAACTTAAATCTCATTTATGTCATTGAATTTTAGCTCACTATATGTGGAATTTTTATTTTTTATTTTGGGGTGCCTGTAAAGCCACTCTAACCAGTAGGCCCAGGGGTAGTGAGTGGTGCATGGACCAAGTCCTTCTGTGGGGTGTCTTGAATTTAAACATCATTGAAGGCATGGATGGCATTGGATCGTTGTGATTTTTGTGTGCTTTTCGACTTTTTGGGGTGGTGTTGGGGCCTGGCCATGAGGTGGGGGCCATTTTGAGGCCTGGTCCAGGCAGGGACTGGCCATGTGGCTGGGGGTCAAGGGGCCATTTTGAAGTCAGGCAGTGTGCTCAGGCCTGCACCCAGTTTGCCTTGCTTTCATCCGTTATGCCCAGGGGTTCTCAGTGGTGCATGGACCAAGTCTTTCTCTGGGGTGTCTTGAATTTAAACATCATTGAGGGCATGGATGGCATTGGATTGTGGTATTTTTTATGTGTTTTCCGACTTCTTGAGGTGTTTTTGGGGCCTGGCCATGTGGGTGGGGGCCATTTTGAGGTCTGGTCCAGGCAGGGCCTGGCCATGTGGCTGAGGGTCAAGGGGCCATTTTGAAGCCAGGCAGTGTGCTCAGGCCTGTGCCCAGTTTGACTTGCTTTCATCTATTAGGCCCATGGGTACTCAGTGGTGCATGGACCAAGTCTTTCTGTGGGGTGTCTTGAAGTTAAACATCATTGAGGGCATGGATGGCATTGGATTGTGGTGATTTTTGTGTGTTTTCCAACTTGTTAGGAGGTGTTGGGGCCTGGCAATGTGGGCGGGCCATTTTAAGGCCTGGTCCAAGCAGGGCCTGGCCATGTGGCTGGGGGTCAAGGGGCCAATTTTGAAGCCAGGCAGTGTGCTCAGGCCTGCACCCAGATTGCCTTGCTTTCATCCATTATGCCCAGGGGTACTCAGTGGTACATGGACCAAGACTTTCTGTGGGGTATCTTGAATTTAACCATCATTGAGAGCATGGATAGCATTGGATTGCGGTGATTTTTTTGTGTTTTTCGACTTCCTGGGGTGCTTGGCCATGTGGGTGGGGGCCACTTTGAGGCCTGGTCCAGGCAGGACCTGGCCATGTGGTTGGGGTTAAAGGGGCCATTTGAAGCCAGGCCGTGTACTCAGGCCTGCACCCAGTTTGACTTGCTTTCATCAATTAGGCCCTGGGGTACTCAGTGGTGCATGGACCAATTGTTTCTGTGGGGTGTCTTGGATGGCATTGGATTGTGGTGATTTTTGTGTGTTTCTTGACTTCTTGGGGTGTTGTTGGGGCCTGGCTATGTCGGTGGGGGCCATTTTGAGGCCTGGTCCAGGCAGGGCCTGGCCATGTGGGTGGGGGTCAAGGGGACATTTTGAAGCCAGGCAGTGTTCTTTGTGCCATATACGCCTGCTGTACCCAGTATGCCTTGCTTTCACCCATTATGCCCAGGGGTACTCAGTGGTGCATGAAACAACTCTCTCTGTGTGGTCTCTCTTCTATTAATGTAAACATCCATTTTTTATTTGAAATACATTTTCAATTTTTATTTTTGGTCTTTCCGTTTTGGGGTGTGTTGTAATAATAATAAAGGCCTAGTTGCAAACTATTAATTGAAGCACGACATTTATTTAACTGATGTTCCTCTGGCTTCATTTGCTTTTAGGTGCACAAAGACGAATCAGCCTCATCGTTCATCATCAGTGCCAGGAAGAAGTCCTGCTGCGGTGTGTGCGGCACAACGTCACGTGACATCACATGTGGCCACAGACAACTCTGCAACTCGTGCAACTGTGGCCTGCTGTTCTGACATCTGAAGAAGATGGGCCCAAAAAAAGGTGGCCGTAGCTCCTCTACCAAGAAAGTTGCCAGTAAGAAGGAGCAGAAGAAGCAAGTTGTGCCACTTACCAAGGAGAATGGTGTTCCGACCGGCACATGTTTTGGGGAAAAAAACTACGCCTGCAGCAGCGGGGTCCACCAGGGTCCAAGCTGGGAGCAGCACCTCCGCTTCATTGGGCTCAGTGCCACCACACCAAGTTAGGTCCAAGTCCATGAGTGCTGCTGAGGGAGCCACTTTAATTGCTCAATCACCATCAACCAGTGATGTTGGCTCATCGCAAGAAAGTAGCATCCAATCAACGCAGGGTGTAACTCATCTGACGAGTGTTCAACAACAACCACAGGTGCAAGTAGTACAAGCGCAAGTACATGCGCAAGGATAGGCGCAAGGAGAGGCGCAAGGAGAGGCGCAAGTAGAGGCGCAAGGAGAGGCTCGTGGAGAGGTGCATGGAGAGGCGCATAGGATGGCACAACTGCCCACAATGCTTGTTCCTCCAGAAGTAGGGGCACATCAAGAAATCGAGATTGAAGAGGAGGTATCATCTGAGGAAGCCACTCCTCCTGATGATGATCCATTGTCTTCTAGATCCCCAGCAAGATAAAGGTCAATGAGGGCTACTACAAGTGCTTCTTCAAGCCCCCTTCCTTCTGATGATCTTGATGTTGATTGGATCCCACCAATGCAGTCTGAGAGTGAGGCAGGCCATGAGCCGACAAAGGTAGCTAAGCCTAAAAAGAAGGTTCCCGCAAGGCTTTCAGTTATGGGTGATGACGACGAACAAGAAGTGGTGTATTATGCTGCTGATGAACAGTCTGACGACGACCCAGTCATAACAGTCGTCACTCCAGCCCAAGCGGGCATGCAGCAGACAGACATTTTTACCCTATCCCGAATTGCTGCTGGTTCGGGATGTGGATGGCGTGGCACTGGTACCATCACCAATGCAGTTAACTACTACACCAACATTCAGGAGGTGGTAACACGTTGGAACTCAACCTTCTACATGCTTGAGCGTCTGTCTGAGCAGTGGGTAGTAATCAATGAGTATGTCTTTGCACTGGGTTCTACTATGAAAGACATGAGGCTAGAGTTGGAGGAGTGGATGCTAGTTAAAAGCCTTACAGACATGCTCGTTCTTTTGAGGTTTTCACACGTGAAGTCAGCAGGGAGGACTGTATTTTGGGCAAAGCTATCCCATTGCTGCGCATGCTAGAGCACCAACTGAAGGTGGTGTCTTCAACGTTCCGTGATGATGCTGAAAAGCAAGACGCATATCAGTTGGCAGAGAGGTTATTGAGCTGCCTAGTTGACAATGAAAGGCTTAAAAAAATACATACTGAACAACATTACATTTGTGCCACTATTCTGGATCCATGGTACAAAAAGGCAGTGGCCAGCAAAGCATTCATTCCTTTTAATGAAGCAGATGTTTCAAAGTACAAACATTGGCTAGCTCTGTCAGCCACCCGGTTCGAAAAAGAGCGGCAGAAAATTGAAGGATTCGGCAGAAGTACTACTGAATCAGCAGGGCATCCGGCGTGAAGGTCCACTTCTGAATCTGTGGCCGAAGGCAGTCACTTTCCCTCACAGCCGTTAACGACACCAGCAAACGTATCATCATCCTCACCTGCACCAGGCCCAGCCATATTATTGTCGGAAGCGGATTGGCTAACTCATCAAGACTCGTTCTAGTGATGCAAAGGCCACAGATGGTACGCAAAGTGGAGAAACCCTGGAGAATCTTGAATCGATGGTGCAGGCCTATCTGGATGACCCAACAGAGGTCTTTGTTAATCAGAACCAATTGCTGTATTGGTATGGGAAAAGGCCTCTATGGCTACTGATCGCCAACCTGGCTCTAAATTATTTGTCTTACCCACTTGCAAGTGTGTCTTCTGAACGTGTTTTCAGTGCTGCTGGTGCCATTGTAACTTCAAAAAGGACCCGCCTCTCGCCCAAAAATGTGGAGAGGTTAACAATGATCAAGATGAATCAGCACTTCATACAACCAGTTTACAAAATACGTGAATGCACGCAGGAAGAAGAGGACACCGACTTAGGTGACAGAAGTTCTTCTCTGTTAGCTGACCTACTCCTGTCTCAATTCACAGAGTTTGAGGACCAGCTCTACTTCTCTGACACCGAGGCCTGAAAATGACTTCCTTTTTTTTCGTCCTTATTCACTTTTATTCCTGTGTGTCTTTGTTTTGCAGCTTTTACCACAACAAAACTCTAATCACCTAATCACAACAAGTTCATCGGCAGCACTGTCTTCATCTTCTTTCCTTATTGATTTGAAGGTGCCGCAGTCTGCATTCCTCTAGTTCACAAGTTCACAACTCAATCATGCTCCTCTACCCTCCACCTCCAGACTCCCCCTATCTATTTCCCTCATGGCAGATGGCTGGATTACGCAGAATCAAGAAACGTCTTCATAGACGAGTCCCCTCAAGTGGGACTGGAATTACTAACTACATGCTGATTGCTGACAGTTACTTCTGAAATTGACAGCAGAGGCTGCGCTGTGGGCCTTCACTTTCCGAACAAGATGCGGAAAAAAGGTGGAACAGTTAATGAATAATGAGAAGATGGCATTCAGTGGACAGCAATGGCTGTCTGCCTCTGATGAAGGCAATTGCTGTTTGTTTGTTGTGCATTAAATTAATCATATGTCTTCTTTTGTTATGTAATCTTTTACACACTAAATGTAACCCAAGTCTACTCTGCTTTTTTTTACCTTATTTAATTCAAATTGTAGTTCAACTGCAAGGGCCACTACGTAAGCATGGGCGAATTTTGCGAATCTCGCATTCGCGAATTTTGCGGATTTGCGAATTGGCAATCCGCAAAATCCGCGAATTCTCGCGAATTTGCGGATTTTTTTTTGTGTTCGCAAGTGTTTCTACCAGTTCGCGAGGATTTGGTACTAGTTCGCAATTGCGAACTTACTTGTCGGCTCGCAACGGTCGCGACTATGTTGTTTCTACGTCTGGTTCATCATCACAGCCTCCCAGCACCCTCTGTTTCACCACTGGCACCCTCTCTTTGACCCATGCCACCCTCTGTTACATCAATGCCACCCTCTGGTTCATCATCACTGTAGAAGATGGGGGGGGGAAAGCAAGCCCACCTGCCCTGCTTGAACTGACATGAATTAATTTGGGGTTAGTTTATTAACAACACCTGCCCTGCCCCAACTGACAATAATGAATTAGGGGCTAATTAATGTGTAACTGAAAGAATTTCAAGTTCCAGCCTGGCACCTGCTTGTCTGCTCCTTTAGCTGTAAATCAGGACCTTTGTGGCATACAGTTAAGGTCAGAGCAGGGTCACACAATAGTTGCAAGCAGGCAACCGAATTCTGGAGGGCCCCCTCAGGAAGCACTACAGAGAATCGTTACAAATCATGAAGTTGACCTTTTGCACCTGCTCATTGCTTTTGCTTTTGCTGAAATCGTTTTTCGGTTTTTCCGCGCTATTCGCGGGGCGCGGCGTCGTGCGAGACCGACCGCGGAAGCCGCTAATTTGTGCGAATGAGCATTTTATTTTTTTGCGGCTTGTTGTTTCGCGAGTTTTTTTGCAGTATTCGCGAGCCGCTTGCAGCGCAACACGCAAATTTACCCCAAGGTCGAGTACGGGCGCGGCCATTTTGTTTGCGTGACGTATTTCCGTTTCCGCCCGCTATGTATAATCTCGCGCAGTAAGCGCATTGCGAGTAGAGGTTCGCACGAGATCGCACGGGAAATCTAGAGGTTCGCACGAGATCGCGAGGAAAATCTCGCGCGAACTTACTTTCGCGCTTGTGAACGGGCGCCGGCCATCTTGTTTTTCATTCATTTCCTGTGTCTGGGCATGGTGTTTAATCCTCTTGGTATCTTTGCCATCCTTTGCTTGTTTTCAGTTTTTTTTTTACGATTTTGCTTCTTATCTATCCCTCTCTTTTCCTAGCTGTATATTTTTGTCTTTTCTGCTATTTTTCTTTACTTTTAAACTACTTTTTTAAACTCTTTTCTTTTCTTCTTCCCTATCCTATTCTTTCTTAATTTTCTACTTCTTCCTACCTTACCTGCCCAGACCATGGTCAAGCCAGGCACCGTGAAGCTGCCCAGGCACTTGAGGGCCGCAGCGGCGGCGGGGAGTAGTGCTGGACCCAGTGCCAGGACAGCATGCGGGAGATTGAGGGGGGAGCAGGTGACGCGACAGGAGATATTCAGCCCGGAGGAAGTGGGCGCGCTGGTCTACTTCGTCCAGCGCCGCCTGCCCAGGACCATCGCGGGAGGCGGCAGGATCGCGGCCGGCAGCTACAACATGCGGGAGCGCCGGAAGCGGTGGGAGAAGGTGTGCTGGGCCATATCCCACCTCTACGGGGTCCAGCGCACCTACAGCCAGGTCACCCATCGCTGGACGGACCTCCTGGACCGCGAGCGCGACCTGCTGGACCAGCTCGGCTTGGAGATCCCCGGGCTTGGTGAGTAGTAGTAGCCATTTAATCACTCACTACTATGATGTTTTCTCCTGCTCTGTGTTGTTGTATTGCAAATATTTGTTTTTTACATGGAGCAAGCCAATAATGCCGCTGATGACGATTACATTGTAGTTAAATTATATTTCAAAATCTTCTGTGCATTTCAGGTGCACTGCTCTCCTTCTCAGTGGCGTTGCTACTATGCTTATTTGTTTTCTATTTCGTGGTCTCATTGGCCTGAGTAACTATTATGTATGAGTGTACTTTACAGAACTGCGTAATGCTAGACACTAGGGGGCAGATTACATTTACAAGCCCCTTGCGCCACGTTTACGTTGCCTTGCGTGACGCAACAGCGGCGTAAACGTGCCGCATCCCTGCGAGTCATTTACGACATGACGCATCTAGGGAGATGCGTCACGTTATAAAGCCATGGGCCTGCACCACAATGGGTGCGTTCCTAGTACGCAGGGTGGGCGGTCCGGCGGCTGTGCGCCTCGCAAAATTGGACTGACACAGCATGTTAAGTATTGGGTGGCCCTGAGCATTACTGGAGTTGCATTGCGTTGGCGACGTGACTCCAGCGAGACGAGATGCGTCACACAAGTGCCTACCCTTGCGCCAGGGTGCGCCGCATTGTAAATGAGGCGCATCTGCCGTGTCGCAAGGGTAGTTTTGCGTGACGCATTTGATCTGGCGCATCTCTGGAGATGCGCCAGAACGCGTAAGTAAGTATGCCCCTAAGGGGCAGAATTGCAATTACCGTCGCATCCCTGCAAAGTAGCAGGGATGCGCCATTAATTGTGCGGCCCGCTACCACCACCAAACATGGTGCGCCGTATTTGCAATGCGGCGCACCATGGGCCCAAAACGTCACCGAAGCTTTACTGCTGGAGTTGCGTCGCAACGATGGCGCAGCTCCAGCAATGCTCTGGGGTACCCTATCTCCCCAATGCTGGGTCAAGCCGTACGTCTGCTTCAAGCAGGTGCAGGGTTTGTGTGACGCATCATTGTCCTAAAGGTGACTGATTGAAATTTTGTAGATTTCCCTCAGCCACTATTAGGATGTGTTCCAGCGCAGGAATGCCCTCCCTTGCGCCGGAACGTCCCCTGATGGCGCAGGGCTTTATAACGGGATGCATCTCCCAAATGCATCAGGTTGTTATAATATTATACGCCGCACCATGGCGCCCTTTTTTGTTTAGCTGCTGCGTCACAAAAGTCACGCAAGAACGGCGCAAAAGAGCCGCAAGGGGCTTAAATCTGCCCCTTCCTTTGTACCCCTGACAATAAGAAAAATAGTGGCGGTGGATTGATAGTTTGACTATTTAAATGACTGGTAATGTAGCAGGCAACTGTTAGTGTTGTCACTGATCTGACTGAAATCACAATGGAGTTTGTCTGTCACTTTGCGTCTTGCCTGCGGACTGCTGCCTGCCAGTCCTAGGTGAACGTTTCAGTACTTTGTTTAGTGAGTTAGGTGACTTTCGAAGTCACAGGTCCGCAAATAAATGAAAACTAACCCTAATCAATATAATTTCGCGGAAATATTTTGTTATTGTTCTTTTGAAATGTTTGATTTGGTTGACATTGACAAGCGACAATCGTCCATGTTTTCTGTTCTTTCTTTCATGTTGTACGTCAGCTCCCCCCAGGGGCGAGAGGACGACACAGGAGCAGCAGGCGGCGGATGCTGTTCAACAGGGCCAGGATCGGGCAGGTGAGGGCTCCTCTGCTGGCCCCAGTAAGTTTTCATTTTAGACTAGTACCTATTTTTCCTAGCGTTCCTCATTTGACTTTTTTCAAAATTGTCTTTGCTCTTCTTGTAGACTGTATCTAAATTCTTATCCTGCCTCTACTATGACTCCCTGTGGTATTACTAGATTATTCTTATTAGTCTGTCTGTGTGGCTAACTAAGATTGCACGGTTGGCGAAACTCCCATGATTCTAGTCAGCAATAGCTCTATCAACTTAGTGCAGTCCTCTGGGATTGTCCATAATGTCTTTTGAAGTGTTCTATCTGGACTCATGCTTGCAAAAATTGCAAAACCTTTCGCTCAGTCACTCTAGTCTGGACCAAAATACACAGATTGTATTTAAGTTTAAAAGCTTTATTAAAAGTAAACACATTTATTAAAATGAAGTCATAATAAAACTAAACGTTTAACTGATAATGGAAAAGTGGTTAGTGCTGACGATTAATTGAAGACATTTCTTGTGGTCGAGCCGAGCTCTCACCTGGTTTCAACTTGATCTTGTTGTTAGAAGTCCATCTTCTGTCTGTGTGGAGAAAAATGGTGCGTGTTAAAAAAACAGCCTTCATCAGTTGAGCCAAAAAGTGCAGCAAGACAACCTTCCCTGGAAAAAGGGACATTTTTTTTAACTTTAACGTAGACAGTCACAAATTACATTGTTTTCACATGTCTTCATTCCTAGACCAAAGACTAGTGAGTGCTTTATTCTAACATTCTTAAATGTACTTTGTAGGTGGAACATCTGGTGGCGGGGCCAGTGTGGAGGTGGTGGTGCTCGACACGGAGGCGGAGGGCGATTCTTCAGGGGAGGAGGCGGCGGCTGTGAGAGTTGAGACGGTGGTGGTGGCGGCCAGAGGTAAGCTCTTATATATTCCTTACTTATTGAGATTGAAGACTAGCTGTGAAGGCAAGAATATGAGATGCATGGCTGGGTGAATGATGAAGCAATGATGGGTGGAAGGACAACAGCCTGGGTGGGTGACACAGAAACTGTATGTGTCCATATACCTGGATCATGCTACTATCTGACTCTTAGATAGCATATGTGTATCTAGAGCAGGGGTACTCATAGTACGGCCCGCGGGCCGGTGGTGGCCCGGCAAGCCTTCCTTGGCGGTGCGCAGACCTTGCAGACAATCACTGCTCCCCCGGCCCCCACAGAGCAGAGGCTTTTTTGTATTTCACCTGTTAGCGCCCCTGCATCTCCACTCTGACAATCACTGCTCCCCCGGCCCCCACAGAGCAGAGTGGAGATGCAAGGCCACAAAGAGGTGAAATAGAACAAAGCCTCTGTGGGGCCGGGCAAGCAGTGATTGTCAGGGTGGAGAAGCAGGGGCGCTACAACAAACAAAGCCTCAATAATATGTTAATGGTCTTTTAAAGACCTGTTAAGTACTTTGGTGTTGTTGTCTGTGTGTGCGCGTTAAGGAAGCGGTCTCAACCCGGGCTGAAGGCTGACACAGATAGACACACACACAGTGAGATGACAGAGGGGGAGGTAGAGGGAGGGCAGGAGGGAGAGAGAGATGGAGAGGGAGGGCAGGAGGGAGAGCAGGAGGGAGAGAGATGTATGTAAATGCTGGGTCTGGTGGCTCAGTGGGTGAGGGCATCTGCTGCAGGGACCTGTGTGCAACCTCATGGTCACAAGTTATCGTTTTGCTTTAGCCCCGCCCCCTCTGACTCCGCCCCCACCAGTGCGGCCCTCGGCCCCAAACTACACTGTAAATGTAGCCCCTGAGAGAAAGTTTGTGAGTACCCATGATCTAGAGAGAGTAGACGGTCAGTGGATGAACTAAGTGTAACTATGAAGAGCATGTAACACTGCACCCGCACGTCCGTTCCAGTGTAGGAAAGGCAAGGAAAAGAACTTTAAATTTTGTCCAAATACTACCATCAATAGTAGCAGTAGTTTGTATTGCAAGCACTGCATAGATCCGGTTATTACGGTGGCCACTCCCTACCTCTCTTAATAAGTTTAGTAGTACTCAGTCATTCATGTGTGGATGTATCACTGGTCACTCAATAAAAAGCAAAGCACCTAAAGTCATCCCATATATAAGCAAAAACATCCCATGTGAAGTGATAGATAATCAGATTATTTATCTTCTTCAATTTTCCTTTTCTAGTACTCATTTCCACTGTAGGGTGAAAGTTAAATTAATTAAGTAGTAGCCCTTGAGTTGTAACAGAGTATTCTCAGTGCCACCCGTAATAGAAAAGTAAGAGCTTCACCACCTGCATGTACTGGACGGGTACAGTAACGCAACGCAAGTCTAGGTCACTCCTCATGGCGTGCGTCTCTTTTTCTCGGGTGCAAGTTTACTGCGCTGGCATTATGCCGGCTTGCAGAAGATAACGTACCAATTTTCCAAAACAAGAGACAAGAAGAAGAATAAGACTGGTGTACTTTCATAGTCGACTCCAATGGAAGTCCATAGTGCTCGTAGAATTTGTTCCTTAAACTCCCACTAATGTTAGAGCAAGGATGAAGAAGTGTGAGGTTAGATAGATACTGGCCTCAATAGTTATGTAATGCGTTTGCAAGTTGCTAGTTGTAGTGCAACACAAATTTCTGCTGAATGATTGAGTTAATCTTAAGGAGCATTGGTTACAGACTATGTCTTTCTTTCTTCATATAGGTTCTCCTTCCAAACGAACAAGGAGGAAGGAGCTGGCTAGAGCGGCCCGGCAACGGAGGATCGATGCCACTGTGGCCGAATATCGGCGGCTGGTGGCCCTGGAGGACGAAGAAAGTGTGCAGTCGACCACAACAACTACGTCGTCTGCATCGGCCTCCGTTCCCCCACGGGCTGCCAGTGCCACCCAGCACAGTGGTCCACCCAGACTGAGCCGGGCTGCCAAAGCCAAACGCCACCGCCGAGTAGCAAGGACAACAGCTACAGCTTCCTCTCACAGCCGTTGCACCTACAAGGCATTGAAGGCACGCCTGCGCCACAGTACCCTGATGGTGTCCCGCCTCCAGCAGGAGCTCCACCACTTTTCCAACCAGTTGGAGGGGCTCCGCGTAGAGCACGCCTTGCTCCGCCAGGAGCATGATGCCCTGGCCCAAAAAGTTGACAGCATCCACCCATAGTGTCCCTTGCCCCTTTTTTAGAGACTTTTGGGGGGTGGGAATTGGGAGTTGGGTTTTTGTGGACTTTTGAAGGACAATCGTTGGGGTTAGGGAGGGTCTTGCGGGAGATTATTTTGTTAGGGATATAAATATACTTTTTCAAACTTTATCTGAGCATACCCGTTTCTTACTGCTTGCCTGGTGGGTGGGGGTTTAACGTTGACTTTGTTTTCCTGAAAGTTTAGTTCCATTTTCTTCCTTTAAGTGTAAATGCCCAAATGTTTTCAACACTAAGTGCCTCTCACAGACGAAGTGAATCTAAGAGTCCTAGGACTTTAGTAGTACTACCTTCAGTCTCTCGTCTCTCGTACTAATACTCCATTATACCCCCAAACCACCAAACGCTTATCTTACCTGTAATTTGTGTTTGAAAGTAGGGCTAGACCCAGGGCTGGCTCCACGGGAAACAGCGAATATGGTTGGCAATCTTGGTCGGATAAAATTTCCTCATAGCGGTGGTACTAGTGGTGTGACACAGTGGCAGTTGCATGCCTATGAAAAAAAAGAAAATGAAATCTGGTTTGTCCTCCTGAGCAATTCAACGGTACAACTGAGAATATAGCAGGTGACAGAAGTACAGTAGAACAGTGCCACATTGTAGCATAACAAATGGTAAAGTATAACTACTAATTCGGTTGAAGTTCTTTCACATTAGCAATGGTTCTTTGTCAAGCAGAGTAAGAATATATCCTCGGATTTCTTCACCAGCCTGTTGCTATCACCTTATCCTCCCCAGCAAGTGTATGGATTTATTGCTGTCATTTAGTCACACATCAATCAAAACCACACAGCCCGGGGGAAGAGGGTTAGGGTTTGAAAAATGGATGGGTACGGGGGGTTTTGGGAAAGGTTTTGGGAGACAAGAAAAAATAGCACAGCATAGACAAACAATTGTGAACATAAACAAATCTTTGGGTACAAACTTATCCATCAATCTTTGAAAGTGCATGCACTACTGCATACATGTCAGTGAAAAGTAAGTAGTACATTCGACAACTGTGGAAGAAAGAATGCGACAGTACAGGGCCTGTGTGGAATTATTGATAACGATATTCAACATAAGGTCTCTGTACTTAGCCAGATACCCGAGAGCCTTGCTGGTCACTATAAATCCATTCACAACAACACTCAGTGGGGTTGGTCTGGAAGGTATAGTAGATAGAAAAGGAGAAATTGCTTGTTTTCTAGGTGTCCCCTCACTCACCAGGGTTGCCCCTTGGTGACATGCTTCATCATTGGGGCCATCCCAGTCCTCTACGGCCTGGGGCGTGCTGCGACTTGCGAATTACGTAGGAGCACTTACAAATGACTATGTGTGGTGCAGATGTGATAGTGGAGTGGACTAAGTGATGTGTTAAGGGATCAATTTAGAAGCAGAGAGAGATCCAAGAAATGCAGTCACAGTCAGAGAAAAAGGCAAGGGATACTATATCTATGTGGTTGTAGTGGTCCTGTTGGAAGTGGTAAGTAAGTTGCCTGCAGAAAAAAAATCCTCCTATTAGCGGCACTCCTCCATTGCAGCCGACGCTTCGTCCATCGATGTTGGTCACCAGAAGACACCCTGTCCACTGCCTGCCTGATGCTGAATTGTGGCTCGCTACTGTGAAGCCTGACTCCATCCTTTTTTCCCCATTGCAGAGACTGAAACCCGGCCTGTAATTATTCAACGAAAAACAGGAAGTGATATAATATTACAACACCACTGATAAATAAATATAAGGTATGTAGGCTGTGGAGTGCAAAAAGTCACAATTTGATTTTCCTAGTAGACAGTACAATATTTTTGAAAGTGCGTACTCTGAGTCACATTTTGAAGGATAAATAAGTATGGGCAAATTAATGTAGCGGATCTTGCCCCTCAAGCTAGGTGTACTGTAAACTGTGTTTTAGAACAAAATTAGATCTTCCTAGCAGTGCTCCCACCCAGACCCTTACTAAAGCCAGTCGCAAAAATGTAGAAGACCCCCAATCAAATCTCAAAAAACGAGGCCTAGCAGAAAACTGGTGACAAAACTTACTTTGAAAGTAAAAGTAGGCCGAAGTACCCCCTTCCTAATTACCCCTTACCCACCGTGGATTGCATTCAAACCACTTGCAAGCAACCAAGCAAAAGTAGCCATAGCCAGCATCGCTCCAAGACTCGAAATCCCCCCCACTCAAACACATGCAATAGAAATACTGCTAACCCTAACGAACCCTAAGTTAAGAATAGTGGCAAAGGCTTTCTTTAACTATGCCAAATCCCCCCTTTCCCACCATGGATTTTCTTCAAATGACTTGCTACCAAAATTACACATTCTCACGAGTGCTCTAAGACCCCAGAACTCAGTTGCAAAAATCTAGAACACCCCGAAACACATGCAATCCTGCTGCTAGGGCTAACCCTAACGAACCCTAAGTTACAAAAAGTGCCAAAAGGCTTTTCCGCAAGGATTTTGTCCCAACCACTTCTACCCGGTATTAGACCTTCCCAGGAATGCCCCAAGACACGCCAACCCACCCGCCAAGAAGCATAACACCCCCAAACAGGCCAAAAGCATAATCTCATACTTGCAATAATTCTCGGCCTTCGGTCCAAACGCGCTGCGTAGCTAGGCCATAAGTCGGGGTTGCCACGACGGATTTCCTGAAAAGCAAATGCAATCAAGATTAGAGTGTCCCAGCAGTGCTCCCAGACCACGAAACTCACCCACAAACAGACGAAACCCCCCCTAAGAGCACCTCAAAGGCAAGCAAGTCATCAAAAACACAAAAAAATTTCCGCCTGGGATTTGGTCCAAAACACTTTTATCCGGTATTAGAGCTTCCCAGCAATGGCCCCAGAGCCGTCAACCCTGGAGAAAACGAGTAGAAGACCCCCAAACAGCCAAAGAGCAAAAGTACAAAAATGGGGACAAATTTCACAAATCACTCCGCGCGCGCTCTGCAGCTAGGCCCTAACTCCCCTCTGCCACCATGGATTTGCTTCAAACCTCTTGCAAAGTAAAGTATATATAGCCAGCAGTGCGCCCAGACCCCGAAACCCACCCGCAAACACCAGGAAGCCCCCCAAACAGGCCCCCGAAAACGCTACATTGAGCAAAATGTCAGAAATAGCCAAAAAAAAAATCGGCCTGGATTTTGTCCCAACCACTTCTACCCGGTATTAGACCTTCCCAGGAATGCCCCAAGACACGCCAACCCACCCGCCAAGAAGCATAACACCCCCAAACAGGCCAAAAGCAAAATCTCATACTTGCAATATTTCTCGGCCTTCGGTCCAAACGCACTGCGTAGCTAGGCCATAAGTCGGGGTTGCCACGACGGATTTCCTGAAAAGCAAATGCAATCAAGATTAGAGTGTCCCAGCAGTGCTCCCAGACCACGAAACTCACCCACAAACACCAGGAAGCCCCCCAAACAGGCCCCCGAAAACGCTACATTGAGCAAAATGTCAGAAATAGCCAAAAGAAAATCGGCCTGGATTTTGTCCCAACCACTTCTACCCGGTATTAGACCTTCCCAGGAATGCCCCAAGACACGCCAACCCACCCGCCAAGAAGCATAACACCCCCAAACAGGCCAAAAGCAAAATCTCATACTTGCAATATTTCTCGGCCTTCGGTCCAAACGCACTGCGTAGCTAGGCCATAAGTCGGGGTTGCCACGACGGATTTCCTGAAAAGCAAATGCAATCAAGATTAGAGTGTCCCAGCAGTGCTCCCAGACCACGAAACTCACCCACAAACAGACGGAACCCCCCCTAAGAGCACCTCAAAGGCAAGCAAGTCATCAAAAACACAAAATATTTTCCGCCTGGGATTTGGTCCAAAACACTTTTATCCGGTATTAGAGCTTCCCAACAATGGTCCCAGAGCCGTCAACTCACCTGCAAAGAGGTACAACAACACCCCCACAAGTGCTGAGTCTTTCTTCATTGGGCGTAAACCAGCCCTCTGGTTTGATGGAAATAGGAGTCTGGAGGAGGAGGATAGAGGAGCATGTTCTTCTGAACTTGTGAACCTGAGGAATGCAGACTGCGGCAACTTCAAATCAATTAGCAAACCAGCGAAGACAGTTCTGCTGATGGGCTTGATTTTGTGATTATCTGAATAAAGTTTGAAATATATTAACTGTGCACAACAAAGAAAGACAGACACACAGGAATAAAAGTGAATAGGGACGAAAAAGAAAGTTATTGATTCGTTGTCTCATTTTCAGGGCTCGGTATCACGGTCCAGGAATGAGAATAAGGCTTCGTCATCATACTCTGCAAATTCAGGCAGGGTGAGCTCAGTGTCACCTGACAGAGTAGAAATTCCCTAATCTATGTTGCAGGCCACCTCCTCTTCATCCGGCACGCTCTCTCGTACTCTGAAATCTGGTGGTATGAGGTGCTGATTCATCTTCATCATTGTTAACCTCTCCACATTTTTGGGTGAGAGGCGGCTCCGTTTGGGAGTTACAATGCCACCAGCAGCACTGAAAACCCGTTCAGAAGACACGCTTGCGAGTGGGCAAGACAAGTAGTTTAAAGCCAGGTTGGTGAGCTGTGGCCACAATTCTTTTTTCCCATGCCAATACGCCAATGGGTCAGAATTAACATAGACCTCTGTTGAGTCATTCAGATAGTCCTTCACCATCGACTCAAGGTCCTCATCCAAGGTTCCTCCACTTTGCTTAGCTCTTGCTGTGCCTCTGACCTTTTGAGAACCAAACCCACGCAGAGCTAGCCAATCCTCTTCAGCCTCCAATGTTTCTGTTGTGTTTCGTGCAGATGATCCGGTTGCCGGTGTCTTTAACGGCTGAGAGGTCACTTGTGCCACAGCCACAGGTGCAGAAGTGGATTGTTTTGACTGGGGATGGCCTGCTGATGTACTGCCATTTCCTTCAATTTCCAGCCGTTCTGTTTCAAACCTCTTGGCTGACAAGGCTAGCCAACGTTTGTACTTTGGAACATGTTCATCATCAAAAGGAAAGAATGCTTGGCCTGCCAGCGCCTTTTTGTAGCGTGGATCCAGAATAGTAGCACAAATGTAATGCTGTTCTGAGTGGATCTTTTTAAGACGTTCATCACCTTGTAGGAGCTCTAATAATTGCCCAGCCAGAAGCAAAGAGTCTTGGTTTTTGTCATCTTTTTCAAACACAGAACACACCTCCTTCAGTTGGTCCTCCAGCATGTACAACAATGGGATAGCTTTTCCCAAATTAGAGTCCTCCTTGCTGACTGCACGCGTGAAGAACTCAAAAGGACGAAGCATGCGTGTCAGGCCTTGAACTATGTTCCATTGCGGCCCACCCATCCTCAGCTCCTCTGTACCCTCTGTAAGGAAATATTGATCGAGTTCCGTATACTGCTCATACAGACGCTCAAGCATGTAGAAGGTTGAGTTCCAACGTGTTACCACCTCCTGGATGAGTGCTTTCACTGGCATTTTACGTTGATATAGCAGGCTCCTCAGCTGCTTCCGGGCCTTAAAAGAATGGCTGAAATGCTTGCATATTTTTCGGCAGTTGTCCAATACACTGTACGCTGCACTGGCTTTATTAGCCAAGAATTTTTGGACAACCAGGTTTATACAGTGCGCCAAACACGGCACTCTGAAATAGTAACCGTCCCTCATGGCCTTAACTATATTGGCGCCATTGTCCGTGGAAACATAACCAACCCGGCGTTTTAGTGGGGACAGCCAGTTAAGGACCTTTGTGTTAAAGACATCCAAAATGTTTTCTGCTGTGTGACGTTTCTCCAAACCAAACATGGCTAGTGTTGCATGTTTCCGAGCAGCTTTAAAAACAATGTTCGTGTCAACACCTGTGTTTAGCTTTGCTTTAGCCCCTGAAAAAGAGACCCAGTGTGCAGTGATGCACATGTAATCAGCGCCTGCGCCACTGGTCCACATGTCTGTTGTCAGATGTATAGTGTGAACAGCACTCTTCTGCAAAGCTTCCCCAATCACCTTCAGAACATCTTCATGTAGTGCTGGAACCGCAACTCGGGCAAAATAGAACCGGCTAGGAACCTTCCATTTAGGGCAGAGCGCTGCCACTAATTCTAGAAAACCAACCCCTTCTACAAAAGAAAAAGGGAGAAGGTCCAGAGCTAGCATTTTAGCCAGCTTAGTGTTATACAGACGCGTCATTGGGTGGTTGCGTTCATATTGCGCTTCTGTAAACAACATCTTTTTAATGTTGCCCTGGACCAAGGATTTACGGGATGATGATGATATCTTCGACCCAGTTACGCTCGCTGATGAACTTTTCCGCATTGATGTCTCATTCTCTCCCACACTCTTAGTGTGGCTCACATGGGGTGTGCTGCTGACAGGGGTACTGGGTGTAAGTGAAGTGTTTGAATCGTCTTCTTCCTCCTCGTCATTATCAGATGAAACAGCATTACGTGCAATTCCGGCTTCCTCGATCGCCTGTAGGTGCGCAAACCATTTGACAGTGTGCTTTCTTTCAAGATGACCTCTCTGGCCTCCGGTACCATAGTTGGAACCCAACTTACCACGACTAACTCGAAGCTTACACATGCTACAAATGGCTATGGTTTCATTTTTTGGGCAAACACTAAAGAAGTCCCAAACTGCAGACTTGAAATGTCTTTGGGGGCCGGAGGAGGCGGCGATACTGTTGGTGGTGGTCCTGCTGCTAATGCCAGATGAAGTGGAGGATGTGGATTG
Source organism: Lissotriton vulgaris (assembly GCF_964263255.1). NCBI lineage: Eukaryota > Metazoa > Chordata > Amphibia > Caudata > Salamandridae > Lissotriton > Lissotriton vulgaris. The sequence goes on from NC_141691.1 coordinate 783,361,201, forward strand.
CCGAACTTCAGTACGTTTTGCACTTTCACCACCACGAATTGAGGTCGAGGACGAGGTGGGTACCTTCTTGCGAGGAAGAAATATGGAAGCGGTAGGTTTTGGTGTACTACTTAACTCCAAATCTAATGATTCCATTTCCATTGCCTCCTCACCGACATCATCATCACGCTCAGCAGCTTCTCGGGATAGGGTCAAAATGTCTCTTTGCTGCATGCCCGGTGGGGCTGCAGTGACCTTTGTGATGACTGGCTCGTCGTCATCGTGAGAGGCTTCATCACCAGCAGTATCTGTCACTTCTTGTTGAGCCTCATCACACTCCATAGGTATGAGTTTTTGGACGACCTTCCTTTTACGCTCAGGTACCTGTGTCAGATCATGGTGTGCCTCACTGTCAGACCGCAGTTGTGGTTCCCAAGACAGATCACTTGCATCAGAACGAGGTGGGCTTGAAGAAGATGTAGACACCCCCCTTGATCTTTTCCTTGCTAGGGATGTGGAAGACAATGAATGATCATCAGCAGGAGTGGCTTCCAATGATACCTCGGCTTCATTGTCGATTTCCTGATGTGCCCCTACTTCGGGAGGAACAACTATTGTGGGCACTTGTGAACCTCCATGCACCTTTGCTTGCGCATCTCCTTTTGCTGCCTCTCCTTCCACATGTACTTGGGCGTGTACTTGCACATGGTGTTGTTGTTGCGGCTGTGGTTGTTCAACACTTGTCAGATGAGTTACAACAACCTGTGTTGATTCAGGGACATTGCTGCTACTTTCTTGCGATGAGCCAACATCACTGGTCGATGGTGATTGGAGAAGTACACTGACTGCCTCTGAAGCACTCAAGGGCTTTGACTTAAGTTGGCGTGGTGGTGGAGGCACTGAACCCAATGGAGCAGGGGTGCTGCTCCCAGCTTGTTCCCCAGCAGATCCTGCTGCTGCAGGCGTACTTTTTTTTTTTCTCCCAAAAAACGTGGCGGGTGGCACACCAGCCTCCTTGGTAACTTGCTTCTTCTGCTCCTTACTAGCAACTTTCTTGCTAGAGGAGCTACGGAGACCTTTCTTTGGGGCCATCTTCTTCAGAGCAGGTCAGACAGCAGGCCGCAGTTGCACGAATTGTAGAGTTGTCTGAGGCCAGACGTGACGTCGCGTGACGTTATGCTGCACACACACACCGCTGCAGGACTTCTTCCTGGCACTGATGGTTCTCTTGAGTCTTGTGCACCTAAAAAAAATGGAAGACAGAGGAACATCAGTTCAGTTATACAGCACAAAAAAATCAAAAAACACTGCAAAATCAGCACAATCCCAATCCATCTATGCCCTCCATAATGTTTAAATTCAAGACAACCCACAGAAAGACTAGGCCCATGCAAGACTCACTACCCCTGGGCATAAATAAAGGTTGAAAAGTAGGCAAAATGGTTGCAGGCCTAACAACAAAGCCTGCATTCAAAATGGCCACTTGCCTGCCAGCACATGGCCAGTGCCTGTAGCTGCACTCAAAATGGCCACCAGCCACATGGCCTGTCCCTCCCCATGAACACCCCCAAAAATCGAAAAACACTGCAAAATCAGCACAATCCCATTCCATCCATGCCCTCCATGATGTTTAAGTTCAAGACAACCCACAGAAAGACAAGGCCCATGCAAGACTCACTACCCCTGGGCATACATAAAGGTTGAAAAGTAGGCAAAATAGTTGGAGGCCTAACAACAAAGCCTGCATTCAAAATGGCCACTTGCCTGCCAGCACATGGCCAGTGCCTGTAGCTGCACTCAAAATGGCCACCAGCCACATGGCCTGTCCCTCCCCATGAACACCCCCAAAAATCGAAAAACACTGCAAAATCAGCACAATCCCATTCCATCCATGCCCTCCATGATGTTTAAGTTCAAGACAACCCACAGAAAGACTAGGCCCATGCAAGACTCACTACCCCTGGGCATAAATAAAGGTTGAAAAGTAGGCAAAATGGTTGGAGGCCTAACAACAAAGCCTGCATTCAAAATGGCCACTTGCCTGCCAGCACATGGCCAGTGCCTGTAGCTGCACTCAAAATGGCCACCAGCCACATGGCCTGTCCCTCCCCATGAACACCCCCAAAAATCGGAAAACACTGCAAAATCAGCACAATCCCATTCCATCCATGCCCTCCATGATGTTTAAGTTCAAGACAACCCACAGAAAGACTAGGCCCATGCAAGACTCACTACCCCTGGGCATAAATAAAGGTTGAAAAGTAGGCAGAATGGTTGGAGGCCTAACAACAAAGCCTGCATTCAAAATGGCCACTTGCCTCCCAGCACATGGCCAGTGCCTGTAGCTGCACTCAAAATGGCCACCAGCCACATGGCCTGTCCCTCCCCATGAACACCCCCAAAAATCGGAAAACACTGCAAAATCAGCACAATCCCATTCCATCCATGCCCTCCATGATGTTTAAGTTCAAGACAACCCACAGAAAGACTAGGCCCATGCAAGACTCACTACCCCTGGGCATAAATAAAGGTTGAAAAGTAGGCAAAATGGTTGGAGGCCTAACAACAAAGCCTGCATTCAAAATGGCCACTTGCCTGCCAGCACATGGCCAGTGCCTGTAGCTGCACTCAAAATGGCCACCAGCCACATGGCCTGTCCCTCCCCATGAACACCCCCAAAAATCGAAAAACACTGCAAAATCAGCACAATCCCATTCCATCCATGCCCTCCATGATGTTTAAGTTCAAGACAACCCACAGAAAGACTAGGCCCATGCAAGACTCACTACCCCTGGGCATAAATAAAGGTTGAAAAGTAGGCAGAATGGTTGGAGGCCTAACAACAAAGCCTGCATTCAAAATGGCCACTTGCCTCCCAGCACATGGCCAGTGCCTGTAGCTGCACTCAAAATGGCCACCAGCCACATGGCCTGTCCCTCCCCATGAACACCCCCAAAAATCGGAAAACACTGCAAAATCAGCACAATCCCATTCCATCCATGCCCTCCATGATGTTTAAGTTCAAGACAACCCACAGAAAGACTAGGCCCATGCAAGACTCACTACCCCTGGGCATAAATAAAGGTTGAAAAGTAGGCAAAATGGTTGGAGGCCTAACAACAAAGCCTGCATTCAAAATGGCCACTTGCCTGCCAGCACATGGCCAGTGCCTGTAGCTGCACTCAAAATGGCCACCAGCCACATGGCCTTTCCCTCCCCATGAAAACCCCCAAAAATCGGAAAACACTGCAAAATCAGCACAATCCCATTCCATCCATGCCCTCCATGATGTTTAAGTTCAAGACAACCCACAGAAAGACTAGGCCCATGCAAGACTCACTACCCCTGGGCATAAATAAAGGTTGAAAAGTAGGCAGAATGGTTGGAGGCCTAACAACAAAGCCTGCATTCAAAATGGCCACTTGCCTCCCAGCACATGGCCAGTGCCTGTAGCTGCACTCAAAATGGCCACCAGCCACATGGCCTGTCCCTCCCCATGAACACCCCCAAAAATCGGAAAACACTGCAAAATCAGCACAATCCCATTCCATCCATGCCCTCCATGATGTTTAAGTTCAAGACAACCCACAGAAAGACTAGGCCCATGCAAGACTCACTACCCCTGGGCATAAATAAAGGTTGAAAAGTAGGCAAAATGGTTGGAGGCCTAACAACAAAGCCTGCATTCAAAATGGCCACTTGCCTCCCAGCACATGGCCAGTGCCTGTAGCTGCACTCAAAATGGCCACCAGCCACATGGCCTGTCCCTCCCCATGAACACCCCCAAAAATCGAAAAACACTGCAAAATCAGCACAATCCCATTCCATCCATGCCCTCCATGATGTTTAAGTTCAAGACAGCCCACAGAAAGACTAGGCCCATGCTAGACTCAAATACCCCTGGTGAAAAGGCCACAAGTACAGCCCCAAAAAACGAAAATCACTAAAAAATCACCACAATCCAATGCCATCCATGCCCTCCATGATGTTTACATTAAAGAGACCCCACAGAAAGACTCAGTCCATGCACCACTCACTACCCATGGGCAAAAGGCCCCAACAGCAGCCAAAAAAATCGAAAAACACACTAAAATCAGCACAATCCCATGCCATCCATGCCCTCCATGATGTTCACATTAAAGAGACCCCTCAGAAAGACTCAGTCCACCCACCACAGAGTACCCCTGGGCAAAAGGCCCCAAAACAGCCCAAAAATCGAAAATTCCCAAATTTTTGTTGCAGCAACTGTAATGCCCCAAACAAACTTACTTGTAAAATTTATAATCCAACAATGATCCAAAGAAAGTCAAAAAGGCCTCAAATCCAAATATCCAGCAGCATCCACAAAAAGTATTCCTTCCAGCTCCAGACCCAAATGAAAAGTGACCAGGAGATGGACAAAGCACTGGGAGGAGCCTGCTGGACAGGAACAGGAAGTTGAAGACTGTGGGGCACTTCCTTCCTCCCACCCCCCTCCCCCCTCCCCAAAATGGACTCCTCGCTAAAAAAGTGCAGGCAAATGTCAACCTAAGGAGTTATTCAGATAAAAATCATCATTTAAAGAAGGTTTATGCTGCTTGCTGGTGGATTTCTTGTGCAGAATTGCAAATTTTATATTTTCGTTTGTGCGAGATTCTTGCTGCTCGCCGCATCTGAAATCTCGCAATTGCGAAGTACCGCGAGACGTGATCTCGCTGTACTCGCGTTGACAAACTCTCGCTCGCAAGCCGCGATGACGTAATCGCGCTCGCCAAATCCCGCGGGATCACACAGCAAGATCCAAAATGGTGAAGCACTCGCAAACTATCGAGAAAAACAACCCGGCAAACGATGATAAACGCCGCGCGCCGCAAAAATTGTATCACCAGCGCCGCGCGCCGCAAAAAAAATCCGCTGCGTGCGAATTTGCGGATTTTGCGAGAAATTCGCAAATCTCGCGGATTGCGAATTTCCCGAAAATCCGCAAAATCCGCGAGCGTAACGGATTTTCCGCCCATGCTTACCACTACGTTGTATTTTCCAAAATGCAAAATGTCCTTGGACTCACTGTTTGCCAATATACCATGATGATTGATGATGAGTGTTGATGATCAAAGTTAAGTAATATATCTTTTTCCTTTACAGTCACTCACTGGGATGGATGGATCATCATCGTCGGTTTACGGAAGAACTATGGCCAATTCGGGAGTGGCAAACAGGTAAACCAGTCAACAACAACTACTACAGCAGAACTATATGTCTGTCTAGTCGTGGTATGGAGTGGTCGAGGCAGTGTAGTGTTGTTTTGCCAGCGAGAGTCCAGACAGCAGTTCATGTAAAATTGGGGTTATGTGGCTTGCTGCATACAATTAGATATGCTTTGTCTGTCTGTGTCAAAGAGCTTAGGTATGCTAAATCAGGTTGCTTTACTTAGTGGTGCCTTCCTTGACCTGTCTGCATGGCCCTGGCCTGCTGTGTGCTACATATAAGAATGTATCAAAAATCTGTTCCGCTCGCAAAATTTGCGGATTTTCGGCAAATTCTCAATCCTCGAATCTCGCAAAATTGCCAAAAATTTGCAAATTCGCGAGCGGGTGGATTTAATTTTTTTAGGCCAGCTCATTGTAGGGTTGAGGGCTAGATTTGAGGGAATTTTGGTGTTTTTTAGGGTTTAGGGCTGTTTTGGAGGTTCAGTGCCGTTTACTAGGGTTTTTGGGTTGAATTTGGTAGGGTTCCCGGAGTCTAGGGCTCAGGGCCCAATGAAGGCTCGTTCATAATGATGTTGGCAAGGTTTTAGGGGGGTTTGGCATTTTTGATCCAGAATTGGCCGAATTTTGGCCTTTTTTGGTGTTTTGCTCGCGCGTGTTTTGGTGAAAAGTTGTACACCTTCCAGTTGATCAATGTTGTTCTGCTTTGCTGAGATTCTTGGGAATCACTGGAACAAGTGTCCTGGTAAGTTTCAAGAGGATCGAAGTAGTGCAACGCTGAAAACAGCAATTTTTTGGTAAGGAGCAATTTGCCATGTTATCCAACGGGCGGTTTGGGGGCACAAGGAGAAAGTGTGTTTGGGGTGTTCCAGATGAGCTTGGGGAACAGGGCTTCTGTGACTTGTAGGGAGCAGGAATTGGTGGTTGTGCAGGAAATCTGGGAGGAATCGATTGATAGGAAGGGTGTGTTTAGGCAAATTCCACAAATGGAAACCGCTGCCATAGGCACCCATGTTCATTTTCGATTATTGCGTGTTTTCAGGGTGCGATTGGAGGGTGTTGTAGGTGGTCGTTACTGGATTTGCTTAGCTGGGATGAGAGTTGGGAATGTCTAATTTTGATTGCAAGTGGTTTCAAGAAAATCCATGGTGGAAAAGGAGTCTTTTGGGCCTAGTTTCAGAGTGCGTTTTGGCACGATTTTAAGGCCTGTGCGAGGTCGCGGTAATGCACATTTTTGGAAGGGTAATGTGCGGTGTTCGAGATTATTGGCAGTGGGTTTAGGGGTCTGGGAGAGAAGGTCCAATTTTGTGTCAAAATAGCAGTTTGGTCGTAAGTTGAGGGGAAAGGGGTATTTGGGCCTGTTTCTGAGTTGCATTTTTGCAATTGGCTTACATTGGCGGCCTGCAAGGTAGCAGTATTGCATGTTTTTGGGTGGCTTTTTGGGGGTGCTCTAGATTTTTGGGAGTGGGTTTAGGAGTCTTGGAGGACTGCTGGGAAGGTTTAATTTTGTGTCAAAATAGCAGTTTGGTCGTAGGTTGAGGGGAAAGGGGAATTTAGGCCTATTTCTGAGGTGCATTTTTGCCATAGGCTTACATTGGCGGCCTGCTAGGTAGCAGTATTGCATGTTTTTGGGGGGCTATTTGGGGGTGTTCTAGATTTTTGGGAGTGGGTTTACTGGTCTGGGAGCACTTTTGGGAAGGTCTAATTTTGTGTCAAAACAGCAGTTTAGTCGTACGTTGAGGGGAAAGGGGAAATTTGGGCCTGTTCCTGAGGTGCATTTTTGCCACTGGCAAACATTGGAGGTCTGCGAGGTAGCTGTATTGCATGTTTTTAGGGGGCTATTTGGGGGTGTTCTAGATTTTTGAGAGTGGGTTTAGGGGTCTGGGAGCATTGCCGGGAAGGTCTAATTTTGTGTCAAAACAGCAATTTGGTCGTATGTTGAGGGGAAAGGGGAATTTGGGCTTATTTCTGAGGTGCATTTTTGCCATTGGCTTACATTGGCGGCCTGCGAGGTTGCAGTATTGCATGTTTTTGGGGGGCTATTTGGGGGTGTTCTAAATTTTTGGGAGTGGGTTTAGGGATCTGGGAGCACTGCTGGGAAGGTCTACTTTTTTGTCAAAACATCAGTTTGGTCGTAGGTTGAGGGGAAAGGGGAATTTGGGATTGTTTCTGAGGGGCATTTTTGCCATTGGCTTACATTGGCGGCCCGCGAGGTAGCAGTATTGCATGTTTTTGGAGGGCTATTTGGGGCTGTTCTATATTTTTGGGACAGGGTTTAGGGGTCTGGGAGCACGGCTGGGAAGGTCTAATTTTGTGTCAAAATAGCAGTTTGGTCATAGGTTGAGGGGAAATGGGAATTTGGGCCTGTTTCTGAGGTGCATTTTTGCCTTTGGCTTACATTGGCGGCCTGCAAGGCAGCAGTATTGCATGTTTTTGGGGGGCTATTTGGGGGTGTTCTACATTTTTGGGAGTGGGTTTAGGAGTCTGGGAGTACTGCTGGGAAGGTCTAAGTTTGTGTCAAGATAGCAGTTTGGTCGTAGGTTGAGGGGAAATGGGAATTTGAGCCTGTTTCTGAGGTGCATTTTTGCCTTAGGCTTATATTGGCGGCCCGCGAGGTAGCAGTATTGCATGTTTTTGGAGGGCTATTTGTGGCTATTCTATATTTTTGGGACAGGGTTTAGGGGTCTGGGAGCACGGCTGGGAAGGTCTAGTTTTGTGTCAAAATAGCAGTTTGGTCGTAGGTCCTGGGGAAAGGGCAATTTGGGCCTGTTTCTGAGGTGCATTTTAGCCATTGGCTTACATTGGCGGCCTGCGAGGTAGCAGTATTGCATGTTTTTGGGGGGCTATTTGGGGGTGTTCTAGATTTTTGGCAGTGGGTTTAGGGGTCTGGGAGCACTGCTGGGAAGGTCTTACTTTGTGTCAAAATAGCAGTTTGGTCGTAGGTTGAGGGGAAAGGGGAATTTGGGCCTGTTTCTGAGGTGCATTTTTGCCATTGGCTTACATTGGCGGCCTGCAAGGCAGCAGTATTGCATGTTTTTTGGGGGCTATTTGGGGGTGTTCTACATTTTTGGGAGTGGGTTTAGGAGTCTGGGAGTACTGCTGGGAAGGTCTAAGTTTGTGTCAAGATAGCAGTTTGGTCGTAGGTTGAGGGGAAATGGGAATTTGGGCCTGTTTCTGAGGTGCATTTTTGCCTTTGGCTTACATTGGTGGCCTGCTAGGTAGCAGTATTGCATGTTTTTGGGGGGCTATTTGGGGGTGTTCTGGATTTTTAGGAGTGAGTTTAGTGGTCTGGGAGCACTGCTGGGAAGGTCTAATTTTGTGTCAAAACAGCAGTTTGGTCCTAGGTTGAGGGGAAGGGGAATTTGGGCCTGTTTCTGAGGTGCATGCTCGCCATTGGCTTACATTGGCGGCCTGAGAGATAGCAGTATTGCATGTTTTTGGGGGGCTATTTGAGGGTGGTCTAGATTTTTGGGAGTGGGTTTAGGGGTCTGGGAGAACTGCTGGAATGGTCTAATTTTGTGTCAAAACAGCAGTTTGGTCGTAGGTTGAGGGGAAAGGGGAATTTGGGCCTGTTTCTGAGGTGCATGTTTGCCATTGGCTTACATTGGTGGCCTGCGAGGTAGCAGTATTGCATGTTTTTGGGGAGCTATTTGGTAGTGTTCTAGATTTTTGGGAGTGGGTTTAGGGGTCTGGGAGCACTGCTGGGAAGGTCTTATTTTGTGTCAAAATAGCAGTTTGGTCGTAGGTTGAGGGGAAAGGGTAAGTTGGGCCTGTTTCTGAGGTGCATTTTTGCCATTGTCTTACATTGGCAGCCTGCGAGGTAGCAGTATTGCATGTTTTTGGGGGGCTATTTGGGGGCGTTCTAGATTTTTGAGAGTGGGTTTAGGAGTCTGAGAGCACAGCCGGGAAGTCTAATTTTGTGTCAAAATAGCACATTGGTCTTAGGTTGAGGGGGAAGGGGAATTTGGGCCTGTTTCTGAGGTGCATTTTTGCCGTTGGCTTACACTGGCGGCCTGCAAGGTAGCAGTATTGCATGTTTTGGGGGGCTATTTGGGGGTGTTCTAGATTTTTGGGAGTGGGTTTAGGAGTCTGGGAGGACTGCTGGGAAGGTCTAATTGTTTGTCAAAATAGCAGTTTGGTCGTAGGTTATGGGGAATTTGGGCCTGTTTCTGAGGTGCATTTTTGCCATTGGCTTATATTGGCGGCCTGCAGTATTGCATGTTTTTGGGGGGCTATTTGGGGGTTTTCTATATTTTTGGGAGTGGGTTTAGTGGTCTGGTAGCACTGCTGGAAAGGTCTAATTTTGTGTCAAAACAGCAGTTTGGTTGTAGGTTGAGGGGAAAGGGGAAATTTGGGCTTGTTTCTGAGGTGCATTTTTGCCGTTGGCTTACATTGGCGGCCTGCGTGGTAATAGTATTGCATGTTTTTCGGGGGCTATTTGGGGGTGTTCTAGATTTTTGGGAGTGGGTTTAGGGGTCTGGGAGCACTGCTGGGAAGGTCTAATTTTGTGTCAAAATAGCAGTTTGGTCGTAGGTTAAGGGGAAAGGGTAATTTATTTATTTATTATAAGTTTTGTATAGCGCTAGCTGGACCCGGGGGTATCAGAGCGCTTCACATCGGGAAAAACAAAGTGCCTTGATGGCGAAGAAAGTTTGATAGCTGTGCAGTTCAAGAGGATAACAAAACAACAAGAACATACAGATCATAATGATTACAAGAGTTCGTGGAACTATGAGCATCCCCTTACAGTTCAGGTGTCCTCCAGGAAGAGGGCTTTGAGTAAAGTCGTGAATGTAGGGAAGTGGGCTGTCATTCTGATGTGGGAAGGGATGGCGTTCCATATCCTGGGAGCATTACCTGCAAAGCATTTGCTTAGAGTTTTGCGTTTTCGCGCTTTCAACGGGATGAGAAGAAGCGTGTTGGAGCATCTGAGGGTCCTGGATTGGCCAGCCCTTTTGAGTTTCGCAGCCAGGTATTCTGGTTTTGCCTGTGTGGAGGGATTTGTGTGTAAGGCATGCTGTTCGAAAGTTTGCTCGTTGTTCAATAGGGAGCCATTTCAGATCCTTGAGCGCCGGGGAGATGTGGTCGAATTTCTTGGTTCCTGTGACCATTCTAGCTGCGGCATTGAGGGTGGTTTTCAGGGGGCCAAGGTGTGATTTGGCTGAGCCGGTCAGGGTTGCGATTCCATAGTCAATTCTGGAGAGCACCAGAGCTTGAGTGGCCTGTTGGAGGTCCTTGGGAGGCAGGAAAGGTTTTATTTTGTAGAGAAGTTTCAGGCCTGTTTCTGAGGTGCATTTTTGCCATTGGCTTACATTGGCGACCTGCAAGGTAGCAGTATTGCATGTTTTTGTGGGGCTATTTGGGGGTGTTCTAGATTTTTGGGAGTGGATTTAGGAGTCTGGGAGCACTGCTGGGAAGGTCTAATTATGTGTCAAAATAGCAGTTTGGTCGTAGGTTAAGGGGAAAGGGTAATTTGGGCCTGTTTCTGAGGTGCATTTTTGCCATTGGCTTACGTTGGCGACCTGCAAGGTAGCAGTATTGCATGTTTTTGGGGGGCTATTTGGGGGTGTTCTAGATTTTTGGGAGTGGATTTAGGAGTCTGGGAGCACTGCAGGGAAGGTCTACTTTTTTGTCAAAATAGCAGTTTGGTCATAGATTGAGTGGAAAGGGGAATTTGGGCCTGTTTCTGAGGTGCATTTTTGCCATTGACTTACATTGGCGGCCTGCGACGTAATAGTATTGCATGTTTTTGGGGGGCTATTTGGGGGCGTTCTAGATTTTTGAGAGTGGGTTTAGGAGTCTGGGAGCACTGCTGGGAAGGTCTTATTTTGTGTCAAAATAGCAGATTGGTCGTAGGTTGAGGGGAAAGGGGAATTTGGGCCTGTTTCTGAGGTGCATTTTTGCCATTGGCTAATATTGGCGGCCTGCAAGGTAGCAGTATTGCATGTTTTTGGGGGCTATTTGGGGGTGTTCTCGATTTTTGGGAGTGTGTTTAGGAGGCTGGGAAGGTCTAATTTTTTGTCAAAATAGCAGGTTGGTCGTAGGTTGAGGGGAAAGGGGAATTTGGGCCTGTTTCTGAGGTGCATTTTTGCCATTGACTTACATTGGCGGCCTGCGACGTAATAGTATTGCATGTTCTTGGGGGCTATTTGGGGGTGTTCTAGATTTTTGGGAGTGGGTTTAGGAGTCTGGGAGCACTGCTGGGAAGGTCTAATTTTGTGTCAAAATTGCAGCTTGAACTTAGGCTGAGGGGAAAGGGGAATTTGGGCTTGTTTCTGAGGTACATTTTTGCCATTGGCTTACATTGGCGGCCTGCAAGGTAGCAGTATTGCATGTTTTTGGGGGCTATTTGGGGGTGTTCTCGATTTTTGGGAGTGTGTTTAGGAGGCTGGGAAGGTCTAATTTTTTGTCAAAATAGCAGGTTGGTCGTAGGTTGAGGGGAAAGGGGAATTTGGGCCTGTTTCTGAGGTGCATTTTTGCCATTGGCTAATATTGGCGGCCTGCTAGGTAGCGGTATTGCATGTTTTTGGGGGCTATTTGGTGGTGTTCTAGATTTTTGGGAGTGGGTTTAGTGGTCTGGGAGCACTGCTAGGAAGGTCTAATTTTGTGTCAAAACAGCAGTTTGGTCGTAGGTTGAGGGGAAAGGGGAAATTTGGGCTTGTTTCTGAGGTGTATTTTTGCCATTGGCTAATATTGGAGGCCTGCGAGGTAGCTGTATTGCATGTTTTTTGGGGGCTATTTGGGGGTGTTCTAGATTTTTGGGAGTGGGTTTAGTGGTCTGGGAGCACTGCTGGCAAGGTATAATTTTGTGTCAAAACAGCAGTTTGGTCGTGGATTGAGGGGAAAGGGGAATTTGGTCCTGTTTCTGAGGTGCATGTTTGCCTTTGGTTTACATTGGAGGCCTGCGAGGTAGCAGTATTGCATGTTTTTGGGGGGGCTCTTTGGGGGTGTTCTCGATTCTTGGGAGTGGGTTTAGGGGTCTGGGAGCACTGCTAGGAATGTCTAATTTTGTGTCACAACAGCAGTTTGGTTGTCGGGTGAGGGGAGGGGAAAGGGGAATTTGGGCTTGTTTCTGAGGTGCATTTTTGCTATTGGCTAACATTGGCGGCCTGCGAGGTAGCTGTATTGCATGTCTTTGGGGGGCTATTTGGGGGTGTTCTAAATTTTTGGGAGTGGGTTTTGGGGTCTGGGAGCACTGCTGGGAAGTTCTAATTTTGTGTCAAAACAGCGGTTTGGTCGTAGGTTGAGGGCAAAGGGGAATTTGGACCTGTTTCTGAGGTGCATTTTTGCCATTGGCTTACATTGGCAGCCTGTGAGGTAGCAGTATTGCATGTTTTTGCGGGGCTATTTGCGAGTGTTCTAGATTTTTGGGAGTGGGTTTAGGGGTCTGGGAGCTCTGCTGGGAAGGTCTAGTTTTGTTTCAAAATAGCAGTTTGGTCGTAAGTTGAGGGGAAAGTAAAATTTGGGACTGTTTCTAAGGTGCATTTTTGCCATTGGCTTACATATGCGGCCTGCGAGGTAGGAGTATTGCATGTTTTTGGGGGGCTATTTGGGGGTGTTCTAGATTTTTGGGAGTGGGTTTAGGAGTCTGGGAGCACTGCTGGGAAGGTCTAATTTTGTGTCAAAATAGCAGTTTGGTCGTAGATTGAGGGTAAAGGGGAATTTGGGCCAGTTTCTGAGGTGCATTTTTGCCATTGCCTTACATTGGCGGCCTGTGAGGTTGCAGTATTGCATGTTTTTGGGGGTCTATTTGGGGGTGTTCTAGATTTTGGGAGTGGGTTTAGGGATCTGGGAGCACTGCTGGGAATGTCTAATTTTGTGTCAAAATAGCAGTTTGGTCATAGGATAAGGGGAAAGGGGATTTTGGGCCTTTTTCCGGGGTGCATTTTTGCTATTTGCTTACAATGGCGGCCTGCAAGGTAGCAGTATTGCATGTTTTTGGGGGGTGTTCTAGATTTTGCGAGCGGGTTTAGGGGTCTGGGAGCACTGCTGGGAAGGCCTAATTTTGTGTCAAAATAGCAGTTTGGTCGTACGTTGAGGGGAAAGGGGAATTTGGGCCTGTTTCTGAGGTGCATTCTTGCCATTGGCTTACATGGGCGGCCTGCAAGGTAGCAGTATTGCATGTTCTTGGGGGCTATTTGGGGGTGTTCTAGATTTTTGGGAGTGGGTTTAGGAGTCTGGGAGCACTGCTGGGAAGGTCTAATTTTGTGTCAAAATTGCAGCTTGAACTTAGGCTGAGGGGAAAGGGGAATTTGGGCTTGTTTCTGAGGTACATTTTTGCCATTGGCTTACATTGGCGGTCTGCGAGGTAGTATTATTGCATGTTTTTGGGGGGCTATTTGGGGGTGTTCTAGATTTTTTGGGATGGGTTTAGGGGCTTGGGAGGCACGGTAGGAAGGTTTAATTTAGGGGAAACATAGTAGTTTGTCTGTAAGTTGAGGGGAAAGGTGAATTGGCCCTGTTTCTAAGGTGCATTTCGACCCATAGTCTAACATTGCCGGTAATGCGTTATTGCACATGTCACTAGAGACAACCCTTCTGGCACTTTACGCAGCTGTAGTGTAGGAAAAGCATTATACATTTACCCAACGAGGTAGCACTTACTGGATTAGCCAGTAGAAAGAAGTCCAGTAATAGTTAGTCAAATCGCCCAAAAATCCGCAAGTTTGCGTGAAAACCCGTGAATTCGCGTTTTGTTTTGCGATTTCTTGCAAATTCCTGGACCGCAGATCCGCAAATTCGCCCATATTTACACTATCCTTGAAAAGAAGACTCAGAGTACGCACTTTCGTAATGATGCTTATATGTAAAACTGTTGCATCTGAAACTGAAAGTGTTATTTTTGCACTACACAGCGTACCTTATATTTTTTTCTCTATGGTGTTTTAATATCACTTCCTGTTGTTCCATCAAAAATTACAGGCCGGCTTTTACCCTGTGCAATGGGAAAAACAATTAACTCAGGCTTACCATTAGTGATCCGCAATTCCGCATCAGGCAGGCAAAGGACAGTGTGTCTGGTAACCAAGATTGATTGACGAAGCGTCAGATGGAATGGAGAAGTACCGCGAATAAGAGTAATGGCTGGATGCATGCAACTTCCCAAATTTAACAGGACAACTACAACATACAGTTACAGTATCCTCTTCACTTCTCCTTATCTTTTAAATAATGTTATTGTTGTGAAGGTCTATGAGTGTGACTCTGTGCATTTGTTTGCTCTCTGCTTCAAATTCATCCCTCCAGCCATTGTATACGTTTTTCTTTGCTATTTTAAAACTAATTTAATGTACTAAGTGTTGTGTATTCTCTGAGGGCAGATAGGCAAGAGAAATTGCATAATTACCGCAGCCCTGTACTGTCACATTATTTCTTCATAGTTAGTAAGTTGTAGAAAGTACTACTTAGTTTAAGTAACCTAACCATCCATTTAGCAAACAACTTCATGCATGCAGTAGTGCATGCAGTTCCTTTATGTCCCTTAAAAGATTTATGGATATCTTCGTATCCAAAGATTTGTTTATCTTCATTTGTTGTTTGTCCATGGTGTGTTTTTTTTTCCTCTCTCCACAAAACATTTTCAAAAAACCCCATTCCCATCCAATTTTCACACCCTAACCCTCTTCCGCTGGGCTGTGTGGTTTTCATTGAGCTGTGACTAAATGATAACAAGAATTCCACACACTTGCTGGGGAGGATAAGGTGAAAGAAACCTCCTCAAAGCAATTTTAAGGCAGCTAGATGAATCCTAGTATATTGTAATTTCTCCTTAAAAAAACAACAATGAGTATTTTAAAATACATTCTGAATTTCATGCCCGCCATCGATTGCATCCATCGTCAACATCATCCTCCTACATGTCTAGAAGACTTGTTACGATGCTGTGTCACTGTTCTTGTTGTAGCCATAACATCCATGCCATTTTTTTCCCATACTTATCTTCAGCATTGCTTAGGCTACAAATATACTGTTCCTTCTAATACTCCTCTCAGGCCACTCAATGTCTCATTTTTTCCCTTTGTTTTTCATGTGTTGCTACTGCTAGTGTGGTACCACTCCTACTACCACCACAACAATGGAATTTCTGTCCTGGATGGATTTCATGGGGAACCGTAATCGCCATTTGCCATGCAGCCAGCGCTGTGCCTAGCTCTATTCTCAAACATGAATCACAGGTAAGATAAGCATTTATTTAGGGGAGGTATAATAATTGGCTAGGACTCGGAGGTGAGACTGACAGTAGTACTAGTAGGCCAATTGAATTCACTAACTCTGTTAGTGGCACTTTTGTCCATTTTTGGACGTTTTAGATAATTCATGCTAGTAAGTTTGAGGAAACGAATGTGCAGTAACCCCCGACCACCACCCCACAAAATAATATGAACGTGCACACTATGTTGAAGTATGTAAAATAAATAATTATATATTATTTACCCGAACAAATATAAACTAGTCCCAAAGGCCCAAACCACCCCCCTCCCTAACCCCAACAATTGTCCATTTCAAATGTCCCGCGAAAAGTCCCAAAGAAACTACCAACTCCCGATTCCCACCCCCCAACAGTCTTTAAAAAAGGGGCAAGGGACACAGTCACTTCCGGCGGTGTCCTGTGGACAGGTGGTCCCGCAGCTCTTTGCGGAGGTCCCGGAGCTGTTGCTGCTGCTTCTCCACCTTGTGCTCCAGGTAGTCTACTTGGCGGTGTAGGGTGTGCAGGCGTGCCATCCAGGCTCTGGGGGGGCAGCTGCTGGTGTTGTTGCAGCTGAACAGCGGCGGCGGGAGGCTTTCAGACCACGGCGCCGTGCTGGAGGCTGCTGGCTGGTGGGCCCGGGGGCACTGGAGGAGGATGCAGCTGTTGCCACCTCCTCCTCCTGTCCCCGAGCCCACAGCCGGCGATATTCAGCACAAATGGCCTCCAGCTTCCGGGCCCTGGCCCGGACAGCCATCTCCTTTCGGGTGAGCTTTTTTGGAGCATCTATATGAAGAAAGAAAGAAAAATACTGTAACCAATACTCTTTAACAATAACACAAAATAATTCAACAGAAAGTTGTCTCACAGTAACACTAGCAATTTACAAACACAGTACATCAGTCTTCTTCTTTTTCTCTCTAGCGAAAGAAATTACTTGTCCGTGATCTTGTGGTAGCCGGCATAATGCCATCTCAGTCAGCTTGCACCCAAGAAAAACAGACACAAGCCATGATGACGCAGACACGCATTACTTTAAGCAGTACATGCAGGTGGGGATAGGGAAGCTCTTACTTTTCTATACGGGTGGCACTGGCCATACGCGGTTACATCAAGGGCTACTGCTCAATGTAATTTATATTTCGCACTGCCCCCCCCTCCCGGGCCTTCAGTACTACAAAAAGAAAATGAAGATTATTAATTTCTGATCATGTATCCAGCCGATCACATGATCTTTGCTTATATGATGGATAACTTTAGGTGCTTTGTTGTGATAGATTAAGTGAACAACAGCGATAGTCCACCCATGTTTGATACAGCTGAAAGAAAATTATTAACATAGGGAGTGAGTGTGGTAACCATAATTGCCGGAGGAAGGGATTTGACTTGATATAATTGTCAACTATGCAATACATACACAATATATGCTGTGCTTGCAAAGTAAACTACTGTACTGTTACATTAGGCAAGGGAGAGTTTCAGAACAATCACACATTCTAGTATTTGGATTTCCTCTGCTTTGCTACTCTGGCACGGACATGCTGTTCAAACAAAGTAACACTCTTCATCCACTGAGCGTCTGCTCTACATACACCTCTGCTATTTGTGAGGAAGAAGATACCATCCAGGCTTTCAAAGTCTATCATTCTTCTTAATGTCTTAACTGTACCAACTTTACTTTTTCTCAACAACCAACTAACACCCCTTTCATTTTATTTGGTAAACCACCGTCTTGACTTGCATATGAGTTTCACCCAAATGATATATTGCAATGTATACCACACATGCATTTTTTGATTCACCCACACAGGCAGCCAGTCATCTTTTCTTTCTCCTCCAACCATCCTTGCCTTAAGCAGCCACACATCTGATCCTTCCTATCAGCCACCTTCGCCTGCTTTCAAAAACACGTAACATTCTTTGCAGTCATAAATGTTACGACTCGCTTGTCCTTCCTTTCACCCTAAGTTCTTTCCCTTTTTGTTCATCACATCCCTCAAGTTCATCTGAAATGACTTGACTTCAGGATAAAAGTTTCCCAGCTGAGTTGCAGTCAAATAGAGGGGGCCATTGCTTACTCAAGAACTACCGCCGCTAATGCTATTGCTAAGTCAAGGGTGACTGTCTTCTCCTTGATTGGCAAAAATGTAGTTCTAAATTAGTTACTGCTCTTAACAGTACGGTGTACTTGTACTAGTGTACTGTCTACTGTACAGTACATCATATACTCATTTGCGAGCCTGCTCTAAAATGTCAATAAGTAAGGAGTATAATAACTTACCACCGTCCGCCGCTGCTGAGCCAACCCCCTCAGCTTCTCCATGTGGCACTTGTTGCGCCGCCGTATCCGCCCTTGGAGTGGACCCCTCCGCGCTGCTGGCCCCGGCACTGGTGGTGGGAAGTGCCGCATCCAATGATGTGACGCCTAGAAAAAACATGTCATATTTTTTGGTGCCATACACCACCCCCTATTTCGTCTCGTAATGGAAGAGAAAATGTTAATACATAAACAATTTTTAAATATTGGGACTGAAACAAAGTCACGGTTTTGGGGAGGGTGTTAACTTATATGCTTTCCCATAACATACAACACTTTTTGGCACAACTGATGAATGCTTGCTTTTTAACGTGCAACATGTTTCTAATTACAGACAGAACCACCTACTCCTCATCACCACCTGGAGGACTTGAAGTTCCAAAAAGGTGAGGGCTCCCGAGTCCCGCACAGTAACTTCTGTCTGAGGTATGTGGAAAGTCGAACTGCACTTATCATCAACAATGTCCTATTTCTCTTGTCCATACTTTTGTGTGTGCAGAATAGTCCCTAAAACACTAGCGGTATGGTATGTGCTACTGTCAAATCAAAAAGCCATTACTAGCTTATTCTTGGTGGACATTGACATTTTGTTGTTGGAAATTGTCAAAGCACTAACATTAAGAAGACTGGAATAGACAGCAAGGGCAACCCAGAGGACTACACTCAGTGCCTCTAGAGCTATTGCTGGATCAATGTTTTGTTTAACACCGTTTGCCGACTGGGCAAGCTTAGCTACCTACACAGACCGACTCATAATAATAGTAAATAGTAGTAGCACAGAGAGTGATGGTAGAGAGGCAGGATAAAAATGTAGACACAGTCTACAAGAAGATCAAAGACTATTTTGTAAAAAAAAGAATTAGGAAACAGTTTGGAATGAATAGGAGCTGTAAAAGTTAGGGAAGTATAATTATATTAACAACAGAACAACTTACTGCGGCCAGCAGAAGAGCCTGCAGAGGACCGTTCCTGCCCACTTTGTTCCGCCAGAGTCTGGGGTGTAGCCTGGGAGGTGATGATGATCATGAAATATTTGATTTCTTTGACCACAATCTAAAATTATCTTGGGGAAACAAATTACCAACAATTGCACTACATGTATTGATTGACTTATCTGATCTGGTCAACTAGGATAGATAGTACAGTATTGCTGGATTCGCAGACCGTCTACTTGGAAAGTTATGTAAATCACTAACTAAATCAACAACAAAAAGGTTCTACTACGACTGCCAGCACTCAGCAGCACGCGGCGTGACAGGCACAGTCCGTCATCATGATTGCAGACCACTAAAAAATGTCCTACTACTAAATAACAAGTCATAATATACTCAACCTATCAATCCACCACTATCTCTTCTTAGTGCCAGCAGGAGTACAAAGGAAGGATTAGACTTGAGTCTCTAGTCTCTCTAGCATTACGCAGTTCTGCTCAAATGAGCACAAAGTTGCAAACAAGTAAGCATAGTAGCAATGCCACTGAGCAGACTAGCACCTGCAATCACAGAAGCTATGGTGAAGTAGTGTGGCTCACTGGTTAGAGGCGGCAGACCCGAGAGCAGAGGACGGCCCGGGACCAGGGTTCGATTCCCGGCGCGGCAGGTTTCTGGACCAGGGTCAGCGGACTCGATAATTCTCTCGCCTCGGTGCCCACTCTGATCAGCGATCACACTAGGCAACTCTGGGCATTAGCTTGCCTCATCTTCACTAACGGCCCCACCAGACCGCCGGGGATGCCTGGTCTCACCCTGGAGATACCCAATAAGGGACCATCTCTCAGGGAAGCCAGGAAGGGTTTCGCAGCGGTCGAAGCGCCTTGGGACCCTATGGGTAAGTAGTGCGCTATATAAATGCCTATACATTTACATTTACATATTTAAACATTAATTTACCTGCAATGTAATTGAATCGGCAGCATTCTTGCTCTTCAGGAAAATATATATTAGCAATATTACACAGAGCAGAAGAAAACAAAGTAGTTATTAAATAGCTACTCACCAAGGCCAGAGATCTCCACACCTAGCAGGTAGAGCAGGTCCTGCTCCCGGTCAAGGACGTCTGCCCACCGGTGCATCGCTTGGTCATAGGTGCGCCGGACCCCCGACTCCCTACGCATGCCCCGGCACACCTTATCCCACAGCTGGCGACGCTCCCGGAGGCCATACCCTGAACCGGGCCTGCACCCTGCTGCCTCGGTCTTCGGGAGGTGGCGCTGAACATAAAACATAAGTGCGGCCACCTCCACCATGCTGAAAATCTCCCTGGCCACTACATCCTCTACCCTTAATCGCCCGCAAGGGAGCCGGCTACGGGCTGCGAGACCCTTCCCCTTGCTCTTCCCGGCTCCCTTTGCCATCTGGACAGGAAAGTTAAATAAAAAATAGGAAAGAATATGGAAAAAGTAAATAAAAGAAAAGAGTTTAAAAAAAGTAGTTTAAAGTAACCAAAAGTAAAAAAAACACAAAATATAGATGTAGAAAAAAAGAGGGATAGATAATGAGTAAAAAAGATCCAAAAAAAGTTCAAATAAACAAA
This sequence comes from Lissotriton vulgaris, assembly GCF_964263255.1. Lineage (NCBI taxonomy): Eukaryota > Metazoa > Chordata > Amphibia > Caudata > Salamandridae > Lissotriton > Lissotriton vulgaris. The sequence continues at coordinate 783,381,401 of NC_141691.1, forward strand.
GGATTGCAAAGATTAGGGGAGGATTGAAAAAGCATGCCCAGAACCACAGCAATGAATAAAAAACAAGATGGCCGCGCCAATTGAGGACCGCGTGGGTAAGTTTGCGTGATATTTCCCCCGCGAGAACGCAAAAACGCACGGGACCACGTAATCGCGCCCGCATGCAACTAGCGTGCGGAAACGGAAATACGCAACGCGAACAAAATGGCTGCGCCCATGTACGACTGCATGGGTAGGTTCGTTGGTCGATGCGCAGCAAGAGGCCCGCGAACACGCAAAAAAAAATGCAAATTCGCGGATTATGCGGAATGCGAATTCGCTTTCGCACAAATTCACGTACCGCGAATTTGCAAATTTCGCCCATACTTATGTATGAGTGACTCGCAGTGTTATGGGCCTCACTGATGAGTAATGTATGAATTGCTCTCTGGGATATGGTGATGGTTTTACAGAGAATTTCTGGATCCGCGCTGCATCACTCCAGAGATTGACTTATTCATTTATGATGACGGGATGGGTCTATACGGTGTTGGCGAGCTGGTGTACTATAGTCCCTATGTAGATATTTGAAGTGCAAACAATTGAGGAGATAATTTAGAGATATGCAACCATTTTGGACACAGCAATATTGCCATGGCAAATCAATTAGAGGTATGGCTAGGCCATTATCCCATACTCGTCTTGCTGGGATGGTCCTTATCGCCCGATATTGAGACACAGTGGACATTATTGAGGATTTTTTCTAGAACTATTTTGCGTAGTCTTGCAAATATAAATATAACCATGGATGTAGGGCTGCCATGAACCTGGAATTTTTGCAGCATAATGAATTGCCCAGGCACGTTTAGGTGACCTAGCTCAAATAGGGCCATCTTGTTCAGGGCTTTCTCCAGAGTGCTTTTTAAGGTATCCGGCAACAATAGGTTGTTTGAAGGGGGCTAATCGGAGAGTACAAGAAGGGGGCTCCCCCTGTGCAACATGGTTTGTGCCATGCCCAGCTCATCCTAGCAACCGTTCTCATCTTTATTTGTGACCTTGGCTATCTCTGGGGGAGTATCGGCATCAGGGGTGTGCCCAGGGCCTGTTTGCGTGTGTCTGGATGTTACAAAGTGGCCATATACTGTCATTTTGTCACACAGTAGTATAATTCAAAATTGGGAACCTCGAAGCCCCAGCGCTCGTACCAGTAGGTCAGCGTATACCAACATATCCTGGCAACACTGCTGGCCTAGCTGAAGTTGATCATGAGGGACTTGAGTTGTGGAAAATTAATACGGTTTGGTGAACATTATCTGCGCCATCTTCCCTTTTTCCCCGATGCCACACTCTTTGTCGCACACACCCGCCATTTTAGCTGCCTTGATCAGAACCACCCTCTGCACACCCCTGACCCCCAGCACGGCTCTTCACCCTCACAAGCACCCCCACGCACTGATCACTCCCGCTCTCACATGCCTTGCGTGTAAGCGGCAGCCATTTTGAGCACCATGGCCCCTCGCTGATAGCCAGCGCCTCTCTCACTCTCTCTTAGCCCCGCAGGCATCCCCCGCATGCTGACAACCCCCTCGCTCTCATATGCCTCGGGTCATAAACCCCTCTTCAGCGCAGCTCTGCCTCGGAATCCCATCCTGTTCCCAGCGCGACACCTCCCTCCATCCCTTTCATGGTCCCGGGTCCTTTGATACAAACCCCCTTTTCCTGTGTGCCCGTTTGTCTTCCTTGTTCCCAGGCCGCCACCTGGCCCTGCAGATACTGTTTATTACCCCGTACAGTAGGGAGCTTCCCCTCTCCATTAAAGGACCCTCGACTTGATCAAAGCCCCCACCCTATGAGATCCGATCAAACCCCACACATTCCGTGAATCGGCAGAATGCCCAGCTGTGCGATAATCATCACCTGTTGTGACCGGGGCAGGGACTTCAACTGTAAATGTGTGGGAACGGGCTTGAAGCGGGGATTCCTAGGATACCTTTCCGTACATCAAAGTACTGACAAGTATATGTTTCATGTAATAAAGCAATAAACCTGTGTATAAGAGGCCAGGCCTCAGAGATGCGGTTAGAGCACCTCGTGACGATACTTGCTGTCCGAATTGATGTGTTCTCCTCCGGAGAGAATAAACCCTCGTTTCCTGCCTTTCAGTCTCCAGCGCCTGCTTCTTCATTGATTAATATTTTGTGGGTAATAGAGGCGACACCGCCGGGCAACACAAAAGGGTCTTTGGTCACTGGTTGTCTAGCCACCCTTTTACAGAGTGTGTGGAAGAAATGTTTGTGAAGGAGGATGGGGATATTTTGAAATTGATATTAGAATGTAGGTAAAACTAGCATTTTTAGCAGCGCTATTTGCTGGCCAGGTATAGCAGAAGCTTTGTCCAGGAGGCAAGCTGGCCTTGTAGGGTATCAATGGTTGGACCGTAATTTAAACTGATACTGGGTTCCACCTCCCCGTGTAGAATAATTCCCAAGTATTTGGCCAGGTCTGTGACCTACTGGTGGAATATTCCAGCCGGCAGGATCTTGTGTTATTAGTGATGGAAATATCAATGGGGCCACATTAGCATGCAGATTCTAACAAAAAGCTGAAGGTCATCTGCATACATTGATAGTAAGAATGAGCCAGAGTGAAAAGGTCCATATCTAATATGAACAATAGGAGAGATAGGGAACCACCCTGCTGGGTTCCCATGTGTATTTGAAATGGCGCGGATATGAGGCCATGAACGGTGCCCCTGGCAGTGGGGTTGAATTAGAGCAAATGGATAAAGGCATGATTACTGCTTCATGCAGGGTTAGAAGAAGGACACCATCCATAAGCTCCTCTGCATATACCTCCATAAGGTGGGGTGCAAATATATGTTTGAATGCATTCTAAAAGTCAATTGACAAGCAGCTGGAGCCTGGTGCCTTTCCCCAATGAAGCATCCATGGCAGAAACTATTTCCTCCATCAGTATCAGGTTACTCAGAAATTGTTGATGGCCGTAATCCAACCAAAGCAGGACCACCTTTTCAAGGTACGCAGATATATGTGTAGCAGACTCTGTGAGCCATGTTTCATTGAGTTGTCATAAACTCAACTAAGATATCATCAGTATCTAACAGTGGCGTGGCTGTCTGGCATATAATAGTGTATATGATCCCATGTTGTCTATCACAACGCTGGAGCCAAGACAAGGTCTTGCAAACGCTACTCTGCATCATCAAGTTGATGAGCTAGTGCATATTTTTCTAAACGATTTGCATCCCGGTCTACTAGGTCTTGGAACTCATGAAGTAACTGATTTTGCTCTTTAATTGGATCCTGGATAGAGCAGGTGTGGCTTGGGTCTCCATGTTCATGAGCTTCAGTTCCAGCAGTGTAAGTTGTCTCTGTAAATCCCGGAGAATACCTGTGTGTTTGGCTATCACAATGCCACTAAACCATCTTGTTATAATAAGAATGTGAAGTGGGTATGTAATATCTGCAACAAGTGTCATCTATGTGGCAATATTATCAGTTCCTGAAGCTAGGTATGACCTGAAGGGTTCCCAGATATCTCATGATCAGGCCAGAGGGTGCCACATCTCTGTATACTTGTCAGCGTGCATGTGAGCCAACTACGTTTACAATGATGTGGCAGACTGCTGTCCAATAGTGTTTTATCTGTGGGCATTCACACGCTAGGTGAAAGAAGCCCGCTGAGTCACAGGAGCATCTGGGCCATTGTGCCGACTTCTCCAGATCTAGTTTTTGCAAATATTGTGGTGTGAAGTATAGCTTGTGAATTAATTTGAAGAGCAGTAGCTTATGTTTATGGCTAATCGAGAAAAGTTTTGTTTGCGCACGAAAGTATTTCCAAGTTCCATACTGATGTTGTGTATGAGGTTCATTTTTCACTTCTCCAGCGCCATGGAGGTTTCTGTAAACGTTGTGTATAATGTGGATAGCCAACCTCAACATCAACATCTTGGCCTCTGGAGGACCTCTGTGACCTCTGTGAGTGATGGGAACTCAGAGGTTTATTGGGAAAGGTTGGCCAGGAAGATGCTGCTGATGGTTGCAAGCACATATAGTTGAATACGTCAAGTGGAGTGGTGGGTCTGGTCACTTGAGTTGTCCCAGTTTCAGCAGCCCATCTTTCAGAAGTATTCTTCATACTCCTGTAAATAGAGTTTGGGGGGAAAGAGGATTATCTAGCAATAGCAGTGGGTGGACTATGCCTACTCCAGGCAAGTATTGTCAACCATGTATCATATGGACCAGGCAACACAGCGTACTGTTTGTATATCTCTGGCCGGACTCTGTAGTCTGATAGCTATGCAGGTTTTGAAGGTTGCCAGGGAGTCCTTGAGTGCCTTCTATCAGGATACGGGGGGTAATTGCTGATTGTAGATTAGCAAAAGAAGCTTTGGGGATATTTTGGAAAAGGTAAAGTAATTTGGACAGAACCAGCATTTTAATTAGTGCAATCTGTCTAGCCATGGACTGCGGGAATATTATTGATCTATTAGTTTGCTTTGTTAGATTGGCAAGCACCAGTCCATAGTTCTCTAATACTATATGTTGTTTATTCCTGTGTAGTATAATCCCCAGGGATTGGACAGAGCCATCATGCCATCATTGAGAGTAGTCTATGGGTGGTCTGGTTGTAGCTGCCGTCAGAGGAAACATTTCAGATTTAGTCTAGTTAATGTGGATGCCTGACAAGTCCCCTAAGTGCCCTATCTCATCCATAGTTGACACAAGGCCTACCTATTGGTCTTTACTGAAGAGTAGTATATCATCAGCGTACATTTACAGCAGTACATGTCAATTTGGGAATGTGAGCCATCCTTATATATGTTCTGTCCACAGTCTGGTAGCCAATGATTCCATAGTGAGAACAAATAAAAACGACAAGTAGGGGTACTGCTGTCATGTACCTCTGTTTATTGGAAAGGAAGCCAAAGGAAACCAACAAGTAACCAATCACTCACGCCGAGCTTGAGGATTATTATATGACAGTTGTATTAGGTTTAGGAGGTTTAAGGTATGCATAGACTGTGGAGGATCACAAAGGGAAAAGGCCACTCGAGGGTGTCAAAATGCCATTTTGGCATCTAGCAGAACTGCTGCGGCCATCACCCCCTGGTGGATATGGGCATTCCAGCAAAAAAGTTTGCGATTAATTAAGCATGGCCCTACCAGAAATAAATCCTGACTGTTCTCGCAGAACTAGGCTGGTCATCAAATGAGTCAACATGTTTGCGACTGCTCCTGCAAGTATTTTATTATCAAGGATTAGGAGAAAAAAGTGAATTGCATGCCAACCGCTGCCTGCATATGGACATCACCCTCTCAAAGAACTCAGGGCAGTCCATGTTAGGAGCATAGATATTGATGAGGATGATGGGGAACCTGTGTAGTGTGGTAAACAGTCAAAATATCGAGTTCTTAATTTCGACCTACACTAATATCGAGTTGCTAATATCGATGGGACAGAATATCGATGTCCAGAATATCGATGGCCAGAATATCGACCCTAAGGTAAGTAATATCGAAATTACTAATATCGATAGCATAAATATCGAAATTACTAATATCGATAGCATATATATCGATGTAAGTAATTTCGATTTACTAATATGTGTTAGAAATATAAGTTAAGTATTTAAATTAATTGTTATAATATGTGTTTAATATGTTTTTATAATTTAAAAATATATAAGAGTAAATAATATGTTTTACTACCACAGCGGGTTGTGGGTTTATAGGGGAATAGGGTGGGAAGTAATTTATTTGTAATTAAATCATTATTTTTCAATGATTAATTTATTTTGCAATTAAATATTAATTGGCAATTATTTATTTTAATTGATTAATTGATTAATTAATTGATAATTTATGTATATTTTTAACTAAATTATGTTTTACTACCACAGCGGGTTGTGGGTTTATAGGGGAATAGGGTGGGAAGTAATTTATTTGTAATTAAATAATTATTTTTCAATGATTAATTTATTTTGCAATTAAATATTAATTGGCAATTATTTATTTTAATTGATTAATTGATTAATTAATTGATAATTTATGTATATTTTTAACTAAATTATGTTTTACTACCACAGCGGGTTGTGGGTTTATAGGGGAATAGGGTGGGAAGTAATTTATTTGTAATTAAATAATTATTTTTCAATGATTAATTTATTTTGCAATTAAATATTAATTGGCAATTATTTATTTTAATTGATTAATTAATTAATTAATTGATAATTTATGTGTATTTTTAACTAAATTATATGTTTTACTACTGGAGCGGGTTGTGGGTTTATAGGGGAATAGGGTGGGAAGTAATGTATTTGTAATATTAATTAATTTTGGGTAAAGGGGTATTTTTAGGGTTCAGGGTCAGTTTTCAGTTTTTGGGTAAAGGGGTTTTTTTAGGGTTCAGGGTCAGTTTTCAGTTTTTGGGTAAAGGGGTATTTTTTGGGTTCAGGGTCAGTTTTCAGTTCTTTGGTAAAGGGGTATTTTTAGGGTTCAGGGTCAGTTTTCAGTTCTTTGGTAAAGGGGTATTTTTAGGGTTCAGGGTCAGTTTTCAGTTCTTTGCTAAAGGGGTATTTTTAGGGTTCAGGGTCAGTTTTCAGTTTATGGGTAAAGGGGTATTTTTAGGGTTTAGGGTCAGTTTTCAGGTTTTGGGTAAAGGGGTATTTTTAGGGTTCAGGGTCAGTTTTCAGTTTTTGGGTAAAGGGGTATTTTTTGAGTTCAGGGTCAGTTTTCAGTTCTTTGGTAAAGGGGTATTTTTAGGGTTCAGGGTCAGTTTTCAGTTTTTGGGTAAAGGGGTATTTTTAGGGTTCAGGGTCAGTTTTCAGTTCTTTGGTAAAGGGGTATTTTTAGGGTTCAGGGTCAGTTTTCAGTTTATGGGTAAAGGGGTATTTTTAGGGTTCAGGGTCAGTTTTCAGTTTTTGGGTAAAGGGGTATTTTTTGAGTTCAGGGTCAGTTTTCAGTTCTTTGGTAAAGGGGTATTTTTAGGGTTCAGGGTCAGTTTTCAGTTTTTGGGTAAAGGGGTATTTTTAGGGTTCAGGGTCAGTTTTTAGTTTTTGGGTAAATGGGTATTTTTTGGGTTCAGGGTCAGTTTTCAGTTCTTTGGTAAAGGGGTATTTTTAGGGTTCAGGGTCAGTTTTCAGTTTATGGGTAAAGGGGTATTTTTAGGGTTCAGGGTCAGTTTTAGGTTTTTGGGTAAAGGGGTATTTTTAGTGTTCAGGGTCAGTTTTCCCTACTGTTGCACCCACTGGAGTGGGAATAGTAATTATTGTTAAGTAATTATATATTATATATTATTTATTATTATTTTTTTTATTAAATATGTATTATTATTTTTTTTTAAAATTATTACATATATTTAAATATGTTTAAGTAATTATTATGTATTATTTACAGTTTTTTTTATGTTATTTTAAATTTTAAAAAAATCGATATATTTAACAACGATATTTTTTACATCGATATTAATTTTTCGATATTTTGGTACTTACCATGTTGTACATAGGGCGTCGATATTTTTGCTATCGATATAATTACGCCGATATTTGTGTAGGTCGAAATTCTGTCTGTCGAAATTCTGTCATAGATCCGTGTAGTGTATCATCAATATAAATGTAGCGCACCACAGGGTCACTCTGTTGAAATCCTAGATTAAAGTGCAGTGTTTTCTTGAGGATTATGGCTACACTAGGGCATAGATACTGTAAAAAGCAAAGCAATGGTTGGGCCCCCATGTGGCTGAAAATGTTGCTGGGTTGAAAGAGGGTCCTAGGTGTGTTTCCGGTAGGAACCCCATCTCAATATTATGCCTGTTCATGTGTGTGAGAATCTAATATTTCTTTTTCTGGTTTTCTGGGGTCACTGACATTCCACATCATTGTTTTAATACTAGCCATGACGAATTGTATTATGCATAGTGGTGAGGTCCTCCAGTGAAGTCAGCGAGTCCTGGTGTGCATGTGTGGTATGGTGTATAGTTGTCTCTAACAAACAGAAACATCTCCCTCTCCCTATCACTCCACCCCTCCCACACTTAATGCCCCAACTATCTTTGCATTCCCACATGTTTCACAATCTACATGCAAACAAAACCTTAAGCACATTGTACGAGAGGGGGAATAGTACCAGTCATCCATCTCTCTGCATTAGATTAGACCAGCAGCACTGTTGAAAAGGATACACATATTTACAGTGGGTTGCACAACTGAAGCATCACTTTTATAGATGTTCTGGTGGTGCAATGCCCTGCACCATATTTACAAAGTGTCATTAAGCAAATTTGCATGGCTTAATGCTGCGTTGTAAATATGGGTCCCTTTCATGCAAATATCTGCGTGAAAGGAGCTTGCAATGGGTAATGTTCTCGGAATTCCACCGCAATGCCCATTGCTTTTTGACATTGCCCAGATTTACAAGGATGTGTAAATCTGAGGCAGCGCAAAAACCTGACACCACTAGTTAGCAGGAGTTAGATTGGCATATCTAGGAGAAATACTTGTATTTCTCCTTGTTTCTGCTCCTTATAAGTGTGTTGCCCACATAGAGAAAGCAAATCACCTTTAAAGATTGTTTATGTGCAGGAAGGTGTCCCTCCCTACACATAAAAAACCATCACTGCACCACAGACACCCTTGCACTATGGCGCAAGGGTATCTGCACTGGTGTTAGGCAGCTTGTTTTAGCGCCAGAGCTAGGGAAAGCACAGGGGTGTGCTGAATCCTTGTAAATGCAGCACATCCCTGCGTTTTGGAAATGACGCAGCGTGGGACAGCTAAATTGTGTGCAGTGCTGTGTTGTGCCATTTCCTTGTATATATCGCTCATAGTGTGTTAGTATGCCTTCTTCAAAGCATTACAGTATTTCGGGAAGGCATGAGGGGGCAGTATGTCTGGTAGGACACACATACCAGCATTACAACCTATGTGGGGGTCGTGCTTGAGGTCTGTGTTCAGATAAGTGTGAGGTTGAGTCGATGCCCATGTTGTGTTGATCATTGTTCCACTCCAAGGAATGGGGGCCTGCTGCTTGCCCCAAGCATTGAAGAAGGCTGGTTAGTCCGTCATGTTTCTTTCTGCTTTTTTTTACAAATGCCAACGCCTCTTTGGGGTTGGTATCGATTCATGCAGTATTGTCTATGTGGATGTGGAGATGTGCTGGGCATTGCGTATTTGATTTCTGTGTCAGTCAATCAAAATCACTTTAATAATTTAATTAAAACCATATAAGCATACTACAGAATAAAAAGGTTTTACAACAGTAATATGACATAGGCTTACACCAAGAATAGTACACAAACTTCCTGATCGAGGTAAACAAACAATTCATCAAGTACATCTTTAAAATTGATTATAAAAAAATTAATGCTATATTCTAGATCAGATGTCTTCAAAGTTTTGTCAGCCTAGTCCCCCCATCTAAACATTTTTACACGTCGAGCCCCCCCCCCCCACCACCACCACCTGATAAAAAAGTTCTTGAAGCTGGTACTCTGCATCATTGATGGCCGTTCCCTCCTGCAGAGCTCAGGTTGTATAGGACAAATAATATTAAATAAAGTAAGAGTGTTTAGTAAACTGACGTTTTTGTAGTGCATGTGCTTATTCTAAGGTTCAAATGAAAAGAAAACAATTAGCACAAAAAAATAATTGGTGCTTTATTTTTCACATAAAACACAGCATTTAGGATAGATTAGCAAAAACATTCCTAAAACACAGGTGTGGGAGTGCATGTTTTTCCTCCACAGAGACAATGTGTGGATGGAGTCTTGCTTCTGCCATCCTTAGGCTGTGCTCCACTTCCAGTCTTGAGCAGTGCCTGGAAATGGGAGTGCTCACAAAATGTTGTACATGACACAAGCACACATTCATTTTTTGTAAGCACAGGGAGATTTAGTGATTTGTCCAGCATCACAGGATGTTCAGCAGACATCAAGAATTGAACCTGGTTTCCCAGCTCTACAGTCATCAGCACTGGCCGTTGTGCCACATCATCGCATCTAAACAAGATATCAGACTTTCCAGGGAAGGTACTTAAATGCAGGTTGAGCTGCTTGGTAGGTTGTTCTCCCTTCATTTGGAGGTGAGGGGTAAATCCTTTACAGTCTCCTCTGCCTATGCACCTATGCACCAAATAAACACCAGGAAAGCTTTCCTTAAAACGCAATTGGGAGAGTGGCATCCTCACCGGACAAAGACGTACTGGTAGAGGATGACTTTAATGTGGTAAATGATGTACACTTAGACAGGTCCACACGGACAGTAGGGCAATTGGAAGGTCTTTCAGAGGCAATGCAGGGGTGGCAGGTAGACATGGGATATGAGGATGTGTGGCGACAATACAATTCAAACACAAGGGTATACATATTCTTTTCTGCTGCACACCAGACATACGCTTGATAGACCTCTTTCTGAAATCCCCTCATCTCACCTTGGCAACTGTGTCAGCTGACATTGGAGTAGCTGCTCTATCGGACCACTCACGTATCCCGCTGACATTGCAGCTTCCTAGGGGAGGGGGTGCCTCAACAAAGCACCTGGCATCTCAAACCCAAGTGACTCAAATATGAAGCTAATATTTCCAAAATTGCAGGGGTAATCCGAGACTTCTTTGAAACCAATGACACGAATGATACACCAATGGCATTGGTGTGGGATACCTTAAAGGAGGGCATGAGGGGGAATTTCATTGACATGTCATCTGGGCTTAATAAAGACAGGGGAGACAAATGCGAGTAATTGAAAAGTGAACTTAGGGAACAGGAATGAGTTCATTTATGGACTGGCTCTCACAAAGCAAGACTCCAACGTATGACATCTCGTAAATAACATAGAGCGTATGATATGCAAGCAGTAGAATAAGCACTACAACACACTGGACAGAAATGTTATGCTGGGGAAATATATCAGTCCGGCTCCTCCCACAGTGGCTCCAAGCCCAGCCAATCACAGCAGGTTTCCGAGATTGTGGGTTTGCTGGGGACCCGAGTGTATTCTGATGATTAGATAGCCAAAGAATCTGTGCAATGTTTTTCCACTTTGTATACTGACAAGCACTTCACATGTCTTTAAAAGACATTTACGTGTTAATGAGGCTTTTTTTTCACCCCTTCCTAGAGCCCCTGAATCTCAATTCAATCTTTATTTCGTTGCATTGCAACATAAAAGATAACAATAAAATACAATTCATTATAAAAAAATACAACAATATAACATCCATTATAAGGGCACTCTTCTACATTTCATCAAATTTCAACATGTTAGCTAGTATTTCATTATAAAAGCACATGATTTATACTTCAGTTTGGCGCAGTATCAATAAATATTTAAAATATTTTAAAAAGTATAGAAAAGTTAAAAAAACATTAAACATTAGTTTGAGTTACAACCCGGATTAATATACAATGCATTGGCTTGGTTCATGGTTCCGGGGAGTACAAGTACAACTTTCGTAGTTTAGAAGGAAAGAGATAGTTTCCTTCTGACAAAGTAAGTGGACAATAAAAATTTGCTAATACCGAACACAATTACTTGGCTGGTGTCCGTACTTAGGATTCTGCCAGCTTCCCTATGGGAAGTAGAGCCAATGTTGCGGCACAAGGGGACTATCCACTTTTTCCTGGCTTTATCATAGCTAGGGCAAAAAAACAATATGTGGAAAATGTCCTCCCTTTGGTTATTAGTGCACAGGGTACAGTGTTCTTTGTCAGTCTTCCCCCAACTTTTCTCAGTTACTTTTATTCTCAACGTTCCATACCTAAATTTTAGATATAGAGATTTTGCCAGTGGGGGTTGGATTTCGTCTAAAAATTGTTCGAATAGAGCCTCATTTTTTGCCATAAGAAATTTTTCAGTAAGGGGGCCATGGGTTCTTGAATACACAGATTCATGATTCACTAGTGACCAGAAGCTTAATTTGACGATTTTTTTGGAATTTAGGTTAAGACATTCAGGCTCGTTCCAGAAGTGTGATAATCCGAGCTTGGTAAGCCATCTTTTAACATGCTTAAACCAAAAGATCTTATTGTCTCTATCCAGCTCTAATACTTCCTTCATCCCATTTCTATAGTCAGACAGTTCCACAGTTGTCCATAATCTGACCCACATCAGCAATGGTCTCAGCACAGCGTGCTGGTCTGTGTGTTTAATGTTAAGGTCTAGGAATAATGGTATCAGGGGAGTGTTGGTTGGAACTTTTAATAAACCCCTGACAAATTTATTTTCCAATACCTCAAAGGATTTTTTACATACTGGTCCCCAAATTTCTGCCCCATACAAGGAGGCAGACTGTACCTTATATCTAAAGAGCTCTATCGCTGGGGTAACTGCTTTATTCACACTTTTATTGTATCTCTGTGTTATGGGGAAGCAGTTTTGTTTGAACACCAATTTAGATTTTTCCAGTTGTGGACCCCATCCCATTACAGAGTCCATCAAGACCCCTAGATAGGTGAAGCTGTGCTCGTAATCTAATCTTTGCCCATTTAACATTAAGTTCTTTTTAAAAGTTTTATGCGGGTTCAGTGCCATATATTTTGTTTTTTTTATATTAATTTCTAGTCCTTTATTGATACAGTACTGTTGGAACCTGTCTAATAAGATCTGTAGTCCACGTGGCGTTTGCGATATTAGGATTGTATCATCCGCGAAAAGGAGGGACGCAACTCGTTCCCCTCCCAGTCGAGGAGAATCATTATCGCAATTTTCCATGTAGGTTGCAATATCATTTACATAAAGGGAGAATAAAGTAGGGGCCAGAACACAGCCCTGTCGTACTCCCCTTTTTATCGGGATCGGGTCTGTGAGTTCTCCATTTGGGCCCCATCTAACCTTAGCGTAATTCTCCCGATGCAATCCTATTACAAGTTTTAAGAGGTCGCCTGGCAGCCCTTGCCTATTCAGGGTTTCCCAAAGTAGGTCTCGTGGAATAAGATCGAATGCTGCTCGCAGGTCGACAAAGGTCACATACAAGTGACCTTTGCGGATGATGACATACTTCCAATACAAGCAGCATAGCCTAAATACTTGATCAATAGTACTTGTTTTACTTCGGAATCCCGCCTGGTATTTAGATAAAATTGACTCCTCCTCTAACCATGAATTTATTCTATTTAGAATGTGCCTAGCATATATTTTTTGCGTAATATCTAAAAGGCTGATGGGGCGGTAATTTGCTGGATCACCGCGATCCCCTTTTTTAAAAATAGTGATGATTTCTGCGCCATTCCAAGTATCCGGAATGCGCTCACTAGCCGCTACTATGTTAAATAAATGATTTAAATAGGGTGCCCAGATCTCGATATTATACAAATACAGGTCGCCGGGGATTCTATCAAGCCCTGGCGCCTTCCCTTTCTTAATTGAGGTGATTGCTGCCACTGTTTCTTTTAAGGTAAACACTACCTGGGGACTATTAGCTGATAGTATAAGCAGGGGTACATCATTAGTTACCTCAATCGAAGTTTTAGCTGCATACAGGGATGAAAAGTGCTTAACCCAAGTATCCTCATCTAAGTAGACCTCCCTGGAGCCTTTCTCTTGATTATTTTCCTTAGCTGCCAATTCCCAGAATTGCTTCTGGTCCTTGTTTCTCGCGGCTGTTAACATATTGAGCCACAACTCCTCATCCCATGAGGATTTGGCTCTTAATATTACTTTGTTATAAGCCTTTCTTTTCTCTCTAACTATTAACGAACTTTCCCCTTTAACAGCGTTAATCAACGCAGTTTTGGCAAGACGGCATTCCTTGTTATACCAAGGTTTGCCTACAGATTTTGCATTAGTCCTACCTGCACCTCTTTTTGGTTTCTTAGTGAGGATTTTTAATAATTGGCTGAAAAGGGTTTTGTGTAAATCAACAAATTCTATAGGAGTGCAGCTATGGGGACAATATTAGTCCAGGGTATCTGCAAAGATGCAATAGATATTAGCTAGTAAATCCTCTTTTTCTAGGACAAAAGCCCATTTAACTGCCCTACGGTTATTGCTAAGAACAATGTTATCAGCAATGGCTGTGGCTGCTGTACAATGGCTTCTCTCCATGTTGTCATGTTCACTAACCATGCTTAGGAGAAAACTCATCTCTAAGGGGTAGTGGTCACTTTCGTATCTTTCTTTGACCTTTAGGTCCACTGTAAAGGGCCAGAGGTTGAGGGAGACAATAACATAGTCTATTTTACTCCCATAGTCGCCTCTCTTGAATGTATGGGCTTTAGGGTTGTCTGAGGGCATACGGCCATTGCATGCTCTCAGACCATGTGAGGTCAGGAACCGTGTAATTTGTAGCGCCAATGCTGTACCGGCAACCGTACAATCCTCATTCAGGGCAGGTATTGCATTGGCGTTATCCTCCTCCTCAAACAATGTGGCTATCCCTGAGATTGGTTCAAAATTACAATTCAAGTCTCCACATAGAATAACCCCTGACTCTGATTTTAGTGAATCCATGAGCGACTCCAACTTCCCTATACACAAAGATTCCTTATGGGAATGTTGGGGACTGTTGTAAACATTAAATAAATAGAATGCCCTATTATCCACTGTTGTTATTTCTAGACAAAGAATGTCTAAGGAGTCGGTGTTAATCATTTTGATAGCTAATTTGATGGAAACATTGACCCATACTAAGAGGCCTCCAGATGCACGACCTCTCAGGGAAGGGACAGCCTCTATTTGATAAGTTTTATAGCCAACCCTGTGTAGTTGTGCTGTAGCCCAAGTTTCCTGCAGCACACAGATGTCAAATGTATTTATGTAAGCATTCCAGTCGGGATCATTCAATTTTGCACGCACCCCCGCAGTGTTCCATGAAACTAGTGTAAATAGGGAGGATCCTTCATTCGTGTCATAGGGCACTACGGGTGCAGCTAGTATTTGGCTTCTAGTCGCTTCATCTGGACCCATAGCAACTGAGCATGTGTCCTCCTTAGAACTACTATCACCTTCTTTTCGGTGGTTAAGTCCCAGAGTGCATGACAGGTAGACATGGGATATGAGGATGTGTGGCGACAATACAATTCAAACACAAGGGTATACATATTCTTTTCTGCTGCACACCAGACATACGCTTGATAGACCTCTTTCTGAAATCCCCTCATCTCACCTTGGCAACTGTGTCAGCTGACATTGGAGTAGCTGCTCTATCGGACCACTCATGTATCCCGCTGACATTGCAGCTTCCTAGGGGAGGGGGTGCCTCAACAAAGCACCTGGCATCTCAAACCCAAGTGACTCAAATATGAAGCTAATATTTCCAAAATTGCAGGGGTAATCCGAGACTTCTTTGAAACCAATGACACGAATGATACACCAATGGCATTGGTGTGGGATACCTTAAAGGAGGGCATGAGGGGGAATTTCATTGACATGTCATCTGGGCTTAATAAAGACAGGGGAGACAAATGCGAGTAATTGAAAAGTGAACTTAGGGAACAGGAATGAGTTCATTTATGGACTGGCTCTCACAAAGCAAGACTCCAACGTATGACATCTCGTAAATAACATAGAGCGTATGATATGCAAGCAGTAGAATAAGCACTACAACACACTGGACAGAAATGTTATGCTGGGGAAATATATCAGTCCGGCTCCTCCCACAGTGGCTCCAAGCCCAGCCAATCACAGCAGGTTTCCGAGATTGTGGGTTTGCTGGGGACCCGAGTGTATTCTGATGATTAGATAGCCAAAGAATCTGTGCAATGTTTTTCCACTTTGTATACTGACAAGCACTTCACATGTCTTTAAAAGACATTTACGTGTTAATGAGGCTTTTTTTTCACCCCTTCCTAGAGCCCCTGAATCTCCACTCTTCCTATTTCTGGAAGAATTAACCCACCCTGCCCACTCCCTACCACCTCTGAAATCATTGCGCCTCCAGACACTCTCAGCCCAGTCCCCAGCAGCTGGGGCTGCAGCAGCCCAAGCTGAGATACACGACTGGCGCCTGAAAGCAACATTAGAAGGTGAAGTGTACGCCCCTCCTGGAGGGATGCTGCGCCCCCCCAGGTAGGCGCACCCCACAGTTTGAAGACCTATGTTTTAGATCATGGGAGTCACTCTCTCTTTTTTTTATCTTATTCTGACTACAGCTGTTAAAAAACTCACAATATTAAAAGTTTCCCAGACATTAGTTAGCATCTGTAAATATATAAGTGCTGGTTTCACCTGTAAAAATCCTTTGCCCTTTAAAATTGCAAAAATAAAACGTTGATTTATGTGTCAAAGAGAATTATTCTAATTTCTAAATGGAAACTGTCAGGGTAAATTCAGGGTAGAAATATTTGACCCTTGCTATTGTAGTAAGCCCTGTTCTCTGGCTAAGCACAGAGCAAAGTCCCTATCCATATAGTTCATTAGCCATGCAATGCATGGTTGAGGAGATGCCCCAACTGGTGGTTTGGGGCCCTCTCCACCATCAGAAGATTGGAGAAACTGCCCCTACCGAAGAGTTCACCATGGAGGGATTCAAGAAACATTTCCAGATTAACCATATTGCTAGTTTAAGGTAGACCCACTAATAAGATGTTATTTCTGCATGAGCATGATTTAAAGTCTTTATTTTTGGTATTCAGTTTCGAGAGTTCCTGCTCTAGATGATTCAGGGTGACTTGTTGTCCGTCTCAGGTCCTTCAGGGCTGATATGCAGAAGTTTGCTTCTCCCAAGTGGTCTCCTTGTTTATTCTGCCTACCTTTCAGCAGGTCTATTCGTTCAGTCATGTGGTCAGTCTTGCTGCCAATTTCTTTGAGGCTGGATTTTATTTCTAAAAGGATGATTTTGAGTTCCTGGCCTGGCTGCGTCCCTGCAGAGGTGTCCAGCATTTGCGAAGAGGATTTGGAGCATATGGACATTTGCCAACACTGTTTAAACTGGAGCTTGCTTTGTTTCTTATCAGTTCTTCCCATAATCCCTGTGATGGTGGTTCAGTGCAGGTGGCTGGAAAGTGGGCTATTAAAGGTTGATAAGTCCCTAAGGTTGTCCTTGCACAAGTATTTCTGGGTGTAACTCTCGTTTTGAAGGATCACTGGTAGCAGAAATGTCCCAAGGTGCCTCAGTGCACTCTCCAAGGTGAGGCAGTTGGGTTGCTATGGATGCTTTGTGATCAGTTTGAAAGGTGAGCTGTCAGTGGAAGAATCACTGGGATGAGTCCTGAAGCTCTTGGTGCAGTCTGCACCTTGCAGGCCTAATGGCAGGCGAAGGTAGGCCCGGGGCTTTAGTTTCAAGGGGTGTGGCACCTTTTGGTAGGTGTAGTGGTATGCCAACACTGTTGGGGACCACAATGTTGACTTCACCAGTAGTGCACCCAGGTGTAGGGTGTGGTGAGCAGGGGTCATCGGGCCCCATGGTGCTTCCAAGATGGGCCCGACACTGCCACAACCACATCCTGTACCCTGCAATCAGGTATCCTAGCTGCTCACCTCTGCCCTAGAGCATACCCAAATCAGAGCTCAGCCAGGTCCCACTCTGATGTGGTCACAGTGGCTGCATTCTCTCCTGGAGGCCAACATGGTGTGCAGTGGGTGTTTGCTGACCATGGGTCACTGATTCGAGAACTCCTGCGGCTGTCGGCTGATATGATTGCAGAGGAAGCTGAGCGCACACATTAATACATATAAGAGTTACCACAGAGTTCCTAGTGATGGGTTCTGCCCAGGCTCAGTGTATATTATTGTCCAGCAGAAAGGGAGGGTGTCCGGGGACTCAAAAGAATATGGCCCTCCCCATTGAAGTGTGTATCAGAAGGAAACGGCAGAGATTAAGAGATGGTGTTGATTCAGAGGGAGTAGTCACTCTTCGTCAATGTGGGCCTCCGCATTCCCCGGAGACCACCCAGGATTGATGTGTATGGGGTGTGGTCATGAGTCGCAGGTTGATCTTGGAGAGTTCCAATTAAATGTAAGCGATATATAGGAAGTAGTGCTCTCCTCCACAAATAGGAAGGAGCAGGTTTTTCCTAAGTATGGGCGGAAAATCCGTTACGCTCGCGGATTTTGCGGATTTTTGGTAAATTCGCAATCCGCGAGATTTGCGAATTTCCCGCAAAATCCGCAAATTCGCACGCAGCGGATTTTTTTTTCTTGGTGATACAATTTTGCGGCGCGCGGTGTTTATCATCGTTTGCCGAGTTACTTTTCTTGATATTTTGCGAGTGCTGCGCCATTTTGGATCTTGCTGCGAGATCCCGCGGGAATTTGGCAAGCGCGATTACATAATCGCGGCTTGCCAACTTTTACAGCGAGCGTTTGTCAACGCGAGTACGCCGTGATCACGTATCGCGGTACTTCGCAATTGCGAGCTTTGAGATGCGGCGAGCAGCAACAATCTCGCACACGCGAAAATATAAAATTTGCAATTCTGCACAAGAAATCCACCAGCAAGCAGCATAAACCTTCTTGAAATGATGATTTTTATCTGAATAACTCCTTAGGTTGACATTTGCCTGCACTTTTTTTGCGAGGAGTCCATTTTGGGGAGGGGGGGTGGGAGGAAGGAAGTGCCCCACAGTCTTCAACTTCCTGTTCCTGTCCAGCAGGCCCCTCCCAGTGCTTTGTCCATCTCCTGGTCACTTTTCATTTGGATCTGGAGCTGGAAGGATTACTTTTTGTGGATGCTGCTGGATATTTGGATTTGAAGCCTTTTTGAACTTTCTTTGGATCACTTTTGGATTAGAAATTTCACAAGTAAGTTTGTTTGGGGCATTACAGTTACAGGATCACTGGTAGCAGAAATGTCCCAAGGTGCCTCAGTGCACTCTCCAAGGTGAGGCAGTTGGGTTGCTATGGATGCTTTGTGATCAGTTTGAAAGGTGAGCTGTCAGTGGAAGAATCACTGGGATGAGTCCTGAAGCTCTTGGTGCAGTCTGCACCTTGCAGGCCTAATGGCAGGCGAAGGTAGGCCCGGGGCTTTAGTTTCAAGGGGTGTGGCACCTTTTGGTAGGTGTAGTGGTATGCCAACACTGTTGGGGACCACAATGTTGACTTCACCAGTAGTGCACCCAGGTGTAGGGTGTGGTGAGCAGGGGTCATCGGGCCCCATGGTGCTTCCAAGATGGGCCCGACACTGCCACAACCACATCCTGTACCCTGCAATCAGGTATCCTAGCTGCTCACCTCTGCCCTAGAGCATACCCAAATCAGAGCTCAGCTAGGTCCCACTCTGATGTGCTCACAGTGGCTGCATTCTCTCCTGGAGGCCAACATGGTGTGCAGTGGGTGTTTGCTGACCATGGGTCACTGATTCGAGAACTCCTGCGGCTGTCGGCTGATATGATTGCAGAGGAAGCTGAGCGCACACATTAATACATATAAGAGTTACCACAGAGTTCCTAGTGATGGGTTCTGCCCAGGCTCAGTGTATATTATTGTCCAGCAGTCCCACCCACCTCGCCGGACACACACTCGACGCAGTCTTCTCTTCCAGCACAGACATCGACTTCAGCCACGCCACAGAGCTTCAATGGACGGACCACAGCTGCGTCCACTTCACCTTCAAGAGAACGACGACCCACCAACACCAGCAACAGGCCGCCCGCAGAAGCTGGAACAAGATCACAGCAGACCAGCTCGCCACCTCCCTGAGCCAGCACTCTCCTGCCAGCTCAGCGAACCCCAGCCAGGCCGCCGACAACCTCACGAAGTGGATAAGCAACTGCGCTGACGAACTCGCCCCACTGAAGACCCCGCCTAGCAGACCCGGCAGCAAGAAGGCCCCATGGTTCACTGACGAACTCAAGAGCTCCAAGAAGAACTGCCGAGCCCTCGAGAAAGTCTGGAGAAGGGAACTGACACCGGACAACAGGACCTCCTTCAAACTTGCCACCCGGAAACACCACCAGCTGATCCGCGCTGCCAAGAAAACAGCTTTCAAGGACCGGTTGGACAACAACGCACACAACTGCAAGGAACTCTTCAACATCGTGAAAGAGCTTTCCAACCCCAGCGCAGGAAACAACGACATCACCCCATCGCAAGACCTCTGCAACTCCCTCGCCTCATACTTCCACAACAAGATCGCGGACATACACAACAGCTTCAACAACCAACCAACGCACACCATGACCGAACAACCACCCCCCACCACCACCCTCCACGCCTGGACCCCGATCAGCACCGAAGACACCATCCGCACGATGAACTCCATCCACTCCGGATCACCGACCGACCCCTGCCCTCACCACGTCTTCAACAAGGCCGACGCTGTCATCGCACCCCACTTGCGAGACATCATCAACACATCCTTCGACACCACCATCTTCCCTGAGAGCTGGAAACACGCCGAACTCAGCGCTCTACTCAAGAAACCAACAGCAGACCCCACCGACCTCAAGAACTACCGCCCCATCTCGCTCCTCCCGTTTCCAGCTAAAGTCATCGAGAAGACCGTCAACAAGCAGATGGCCGCCTTCCTCGAGACGAACGGATCCCTCGACCCCTCACAGTCCGGCTTCCGAGCCAATCACAGCACCGAGACCGCCCTCATCGCCGCCACTGATGACATCCGAGCCCTGATGGACAATGGAGAAACAGTGGCCCTCATCCTCCTAGACCTCTCCGCGGCATTCGACACGGTCTGCCACCGCACCCTAGTACGGCGCCTCAGCAACATCGAAATCCAGGACAAGGCGCTGGAATGGATCATCTCCTTCCTCGACGGAAGAACACAGAGAGTCCGCCTACCACCGTTCAAGTCAGAGGCCTCCGAAGTCATCTGCGGCGTCCCTCAAGGATCATCTCTGAGCCCCACCCTCTTCAACGTCTACATGAGCCCCCTCGCGGCCATCGTACGCAAACACAACCTCAGCATAATCTCCTACGCCGACGACACCCAGCTGATCCTCTCCCTGACCAACGACCCCGCCGCCGCCAGAGCCAACCTGCACGAAGGGATGAAAGAGGTGGCCGAGTGGATGACGACCAGCCGCCTGAAACTGAACTCGGACAAGACGGAGGTCCTCATCCTGGGCTCCTCGCCCTCCGCCTGGGACGACTCCTGGTGGCCTCCCGCCCTGGGCACCGCACCCAAACCGACAGACCACGCACGCAACCTGGGCTTCATCCTGGACTCCTCCCTCTCCATGACCAGGCAAGTCAACAACGTCTCCTCGGCGTGCTTCAACATCCTACGCATGCTACGGAAGATCTTCTGGTGGATCCCCACCGAGACCAGGAAGACCGTCACCCAGGCCCTCGTCACCAGCCGACTAGACTACGGCAACGCCCTCTACGCCGGCACCACCGCCAAGCTCCAGAAGAGACTCCAGCGGATCCAGAACGCCTCAGCCAGACTCATCCTCGACATCCCACGAACCAGCCACATCTCCGGACATCTGAGAGACCTTCACTGGCTCCCCGTCAACAAAAGAATCACCTTCCGCCTCCTCACCCACGCACACAAAGCCCTACACGACCAAGGCCCGAGCTACCTCAACAGCCGACTCAACTTCTACGCTCCCAAACGCCACCTCCGATCAGCCAACCACGCCCTCGCCGCCGTCCCCCGCATCCGACGAGCGACTACAAGAGGAAGGTCCTTCTCCTACCTGGCCGCCAAGACCTGGAACTCCCTCCCTCCCGACCTGCGCCTGACCCAAGACCACCTCTCCTTCAGGAAGAAGCTGAAGACCTGGCTGTTCGAGCAGTAGCGGCACCCCCCCCCCCGCACCTTGAGACCCTACGGGTATGTAGCGCGCTTTATAAGTGTCATTGATTGATTGATTGATTGATTGATTGCGGCAAGTACAATTTTGGAATTTTCGATTTTTGGGCTGTTTTGGGGCCTTTTGCCCAGGGGTACTCAGTGGTGGGTGCACTGAGTCTTTCTGTGGGGTGTTTTGAATTTAAAAATCATGGAGGGGCTGGGTGGCTTGGGATTGTGCTGATTTTTCTGTGATTTTCGTTTTTTGGGCCTGTTGTGGCCTTTTCACCCGGGGTAGTGAGTGGTGCATGTGCCTAGTCTTTCTGTGGGTTGTCTTGAATTTAAACATCATGGAGGGGCTGGATCATGGCATGGGATTGTGCTGATTTTTCTGTGATTTTCGTTTTTTGGGCCTGTTGTGGATGGACAGGCTATGTGGTTGGGGGCCATTTTGAGTGCAGCTACAGGCCCTGGCCATGTGCTGTGATGGAGGGGGCCATTTTGAATGTAGGGAGTGTTCTCAGGCCTGCACCCATTTTGCCAAGCTTTCATCCATTATGCCCAGGGCCCAGGGGTAGTGAGTGGTGCATATGCCTAGTCTTTCTGTGGGTTGTCTTGAATTTAAACATCATGGCATGGGATTGTGGTGATTTTTCTGTGATTTTCGTTTTTTGGGCCTGTTGTGGATGGACAGGCCATGTGGTTGGGGGCCATTTTGAGTGCTGCTACAGGCCCTGGCCATGTGCTGGGATGGAGGGGGCCATTTCGAATGCAGGGAGTGTTCTTAGGCCTGCACCCATTTTGCGTAGCTTTCATCCATTATGCCCAGGGCCCAGGGGTAGTGAGTGGTGCATGTGCCTAGTCTTTCTGTGGGTTGTCTTGAATATAAACATCATGGCATGGGATTGTGGTGATTTTTCTGTGATTTTCGTTTTTTGGGCCTGTTGTGGATGGACAGGCCATGTGGTTGGGGGCCATTTTGAATGCAGGGAGTGTTCTCAGGCCTGCACCCATTTTGCCTAGCTTTCATCCAGTATGCCCATGGCCCCGGGGTAGTGAGTGGTGCATGTGCCTAGTCTTTCTGTGGGTTGTCTTGAATGTAAACATCATGGCATGGGATTGTACTGATTTTTCTGTAATTTTCGTTTTTTGGGCCTGTTGTGGATGGACAGGCCATGTGGTTGGGGGCCAGTGTGAGTGCTGCTACAAGCCCTGGCCATGTGCTGTGATGGAGGGGGCAATTTTGAATGCAGGGAGTGTTCTCAGGCCTGCACCCATTTTGCCTAGCTTTCATCCATTATGCCCAGGGCCCAGGGGTAGTGAGTGGTGCATGTGCCTAGTCTTTCTGTGGGTTGTCTTGAAATTAAACATCATGGCATGGGATTGTGCTGATTTTTCTGTGATTTTCGTTTTTTGGGCCTGTTGTGGATGGACAGGCCATGTGGTTGGGGGCCATTTTGAGTGCTGCTACAGGCCCTGGCCATGTGCTTTGATGGAGGGGGCCATTTTGAATGTAGGGAGTGTTCTCAGGCCTGCACCCATTTTGCCTAGCTTTCATCCATTATGCCCAGGGCCCAGGGGTAGTGAGTGGTGCATGTGCCTAGTCTTTCTTTGGGATTTCTTGAATTTAAACATCATGGCATGGGATTGTGGTGATTTTTCTGTGATTTTCGTTTTTTGGGCCTGTTGTGGATGGACAGGCCATGTGGTTGGGGGCCATTTTGAGTGCTGCTACAGGCCCTGGCCATGTGCTGTGATAGAGGGGGCCATTTTGATTGCAGGGAGTGTTCTCAGGCCTGCACCCATTTTGCCTAGCTTTCATCCATTATGCCCAGGGCCCAGGGGTAGTGAGTGGTGCATGTGCCTAGTCTTTCTGTGGGTTGTCTTGAATGTAAACATCATGGCATGGGATTGTGGTGATTTTTCTGTGATTTTTGTTTTTTGGGCCTGTTGTGGATGGACAGGCCATGTGGTTGGGGGCCATTTTGAGTGCTGCTACAGGCCCTGGCCATGTGCTGTGATGGAGGGGGCCATTTTGAATGCAGGCAGTGTTCTCAGGCCTGCACCTATTTTGCCTAGCTTTCATCCATTATGCCCAGGGCCCAGGGGTAGTGAGTGGTGCATGCGCCTAGTCTTTCTGTGGGTTGTCTTGAATTTAAACATCATGGCATGGGATTGTGGAGATTATTCTGTGATTTCGTTTTTTGGCCTGTTGTAGTGGCCTTTTCACCAGGGGTAGTGACTAGTGAGTGTTGCATTTGCCTAGTCTTTCTGTGGGGTGTCTTGAATTTAAGCATCATGGAGGGCATGGGATTGTGCTGATTTTTCAGTTTTTTTTTCGATTTTTTTGGGGTGTATAACTGAACTGATGTTCCTCTGTCTTCCATTGTTTTTAGGTGCACAAGACTCAAAAGAACCACCAGTGCCAGGAATAAGTCCTGCAGCGGTGTGTGTGCAGCATAACGTCTCGCGACGTCACGTCTGGCCTCAGACAACTCTACAATTCCTGCAACTGTGGCCTGCTGCCTGACCTGCTCTGAAGAAGATGGCCGCAAAAAAAGGTCTCCGTAGCTCCTCTAGCAAGAAAGTTGCTAGTAAGGAGCAGAAGAAGCAAGTTACCAAGGAGGCTGGTGTGCCGGCCGCCGCGTTTTTTGGGAGCAAAAAAAAAAGTACGCCTGCAGCAGCAGCAGGATCTGCTGGGGACCAAGCTGGGAGCAGCACCCCCGCTCCATTGGGTTCAGTGCCTCCACCACCACGCCAACTTAAGTCAAAGCCCTTGAGTGCTTCAGAGGCAGTCAGTGTACTTCTCCAATCACCATCGACCAGTGATGTTGGCTCATCGCAAGAAAGTAGCAGCAATGTCCCTGAATCAACACAGGTTGTTGTAACTCATCTGACAAGTGTTGAACAACCACAGCCGCAACAACAACACCATGTGCAAGTACAAGCCCAAGTACATGTGGAAGGAGAGGCAGCGCAAGGAGATGCGCAAGCAGAGGTGCATGGAGGGTCACAAGTGCCCACAATAGTTGTTCCTCCCGAAGTAGGGGCACATCAGTAAATCGACAATCAAGCCGAGGTATCATTGGAAGCCACTCCTCCTGATGATCATTCATTGTCTTCCACATCCCTAGCAAGGAAAAGATCAAGGTTGGTGTCTACATCTTCTTCAAGCCCACCTCCTTCTGATGATCCCATTCTGGATGAAGATTGGGAACCATCATCACGGCAGTCTGAGAGTGAGGCACACCATGATCTGCCAAAGGTACCTAAGCGTAAAAGGAAGGTCGTCGAAAAACTCATAGCTATGGAGTGTGATGAGACTCAACAAGAAGTGACGGATACTGCTGCTGGTGAAGCCTCTCACGATGACGACGAGCCAGTCATCATAAAGGTCACTGCAGCCCCAGCGGGCATGCCGCAAAGAGACATTTTGACCCTATCCCGAGAAGCTGCTGAGCGTGATGATGATGTCGACAAGGAGGCAATGGAAATGGAAACACAACAATCATTAGATTTGGAGCTAACTAGTACACCAACACCTACCGCTTCCATATTTCTTTCTCGCAAGAAGGGACCTCCATCCACCTCGACCTCAATTAGTGGTGGTGAAAGTGCAAAACGTACTGAAGTTCGGCAATCCACATTCTCCACTTCATCTGGCATTAGCAGCAGGACCACCACCACCAGTATCGCCGCCTCCTCTGGCCCCTAAAGACATTTCAAGTCTCCAGTTTGGGACTTCTTTAGTGTTTGCCCAAAAAAGGAAAACGTAGCCATTTGTAGCATTGTAAGCTTCGAGTTAGTCGTGGTAAGTTTGGTACCAACTATGGTACCGGAGGCCAGAGAGGTCATCTTAAGAGAACGCACGCTGTCCAATGGCTTGCGCACCTAGATGCGGTCAAGGAAGCCCGAATTGCAAGTAATGAAAACGTTGATTTTTCATCTGATGATGACGAGGAGGAAGAAGACGATTCAAACACTTCACTTACACCCAGTACCCCTGTCAGCAGCACACCCCATGTGAGCCACACTAAGAGTGTGGGAGAGAGTGAGACATCAATGCGAAAAAGTTCATCAGCGAGCGTAACTGGGTCGAAGATATCATCATTATCCCGTAAATCCTTGGTCCAGGGCAACATTAAAAAAGATGTTGTTTACAGAAGCATATTTGTAACGTACCTAATAGTGAGCTGATTAAATATGCCAAAAACGACCTAGGAAACTAGTCTGATACGTGACTGATTCTAATCATACATAAACAAAGATCATAACTATAGTGATTATGTAAAAATATATTTTTGTTTTATTTTGATCATTTTCTTGTGTTCTGATACATATTTCATATTTATCTATTCATATTCATTTAGAATGACAAACATATGTGAATATAACAATAGTGTAAAAAAACAACTAATCAATAGTGAAACATGAATGGAAAAAGCTAATAACAGACAAAACAGGAAAACCAAATATTCAAATGACATTGATGGTACGCAGGGCTATTGGAGTAAGCAAAGCGGTGGATGGAATCTCTACGCGCGTTTCGGCATTTGCCTTCTTCAGGAGTCCGTCATTTGCAATAGGACATATACATAACACTTGTGGAGATAAATTTATCTTTTATGTCTGCGCATAATCAGCAAGACACCGACGAATCTGATCCAGTAAGTACGATAGTAAAACGCTTAGCAAATAGTGGATATTTCTTATTGTTGTTGGATCCGTGATATTTATAAAATCTTGTAAATCTGCAACACTCTCAGTAAGATGTTCACTCAACCTGATATAATGGCATGGATGTCTGTATCCAGCTGAGGAGGCACAGAAGGTCGCCACACGAACCTAACGATTGTACCCTTATTTATAGAACTGCAATGTATTCAGTAATTAGGTCCTTCACGAAAGGCGCGTTAGGACGAAATAATGATGGTCGGCTGTTGCACTTAGTTTGTAACATATGCCAAAACTCGGGAGGGGTTCTCAAAAACGTAACTCCTCATTGTCGCGCTAGATGGAGCCAGCTCGTAGCATTTGTAGAATAAACAGATAGGTTGTTCTTAGCGAATGCGCATGATAGGCGATTCGTGCCGGATTGCGTTTGGGGTTCTGGGAAGCGTCCCTTCTCGTGTTGGTGTTGGGTGTTTTCATCTAGCGCGACAATGAGGAGTTACGTTTTTGAGAACCCCGCCCGAGTTTTGGCATATGTTACAAACTAAGTGCAACAGCCGACCATCATTATTTCGTCCTAACGCGCCTTTCGTGAAGGACCTAATTACTGAAAACATTGCGGTTCTATAAATAAGGGTACAATCGTTAGGTTCGTGTGGCGACCTTCTGTGCCTCCTCAGCTGGATACAGACATCCATGCCATTATATCAGGTTGAGTGAACATCTTACTGAGAGTGTTGCAGATTTACAAGATTTTATAAATATCACGGATCCAACAACAATAAGAAATATCCACTATTTGCTAAGCGTTTTACTATCGTACTTACTGGATCAGATTCGTCGGTGTCTTGCTGATTATGCGCAGACATAAAAGATAAATTTATCTCCACAAGTGTTATGTATATGTCCTATTGCAAATGACGGACTCCTGAAGAAGGCAAATGCCGAAACGCGCGTAGAGATTCCATCCACCGCTTTGCTTACTCCAATAGCCCTGCGTACCATCAATGTCATTTGAATATTTGGTTTTCCTGTTTTGTCTGTTATTAGCTTTTTCCATTCATGTTTCACTATTGATTAGTTGTTTTTTTACACTATTGTTATATTCACATATGTTTGTCATTCTAAATGAATATGAATAGATAAATATGAAATATGTATCAGAACACAAGAAAATGATCAAAATAAAACAAAAATATATTTTTACATAATCACTATAGTTATGATCTTTGTTTATGTATGATTAGAATCAGTCACGTATCAGACTAGTTTCCTAGGTCGTTTTTGGCATATTTAATCAGCTCACTATTAGGTACGTTACAAATATAGTTCTTAATATTCCCTACATTTAGTGAGTTCACCAATAGTAGGGGTCCCCTTCTTTCGAAATTATGTTGTTTACAGAAGCACAATATGAACGCAACCACCCACTGACGCGTCTGTATAACACTAAGCTGGCTAAAATGCTAGCTCTGGACCTTCTCCCTTTTTCTTTTGTAGAAGGGGTTGGTTTTCTAGAATTAGTGGCAGCGCTCTGCCCTAAATGGAAGGTTCCTAGCCGGTTCTATTTTTCCTGAGTTGCGGTTCCAGCACTACATGAAGATGTTCTGAAGGTGATTGGGGCAGCTTTGCAGAAGAGTGCTGCTCACACTATACATCTGACAACAGGCATGTGGACCAGTGGCGCAGGCGCTGATTACATGTGCATCACTGCACACTGGGTCTCTTTTTCAGGGGCTAAAGCAAAGCTAAACGCAGGTGTTGACCCGGACATTGTTTTTAAAGCTGCTCGGAAACATGCAACACTATCCATGTTTGGTTTGGAGAAACGTCACACAGCAGAAAACATTTTGGATGTCTTCAACACAAAGGTCCTTGACTGGCTGTCCCCAAAAAAACGCCAGGTTGGTTATGTTTCCACGGACAATGGCTCCAATATAGTTAAGGCCATGCAGCTGGGTGACTATTTCAGAGTGCCGTGTTTGGCGCACTTTATAAACCTGGTTGTCAAAGAATTCTTGGGTGATAAAGACAGTGCAGCGTACAGAGTAGTGGAGACCTGCCGAAAAATGTGCAACCATTTCAGCCATTCTTTTAAGGCCCGGAAGCATCTGAGGAGCCTGCTATATGAACGTCAAATGCCAGTGAAAGCACTCATCCAGGAGGTGGTAACACGTTGGAACTCAACCTTCTACATGCTTGAGCATCTGTATGAGCAGTATACGGTACTCGATCACTATTTCTTAACACAGGGTACAGCTCAGAAGGAGCACCTCTGGATGGGTGCGGCACAATGGAACATAGTTAAAAGCCTGACACTCATGCTTCGTCCTTTTGAGTTCTTCACGCGTGCAGTCAGCAAGGAGGACTGTAATTTGGGAAAAGCTATCCCATTGTTGTACATGCTGGAGCACCAACTGAAGGAGGTGTGTTCTGTGTTTGAAAAAGATGAAAAAAACAAGACCCTTTTGTTCTGGCTGAGAAATTATTAGAGCACCTACAAGGTGATGAACGTCTTAAAATGATCCACTCAAACCAGCATTACATTTGTGCTACTCTTCTTGATCCACGCTACAAAAAGGCGCTGGCAGGCCAAGCATTCTTTCCTTTTGCTGATGAAGATGTTACAAAGTACAAACAGTGGATAGCCTCCTCAGCCAAGAGGTTTGAAAGAGAATGGCAGCAAATTGAAGGAAAAGGCAGTACATCAGCATCAGCAGGCCATCCCCAGTCAAAACAATCCACTTCTGCACCTGTGGCTGCGGCACAAGTGACCTCTCAGCCGATAAAGAGACCGGCAACCGGATCATCTGCACCACCAGACACAACAGTAACATTGGAGGCTGAAGAGGATTGGCTAGCTCGGCTTGGGTTTGGTTCTCAAAAGGTCACAGCAACAGCTAAGCAAAGTGGAGGAACCTTGGAGGAGAACCCTGATTCGATGGTCAAGGACTATCTGAATGACTCAACAGAGAGCTATGTTAATGCTGACCCATTGGCGTATTGGCATGGGAAAAAAGAATTGTGGCCACAGCTCACCAACCTGGCTTTAAACTACTTGTCTTGCCCACTCGCAAGCGTGTCTTCTGAACGTGTTTTCGGTGCTGCTGGTGGCATTGTAACTTCCAAACTGAGCCGCCTCTCACCCAAAAATGTGGAGAGGTTAACAATGATCAAGATGAATCAGCACCTCATACCACCAGATTTCAGAGTACGAGAAAGCGCGCCGGATGAAGACGAGGTGGCCAGCAACATAGATGAGGGAATTTCTTCTCTGTCAGGTGACACTGAGCTCACCCTGCCTGAATTCGCAGAGTATGATGACGAAGCCTTATTCTCATTCATGGACCGTGATACCGAGCCCTGAAAATGAGACAACAAATCAATAACTTTCTTTTTCGTCCTTATTCACTTTTATTCCTGTGTGTCTGTCTTTCTTTGTTGTGCACAGGTAATATAATTCAAACTTTAATCAGATAATCACAAAAACAAGCCCATCAGCAGAACTGTCTTCACTTGTTTGCTAATTGATTTGAAGGTGCCGCAGTCTGCATTCCTCAGGTTCACAAGTTCAGAAGAACATGCTCCTCTATCCTCCTCCTCCAGACTCCTATTTCCATCAAAGCAGAGGGCTGGCTTACGCCCAATGAAGAAAGACTCAGCACTTGTGGGGGTGTTGTTCTACCTCTTTACAGGTGAGTTGACGGCTCTGGGGCCATTGCTGGGAAGCTCTAATACCGGATAAAAGTCGTTTGGACCAAATCCGAGGCGGAATTTTTTTGTTTTTGCTGACTTGCTTGCCTTTGAGGTGCTCTTAGGGGGGGTTCCGTCTGTTTGTGGGTGAGTTTCGGGGTCTGTCAGCACTGCTGGGACACTCTAATCTTGATTGCATTTGCTTTTCAGGAAATCCGTGGTGGCAAACCGGACTTATGGCCTAGCTACGCAGCGCGTTTGGACCGAAGGCCGAGAAATATTGTAAGTAGGAGATGTTGCTTTTGGCCTGTTTGGGGGTGTTATGCTTTTTGGCGGGTGGGTTGGCGGGTCTTGGGCCATTCCTGGGAAGGTCTAATACCGGGTAGAAGTGGTTGGGACAAAATCCAGGCCGATTTTTTTTGTTGCTATTTCTGCCATTTTGCTCAATGTAGCGTTTTCGGGGGCCTGTTTGGGGGGCTTCCTGGTGTTTGTGGGTGGGTTTCGGGGTCTGGGAGCACAGCTGGCTATGGATACTTTACTTTACAAGAGGCTTGAAGCAAATCCATGGTGGCAGAGGGGAGTTAGGGCCTGGCTACAGAGCGCGCGCGGAGTGATTCGGGAAATTTGGGAAAAAATGACTAAGTCCCCATTTTTGTACTTTTGCTCTTTGGCTGTTTGGGGGTCTTCTACTCGTTTTCTCCTGGGTTGACGTCTCTGGGGCCATTGCTGGGAAGCTCTAATACCGGATAAAAGTCGTTTGGACCAAATCCGAGGCAGAATTTTTTTTGTGTTTTTGCTGACTTGCTTGCCTTTGAGGTGCTCTTAGGGGGGGTTCCGTCTGTTTGTGGGTGAGTTTTGGGGTCTGTCAGCACTGCTGGGACACTCTAATCTTGATTGCATTTGCTTTTCAGGAAATCCATGGTGGCAAACCGGACCTATGGCCTAGCTACGCAGCGCGTTTGGACCGAAGGCCGAGAAATATTGTAAGTTGGAGATGTTGCTTTTGGCCTGTTTGGGGGTGTTATGCTTTTTGGCGGGTGGGTTGGCAGGTCTTGGGCCATTCATGGGAAGTGCTAATACCGGGTGGAAGTGGTTGGGACAAAATCCACGCCGAAAAGCCTTTTGGCACTTTTTGTAACTTAGGGTTCGTTAGCCCTAGCAGCAGGACTGCATGTGCTTCGGGGTTTTCTACATTTTTGCAACTGAGTTCTGGGGTCTTAGAGCACTCGTGAGAATGTGTAATTTTGGTTGCAAGTCATTTGAAGAAAATCCATGGTGGAAAAGGGGGGATTTGGCATAGTTAAAGAAAGCCTTTGCCACTATTCTTAACTTAGGGTTCGTTAGGGTTAGCAGTATTTCGATTGCATGTGTTTGGGTGGGGGGGTTTTCGAGTCTTGGAGCGATGCTGGCTATGGATACTTTTGCTTGGTTGCTTGCAAGTGGTTTGAATGCAACCCACGGTGGGTAAGGGGGTATTTGGGCCTACTTTTACTTTCAAAGTACGTTTTGTCACCAGTTTTCTGCTAGGCCTCGTTTTTTGCGATGTGATTGGGGGTCTTCTAAATTTTTGCGACTGGCTTTAGTAAGGGTCTGGGTGGGAGCACTGCTGGGAAGATCTAATTTTGTTCTAAAACACAGTTTACAGTACACCTAGCTTGAGGGGAAAGATTTGCTACATTAATTTGCCCATACTTATTTATCCTTCAAAAGGTGAATCAGACAGAGTACGCATTGTCAAAAATATTGTACTGTCTACTAGGAAAATCAAAGTGTGAGTTTTTGCACTCCACAGCCTACATACCTTATATTTATTTATCAGTGGTGTTGTAATATTATATCACTTCCTGTTTTTTGTTGAATAATTACAGGCCGGGTTTCAGTCTGTGCAATGGGGAAAAAAGGATGGAGTCAGGCTTCACATTAGCGAGCCGCAATTCAGCATCCGCCAGGCAGGGAGTGGACAGGGTGTCTTCTGGTCACCAACATTGATGGACGAAGCGTCAGATGGAATGGAGGAGTGCCGCTAATAAGAGGATTTTTTTCTGCATGCAACTTACTTACCAAATTCAACAGGACAACTACAACAACATACAGATACAGTATCCATTGTGTTTTTCTAGGACTGTGACTGCATTTCTTGGATCTCTCTCTGATTCTAAATTGATCCTTTAACACATCACTTAGTCCACTCCACTATCACATCTGCACCACACATAGTCATTTGTAAGTGCTCCTACGTAATTCGCAAGTCGCAGCACGCCCCAGCCCGTAGAGGACTGGGATGGCCCCAATGATGAAGCATGTCACCAAGGGGCAACCCTGGTGAGTGAGGGGACACCTAGAAAAAGAGCAATTTCTCCTTTTCTATCTACTACACCTTCCAGACCAACCCCATTGAGTGTTGTGAATGGATTTATAGTGACCAGCAAGGCTCTCAGGTATCTGGCAACAGAGACCTTATGTTGAATATAGTTATCAATAATTCCACACACGCCCTGTACTGTCGCATTCTTTCTTCGGCCGATTTTCGGCCGTTTCCGATCGGTAAAGGGCTATCGAGATGTAGGGGCACATTTGCGGTAATTTTACCGAATTGTTATCATTACCGAATCGGTAAATTTACCGAATCGGTAATATTTACCGATTCGGTAATGATAACGATTCGGTAAAATTACCGAAAATGCAATGTAGGTAGCCAATGTTCCATCAGCACATGGCTTACAGAATCGGTATTTTACCATGGAATACAAATCCATGGTAAAATACCGATTCCTGTGTACATGCACATCTGTGCATGTACACATGTGCCATGTGACAGACAGAGGTGCCCTTAGGGCATGTCTGTGTGCCACATTGCACACATGCCCGTTTTGGGGGTGCTAGAGGGTGTCAAAGTGACACCCCCTGCACCCTTGTGAATTCTTTAATTACCGATTCGGTAAATACCTAATCGGTAATGCCTAATCATTACTATGGGCTTCAAAGCCCATAGGAATGAATGGGCATTACCAATTTGGTATTTACCGAATCGGTAATTAAAGAATTGTTAAGTATTCGGTAACGAATCCAGATGTTGGGACCTACATCCCATTTACCGATTTTGAAATACCGAATCGGTAAAATTCGGTATTTCAAAATCGGTAAATGGGATTTACCTACATCGGGCCAATAGTCATTTGTAAGTGCTCCTACGTAATTCGCAAGTCGCAGCACGCCCCAGCCCGTAGAGGACTGGGATGGCCCCAATAATGAAGCATGTCACCAAGGGGCAACCCTGGTGAGTGAGGGGACACCTAGAAAAAGAGCAATTTCTCCTTTTCTATCTACTATACCTTCCAGACCAACCCCATTGAGTGTTGTGAATGGATTTATAGTGACCAGCAAGGCTCTCAGGTATCTGGCAACAGAGACCTTATGTTGAATATAGTTATCAATATTTCCACACACGCCCTGTACTGTCGCATTCTTTCTTCCACAGTTGTCGAAAGTACTACTTACTTTTCACTGACATGCATGCAGTAGTGCATGCACTTTCAAAGATTGATGGATAGGTGTGTACCCAAAGATTTGTTTATGTTCACAATTGTTTGTCCATGCTGTGCTATTTTTTCTTGTCTCCCAAAACCTTTCCCAAAAACCCCCGTACCCATCCATTTTTCAAACCCTAATCCTCTTCCCCCGGGCTGTGTGGTTTTGATTGATGTGTGACTAAATTACAGCAATAAATCCACACACTTGCTGAGGAGGATAAGGTGATAGCAACAGGCTGGTGAAGAAATCCGAGGATATATTCTTACTCTGCTTGACAAAGACCCATGGCTAATGTCAAAGAACTTCAACCGAATTAGTAGTTATACTTTACCATTTGTTAGGCTACAATGTGGCACTGTTCTAGTGTACTGTCACCTGCTATATTCTCTATTGTACCGTTGTATTGCTCAGGAGGACAAACCAGATTTCATTTTCTTTTTTTTCATAGGCATGCAACTGCCACTGTGTCACACCACTAGTACCACCGCTATGAGGAAATTTTATCCGCCCAGGATCGCCAACCTTATTCGCTGTTTCCCCTGGAGCCAGCCCTGGGTCTAGCCCTACTTTAAAACACAAATTACAGGTAAGATGAGCGTTTGGTGGGAGGGAGTACAATGGAGTATTAGGAGAGATGAGAGACTGGAGGTAGTACTACTAAAGTCCTAGGACTCTTGAATTCACTTCACTTACTCTGTGAGAGGCACTTAGTGTTGAAAACATTTGGGCATTTACACTTAAAGGAAGAATATGGAACTAAACTTTCAGGAAAACAAAGTTACTGTTAAACCCCCAACCACCAGGCAAGCAGTAAAAAACAGGTATGCTCAGATAAAGTTTGAAAAAGTATATTTATATCCCTAACAAAATAATCTCCCGCAAGACCCTCCCTAACCCCAACGGTTGTCCTTTAAAAGTCCCAAACCCAACTCCCGATTCCCACCCCCCAAAAGTCTCTAAAAAAGGGGCAAGGGACACTATGGGTGGATGCTGTATACATTTTGGGCCAGGGCATCATACTCCTGGCGGAGCAAGGCGTGCTCTACGCGGAGCCCCTCCAACATGTTTTTGAAGTGGTGGAACTCCTGCTGAAGGTGGGACACCCTCAGGGTACTGCGGCGCAGGCGTGCCTTGCAGTTACAATGGCTGTGAGAGGCAGCTGTTGTCCTTGCTGCTCGGCGATGGCGTTTGGCTTTGGCAGCCCGGCTCAGTCTGGCTGGAGCACTGTGCTGGGTGGCAGCCCGTGGGGGCACGGAGGCCGATGCAGACGACGTTGTTGTTGTGGTCGACTGCACACTTTTGTCGTCCTCCAGGGCCACCAGCCGCCGATATTCTGCAACAGTGGCAGCGATCCTCCGTTGCCGGGCCGCTCTAGCCAGCTCCTTCCTCCTTGTTTGTTTGGAAGGAGCATCTATATGAAGAAAGAAAGACATAGTCTGTAACCAATGCTCTTTAAGATTAACTCAATCATTCAGCAGAAATTTGTGTTGCAGTACAACTAGCAACTTGCAAGCGCATTACATAACTATTGAGGCCAGTATCTATCTAACCTCCCACTTCTTCATCCTTGCTCTAACATTAGTGGGAGTTTAAGGAACAAATTCTACGAGCACTATGGACTTCCATTGGAGTCGACTATGAAAGTACACCAGTCTTATTCTTCTTCTTGTCTCTTGTTTAGG
Source organism: Lissotriton vulgaris (assembly GCF_964263255.1). Lineage (NCBI taxonomy): Eukaryota > Metazoa > Chordata > Amphibia > Caudata > Salamandridae > Lissotriton > Lissotriton vulgaris. Next base: position 783,416,604 of record NC_141691.1, read on the forward strand.
AAAATTGGTACGTTATCTTCTGCAAGCCTAAGTGAAGAAAACAGGAGTATAACCCATAGACCTAAATGGGACTGGGTACGTAGAATATATAGAAAAACAATGTCCCACTGGGTATCAATAACAGAGACAATTCAAACTATTGCATACAGTACGTATTGCAGAAAAGGAACACCAGGGAGTCTCAGTACATTGTGTGAGAAGGTTATTAATCACCAATTACATTAAACATGGGAAGCACAGTTAAAAGGCAGCACTGTACATGAAAAGCAATCATGGAGCAACCCAAATGACACTTGGTGACAGTGTGATGACGCAGTGATAGTGACGACGCAAGTGAAGGTGAAAAGCAGCGTGGTCGGCGCAAAGTGATAGAAACAATCAGTTAAAGGCTTTCACATTGAGTATATACAAATAAACAAGTTCAATTTAGCATGGTGATAAGCCTATTGGTAGTGCGCCGTGAAATCGCGCTGTTGTTGTCGACGGCGTTTCGATCCTCTATGATTCGGGATCCTCTTCAGGACAGGGTTGACGTTGAATTAGGGTGCTGCATGGGAAAATACTTAATTTTAGGAGATCGGGCATGAAACGGAGGCAAAAGGAGCACAGTTGTGAGCCGAGTGATCGGGCACTTCACAGTTAACTTGAAGTAAAATGGGAAAGGATCTATCAGCGTGGGCAGTGATGGGTGGCATGCAGCTCTAGTGAGTGCTTAGGGAGGGTTAGGCTAGGGTGGTGGGAAGGGGTATGGAGGGATCGGAGCTAGGCAAACCTGGAGTATTGGAGCGCTGACTGAACGTAGGGGTCAGTCGTCCACAAGGTAGTAGGTCCGGGTACTCGTGTGTAATTAAGGAGTACCTGTTCAGGTATCCTCTCGTGGAGTCGGCGGGGCGCCTAGAAAAGGGGAGGTGAAGACATAGGTTGGTGTCTAGTCTAAACAGACAGTTTGGAGAAATCCGAATTAATTATAATGGCGGCGATTCAGGGAAGTGTCGGCGGGTTACCTGAATCTTTAGGAACTGAAGGTCACCGGTGGCAAGTCAAAAGATCACTGCTAGGGGGTTAAATCTCCTCTGTTCGTGCCGGCTAGGCGCCTAAGAGAGGATAGAAAAAACGGTTCAGGGCGGGTGTTCATGGGCAGTGTCAGCATGGATGGACATAGCCGCGTTTCCAGAGGATCAGGGGGAAGTCAGTTACCTGGATTAGTTGGGCGGGGGGTGCCGGTTGAATTCTCGGCGGTAACGTCCCGCGCAGAGTAGCGGGTAGACTGTAATCCTCGAGTCGAACCAGGAAGTAACCGGAGCGGAGGGGGCGGGGCTACAAGGAGTGGGGGCGGGAGGGGGCGGGGAAAACAGTGGGGTAACGCCCGTAGGCTGGGTCTGTCGGTGGAGGGAGGGGAACGTGAAGGAAAAGTTAAAATTCAGTACCTTACAATGCTGCAAACAGATTTACATTTTGGTTATGTTTCACAATGAAAAAAAGGTACAAATACATATAGGAATAGATATGTGATCTAACTAGAATGCAAGATTATAAAAAACATTTTGAGAACCAAATCACGATGTATACATTTATACAGTGAGTGCTCAGGGCGCATGGAAGTACAGACCATCACGAAAGTTCTAGTCTAGGTGATTTGTAAAGGTATTAGTAAGACCACATGGGAAGGAGTGGTGGTTAGGGAATAGGGATGGAGAAATTACAAAGTGAAGTTCATGGGACTGCATGGGGATTCAAGTAGTGACTGTGCTACTCCACTCATCAAGGGTATTCAGGCCCCTATTTACAGAGTCTGTGAGTGAGATCCATTTACATTCAGCTCGGTTTAGGAGTAAGTTTATATTGCCACCTCTGGTAGGAAGTCTAAGATGTTCAATTACTTGCCACCTCATATCAATGTCCCGGTGGCCTTTTTCAATGAAATGTGAGACAAGAGGGGCTGACAGCACTTGGCAGTTGACTCGGCTCTTGTGTTGGATGATGCGCTGTTTCACCATTTGGGTGGTCTGGCCGATATAGTGTAGATCGCAGGGACAGCGGATCGCATAAATCACGTTAGTGGTTTTGCAATTGGTATGACATGTGAGTTCATATCTTTTCTCATTGTATAAAAACTCTTTGGTGTTACTAGTGAGTTCGCACACACTACATCCTTGGCACTTGAAATGTCCAAGGATTGGGGGCAAGCCCAGGCAGATGTAATACTGTTTTGGTTTTTGGTTGTTTCTGGCCATGTAATAGCACGTACCAAATGATTCGCAATGTTGTTGCCGCGTTGGTATGAAAACAGGGGTGGATCCCGGAATTGTTCTTCAGATCTTAGCACCGTCCAGTTTTTCTTGATAATGGAACTCACTTTGTTGCTGTCTGGTCCAAAGGTAGAGACGAAAGGAATCCTTGTCATTGGTTCCCTGATTTTGGGTATTAGTAAATTTTCACGGTGGAAATACCAGGCACGTTTCTTAGCTCTGGCGACCAATCTGCGGGGATATCCTCTATGTATAAGTTTGTTCATCAGGATATCTGCTTCACGAAAGTAGTCTCTTCTCCATTTACAATTAATTCGGATTTCTCCAAACTGTCTGTTTAGACTAGACACCAACCTATGTCTTCACCTCCCCTTTTCTAGGCGCCCCGCCGACTCCACGAGAGGATACCTGAACAGGTACTCCTTAATTACACACGAGTACCCGGACCTACTACCTTGTGGACGACTGACCCCTACGTTCAGTCAGCGCTCCAATACTCCAGGTTTGCCTAGCTCCGATCCCTCCATACCCCTTCCCACCACCCTAGCCTAACCCTTCCTAAGCACTCACTAGAGCTGCATGCCACCCATCACTGCCCACAATGATAGATCCTTTCCCCTTTTACTTCAAGTTAACTGTGAAGTGCCCGATCACTCGGCTCACAACTGTGCTCCTTCTTTTGCCTCCGTTTCATGCCCGATCTCCTAAAATTAAGTATTTTCCCATGCAGCACCCTAATTCAACGTCAACCCTGTCCTGAAGAGGATCCCGAATCATAGAGGATCGAAACGCCGTCGACAACAACAGCGCGATTTCACGGCGCACTACCAATAGGCTTATCACCATGCTAAATTGAACTTGTTTATTTGTATATACTCAATGTGAAAGCCTTTAACTGATTGTTTCTATCACTTTGCGCCGACCACGCTGCTTTTCACCTTCACTTGCGTCGTCACTATCACTGCGTCATCACACTGTCACCAAGTGTCATTTGGGTTGCTCCATGATTGCTTTTCACGTACAGTGCTGCCTTTTAACTGTGCTTCCCATGTTTAATGTAATTGGTGATTAATAACCTTCTCACACAATGTACTGAGACTCCCTGGTGTTCCTTTTCTGCAATACGTACTGTATGCAATAGTTTGAATCTTCTGCAAGTCGGCATAATGCCAGCGCAGTGAACTTGCACCCGTGAAAAAGAGACGCACGCCATGATGAGTGACCTAGACTTGCGTTACTGTACCGGTCCAGTACATGCAGGTGGTGAAGCTCTTACTTTTCTATTACGGGTGGCACTGAGAATACTCTGTTACAAGGGCTACTGCTTAATTAATTCAACTTTCACCCTACAGTGCAAATGAGTACTAGAAATGGAAAAATGAAGAAGATAAATAATCTGATTATCTATCACTTCACATGGGATGTTTTTGCTTACATATGGGATGACTTTAGGTGCTTTGCTTTTTATTGAGTGACCAGTGATACATCCACACATGAATGACTGAGTACTACTAAACTTATTAAGAGAGGTAGGGAGTGGCCACCGTAATAACCGGATCTATGCTGTGCTTGCAATACAAACTACTGCTACTATTGATGGTAGTATTTGGACAATATTACAACTTCTTTTCCTTGCCTTTCCTACACTGGAACGGACGTGCTGGTGCTGTGTTACATGCTCTTCAAAGTTACACTTAGTTCATCCACTGACCGTCTACTCTCTCTAGATCATGGGTACTCACAAACTTTCTCTCAGGGGCTAAATTTACAGTGTAGTTTGTGGCCGAGGGCCGCACTGGTGGGGGCGGAGTGAGAGGGGGCGGGGCTAAAGCAAAACAAAAACTTGTGACCATGAGGTTGCACACAGGTCCCTGCAGCAGATGCCTTCATCCACTGAGCCACCAGACCCAGCATTTACATACATCTCTTTCCCTCCTGCTCTCTCTCCTGCCCTCCCTCTCCATCTCTCTCTCCCTCCTGCCCTCCCTCGCCCTCCCCCTCTGTCATCTCACTGTGTGTGTGTCTGTCTGTGTCAGCCTTCAGCCCGGGCTGAGACAGCTTCCTCAACGCGCACACACAGACAGCCACACCAAAGTACTTAACAGGTCTTTAAAAGAACATTAACATATTATTGAGGCTTTGTTTGTTGTAGCGCCCCTGCATCTCCACCCTGACAATCACTGCTTGCCCAGCCCCACAGAGCAGAGGCTTTGTTCTATTTCACCTCTTTGTGGCCCTGCATCTCCACTCTGCTCTGTGGGGGCCGGGGGAACAGTGATTGTCAGAGTGGAGATGCAGGGGCGCTAACAGGTGAAATACAACAAAGCCTCTGCTCTGTGGGGGCCGGGGGAGCAGTGATTGTCTGCAAGGTCTGCGCACCGCCAAGGAAGGCTTGCCGGGCCACCACCGGCCCGCGGGCCGTACTATGAGTACCCCTCCTCTAGATACACATATGCTATCTAAGAGTCAGATAGTAGCATGATCGAGGTATATTATGGACACATACAGTTTCTGTGTCACCCACCCAGGCTGTTGTCCTTCCACCAATCATTGCTTCATCATTCACCCAGCCATGTATCTCATATTCTTTCCTTCCCAGCCACGTCTTCAATCTCAATAAGTAAGGAATATATAAGAGCTTACCTCTGCCCGCCACCACCACCGTCTGAACTCTCACAGCCGGCACTGGAACCGCCGCATCCTCCCCTGAGGAATTGCCCTCCGCCTCCGTGTCGAGCACCACCACCTCCGCGTTGGCCCCGCCACCAGATGTTCCACCTACAAAGTACATTTAAGAATGTTAGAATAAACCCCTCACTAGTATTTGGTCTAGGAATGAAGACATGTGAAAACAATGTAATTTGTGACTGTGTACTCTAAAGTAAAAAAAAATGTCCCTTTTTCCAGGGAAGGGTGTTGTCTTGCTGCACTTTTTGGCACAACTGATGAAGGCTGGCTTTTTAACACGCACCATTTTTCTCCACACAGACAGAAGATGGACTTCTAACAACAAGATCAAGTTGAAACAAGGTTAGAGCTCGGCTCGACCACAAGAAATGTCTTCAATTAATCGTCAGCACTAACCACTTTTCCAGTCTCAATTAAACGTTTAGTTTTTTAATTATGACTTCATTTTAATAAATGTGTTTACTTTTAATAAAGCTTTTAAACTTAAATAGACTCTGTGTTTTTTGGTCCAGACTAGAGTGACTGAGCGAAAGGTTTTGCAATTTTTGCAAGCATGAGTCCGTGCCTCTGACACTTCTTGACTCTGACTCCGTACTCTTGAGCTACGTTGGATAATCATCATTGGGGATCAATCATGGATGAATTCGGGAGGTAAATGAGTGTGCCACACTATGTAGTCACTCAGTAAGGACATTGGGGGTTCAAAGTCTGTTATCACAGAGGTATGTGGAAACTCTAACAGCGCCTATTATAATTGATAAGCAATGCACTATTTATTGTCCATAGTTGTTTCTGCAGAAGAATTGTCCCCTCAACAGTAGTGGTATGGATTGTCCTCCTATCCAAACCAAAAGGTAGTATCTTATTCTTTCTTGGTGGTCATTCACATTTTATAGTTGGGAATTTTCAAAGCAGATAGAACACTTCAAAAGACATTATGGACAATCCCTGAGGACTGCACTGCACTAAGTTGATAGAGCTATTGCTGACTAGAATGGGAGTTTCGCCAACCGTGCAATCTTAGTTAGCTACACAGACAGACTAATAAGAATAATCTAGTAATACCGCAGGGAGTCATAGTAGAGGCAGGATAAGAATTTAGATACAGTCTACAAGAAGATCAAAGACAATTTTGAAAAAATCAAATGAGGAACGCTAGGAAAAATAGGTAGTAGTCTAAAATGAAAACTTACTGGGGCCAGCAAAGGAGCCCTCGCCTGCCCGATCCTGGCCCTGTTCAACAGCATCCGCCGCCTGCTGCTCCTGTGTCCCCTCGCCCCTGGGGGGAGCTGACGTACAACATGAAAGAAAGAACAGAAAACATGGATGATTGTTGCTTGTCAATGTCAACCAAATCAAACATTTCAAAACAACAATAACAAAATATTTCCGCGAAATTATATTGATTAGGGTTAGTTTTCATTGATTTGCGGACCTGCGACTTCGAAAGTCACGTAACTCACTAAACAAAGTACTGAAAGGTTCACCTAGGACTGGCAGGCAGCAGTCCGCAGGCAAGACGCAAAGTGACAGACAAACTCCATTGTGATTTCAGTCAGATCAGTGACAACACTAACAGTTGCCTGCTACATAACCAGTCATTTAAATAGTCAAACTATCAATCCACCGCCACTATTTTTCTTATTGTCAGGGGTACAAAGGAAGGGGCAGATTTAAGCCCCTTGCGGCTCTTTTGCTCCGTTCTTGCGTGACTTTTGTGACGCAGCAGCTAAACAAAAGAGGCGCCATGGTGCGGCGTATAATATTATAACAACGTGACGCATTTGGGAGATGCATCCCGTTATAAAGCCCTGCGCCATCAGGGGGCGTTCGGGCGCAAGGGAGGGCATTCCTGCGCTGGAACACATCCTAAAAGTGGCTGAGGGAAATCTACAAAATTTCAATCAGTCACCTTTAGGACAAAGATGCGTCACACAAACCCTGCACCTGCTTGAAGCAGACGTACGGCTTGACCCAGCATTGGGGAGATAGGGTACCCCAGAACATTGCTAGAGCTGCGCCATCGTTGCGACGCAACTCCAGCAGTAAAGCTTCGGTGACGTTTTGGGCCCATGGTGCGCCGCATTGCAAATACGGCGCACCATGTTTGGTGGTGGTAGCGGGCCGCACAATTACTGGCGCATCCCTGCTACTTTGCAGGGATGCAACGGTTATTGCAATTCTGCCCCTTAGGGGCATACTTACTTACGCGTTCTGGCGCATCTCGAGAGATGCGCCAGATCAAATGCGTCATGCAAAACTACCCTTGCGACACGGCAGATGCGCCTCATTTACAATGCGGCGCGCCCTGGCACAAGGGTAGGCACTTGCGTGAGGCATCTCGTCACGTAAGAGTGGCGCATCGCTGGAGTCACGTCGCCAACGCAATGCAACTCCAGTAATGCTCAGGGCCACCCAATACTTAACATGCTGTGTCAGTCCTTACGCCTGCTTCAAGCAGGCATAAGGAATTGAATTGACGTAGCAGCGTCGCAGAAGTGCCTGCGTTAAATCTTGTAGATTTCACGCAGGCACTTTTGCGAGGCACACAGCCGCAGGACCGCCCACCCTGAATACTAGGAACGCAGACATTGTGGTGCAGGCCCATAGCTTTATAACGTGACGCATCTCCCTAGATGCGTCACGCTGTAAATGACTCGCAGGGATGCGCCACGTTTACGCCGCTGTTGTGTCAAGCAAGGCAACGTAAACGTGGCGCAAGGGGCTTGTAAATGTAATCTGCCCCCTAGTGTCTAGCATTAAGCAGTTCTGTAAAGTACACTCATACATAATTGTTACTCAGGCCAATGAGACCACAAAATAGAAAACAAATAAGCATAGTAGCAACGCCACTGAGAAGGAGAGCAGTGCACCTGAAATGCACAGAAGATTTTGAAATATAATTTAACTACAATTTAATCGTCAGCAGCATTATTGGCTTGCTCCATGTAAAAAACTAATATTTGCAATACAACAACACAGAGCAGGAGAAAACATAGTAGTGAGTGATGAAATAGCTACTACTACTCACCAAGCCCGGGGATCTCCAAGCCGAGCTGGTCCAGCAGGTCACGCTCCCTGTCCAGGACGTCCGTCCAGCGGTGGGTGACCTGGCTGTAGGTGCGCTGGACCCCGGAGAGTTGGGACATGGCCCAGCACACCTTCTGCCACCGCTTCCGGCGCTCCCGCATGTTGTAGCCGGTCGCGATCCTGCCGCCTCCCGCGATGGTCCTGGGCAGGCGCCGCTGGACGAAGTAGACCAGCGCGTCCACTTCCTCCGGGCTGAAGATCTCCCGTCGGGTCACCTGCTCTTCCCTCAATCGCCCGCATGCTGTCCTGGCACGGGGTCCAGGACTCCTCCTCCCCGCCGCCGCTGCGACCCCCAAGTGCCTGGGCAGCTTCACGGCACCTGGCTTCACATGGTCTGGGCAGGTAAGGTAGGAAGTAGAAAATTAAGAAGGAATAGGATAGGGAAGAAGAAAAGAAAAGAGTTTAAAAAGTAGTTTAAAAGTTAACAAAAATAGCAGAAAAGACAAAAATATACAGCTAGGAAAAGAGAGGGATAGATAAGAAGCAAAATCGTTGGAAAAAAACTGAAAACAAGCAAAGGATGGCAAAGATAGCAAGAGGATAAACACCATGCCCAGACACAGGAAATGAATGAAAAACAAGATGGCCGCCCGTTCACAAGCGCGAAAGTAAGTTCGCACGCAATTTTCCTCGCGATCTCGTGCGAACTTGTACTCGCAATGCGCTTACCTCGCGAGATTATATGTAGCGGGCGGAAACGGAAATACGTCACGCAAACAAAATGGCCGCGCCCGTACTCGACCTTGGGGTAAATTCGCGTGTTGCGCTGCAAGCGGCTCGCAAATACTGCAAAAAAACTTGTGAAATAACACGCTGCAAAAAAATATAAAGCTCATTCGCACAAATTGGTGGCTTCCGCGGTCGGTTTCGCACGACGCCGAGCCTCGCAAATAGCGCTAAATTACCGAAAATCGATTTTTGCAAAAGCAAAACAAATGAGCAGGTGCAAAAGGTCAATCTCATGATTTGTAACAATTCCCTGTTGTGCTTCCTGAGGGGGCCCTCCAGAATTCGGTTGCCTGCTTGCAACAATTGTGTGACCCTGCTATGACCTTAACTGTATGCCACAAAGGTCATGATTTACAGCTAAGGGAGCAGACAAGCAGGTGCCAGGCTGGAACTTCAAATTCAGTGACACATTAATTAGCCCCTAATTCATTATTGTCAGTTGGGGCAGGGCAGGTGTTGTTAATAAACTAACCCCAAATTAATTCATGTCAGTTGAAGCAGGGCAGGTGTGCTTGCTTTTACCCCCTATCTTCTACAGTGATGATGAACCAGAGGGTGGCATTGATGTAACAGAGGGTGGCATGGGTCAAAGAGAGGGTGGCAGTGGTGAAACAGAGGGTGCTGGGAGGCTGTGATGATGAACCAGACGTAGAAACAACATAGTCGCAACCGTTGCGAGCCGATAAGTAAGTTGGCAATTGCGAACTACTACCAAATCCTCGCGAACTGGCAGAAACACTTGCGAACACACAAAAAAAAAACCCGCAAATTCGCGGGAATTCGCGGATTTTGCGGATTGCGAGTTCGCAAATTCGCTAAATTCGCGAACGCCAGATTCGCAAAATTCGCCCATACTTAGTTTTTCCCTCCATGTCCATGTGTAGCGGAGTAGGGTAGCATAGCATATTTTCCACTGCAGCGGTGCAGCATTCAGTTGACGTCCACAAATTTCCAGTGTACACTCTGATACTGCAGAGCGAATATGAGATTTTAATAAAGTAACATAGTCCAATTAAATTGAAAAATGCTTTTTAAGAACTCCATTTGACTAGGACCAGCAAACCACCAAGAAAGCCCTGTATGTGGAACTAGGCTTGAATAGCATAGAGGAAATAATTCCACTGCAACCAAAGTTGTTGAGGCAAAATCAGTGCTTAATTTGAGCCGGAGCTTTCTGTTGCTAAGCACTGACACTTAATTTGTTTCCGGTGCTCGGCACGGGCACCTAATTTTCAATACCATAATTAGAACAGTCCACCACATGGCGGTGCTGCTCATCTAATTTAGAGATGAGCAGTGCTACTGTAGTTTAGATGTATAATATACATTAAAACTGCAAATACCTGCCTCTCCAGCCATTCCTTTAGCTTGCAGGACCTGGAATAATCTGAACTGTCGCATTTACATGCGAGATAGATGATTAGTAGCTGTTTTGGCAGAGATTACAAGATCGATGGGTGGTGCAAGCTGCAGTAGCCTCCTGGTCAGAGCCCTGGCACTTTATACTTTACAAATAAGCACTGGGCAAAATTATATTTAGATACTATGCTCAACATTATTAACGTCAAAGGGTCCTCTAAGGACTAGAGGCTGAACTACGTTGAAAAAATATTAAAAGGAATAGGATGTGGAAGCATCTGGAATCCTCCCAGTACAGAGACTGAGAATAGCGTTATGTCAGTAAAAACACGCTACTGGCAACTCAATCAAGCACTACACATAAACGTTGTCAGGGAAGGTAGCATGTGATCAATTATCCTTGGGGCAAAGGTCACCAATACCTATGAAACCTATCTGGATGTTATACAACTAGAGCTACAAAGAAGCCTCTATTTAAAATTCAGGCTTAGGGGTATATTTATGAGAGGTTTGCATCACACTTTTTCCATGCAAGTGGTACATGCATGACACAAGCCTCTATGGCATATTTATGACGTCACACAAAGTCACCTTGCATAGCTCAGAGTGGTTTGTTAAATCTGGAGTAAGGCAAAACAGCGCAAATCGATGTGTTGCTTTACTCCACACTGGGTAGAGGTTTAATGAGTGTTGCAGTGTGCGTTATCATGCATCTCCCATGGATTTTTATGCAATCCCAGTTTTACAAGGACTTGTAAACCTGGACATGCTCCAAAGACTTTTCCCTTCCCAGGGGAGGCATAACGAGGAGAAATTTCCTTAGTTCTCCTTGATGTTTACTCTTTCTATCTGTTCTGCTTTCTGCAGCACACATATAAAGAGGAAAGCAATTTTCAGGATTTTTTTGCAGGAAGATGACACTTCCTGCACAAAAGGAATCCTGTCTACAACACAGGCACCCTTACACCATGGTTCAAGGGTGCCTGCAGTGATGATAGTCTGCAAAAAGTAGCACCAGTACAAGGGAAGAGGACAGGAATGTGCCATATTGGATGAATACAACACATTCCTGCCATTTGCCTGTGAAGCAGTGCAGCGCAACACGGTGACTTGTGCTACAATTTTCATAAATATGCCCCTTCAAGTTTTACCTGAGCTTGCATATTCCATGAAATTATATACAAATGAGGGAAGCACAGGTGGTTGTACCACTTTTTTCAGAGGGCTCGAAACAACGATCTTATTCATTTTTATTTTTTTTGCACAAAAAGATGGCTACTTTCCCCCTTGTTTGGGGATTACAGTATGAGACAGTGTAAAGATTAACTGACCTTATGTTGACGGTCTGATATGACAAGCATTTTATTTGCTCTTCCAGCTTACATTGCATGAGCTTAGTGACTTCTATGATATGAACCCAGGGGCCAGTACTAACCGTTATTTTTGAGAAGCACCTTAGATTACTTTATCCTTTTTACATCTTACTGTTATTATGCTGTTTCAAAATCTTAAATATTTTACAAATTTCTATAGAACTATTCTATGTGTTTAAGTTGAAACAATAAATTTGATTTTTAGGAATTCTAGTTAGAAATAATAGATGTGGGATGGAAGGATAGAGACATTTTCAAAGATATAGGGTCCGATTCCAATCCTGTTAGAAAGGCCTCCAGATGGGTTCCGGACTGAGCAAATCCGAATCAGAGCCTATGTTTCTGACCGAATCATTTCCTGTTCTGTTGCGAAGATCTCGTCCGTGTCAAAGTAAATAGTTTCTGAATCCAATCCTGGAAGTCCGAGTTATTCGCAGCCAAATTGTCCTGCACAATGGAGACGGCTTCCGAACGAGTGAGTACAATGGACGATTCTGACAGCCGTTTCGACTCAGTTTTGCAGAGATGTAACAACAGTGGGAACCAGACTTCGGGGGCTTTAGCAGGCCCCCTTCACCTGAGGCCATCAGAATCCCATGCATGCACAGTGTGGTGGGCACCATGTGCACGATTTTCCCCACCCACCCCTTTTTGCAATGGAAGCCTATGAACGCCTTCAGTGCACATGCTCGCATAGAGGTAAATGGGAGTCCAAGCGAACCTAGTCCGTAACTATACAGATGCATCGGAATCGGTCGCATGGAGTCCCGGAGTGTGATTGGATTGGAAAGCAATCCAGAACAGACTCATTCGGAGAGCATTCCTAACGGGATCGGAATAAGGCCCAAAGTGATAACCAGTAGCAATTAAACATTTGGGTATACGATATGGGTTATGTAGATTTCTGGAGATTTCAAATAGAAGTGTGCAATTGAGAGACTGTGAGGAATAATAAAGTGTTTGAGAAACTAGATTCAGTGCAACTGTGGAACAATGATATACGATTAGATGGCGGCAAGTCTGGAGTGTAGGTATGTGTGTCCGTTCTGATATCATGGACATGAATTATTGAATGTATGTTCAATATTGAATTGCCTGTATATCATACTTTGAACTTATGCTGATGATGGAGCAAGGTTTTGCATGAAAAGAGACTTGCTCGGATTCAACCCTCTCGAAATAACACCTAATGTACTAATAAACATGTTTTGTCCTGCTAATAACGCACAACACAACATTTCTCGAATCTAGGGGAAGCTTTTCTATGTGCTTTCACTAACAGTAACTAGAGTGACCTAATATGGCCGCCGCAATGTGGGAACTTTTCTGCACATGCGTCTGTCACACTCATGTGACATGACGTATTCTCTGCTTTGGTGGGAAATCTTTGCTTCTGCGCACTAGAACTAAAGATGGCTGCTCTATGTTTCACATGCTGATGCTTGCACTGCTGCTTGTACTAAACCATGTTCGTTCTGACTAATCACTACAGCTATAGTTAAAATAAAGTAATGGGAATAGATTAGAGATAAGTGGTATACAGTGCATTAATGTATTATTTGTTTTAATACTGCTTCTCTTTGACTTTGCTACTAGCTCGTATTTGGGCCTGATGTGTCATTGCTGAACTCCATCTTGAGACTCTCAACACGCATGTGCTGAATTCCCTCGAGTCCACAAGCCATGGCATTGAAACCGTGCCAGTGACAGTCTTGCCTGCAATGCGCCTGCGAAGATGAACTTTTAACTCTCAAAAAGGAAGACAACTTACAAATCTACGTATACATTGTATTTGTTATTGAAACATCCATTGTTGGGTGAAATAAAAGTGCATGGGAAAATAAAGTTATGGGAGGTAACATTGATTTGAATATTTGAATGAAATGATCTTATAACTAGTATGGTTAGATGAACTCTCCTCACTTTTGACCAATCAAATTCAGGGAATACACAAACTTGCAACATTGGGGGGTGGTTCCCTGCCCTGGAAAATGGTATAACTAAGGTAGGCTTAGCTAGTTAGATTGTCCGATTTGTCCGAATAGCTGACCTGTCTCTGACCCACCGTACTCAATAGGCGATCGAGAGCAGAGGTGCTGGTGGAGCACTCTGTCAGAAGATTCGATAACCCAATCGGGGTTCTGGGAAGGAGTTCGATAACCCAATCGGGGTCCGACTGTTAGCTGCTGAGAGAGGTGTGACTCTGGCGTTGCACTTTAGCTGTGGGTGCCGGTCCTGACCTGTGGTGGTCCTGTTCTGATCCAATTTGGTCCCTCCTTGAACTGATTTTGGTCCGCACCTGTCCTGTCCTGTTGGCACCTGAACTATCGGGAGTCCTGTCCTTTGTCCCAGCCCGTGGCCAGGGTTGGTTTTCACACCATTCTAGGTAAATATAAATCATGTGGGTATGTCATTAAACTGTTTCCCTTTCTTACCCTTCCTATGTTTCCATGCTTAAAGAAAGTCTCGAAATATTTTCACATCATCTTGCCTTAATTATTTTATTCTTAATTGAACGAGCTTTAATTGAATTGGTATGGACTATGACATTTAAGAATTTTTATAGATAAAGAGTTTAAACCTTTACCGAGTCTGTGGTTATTTTATAAATGCAAATGTTTGTTTACTGCCTATTATGCTAACTCCCTTGATCCCTTAGGACTGTAAGTACAGATGACTAGGATTCGTAAGTCAATGGTATAGGTCCTGAATGAAGATGAAGATGAAGATATCTTTATTGTTCAATTAATTAAAATTGTTACACTATTCTATCAATAAAACAAAAGCTTGGTTAGGAACTCACACAACTATTTCAGAATAAAGTAATCGTTTAAAAAAGATTTAAAATAATAAAAATGACTGATATGATTATTTTCTTAACTGGCAGTAAAATATTATACATAGAATTTAAGAAAAAGTTTTTATCATAGTCTCTCTTTCTCAATGCCCGACTAAGTCCTGTTATAGTTCAGTTTTCAGATTCAGTTTGGCTCGGATGGCATCTGTGAATTTCCCTAGTCGGGTCACAATTTGAGGTGTTTTAGTAGAGAAGCACAGGTCAGACACTTCACTGCAACTTTGTAGGCCAACCAACCTACAAATAGGGAGAACCAAGCGCTGCCTCTCACTTACTAACTTTGGGCAACAGCACAACAAATGGAGCCAGGATTCACGATGGTAATTACAGAGTCGACAAGCCACTGAGTTATCCTGCCGGGCCCAGGTTGAATTGAAATCCGTAATGGGCAAAGCGAGCAGTCTCATGTAAGAGATTCTTCCCCGAGCAAGGACTGTCAAAGCTTGCTCCAGGTAGGGCTGCGGTTTTCCCATGGTATATGAGGAGTCCAGCAATGAGAGATTCAATTGGTGATGCAGGCTTTCCAAGTCCCTTTCAAAGGATATTTTCTTGGCTTTTTAATGACAATTCTGGTGCTCACGTGGTCCTGATATAATATTTTATTAAATCACCTAAGCAAGTAATGTCCGTACTGAATGGTTAATAGAAATCTAATTAAGCGTAGGCTTACCCTTTCAAAAGTGTGTATCGTTATGGGCCCAAGTGAGTATGGTAAAACAAGCAGGTGAGCCCGCGCTCTATCACTGACACTGGCATCACCACTCTAGCACTCCATTGACTTCTTCTACACCAGAGGATATTATGCAAAGTCTGTTTTCTTACTTTTAAAGCAATCATAGGGGAGAATGCATCTATTTTAGAAGAAAGATTAAAGTGGTATTCAAGCTCTTTTCTTTTTCCTCCTCTCTCCTGGTTATTCCTTGAGATAACACGACTGGAATGGGAGGCCATGGATTTTCTTTTATAGCTCCCTTCCTCTACAACTCTCTTCCTGTAACCATAAGTTCTTATACAAACTACTTAAGCTTTAGGGTGGATATCAACTTGGCCTTAGGAGATCAATATATAATTATATCTCAGAAAAAAACAGAATAAAAATGTCTAAAGTGAAAAACTAACCTTTTTGATTTATTTTCAGGTTCCCTTGACAGGACTGAAAATTTCAATTTTGATGGTCCTGCAATATTATCACCCTATATTCTAGTCAACTTCAACAGGTTTCGGCCAATGCTATGTGCCAAAAGAATGGGTTGAACGCTACTGAAACACAAAATCCACGTGTTAGGTGTGTAAATATGCTCTATGATGAAGCATGCTACAAAATGTGGGTGACACATTTTCTTCAAAGTAGTGGAATCTCAAAGAATGTGACACTTTGGTTTATTTACTAATCCTGATGTGTATCATGGTTCTGTACTATTCCTTCTCTGCATCACAGGATATTTCTGAAGCAGAACTCGATTTCATTGGTATCTTACAGGCATAAAGATGATATGTCACAGGTCCCCGATTCAAGGCCATGAAGCCAGTTACTGAGAAGCCAGTAGGTGAGACTTTGCTACACATCCATGAAGAGGACCTTGTCTAAAACCTGTGACACTGCTAGACTGATATGCAAAGACCACCCCTTGGGGGATATGAGTTTTTACCAGTTATTCAAGTCCTCATATGTGAGGCTCAAAGGTCTATATTTTGCATTGCCCAAATGTTTCACTAGTTAATCTCCATGTTCCCGGTCTTAGCAGTCCGAGTTAATTTATATCCATAATATATAGACATGATTAGGAGCTGAGAGGCTGAACAGAATTTGGGGAGGAAGAAAAGAAGCCTGGAGGCAGCATTTTGAACAACCTGTAATTGGTTCAAGACTGATCTTTTCACGCCCAGGTAGAGGCATACGATAGTCAAGGTGAGACATGACAAGGGATTGAACAATCAGTTTGCGCACTTGTAGAGTAAAGAATCCCATGATGGATTTAAAGCAGTGGCCTGCTAGGGTATCAATCTGAGTTTCGAAGGGTAGCAAATCATCCATTAAAAAATTTAGTTTTTTAACCACTGACTTGAGTTTGAGAGGAAGTCCTAGCACTTCTGGCCACCAATGGTCTCCACATAGGTAGGTGCGTCTGCCCAACAGAAAGATCTCAGTCTTGCTGGCATTGAGCTTTAAGCAATTTTTGTGCATTCAGCTTGCAACAGCTGTGAGACTGTTTTCTAAATATGTGCCATCACCAGCCAAATCACAGGACAAGGAAATGATAAACTGAGTGTCATCAGCTTAGAACGGACACAAGCGAAATTATATAGGGTTATACTACATAAGCCAAAGGTCTGGCATAGCTATGCAGAAGAGTGGGGCTATGCGCTGAGCCCTGAGGGACTCCATGTGCTAGCACTCTGAGGGAGGAAATGAAAGGCAGGGAGATTACCTTGAAAGCTAATGCTTTAAATAAGAGGTAAACCAGGTCAAAGCTTTACCCTGCACCCCAAGGGACTGACTCACAGAACTAATCAGAGATAAATCCTAAACGTACTACTTTTGATATTCACAGAAGGCATTTAGTAGTAGTGAAGTTAGGACTCCTAACTTTACTACTACTAAACTGAGACAAAATCCTAACTTTGCGACTTTCGGTATTCAAAAAAGGCATTTAGTAGAAGTAAAGTTAGGAGTTCAAAAATTACTAATACTAAATGCCTTCTTTGAATACCAAAAATAGTAAGTTTAGGATTTTATATGTTTAATAGTAGTAAATTTAGGAGTCCTAACTTTACTACTGCCAAATGCCTTCTGTGAATATCAAAAGTAGTAAGTTTAGGATTTTTGCTCAGATTAGTTCTTTGAATCGGCCCCCAAGTCTCTATGGCAGCAAAAATGGACTGCGTGGGAGACAGTGTCAAAGGCAGCACTTGTGTCCAGGAGACTGTTTGCGAGACAGTGTCAAAGGCAGCACTTAGGTCCAGGAGGATCAGTGCCTGGGATTTGCCCATGTTCGCAGTGCTCCACAAGGTTTCTGTTACAGTCAAGAGAGTAGTTTCTGTGCGATATTCCAGCCGAAACCCATTCGTTGAATGATCTAATATATTTTTTTGTTGTAGGAAGCTGGTCAGGACATTGTTCGAGGGCTTCTCCACAAACTTCGATAGGAAAGGTATTAGGGAAATGGGGCAGTAGTGTTTTGACTGGGTGGTATGTAATAAGGGCTTTTTAAAGGAAGGACTGACTCGCAAGATTCCAAGACATTGAACCATTGCAATACTTAGAGAAAGATTAGCTAGTTCCAGGAAAACCTGTGTAATACTTTCCTGACTCTTTAAATTGTATGTTGGCCTGAGTGCCTTATCCAGGGATCCTGATTTAACCTGGTGCATTATGGTGGAGATAGAGTCTACCTCGAGAAGAGCCAGTTGGTTCAGGGTTGCTCCTTGTCCTAAATCAGTCATTCTAACTGGGGAGCCTGACTCTTCTGTAACATCTTTAATGAGTGTAGATGTCATTCATCATATTAACAAAAGGATCTTCCTAGGAGGGTAGAGGGGCCCTAGGCCTAAATGGTAAATTAACAGATAGCATGGATATGAAATATCACAGCTAGGAATGAGTAAGGGCAACTATTCAAATGCTCTTGCATTGATGCACAGTTTATCTTATGGCTGTGTGACCTTATTTCGAAAGGCAGCTGACGCCCCTTAACATGTAAAGCTTCCAAAAGCACTACAGATTAAGAAAACTTGAGTGTTCTCACTTGGTCAAATAGTCAATCACCTGTCTGGAAAGATGCATTTGGAGATTAGGGGGCATATTGACAAGCCCCTATTGCCACCACAACGTCACTTTCAGTGATGTTGTGATAGCGATAAGGGCTTTGCCTTATTTAAAAGTCATAGTTAAGCCACTCAACGTGGCTTAACTCTGCCTTGTAAGTAAGGCACCCTTTCACGCAGTACTTAGCGTGAAAGGGGAGGGTAATGGGTGTTGCGGTGGGCGTTCCACATCAACACTCATTGATTTTGACACTGCTCCCGATATACAAGGGTGGAGTAAATAGGAGGCAGCACAAAATTAAGACCAGGGAAAACCTGGTTTAAACAGGTGAAACATTGAGAAATGCTTTTTTTCTCCTTGTTTTTGCTGTTTGCACGTGAGCTGACGCAAAACACTTGGAAACAGCAAATTGCCATTGATTGTTGATGTGCAGTAAGGTGTCCCTTCCATCACATAAACAATAAAAAAAAGAAATTACATTTTGAACCTTCTATGTGTGCTGCATTAAGCAGCACACAGAACAGTTACAAAACGTCATTTTAAATATTGTTTATGTGCAGAAAGGGGGACCTTCCTGCACATAAACAAGCTTCCACTCAACGTAGACACCCTTGGACTATGATGAAAGGGTGCCTGCGTTGGCGCTAGGCTGCTAACTTTAGCGCAAGGGCAGGGGGAAACGCAGGGGTGCACCATATTTTTGTAAATATGAGCAGCCCTGTGTTTCTGAAGTGGCGAAGTGCAGCGTTAAGCCAAGAAAGCTACCGCCACACACCGTCACTTACTGTAAATATGCCCCCTGGGATCTGGAAAGCATACTGCTTTTTTGTGTCTATTGTGCTGGGAACTTGGCAAAATAGAACAGAAATTAAACAACATAGATAAAAACGTCATTCAGTATTAATACACGGTGCGTGCACACAATGTTCGCAGCATCTCAGCATTATACCTGCAGCTTGCCAGAGAAAGGGTTTCTAGAATTGGACATTAGTTTCAGGGTCGTCCAATCACACATTGAACGAAGACATCTTCAATCGAAATATCGCTTTGTTGATGTGGCCTTCGCATTCAATTTCACATCTCCATTCTGTGGAAAAGCATTCTCATAAACAATAAGCCTAGCTTCATCGAGTTCATCAACAGATAGTCATGCATGCACAAACCTGGTTAATAATAAGAGGTGATGCACAAGGGTGCACATGTTACAAGACAAGCGCAGTGCAGGGATAGTCGCTGCCTGGACCATATGACTTCACGACTCCTTCCTCATTAAATGCTGTTCATTGTTCTCTTCAGAAATGTCGTCTTACGTGTGTCCGGATGTGAAGGACGCACATATCTTAAAGATAAGCCTTTAAGCTTCTTCCGTTGTACATATTCAACTTCTGTTACGCCTCAGAGGTCCATGTTATTTATGCATGTCAGGGTTTCTTGTATTTTAGAGATGAAAATTATCTGTATTTATAGATTTAGGTTGCAAACTGTCTCACCAGCTTTATCGAAGCGGTGTTACTCAAAGGGACGGGCACTGCTAGGTCGTATTAACTTGGGAGTGGCAGGCATTAGAGAGGCCGAGGTGAATCCTCTAATGTTTTTTATACTTTTTATAAAACGCGAACTTGGCCCAAGGACATTAGAACCGTTTAGAATGAGATTATTTACACATCTCCATTTTCCTCCATTTTGTTATTTTTAAAATATATCATTGAAATATTGCGTTAAATTGACAATGTTTAAGCAGTGTTACTTCATGGTAAAAAAACACCTTTGTTTTCGGCATTTTTTACTTTCCAGACTTTTTTTTATTGACATATATACTGCCATGAATGAGTGAGGTTGACCCAAAGGAGAGTGAACAAAATGTAAGTGTCCTTTAATCAAAATATGAAGGGGCATTTTACCAAGAGGCAGCGATAATTATCGCTGACAGCGCTTAGCACGTTTTTTTTTTATCACCGACTTTTGCCGGAACTTATCGCCAACCTGTATTAACAACGCTCAGCGCATTGGCGATAAGAATTCCAGCTTTGGTGGGCAAAAGGGCGAACATTGCTGGAAATCCAGCGAGGTTCACCTAATAACGGCGAAAACCTTGCTGATTCGACCTTGTGTTCGTAAACCAACAATACAACTCCCATGCAAAGTGTGCCCAAGCCTGGATTTTAGCAGACGTTGAAATCCAGCCTTATTGGGCAGTTAGCGCGATCTTGTGTATCGCTACGGCGGCTGGGGCATTGTTGTAAATATCGCACGTCCCCTTTGCATATCATTAGCGTTGCGATGCTGGGCGTTTAGAAAACGGGCGCTGAGGCATGGAATCACACGCTAGCATGTCCTTGATGATAATGCGATAAAATTATAGCTGCTTTTTGCCCAAAAAGGGACGCTAAAGCGGCGTGATTTTATTGCACCCCCCCTGATAATATGCCCTGTTGTATTTATTGATGGTGAGACCATGACTTCAGGAGTTGGTTAAGATGCACCCCCCCCCCCCCCCCCCCCTTGAGATATGATGTGCCTCCTTGAGAGAAAACTGTTTCTCTTAGGATAGTTATATGACTATTGGGAATACTCGTCCAGAAAGCAGAACAAGATGCATTTTGTAACAAAAATCATGAATTTCGTACTCATTATTTGACACTAGTGGCATGCTAAAATATTCTAAATATATGCACAATGAATAAAATAACACCACTAACACGTTCTTGCAAAATAGAAACATGACCAACCATGAATAGAATATCAATTTATTTGATTATATAGTTTCGTGCCCAGAAAAAATTATTTGACAAGTAGATTATGTTAAGTAGTAGAGAGAGTACTGCAGCTTCAACCCTAGTGATGATATGGCATTAGTTCCGTTTCTTTTCAGCTGTCAAAAGATGTTCATGCCCACATCTGGACATCAGGTTCTAGTCTCTCATGGAAGGCTTGAACTTTGAGTGGTGTGACTGGGAGCAGAATGTGACCTCCAAATATTAGTCTAATTCACTCAGTGTGGGAATACCAAAGTGCTGCATTTCAATTGGCACTTAGGGCCTGATTACGTTATGCGGATGGGATTCTCATTTACTTATATACCGTCCACCAGATTACAAGTTCCATAGGAAATAATGGCTTAGTAACTTGGCGGAATCTATATGTTTCACATTGGTGACGGAGTAATCCCATCCGCCTCATTAAAGTCAGCAATTACATATCAGTTCATCAAGGGCCAGATGTAGGTCGGTCGGTAACGGCCGAAAATCGGTATTTTCGGCCGTTACCGACCGGTATACAAGATTTGGCATGTAGGGGGCATTATTTTACCGATTCGGTAAAATTACCGAATCGGTAATGTTACCGATTCGGTAAAATAAAAAATCTGTAAATTTACCGATTCGGAGCCACCCTTATGTAGGTGGGACTCTTCAGAGTCCCAGGAGCCTTAACGAATCGGTATTTTACCATCAAATCCAATTTGATGGTAAAAGACCGATTCCGGTGTGCATGCACATGTGTGCATGCACACCTATGCCATGTGACAGGCAGACCTGCCCTTAGGGCAGGTATGCCTGCCACATGGCACCCGTGCCTGTTTTGGGGGTGCCAGAGGGTGTCAAAGTGACACCCCCTGCACCCTTGTGAAAATCGGTATTTACCGATTCGGTAAATACCGAATCGGTAATGCCCATTCATTCCTATGGGCTTCAAAGCCCATAGGAATGAATGGGCATTACCGATTCGGTATTTACCGAATCGGTAAATACCGAATTCATCCGATTCGGTATTCCAGCACATCTGGAATACCTACATGTCGGACCCATTGATTTACCGATTTTAAATTACCGAATCGGTAAAATTCGGTAATTTAAAATCGGTAAATCTTTCCTACCTACATCTAGCCCCAAGTTCCTATTTTACCTCTCAGTGCGAATCACATGGTGGCTGTCGACTAAAGCAATATCTCTGGAAACGTTGCTGCTCTGGCTCATTACATCTGGCCTACTACTCCTGTACCAGTGGTTACCTGGCGCAAAAACAGTGGGCATGATTTTACGAGTGACAAACACCAGTCAGTAACATTTAATGTGGTTCTGGACAAGGCCTGCGTGCACAATTGGAGCCTTTACCTTCTTACAGGATATGGGACTGTCTACAATGATCACTCTAAGCAGCCCAAAGCTTGTCCTGCCTCGTCAGCCTGCCCATCAAGTTGTGCATTGGGCACAATTGCCCCCAGAAAGTCAATCAGGGATGACCATGCAAATCTGAGTCCAGTAAGCGTACTTCACATGGTTATCCCCCATTCTGATGAAAATTACTCCCAGTTGCCTGATGCAGTGATGCAATTGCAGCAAAGTATTGATAGGTCTGGACCTGTTCGTTTTCGACCCTTGCATCATGCATGTTGGGATAGGGGCTTTAGCAGAAATAAGAATCCTATCCTAACTCACAATGTGTGTTATCGCTTGCAGACATGGTGCTGGACAAAACAGCTTTGGAATCCAACAATTTTCCATTCAGCAGGTTAAGCAAATGTATACAAATTATATTTATTTGTGATGGTACAAATTCTACAACTGGAGAAAACTCACATAAATATTAGCCATCCATGGGTTACACAAGTATTTATATATTAAAAAGTGTTGTGAGTCTGTGAAACGTGTTTTACAATTGGCAGACAAGGAGTACATATTGAGGAAAGAGATGTTATACAGGAATTTTGAGAATACAGGAGCTATTTCATGCACTATTTGTAGACTTCGTGGAGATGCTAAAGAAAGTGGGTAGGAATTCCTGGCCAACTCTAAATCAGCTCCTACTTCTTGTCATGGAGTACAACCAAGACAAGATGTAAGAAATAGGGCTACTGATTTACTGGGGTGTGAGCTCTGGTCAAAGAACAACCACAATTCTTGTCAGGGTAGGGCACAAGCAACCCCCAAATTAACCCGTGCTCAACCCCTAAGTAGCTTGGCACAGATAAGTCAGGCTTAACATAGAGGCAATGTGTAAAGTATTTGTGCAACACTTCAAACAGTAAAACTGTGAAAATGCCACACAAACGAATCTCACACCAAGTTAGAAAGTTAGATAAAACTGTCATAAATAAAGCAAGACCAAAACTGCAAAAGTCCAATCTGTAGAAACTGATTTTTTTTTTCAAAGAATAAAGTGAAAAATACCTACAAAGTATAAATTGACAGCAGCTATCTGGTCACGCTACTTTGGGTTAAAGTCAAATGTTCAAGCCGGCCACAATGGAGTGCATGTCAGATACAGTCCCAGATTAGTCCTGCTGAAGGTTTAGTGCCTCAAGTTTTGTGCAAAGAGTCCCGTTTGCTTTGGAGAGGGTCGCGAGGAGCAAGGAGAATGTAGTAGGTAGTGATTGACATGGCACAAAGAGCAGGCAGCGCATCGTGGACAAGTGGGCTTGTGCTTGGAATTGGCAATCTCCAACAGGCGTTCAATGCTTACTATGTGAAGAGACGGGCCGGAGGTGGTGGATTTTCAGTGCAAGTGTTGTGGCCTGGGTGTGAACAGATGTTATGAAGAGCCCAACATCTTGATTGTATGAGCTTGTGAGTCACATTAAGGGTCTAGGACGTAAGAGGCCCCTTTTGGGTGACACAAACACACTGCAGCAGATTCCAAGGGCTATTTGGCAAGCCTGTTGTGTCACTAAGGCTCATATCAGGAGGCCAGTAAACTGGCCATTTGAATAACTCTGGGGTCCTGGGTAGGGGTGGTCAGAACTCATGGAGTTTTGCTCTGCGGAATATCATCGAGTTACCTAAACACTCTGAGATTCTGCAGAGTTCTGTGAGCAGTTGAATTCCAGTCCGTCACCTGTTCTTGCATTCATTTTTATTGCCAGGAGCTTGTCCACCACTGTAAAATCAGCATGAACTGCACCACATGGCACACCAGAGGGCGCTACTTCTTTCCGCTGCTTGAGTACTTTTTCTACTCAAGCGGCAGCTGTCACAACATGAGTGGCACCTTTCGCAATGTGGGCAGTGGCAACCTGCTGCAACCACCCATCCTGAGAAATCTCACTGGAAGGCGGTCCCCCAACTTAATGTTGGCGAACCGCAGATGAGAAAATCTCCATCATGTGGCAGTTGGCCAAGTTTTTGCCGAAGTCCAGTGGGAAAAACTCCAATAACTCCACTAGAAGAGCAGAGTTTACCATCCACCCATAGTCCTGGATTCAAGATGAGTTTGCAGGTCCACTTCTTCCTCTCCAAGCTAGAGAGCAACAGGCAGCAGATCAGCACAGCACGGCAAGAGTTTCTTTAAGGCAGTAGTCAAGCAGAGTGGCAGTCTTTGCACCAGCACATGAGTCCTTCTTCCTTGCAGGGCATCCACAAGTCCAGAAGTGTACTTAAGAGTTGTGCCTGAGATCCTTCTTTTAAACACAGTTGTGTCTTTAAAATGGGTAGAATCTTCTACAGGTATGCCTTTGAATTGCACAGCTGCCCTGACTTCCTGGTCATGGATCCAGACTAACTATAGGGGGTAGGCAGCCCTTTGTGTAGAGACAGAAAACAGCCTATTCAAGTGTAAGTGGGGTTAGGCTCAGCTCCTCACACCCATCCTGCCAGGGATGGCCCATCCAATAACACATAAGTGCCCCATTGTGTGTGGCTGACTAGGAGAAATACACAAAGACCAACTGCCAACTACACCTAGTCATGTGACCAGGGACTGGCTGCAGGCACCAGATATCTAAAGCAAGAAAATGCTAACCTTCCAAAAGTGCAATTTTTAGAATCCGACTTCTTCAAAAGTTATGATTTTAAATTGTGATTCCAGATACACCAAATAACGAACTGCTTATCTCTTCCCCTTTGGAAATGACATGAATGATGTGTAATAAGGCTACTCCAATGTTATCCTATGGGAGGGATGGGCTTTGCAGTAATACAAAATGAATTAAAGATGTTTTCAATACCAGGACATGTAAAACTTCAAAGTGCATGTCCTGCCTTTTTAATAGATTGCCCCCTGCACTCAGGGCTGTCCAGGGCCTACCCTACAGATGACATATATGTATTAAAAAAGAAGCTTTGGGACTGGTAAAAGGTTTATTTTGTCAGGTATAAATAGCAATTTAAACAACACCTAAACTCTCTGCAGTGGTAGGCTTTAGACAAGGCTACTCTAGTGCCACTTAAGTGAGCATTTAGTTCACAGGCACTGGTCACATGTAGTGCTACTTTACTGGGAACTTGCACGTAAATTAAAAATGCCAATTGGGTATAAGTCAATTTTTTCATGATTTAAGGAGAGAGCACAAGCCTTTGGCACTAGCTACAAGTGGTAAAATGTGCAGAGTCCTAAGGCTAGCAAAAACAAAGCAAAGTCAGCAACAACAGGAGGTCTGAAGACAAAAACGTACGGGACCCCACCAAGAATGCCCGGTCTAATACATGAGTTACAAGCTTGCCCCACGTGGAAGTGCACAACATCAGACTGAAGGTGGGGTATATCCATTTCAAACCTTTGATGCCTTACGTGCAATCTTTTTGGACCAACAATTCTTTCACCGGGACCAAATGTGCATGACGGAAGACTTATTTACCATGTCTAGGAGCCTTTCGTGGTCTCTGGACATATGATGTAAAAGGTTATGTGTGAGAGGACAGTGATTTCATTGACCAGTGCTTGATGTGAAGATGTTGGATATGGGATTGTATATTTGTTTATGAGGTTGAGCTATATCATTTTGAATGATCTTGACTTTTCTTTGCTACATAGGTGAATTACTCATCTCAGTTCTTGTCTTGTGTTCAATGTGCAGTAGCCTTAACATGGGTTAAGGCTACTGCAGTGAAAACTAACATGTAATTGGTAGAGGCATATACACCAGAAAAGTTCCGCTTGGTCACCATTCCCACTTTCTAAGACGCTGGCACATTGCCTCCTGTTCCTGCAGTCCTAAACTTTGAAGGAATCACAGCCCCTTCTGACATGGCAGGGAAGGATTTATACCCTACTAAGTCTTGGAACATAGAAGGGCTCTTTCATGTCTCTGGAGATCATGCACCTTTGTCTGGAATACTTCAAAGTATGATGAACCCTTATTACCTCTACCTCACCACATATGACAGTCAAGTGTGGTATGCAAGATATTTCTATGGAACAGAGTCGGTGCCAGAGTGGGGCTCTATGGTCTGGAGGTCTACTTATATCAAGAGTGACTACTGTCAGCTTGCTCGAGTGGAGGACTGGCAGTGGTAGAAGCAATACAGTTTATATTGGCAACGTAGGCCTTTTATCTTTCTGTGCCGGTGAGTGTTGCCAACTAACCTCTCCTATCTTTTGGTACATTGGTCTGCTGGTCCACTGAAACCAGGTCATATATTCATCCATGTATGTTTTATGTGTGCGACTTTGTGAGAATATATAAGATGGCTTTATGAAGCATATGTGATACATGTGACCATAGTCACTGGAATCCATTTTGCATTTGCTATATTCAAGTGGAACCTAAAATGGAGGGTTGGCTAGACCCCAAACACCACATGTAAATTGCATGCCTTTCCCTGGACATTGAAATGATCCTTTGTAGCGGGTCAGGCTTTTGGGTGTGGAAGAGGGGGTCATAAGGGCCCTTTGAAGCTGGAGAGTTTCAACCTATCCTTTGCAAACCCATTTCTCCCATTCAGGGCTATACCCCACACATTAAGAGTTAATTTTGTGGGACAGCCTCCAGCTCTTTCATATCTTTGCTTTCATTCTCTTTTGTCTAGAGACCCACAGTTTCCCCCTAATGTCCTACCAGCGGGATAAGCCCTGATCATTCTGACATTTGGAGTATGACTGGCAGAGACAGACCACTCTTGATAAAAAACGAAAAATCGACCCCAATTGCCTATCATTTACACATATAATCTCATATTTGCCCAAGGTCAGAATGATCAGGGCTTATCCCGCTGCCTGTTGGTTTGGTTCGTCCTCTGATGTGTGGTATTGTTCTAGTTTTTAACCCGGCTGGGTTGTGTTTGATGCTTTTGAATCTAAGCACTTCTGTAAATTTGTAAATAGTAGCAATTTTTTGTTGTGGAACTTACTTTACCAATGCCCACAACCTAACTGTAGCCTACTTTCTTTTTAGGTTCACGCTCTCTTGTAATCAGGAGCCCTTGGGCCCATCACCTTTGCTAGACGGAGTCACGTGAATCACCGTGCTTTTGTAGGTAATATGATGTGGCTTGCATAGCCCCCCCCCCTCTTTTAATATAATAAGCAAGTTTCCCAAAACTAAATAGTCTCTTCCTATAGGTGCCCTTCTACACTACCCCGACACCCCACCACCACCTGTCCTGAGGAAGACCCCGCTGTAGGGCAACAACGTTGCCTACACTCCTGGGGTCGAAACGTCGACACACCCTTGTTTGTCCCTACCCATCAACAACGGATCATGTTTGGCTGTGGTAGCTGAGAATGGGATAGGATTGTTTTGAGTCCAAAAATAAGTGATTTACAATGTATATATGTCCAAGTGGTACTTAATGTTGAATGTATATGAGACCACATATTATATCTCTTTGTAACTAATCTGATTTCTTCACTAACCTGAACACACTCCCCCTTCTCACCTTTCCTTCCTTCCCACGCCCCCCCTCTCTTGGGCAAGTATTAAATGTCTTAATCTGTGCTGTTGTGAAATATTGGTAATTAACTTCTAAATGAGGATGTATATTAATTAACATCTCTCCAATTGAATTCCTTTTCTCATGAAGTCCCTTATTGTTTATATTCTATGAACTGTGATTTTGTGCCTTTGATATTGTATCAACTGGGACCCCTTTTCATATACTATGGGGTTTAAAAAGTGATGCATCTACCTAGATGCGTCACTTATTAAATATGGCGCAACAAGGCGCATTTTGTACGCCGCTGGTGCGTCACAAAAAGTGACGCACCGGCGGCGCAAAACTGAGCAAGGCCTCATAAATAAGGGCCATAGCGTTTAACGCCTCTCCACGCCATTCTTAAGTTATTAGTAGCAGGCACTAAGTTAGTGGCCCCACATTCTTTCAGAAATTTGGGTCTATGGGTGAATTGTAAGGTGGTAGCGATTGGGTTATGGTCGCCTAGAGACGTCTTTAATACCTCAGCTTTTACTAAAAAATCTGCTAATAGGGGGGAAATTAACACATAATCAATTATGGAGGCGCAGCCTCGCCCTCTGTATGTTGGTATGACTATTCCATCAATGCGTGATACCCCTGCAATTTCTATGGCATTCACTAAATTAAAATTAGGCAGATGGGCCTAAAGTTCAATTCCCCTGTTACATGGGTTTTTGTCCGCATATGGTGCCTTATCTAAGATTTCAGTGTTGGGGATGTTTGCATTAAAATCGCCTACTACACATATGCCAACTAATTTTCCTGGAAGCCTTATCTTTTGCAAGTTTGAAATGAAATTAAACAGGTTATTAAAGTTGACATTCGGGACAGTGTGGAAATCGTTATTGTAAAAATTAATAAAACAAATCGATACACTCCTAGTATAAATCAATGCCTGATAATTATCATTGTCAGTTGGTATCACTTTTGTGGTAAATAATTAATTACCCTGTCATAATTTCTATACATTAATAAGGATCATGCATATAATGAGAGGCAGAGTCCGTGGTGTCCGATTCAGAAGGGCTTTAATTCATTAACTCGAGTTAATGGAGAATCGGGTTCCATCACCACTAGGGATCAGGAAGGATCGTCATCTGAATCTTTATTCACAAAACACATTATATATAGTTAAAACATACATTGACTTGGATAGAGAAGGCGGAGAGCTCCAGGCGGAGCAAGTGAAAGAGAGAGATAAGAGCACATGGGCGTGAAAGAGGGCGTACACATGGGTGTTCACTAGATGAGTCATAGGTGTGTCATAGGGGGGTGGATGCATAGAGGGGGTCTGCATGGTCAGCAGGAACCTTTACCCTACTTGTGCGCGCAAAACTGGTCATGACGTGGAATTGACGTGTAACTGGGGGTAGCTGGGGGGAGCTGACTTTAGTGCTAGTAAAGGAGTCTTGGATGTCAGAACGACCTGCACCCCTGGCATTATCTGATATCTTGTGTTTGGAGGATGTATTGTCTGAAGTAAAGGTCGCTCGAGCAAAGGCTGCTCATCACTAAATGCTAGTGTGTGCATATATTTCTTCGTGCATTGCGTGGAGGCCATGGGCCTTCTATGGATGCGGGTTCAGTAAATCACTTGGATGGAGACAGAAAGGCTAGGCCCTATCCTCTGCAGGCGGTATGTTTACCCCTTTCGTTAGACAGGAATGTGTTTCTGTGGAGCAGAGCAGATAACTGTAGGCAAAATACTGTCTTGGCAGGCCAGGCTGGGCACCTCTCGGCTGAGCAGGAAGTATGTGAGAGGTCAGGGATACATAACTAAACTGCAGCTTTCAGAGTATCAGGAGGCTTGGAGCCTGAATTCGGGTCCTGGCTCGGCTGAGCCACAAAAATGAGTTCCTCTCGACTTTTAAACGTGCACCATGTAAATGCATTGGCAACATAGGCCTCAGTGCAGAATTAACGTTTCATTCATGGAGGGCCTAATAACTGACATGCTAACATTGGACGGAAATGCAGAGGCATTATTATTACAGGCATAAGAAGGGAATTGCATGATGACATGGACATACATGGGGTATATGTACATACATAGGGTGCGTGTAGGGGACACACTGGCCACGTAAAATTTCTATTTCCTCATTCCCTCCTTGTCCCCTACTGTGCCCTTCAGGACACATCTATATTCATGATACCATATATCTGATCATACAGCATCATTTGCTCGTCTTTTTTCTTTTGTACACGTGGACGTGGACGGGGAATGCAGGCAGTGGCACACAAGCCGCAAATGGCTGGGCCACATTGAAGACAGAGACAGCAACTGAATATAACTAGTAGTATTATTCCTAGGAACGACAGTACTTTCCATCCCCAAGCTGATATTACACTCCAGAGCCAACCGGACCAAGTCCATGTGCCTGGATTTTGGTGTATCTCGTGAGCTATCTTATGGAGTCTTGTTATTGCTGCGTATACGGATGACGCGTTATTTGGAATAAATACACAACAACTGGAGCCGATCATTCTACAAGCCCCGCCCCTATCTGCCAGGATGACGTCAAGAACAAGGCGATTCTGAAGAACAACAAGTCTCATAGCAGACTGCTCCTCGGTCAAGTTACCTAAAGCAGAAGTAGTCTCATTCACTACTGCTTCAAGTGTTCTCGTTAACCTGCGTATTAATTTACTGTTTTGGACGGGACCTATGAAGAAAAAGAATCCTTTATTGAAATCTGAATATTGCTCCCAAGCTGTCTGAGTCTGATCGACAACTGGGGATTCGTCTCCCTCTTGTGTCTAACATGTACTAGTCGTGAGTCTCGATGATCATGGGATGGGGCTAGAAAAACAGGCGGCAGTAGGAACGCTATATAACAGGTCCCACCCCAGTCTAAGGGCAGATGTACATAGGCTGTCTGACCGCAGATGAAATCGGATTGGCGGGAAGCTTTGAAAGTAGACTTTCCTTTATCATTAAATTCGACCACAGTATTACAATCACTGTGTCCTAAATGCACTGAGCCTTTCTTTCTAACGCATAATTCACCTTTTACTGGTAAGACTGTTATGAACGGTGAACCTATATTTGTCTCGGACTGGACATTCAGAATCATAAGGTTAAGGGAAACATTTCCTAGTTCATACACCTCATTTTCCAGATCTGTTCCTTTCCTTTGGGGAAAACCATCTTTGTCTGGGAAACATGCCTCGTTCATTACTTTATTTAAATCTCCCCAAATCCATCCACTCTGGGAATCTGTGAACTTTCTGTCTTGTGATGATGACATTAAAGCAAACCATGCTCCGCACGAACCATTGTGCGAGAACGGGTAAGGAAAGAGGGGCAGAACTCCCTTCGTTTTCTGATAAGGTGGGAGTCGGCCACATACCCAGCAATTCGTTGCATTGCTGGTCTGATGAGAATGGTGCAACATGCGAATAAAAGTATTGTTGCGCAGTGCTAGTTGATATGACAGTTCATGGGGTGGCAGATCACTGAATGTGTGCTCTACAGTGTCATTGAAGGAAGAATGTATATGTGAACCAAGAGGAAGAAAGAAAACATGTAGCGTCAAGCTTATACATATAATCAATATACTTAGAAAAAACATAATGATCAGAGTTACTATGCATCTGCTGCGTAAGGTCTTGCAGTATTTCTCTTTCTTATCTCTCTGTCTATTATTCGGGTCTACGATCTTATACATGTCAGGAACCTGTCTAACCGATTCACCACAGGGTGGACTTAAACAATTAAACGCTGTCTGACTTACTAGACCGTAACTTTAATTTGTACTCCTGTTGCGGAGTCTTTTCTAGCAAAGGGAGTTTTGAGTCACTGGTTTCTGGGCAGTTCTTAGTTTCGATTACAGTTCTGTGTCCATGGAATCTTTTAACGTGTTGGGCATGAATCCAGCCCTTTCTTCCCTCGACCTTGACGGCGGTCCTCGCTGTGAGAAGTACTAGCTTCGGTGCTCGCCAGCGGGGCTCAAGAGGACTTGAACGATCAAAGTTCCGGACTAACACGGGATCTCCAGGAACGATGGAGTGTTCCTTCACTTGGGTGTTGTCGGGGAAGGCAGCTGCAACCTGTGAACGACAAGAAAGGAGTGCAGACATCAAGGAAGCCAGGTAATCTGTCAGCATATTACTGTCAACATCTGTAATTCTTTTTGGCATAGGCGTACCCCACATATTCGGCTGTCTACCGAAAACCACCTCGTACGGGGACAGTCCTGTTCTAGAATGAGCTACCATACGCATGTAAAAGAGGGCAACCGGCAAGGCTACCATCCAATCCACGCCTTTTTCTGCACAGACTTTCGCTAATTTTGTCTTAAGTGTCTGATTGTGTCTTTCGACAAGGCCTGCTGCCTCTGGGTGTCGTACACAATGGAACTTCCACTGGTACCCTAACAGAAGAGATACTTGTTTCATTAATTCAGAGGAGAATGGCTGACCGTTATCTGAGTACACAACACAGCGCAAGCCGTACCGCGGAAAGAATTCTCGAACCAACTGCCTGGCGGTGGTCACAGCAGTGTAATCTGGGACTGGGTACGCTTCTGTCCATCTAGATAGTGCACATACAACTACTAGGACATACTTGTATCCTCGACATCTGTCCATCTGAATATAATCCATCTGGAGGACTTCAAAAGGGTGGTCAGGAGGATGAAATCCACCTTGTTCCACGGGAATGCCTTTGCCTGGATTGAACTGGCAACAGATCATGCAGGTACGCACTTTCTGTTTTGCTGCTGCACGCAGGTGCTTGTTGAACCAAATATTCTGTAAACTGTCTAACATAGCCTTTTCTCCTAAGTGTGCGGAGCTATGTGCTGTATTTATAATGACTTGAACCATGGAGTCAGGAAGAAACCATGTGGCTTTGCCTTTTGTCATCCAACCCTGGTCAGTCTGGACCCCTCCTTGTTCAGTCGATTTCTTTATTTCGTCTGGAGTGGCATTTGTCTGCATGTCGAGTACATCTTGTGAGGGATCCCTGACTGTCATGCAGTTTGTCAGTGATGGTACTTCTGTCTTTGTCGTGTCTTTGGGAATGTCTGTTGGAGTCTGGGCTGTAAGTTTAGCTGTTCGATCTGCCAGGTCGTTACCCTGGGAAATGGTGTCTGTGACTTTAGTTTGTGCTTTGCACTTCATGATGGCTATGGCTGTAGGCAAGTGTATTGCTTCTAACAGAGCCTGAATGAGGGGACCATGCTGAATTTTGGCCCCATGAGAGGTCAGAAAACCTCTCTCCTGCCACAAAACTCCGAAGTCATGAACGACCCCGAAGGCATACTGTGAATCTGTGTATATATTTACTTTCATGTTCTTGGCTCGTATGCAGGCTTGTGTCAGAGCGATGAGCTCTGCTGCTTGGGCTGACAATGTGTCAATTCATTGTGTCTCTATGACTTCAGTATCAGTGGTCACTGCATATGCGGCCACTAACTCTCCTGTGCTTGTTCTCATGCATGAACCATCCACATAAAGTGTCAGGTCTGGGTCTGGCAGTGCAATGTCTGTCAAGTCTTGTCTTGGCTTCGTTACTGTATTAATTACTTCCACACAGTCATGTGGTGCAGTGTCTGCTGTGCTGGAGGGCAAGAGTGTAGCAGGGTTTAAAGTGTTGCATCGTCTGATCTCTATGTGTGGCTGGAATAGTGTCAGTTCATATCCTGTCAGTCTCGCTATAGTCAGGTGTTGTGTCTGAGTCCTGTTCAAGAGAACTTCCACTGAGTGTGGAACCTGTACTGTCAGGGGGTGTCCTAACACTATGGAATCACTTTGTCTTATTGCTAGGGCTGTTGCTGCAACTGATTTCAGGCATGCAGGCAGAGCCTGGGCCACTGGATCCAATGTACTAGAAAAATAAGCACAAGGCTTGTGTTTTCCTGCTAGATCTTGTGTAAGGAGAGATAATGCTGTACCTTCTCGTTCAGTGACAAAAAGTGTAAAAGGCTTGCTGTAACAAGGAGTCGCTAAAACTGGTGCTTGACATAGAGCTTTTTTCAATTCATCAAATGCAAGTGTATGTTCTTGTGTCCAAGGGAGGACAGTCGAAGACACTGCCTCCTGTGTTGTTAACTGTATGAGTGGTTTGGCTAGATATGCATACTGGGGAATCAATTGTCTGCAGTAAGAAGTGAGGCCAATGAAGGCCTGTACTTCCTTTTGTGTCTTGGGCTGTGGAAGATTTGCAATTAACTGAATGCGGTCTTGTGTCAGCTGTCTACCCCTTTTGGACAGCAAGTGTCCAAGGTACACCACTTGCTGTGCACAGAATTGCAACTTTGAAGGGGACACCTTGTGTCCCTTGTCTACCAGAAAGTATAAGACTGTCAGTGATGCACGTTCACAGTCTCGTTCTGTTCGTGCTGTAATCAAGATATCGTCCACGTATTGGAGCAGTGCAGTGTCGGCAGGCATGTGAATACTGTCTAGTTGTCTTTTCAATGCTTGACTGTAAATACTAGGACTTTCTGTGAATCCTTGAGGAGCCCTCGTAAATTTAAAACTGCGTCCATTTAAACAGAATCCGAAGAGGTACTGGCTCTCTGGATGTATTGGGACACTGAAGAAGGCGTTCTTGAGATCGATTACAGTAAAGAACGTCGCTTCGGAATCAATTGCAGTCAGTAATGAAGAAATGTCTGGAACCACTGGGTACTGGGGTATTATGCATTTGTTCAGTTCTCAGAGGTCAATCACTAGTCTGTAGACCGGTGGTGCATTAGGGTCAGTTCGTTTAAGAATGGGGATGACAGGTGAATTACATACATTTGAGTCAGTTTCTACAACCACTCCCTGTGCAATGAGTTCGTCAATAATTTTCAGTAATGCTACTACGGCATCAGGTGGTAACTTGTATTGTCGAATTCGTGGCAGTACTACTCCTGGTTTGAGAGTGACACGGTGTGGCGTAATGTGCATGTAACCTACATCAGTCGGACCTTGCGCCCATAAATGCTGTGGTACATTCTGGAGTCTGGGATCAGAATCTCTCAACACATAATGTCCTTTAAAATCACGTAAAAACAATCTCACTCCTTCCGGAGAACAACAAATCACTGCTCCTAGTTCTTTCAATGTCTTTATACCAAGCAAATTTTCTGGACATGACTTAGTAAGTAACAAGTCTGTGGTACGGGACAATGGACCGACTCCTAGGGAAACTGGCTTTGACACTTCGTTAACAATAGGCTTTCCTGAAAATCCCAGGGAAATATTCTGTGAGCCTGAGAGGGGTGCCCCTGGAACCTCGTCATGACTGATGGTAGTTCTGCTCGCCCCTGTGTCAATCAGAAATTTTCTGTCTTTTCCCAATACACGACTATGTACATAGGGACCCTCTTGATCTACAGGAACCTCAATAAGGGGCAAGCCAACCTCCCTCTCTAGGCTATTTCATGAATACTGTTGATATTCTGGATAGTCTGACTGCGCGTACTGGTACATTTGTTGCCTGACATGTTGTGTGGCAGCTATTGGTTGCGGTATAGCTACTGTCTGTTGCGAGTTCTGTGGCGGTTGCGTGTTCTGTGGGGTGCTATTCTGTCTAGGAGGATGCGGTCTTTCTTTTGTCTTGCCTGTAGCTATATTGTGTTTCAGGACAGCACATTCATTTACATAGTGACCTGGTTGCTTGCAATAATTACAGTTACCCTTAACAGGTGCCGTGCCCTTTTTATGCCCATCAGCTGGTACTGATTGTGCAACTAGCACTTTCATTTTCGTATCTTTCATGCGTCTCTTTTCATGTTCCTGTTCCTCTCTAATTCGGTTCTGGTGGTATTGTAACATTTGTAACATTTGGGAAGGGCTATTTGCTTGCCAGGTACTCTCAACCTTCAGTACTCTATTTTTGATCGGGGGTAAGGAATTCTCTACTAATTTGCTCACAAAAAGATGTGGATACGATTCACTATTTGGCTTAAGGCCACTATTAATAGTAAAACATTTTTCGAATCTAGAATAAAAATCGCTGGTGTCTTCATCTTGTTTCTGTTTACAGGCTGAAATAGCATCCCAATCTTCCTTTTTAGTAACTAATAATCTCGGCAGGACCTGTATCAATAGTACAGGTAGTTCTTTAGCTTTGTCCCCGAGACCAACACCAGGGTCCCGGCCTTTATCCTCATCTTCCAATTCTTTCCAATTTATCTTTTTCTCTCCCACTTCCCAGTCTTTTTCTTTTAACTTTTCATAAATGCCTGCTGGTAACAGTACCTTTAATAATTTAATGATGTCAGCGTATGTGTAATCCCCTATGCGGAGAATGTCTTTTAATTCACGGTGGAATCCCCCCGGGTCTTTATCATGACAGGGCAGCAATTTTTTCATTTCCAGTATTTCTATTTTCGTCAAGGGTGTGTAAACATATACTCGTTGAAGCTCATTATTAGCATTTTTGACGGGATGTACCTCTCGTAGGGGGTTCTGTCTGTCTATGTGTAAGATCTTTCTGTCGTGGTGTGGGGCAGGAATCAAGTGCGTGGTCAGAAAAGTCAAGTACTTATGTTGTTGGTCTAGAATGACATTAATTAATTCGGTACCTAGGCCTCTCCATCTCTCTAGGAGTAGATTGTCCAGCAATTTGTACAAGGGACCAGGATCAGAACGTTGACTCCCGTACAACGTGATCGGATGTTGAACCATGTAAATACCAGCCAAACGCTGTTCTTCCGGAGGAAGGCTTAAAAAAGTTTGCGCCACTACGTCATCATATATATATTAGAATTACACGCCCATTGAACGGCTGACCGGGCTGGTTCCTGTTCATGTATAGTGTGCGGTCTACCGCCCCCGCCCCCTACTCGTCTTTTCAGTGCATTCTCGGTAGCTTGGAATAGGTGTTCGAGAGAATATCTTTCTGGTATGGGAGGTCCATGTTTGCTGTAATCGAGGCCCTTGGGCCTGTCAAACTGTCTTGCTCTGCCTACGTAATTCATTTTATCCATTTCCTCTGTTTCGGGCTCAGCCTCATCAGATGCTAAGTCGTCCTCTTTCTCATCTGACTCTTTCCTGTGTAAGTTTAGAATTTCTTTACGTATTTTCCTGTACATGCATTCTATCTTTGACATTGTATCATGTTTACAAGCAGCTATATTGTCACTCCACTCAATCATACCGCTAGTTACTCCTTTATCTGGCTGGTCTTGTTCCCTGATCAGACAATTAACTAAAAAACGTAAAAGT